>NC_083354.1:133639385-134248551 GCF_030254825.1 Meriones unguiculatus
AACTTCAGCATCTCTTAGAAATGGGAGTTTCAAATACTATAAAATATAGACATTATTTTACATTAAACTTCAGTGGCTTTTCTATATATATATATATATTTTTTTTTTTTTTCTGGTAATACTTAAGAGTAGCAACTATTAATCTTGGATCCTAGGTAGTTACCTTAAGAATTTTTAATAAAATTGAAGTTAGGGCTTCTCCAAATTAAAGCAGAATTTTCAGGCTTGAGTAGTAACCAGCAGCTCTTGTGTCAAAGCTTGTGTGAGCACTGCTATCATGGAATAATTTGAAAACTACTCTTGGGAAATTACCACTTGAGTTTCTGTTGGTACTTTAAAAGATGTACCTTTTCCCACCTTGCAAGGAATTTGTTTATTCCATGTAGTGTAGATAATTGCCCTGTGCATTTGTCATATAGAAATTACACAGAAAAATTTAAAGTTTGTTTTGTTTTATTTGTGACAGGGTTTCTCTGTGTAGCTCTGGCTATCTTCAAACTCTCAAACTCGCTTTGTAGACAAAGTTGGCCTCAAACTCAGAGATCTGCCTGCCTCTGCTAGGGTTGAAGGCATGTGCTACCATGCCTGGCTTAAAACTGAAGCTTCTAACAGTTATAAAACAGGCTTTTTCTTTTCTTAAGGAGCAAGAATTCTGGAGTTATAGCTCAGTAGTAGAGTAAGTGCTTAGCATATTTGAGACTTTGGGTTCAATTTCAAGTTATCCCTGCCCATTTCCCCAATATGTGATACTACCTTTTCCTTTTAAGAGTTTAAAATGTTCTATATAACATTAAAAAGCATTTTTGCCAGGCGTAATGGCACACGCCTTTAGTCCTAGCACACAGGAAGCAGAGGTGGGCTCAGAAGCAAAGTCTTTGTGACTTTGAAGCAAGCCTGGTCTATATCGTCAGACTCTGTCTCCAAACACAAACAAAACTAGTAAATTTTTTGTGTGAATATTAATGCTAATATAAGCTACTGTGTTTATTTTCTTGATTTAGAAACTATATGTAATATTGATAAATTATTTAATTTATCTGTATCTCTAAGTTGTTATTTTAAATAGAGTATTCATGAAACTATACTTATTTTCCTTGTTTGATTTTTTTTTCTTTTACCAGATACTAGAATGTGAATTTTACCTTTTAGAATTAATGGTATGTATATCTTTTAATAATACAGTAAAACTTAATGAATGGTACTGCAAGGAAGTTAATTGATATGTTATGGCAAAATTATAAAAGTATAAGCATTACCACCTTTCTAAAGCCTATAAAATAATTTATCTTACTTGGACTGGAACATTTTTATTTTACTGTAACTATACTAAGGATTACAAGCAAATTGCCAAGACATTAAACCATTGTAAGTTATGTGCACAGTTTGTGTATGTGTGCAGAGTTAGAGATAGATTGTGTCTTTGGCATGCATAATTTTGCTCCTCTAGTTGAGAATTATGGATTTACACGCTAGTGTGTTACGGATGTGACACTTTGAATCTCTAAGGGGAAGAATGGGTGCTGACTGAGTGCCAACTGATGTACCAAGGTACAGTCCAGAGAGAGCACTGCCCTCACTATTGCAGTAGCTTGGGGTCATATTTGAGTAAGAGAAAAAAAGGAAGCAAGTATGTGAAAGAGAAATTATTTGAAATACAGAGAACAAGTCATTGGAAAGTGATACCGTTTTATCTTGTAATGACTCTATTTATATATACATATTTTAAACCTGTTTCTAGGATTGTTGCTTGATAGTTTATCATCCTTATAGACCTTTGCTCCAGTATGTGCAGGACATGGGCCAAGAGGACGTGCTGCTCCCCCTTGCATGGTAACTAAAACCGACGTTGCTCTTAAGGACTACGCAGGAGCACTGGCGACTGAATGTGTGATTTAGCATCGTAAAGTGCAGACTCTGCGTGTTACACTTTTAGCAGCTATAGTGGTATAAGTTATGAAGCTATACATATCTTGGATTACCTATTTGATAAGTATACCTGCTAAATATACTGTATGAAAATCAGACTTTACATGAAAATTAACATTTATTTTTAAAATAATACTTTTTGATTGGATTCAACAAAACCCAGTTTACTTTTGATTTTTTTTAAATGTAAATAATTTTTATTTTACATAATTTGTTGTGAAGTCCCAAAATTGAAAATATACTCACTAATACATGAATTTTTGTTTTTATTCAGTAATGTGTATCTCTTTGTTGTCACATTCATGAAGTCCTTGTTTTGCCTCTATGTTTCATTTTTGTGGCTGTGCTCAGTAATCGAACAGGGATGTAAGTGCACAACGGTGGGAAATCTGGCTCTCTGTGGGAGAAGTTACATAGTCAGTAAAGTAGTTGCGCTTTTAGTAATAAGATTTACATTTCTACAGGAGGATAGTGAATGATACCTACAGGACGGATCTTTGTCTGCTGTATCCTCCTTTCATGATAGCTTTAGGTATGTAAATTTGGTATGCCTTTATTGGTTAAACTGTCTTTGCCTATTTAGGTCATCCTAAAATAAATTTCACCTCATTATAATTTATGTTTTTATGAAGTAGTAGACTAATCCATGAATATGAGTGTTCAGTAATACACACTACAACTGTCACAGATTAGCATTTCCTCCCTTCCCCTTTTTTTGGTAAGGTTTTTTTTTTTCATTAGTTCATTTAAAGTATTTTTTTCAAGACTTATTCATTTGTGTTTGTATTTGAGTGCTCTGTTTTCATGCACACCGGAAAAAGGAATCAGATTCCGTTATAGATGGCTATGAGCAACCACATGGTTGCTGGGAATTGAACTCGGGATGGAATGCAGGTGTTTTTGCCTAATGATTTGTTTATTTTTCTAATATTAGTGTTTAGTGTTTTGTTTTAATATTAGTGTATTAGTGTTTTGCTTGTATGTATGCCTGTGTGAGTGTCAGATCCCTTGAAACTGGAGCTATAGACAGTTGTGAGCTGACGTGTAGATGCTAGGAATTGAACCTGGGTACTCTGGAAGAGAAGGCAGTACTCTTTACTGAAGAGCCATCTCTCCAGCCCCTCTGGAATGCAGGTATTTTATTTCCTCCTGTGAGGAGATAACCTGCTTGATTAACATTTCTGGTTTCCCCAGCTCTCTGGGGTACAGAACTATTGTACATTCAACAAACATTTCTAAGATTTAGCAGTGCATTAGTTAGGTGGGGCTTTGTTTTCTGTCATTGACGTGTGGGTGTGATTTGGCACTAGTGTTCATAGGTGGTTTTCCCTGTCCTAACATCTTGGTTGGAGTTGGCTTCTCTTGTGGCAGGTCTGCCCTCAGGGCACCCTTGCTGTGACTGTACCCTGGGAAGACAGTGTGGCAAGGACCGTCTATAGCTACCCATTTGGTTCTGGGTCAGCAAACTGATAAACCTTCTATTAAATGTTGATGCACAATAGTGTGTGTGTGTCTCAACATTGAAGCTACACATTTAAAAATTAGTATTGGAAAATAAGGCAATCTTTATGAAAATCTACAGTTCTAAGACTATATGTGCAATTAAATTTGAACAATTGTCTCCAATTTTGTTTCTAGCTTGCCTACATGTAGCCTGTGTTGTACAACAGAAAGATGCTAGGCAATGGTTTGCGGAACTTTCTGTGGATATGGAGAAGGTACTCTCCTCTATCTTTGAAATCATGGTCTCACTCTATAGCCCTGCCTTGCCTGAAACTTGCTGTGTAGATCAGGCTAGCCTGCAATGCATAGAAATCCACCTGCCTCTCTCCCAAGTTCTGGGATTGAGACGTGTGTCACCACGCCCTGCATCATGTGTGTTCTTTACATACTAGTATGATATGTGTTCTTTACATACTAATATGTTGCTCATTTTTGCTACTGAAATCTTTTCAAATATTTTCTTCTAGATTTTGGAAATAATCAGGGTTATTTTAAAACTATATGAGCAGTGGAAGAATTTTGATGAGAGAAAAGAGATGGCAACTATTCTTAGTAAGATGCCAAAACCAAAACCACCTCCAAACAGGTACATTTTCAACTTAATTACTAATTTATTTTCATTCTATAGTATACTCAGTTATCATTTTCTTAGAATGTGTTATATTTTATCTTTTCTCTTAAACTTATATATACTAAGATTTCTTGATTTCTGTTAATGTAACTTCTGTCTTGATAAATTGAGAATGTCTCAGTTTTAAGATAAGTTCTTCTATCTAGTAACTTTTTCCTGGGCAATGGAGGTCTATTACAGGTATCCCTCAACATATAGCCACATTCTGTACAGAAATGGAGCTGCATTAGACAAACATTTGAAGTTCAGAGATAAAAAGCTTGAAAGTAATTCTTTCCATTTGACTGTCATTCCTCTCCCTTCAGTAATGATTATTCACCTATTTTATACGTATCAGTAACCATTTTCATGATCTGATATGCTATAGATAATAAATTTTAGCTTCTGAGCGATCCTATGATCCATAGCACAGATTTACATATAATTTTGCCAAAGAAGAACCTCCTGTGCTAAGAAGTTTTTGTTGTTTAGATGAATCTGTTCACTTAACTAAGTGACTCTCTGCCCTCTCTGTATCAGATCATTCAAAGAGAGAAAGGTGGAGAAGGAAGATAAATGCTATGAGTGTAGTTTTTCTTAGAAAGGTCATAGAGCACTACGATGCATTTATAGACTGCTGCTGCTTACAGTGATGTTACGATTGAGAAGAAAATGGTGCATAAGTGTTACGAGGAGCTGCTTGAGGCAGTCATTCAAACAGCTACCTTTGGATGCATTTTTTACAGAGGCTCCCTGAGTGACTCTCCACTAATGGCAGGGCCTGAAGCTGCAAGATGATGATGGACAAGATCAGGCAATCTCCTATTGTCACAGTTACTGGTATTTTCAGCTTTAGTTATTTTTATTTTAATATTCAGCATTTTTCCAGGAAATTACCATATTTTTGATGTCTAAAAAAGTTTGTTATCATTACCATATGATTTTAGTATGCCATTGGACAACAGGTTTTTTTTTCCTTTTTTTTGAAAGACACATTGGATTTTCCTAGAGAGTAGAAATAGAATTTGACATGTTAGATTTAATTTGTTCAGAAGAAGTTGTAATCTCTATGTTGAGTGATACCTGTAATAATAGTGGAATTCCAAACTCTAACAAATCTTTGAATGTATATGGACACTAACTTCCAGACTGCTTGCTATGTATGAGGGTGGAAAGTTACAGAAGAATAAAAACATAAAACCAACTGTTAGTTTTCTGGCTTTTAATTTTTCTACACCTGTGCTTTATAATCAGGAATGTTTTTGTTTTGTAGAATTTGTTCCACAGAATAATGAACTTCAGAAATTAGTAGTACTAGCAGGGTATTGGAAAATGGATCTTTTAATTGGCATCAAATTTCTTTCTTCCCCATTTGAACAGTGAAGGAGAGCAGGGTCCAAATGGAAGTCAGAACTCTAGCTACAGCCAATCTTAAAACACCCTGAAGAACCCCGTAGTGGACCACTTGGAAGTAAGCATTGGACAGTTTGAGTAATGTCTTCATTGGAAATCAGACGCAAACGAATAGCTTGTTTCTGTCAAGCATATTGGGAATTGACTTAATTTTCACAAAATAAGTTTTCTTTACATAATTGATTCTAGTGTGTAATTTATTAAATCTTAATTATAAAATTTATAAAATTTAGTAAGGCTCTAGGGGACCTATAGCCATACATAAACATTTCAGAGTTAACCTCTCTCTCACATACACACATATAGACACACACTAATACTGTTTTTTGATTAGCATAATTGGTTTTTACATTAATAATACATATTTTTTATGAAGGCAGGAAACATGGAATGTCATTTGTTTAAAATTCTCTTTGGACATTGAGGGACCAAAAAAAGGACAGAAAAAGTCAGTAAAAGTTCCCCCCACCCAGTTGAAATTTAAAAATTTAAACTAAGAAACTAAATGTTAGAAAATCCTACAAGGTTTTTAGGAATGATAACTATAATTTGAGGGATATTAATCAAGCACTTACAGATTTTAAAATATGTTTTATTCAATACTTTTTGTATCATCACAGACAATACTAGCCCAGCCTGTCAGAAAAGTGCAATATATATTCATACTTTGACATTTTAAAGGTTATATTGACTGATTAGCGGTTTTGAAATGCTGGGAAACCTGAAAAAGTTATTATAGTTAGTATGCATTTAAGAGTTTAATTGGATTGGATCGCTCAGAGTTGGAGATCAGCCTGGTGTACAAAGTAAGTCCAGGATAGCCAAGGCTACACAGATAAGCCCTGTCTCAAAAATAAAATAAAAAAAAAAAATCTTTAAAAAAAGTATTTAATTTGGTTTAACAATTAAGTTGAACTTCAGTGAAATTTTAATGTTAATCTTTAATCTGTCCTGAAAATTTTTATGTGACACACACACCCAGTTTAAGTTTGTGTTTTAGTGTGAGCTGACATGCACAGCAAGTGTTCTGCGTCAAGAGCCTCGCCAGGTTTCAGGTCAGGGAGACGCTGCCATTATTAGTGCTGTGGCTGTCGATTCCAGATAAACGTGTCGGTGGGACTGCTGTCTCTGGAACTTCAAAGATGAACTCTCTTTTTCAGACTTGGAAGAATGATAAATAACTTGGAATAATGGGATATTATTGTATAGTTTCGCACTTTTAAAAAAATAAATCATGAAAAAAAATTTACTGTTAGCTTCCTAGTTAAGTTCTTCAGCTATGTTAATTCATGTCCTGAATTCGTGTCGCTTAGTTTGACTTAGGTTTTCTGACCATCTTTCTGTGCATTAAATTACAGCCCTATGCTCTGTTAAGGGCTGATTTTGTATAGTTTATGAATAGATTGTAAGGAAAGTCCTGCTTCCCTATGGAGAGTATCAGTGCTGGTAAGGATACAATGCATTGGTACCGATGTGGTCCTCCTAAGGTTGTATAAGCATAAGAAAAAACTCCGAGCTCTCCCAGGCCAAAGGGGTTAATCTGAGCTTAGCTTGGATGCTTGGTGATTGCCCATTACAGTCACTAGCTGTAGTTTATCTTGAAGCTTTTTTAAACCGAGTTTTCTTTGCAATCACTTATTGTGGAAAATTAAAAATTGACAAGAGCTGACAGAGCATTGTAATAACCCTCCATGTGTATATGATCTGGCCTCAGCAATTACTGATTCATAGCCAATGTCACCTTATTTAAACTTCCACATTAGTCTTCAGTTTGCATATTAATTTGAATAAAATTTCAGATAATATCATTCATTAGTATTTCATACTTGTAAGAGGTCAAATAATTACCAAATATTATGCTAAAATTCTCAATTCCCTGAAAGTTGCAGAACATATTCTATGTGTCCATTTAGAAAAAGAAATCCTTTTAGTTTTAGATTCACAGAGTCTTCCTCCATGTTAATAAAATTCCCTGTTTTCATTTGTTCATCTATTAAGTTTCCCATAGCCTAAGTTGTTCTGTGAGCATCTTTAGCTTGCCATTTAGTGTGTGTTTTCCTTTTTATTTCTGTAAATTGGTAATTGGCTGTGAAGGCTGATGGCATTGAGATACTTTTTGTTTTGGCTAGACTACTGTGGCAGTCTCTTCCGTTGGTGACTGCATAGTGGCTATTGCTGTATTGTCACCCACGTGGGAAAGTATTGTTTTTCAGGGCCACTCACTGTCGTAGGCACACTGTCCAGTATCATAGCCACCAGCCACTTAGGGCTGGACGTTACTATGTGGCTCGTCCGGATGCAGATATGCTGTGTATGTGCAAACATGTTGGATTTCAGGTACTAGTCAAAGCAAAAGAATGTTAAAATCTCAATTTGTTTATAAGCATTATGTGTTTCAAATGATAATATTTTGGATACATAGAATTAAATAAAACATTATTAAAATTAAATTTTCCTGTTTCTTTTTAATTTTTTGAATGTAGGAACATTTGAAATCACAGAGTGGCTTGCATTGGACAGTGCTGCTTCCAGATAATAAGGAAAATACTAGATTTCTTTCTCATCCCACCTACCTCTCATTCACATTTCCTGCTTTTTCTTTTAACTTTTAGTCATTTCTCTGCTTTTTACTTCAACATTTACAATCAGCAAACTCTTAACATTGGTAATTTAAACACTTAATGTATACCAGATAACCAATACTATGCTAAGTTTAAGCTTGTTGACAGAGTACGTTTACTGCAGAGACGAGAACTCATTAGCTGCAGATGAAGTGAGTGACAGCTTATTACAGGTTCTAATTCATAAAACCTGGGCATCTGAACTCCAAACCCTTGACCATATTGCCTCTTCTGCTTGCCCCTCCCCTTTGTATTTTTCATTTTCAGTTGTAGATGTTACCTTACTTTGGAAGATTGTGCTTTCTCACACATCTTCCCCTTCACCCCTACAATGGGACTTCTGTCATTTAACTATACAGCTGGAGCTGCTCCACACCTATAGTATCAGCACTTGGGATGTGGAGTCAGGATCAGAAGTTCAAGTCTAGCCTGAACTGCATGAGGCAGTATCTCTAAAGGATAACAATTGAAGTGTTTTTTAAAATTCATATTTAGTATATATTGATTATAGTCTAATAGCCTCTTTTAAATATTTTTGTCTTTTTATAATTGACAAGTACCTTAGTTATAATTTTGATTTATTGATTTGATTTTGCTTTCTGCAAATTATTTGTTTGCTGAGTCCATCCTACTGAGTAGAATGACTGCTTTCAAGGCCAAGTATCACTGCTGTTGTAGAACTGACTAGATTGGGATTCCCTCTATTTTCCCTTATGTAGTTAACCAAACTTTAGAATTCAAGCTTTTTAAGTAGCACCTTGTTCTTTTTGAGAATATAGTTCATTCTGTGTCTTAAGGATATTCGTCTTGATGATTGTTTTAAAGTGTTTTGTTTTTGTTTTTTGTTGTTGTTGTTGTTCCCTGGTGGGTTTTGTTTTTGTTTTCGTTTTCGTTTTTTTCCTTCTGGGACATGGTTTCTCTGTATAGCCCTGGCTGTCCTGGAACTCACTCTGTAGCCCAGGCCGGCCTCACACTCATAGAGATCACCTGCCTCTGCCTCCCTGTGCTGGGGTGAAAGGCTGATAGGCCACCACTCCTGACAGTTCCTGTTAGAACAGTTTCCTTCATGTTCCTTTTCCTTTGTTTCCCTTAGTCACATTGTTTCAAGTTAGAATCTTGCCATAATTTAAAGGATCCTACATATTTGAGAAGACAGAGAAAGATAATTGGAAAGACTGTTAAAACAACTAGCATAGAATCAAAGATTGAACAGCTGTCATGGTGGAGAGTTGGTTCAGTAGTGAAGAGCATTTGTTCTTGCAAAGGACCCAGGTTTGATTCTCAGCACCCACATGGAGGCTTATCACAAGGTCGTACACAGACAAAGCAAGCGTGTGAATAAAGTAAACCTAAAAAAATTGTTTTTAAACAGCTACTATCAGCTATAATCCACAAAGAAAGTATGAAGTGGGGATTTATAAATGCACTCAGATATACTCAGTCTGCCACGATAACACCTAGAAGTTTCTTTATTCCCCTTCTCTTTCCTTACTAAATCTCCTGTTTCCTTTTCTCCTTTTCCTTGGTGCAATTGTTCACTCTTTTATTTGAATTGATTGATTGCGTTAGGGTCTCCTGCAGAGGACCTGGGTTCAGTTGCAGCCACGTAGTAGTTTACAACCATCTGTAACCACAGTTCCAGGAGCTCTGACTCCTTTTTCTGGCATCTACGGGCACTGCATGCCTGTGGTGAACTACCAAGTACAGGAGAAACCATCATACACATAAAAATGTGTAAATATTTTTTAAAAGAATAAAAAACTTTAAATAAATCATGTCCTGAACCTGTATCCATTAAGAGTTATATATGCCATGTACATAGTAAAAAGCAAAATATATTCTCACAGAATCGAAGACACCTCATGGAAATCATGAATTAGGTGAAAAAGATAAGAATGAAGGGAAACAGACATTCAATTAATTCAGAATTTTGTCCATTGTTGGCACATTTTCCATGGCTACCTCTGTCGCTCTGTTGCGATCTACCCTTTATCAAAGTTATCTTCTCCCGTGATGGGTATAAACAGCTACTTTAAAAATAATGCATTAAAGGTTGTGCAGTGACGGTACACGTCTTTAATTCCAACACTGGGGAGGCAGAAGCAGAGGGATCTCTGCAAGTTCAAGGCCAACCTGAACTACAGAGTGACTTCCAGGACAACCAAGGCTAGACAGAAACCTTGTCTTGGCATTAAATTATATATCATGTTTTTATATTTTGAGGCCTCTGACACTGTTAGTAATGGTTTTAATATCAGGTTCAAAATGTTAGTGCAAGCCCTTGGGAGGGTAAAAGGATCTTGAGTTCAAAGGCACCTGAGACCATATTAGAGACCCTGTCTTAGAAAAGAGAAGCATCAACACTGGAGAGATGGCTCAATGATTAGGAACACTGGCTGTTCTTTCTAGGACCCAGGTTCACTTCTCAGAACCCACATGGAATCTAACACCTGCACACAGAAACCATATCACACAGACACAAGGGTAAACAGTGTACATAAAAAATAAAAAAAGAAAAGCATCACACTCTCAAAGGTAACAACTTTGTTTTAAATGTGGGCAAGAGCGAACAATGTAAACGGGTCCTCAGGATTCTGGTGGCTGTCATCTAGGGTATTTCTAACTCTTTCTGTGGATCAGATAAAATCACAGGGTAAGGATTTTAATTGAGTTCAAAGGATAGGATTGTCCTGTGCCTCGTGTCCCTGAATAAAAAAAAAAAAAAAAAAGGAAAGGACATGACTGCTCCTAGTTATGGTCTGCTCCTAGTTATGGTGAAGGAGAAGTTTATTATAGATTGTGGGAAAGCATAGACAGAAGCAGACACACAACCCTGAGCCTTGTGGGAAGGGAGAGGAAGGGAAAGGAGAGAGGGAACCAAGTACAGTGGGGGGGGGAGGGGGCAAAGGTACAAAAAAGGGCAGGTAACCAAAATGTCTGGATTATATAGAGAAGAGCATCTCAAGGAGAATGCCAGCCCAGCCAATGGGCTGGAGATTTTGTTATGCCCAAGTCTTGCAGACCCCAGAGACTACCAAGAAGCCAATTCCAATGCAAATGCATTAGGGTCTTTATTACAAGCTTGAGTTTGGGCCTTCACCATCACTGGCACAGTAGTTAGGTGTAGAGTCCTGAGCTCAGAGGGATGAGGGTTTTTATTGGGTTTTGAGCAAGGACTGGGGAATTTCCAGGTTAGCAGTTACATAATTGGGTGACATTCAGCAAGGGCAAGCTTGTTACAAAGTGGTTGGCTAACAGTAACTAATATTGAGCAAGCTATCTGTAGCCCTCAGAAATGTTGGGTATTTTCTGTGCCATGACTGTTCCATGAGGTCGGTGGGCTGCCCAGCACAGATGCCCCACCCTGAGCTAAAATACCTTCCCATTCTTGTGGTTATCCTCAGGCTATTCCTTGGGTTGGGAATTTTATGGTCTTGTTCCTGAAATTGGTGACCTATAGCCTAGTTCCTGGGACTGATGGTTTTTAGGGGAGAGGAGGTCGGGTCTGATCCTCTCAACTTCAGGGCAGAGGGCTGAGTGTGCCAGCCATGTATCCTGTAACAGGTAGGGACTGAAGGAACCTGGAGGCCAGGTGCACTTTGATACGCGAAATAAGCAGCTCTTTGTCCTGGGTTTGATAATTGTCAAAATAGTGGGCTCTGTCTGACAGTAGTGGGCCAATTCCAGGTGTTGTCAAAGATAAAAGTTGAACTTAGGGAACCCTGAGCCGAATGAAAATGCTCAGTAAAGAAACCAAGATAGCTGTTTGGAGCAGGGCGAGGTGGCAGTTGGGTATTGCAATATTGTATAGACATTTGGGAGGCTGCAGCGCTATTGTAACTGCTTAATAAGTGAGAAGCCCTGAACTCATTTCCCAGAAGATCAAAAGTAAAAATAAACATCTCTTGCTTTAAGAATGTCTTGGGGATCCCAGCAATCAGGGAGGCAGAGTCAGGCGTATCGCTGTGAGTTCCAGCCCAGCCTAGTCTGTAAAGCAAGTCCAGGACAGTCAAGGCTACACAGAGAAACCTTGTGTGTGTGGTGGGGGAGGGTTGAGCTGCTCCATGGGTGAAAGGGGAAGAAGTTTATTCTAACTGGCTGTCTCCCAGAAAAACAAGAGGAAGCAACAGGGGAAGATTTCCAGGGTTAAATGGAAATAGGAGAAAAGGGGCTTGTGGGCTGGAGTCTGACTTTCGGGAGGGACTGAGAGAGCCTGGAAGCTAGCACTGACATTGACAAGTTAATAGGCAGCACAGTCATGTTAGTGAAGAGCCCCATGTGCCTCCTGCCAGAGATAAGGAGCTTGACTCCTTTTTAGCAAGCAGGAACTTTTCTGCAAGCCTCTGAGGGAATGGGACTTTTGTCTAAAAGTCCAACCATGGGAAAAGGACTTTGGGAAACCAGATAAGGACCATTTCCCTCTTTTTGGCAGAGCTGGTTTAGATGAAGTGTAGTATTATAATTAAGAGTGTTAGTATTTATTTTAAAATGATGCCACACACACAACAGATATTATATGAAAGAGAGTTATTGGATGGAGGTGGAGAGATGGAGAAGGAGAGGAAAGAGAGAGACATGGTGGTGGGGGTGGCAGGAAAGAAAGTGAAGCAGAGCAAGAGGAGGGGAACAGAGTGCAAGAGAGACAAAGCGGCGGGTTGGTCCTTTTATAGCTTGCACAGGTGCAGCTGAACTGTGTCTGCCGCGTAGCTGTTTGGCAACACATAATGACATCATAGGTTACTAGGCGACAGAGGAGCAGGCTGCCTGAATGCTAACAGAGGCTCTGGGAGGCAGGTTTGCGTTGGGTTCGGGGTGGAAGCCGAGAAAACCCACTTCAGAGACTGAAGCTTAAAATACAAGCTTTATATTATGCGCTTGCAGGGAGGCGGCCAGTTGGGGATTTGAACTGCGTCCCTAGGGGAAGCTGCATTCCATATATAAAGGGCGAAAACCATAGAGCAAGGGGGAGTGGGTGGGTGGTAGCATTGTCCAATCATATTTTGACATAAGGGCTTGAGCAAGGGAGTTTTCATTAATCGGGGCAGGAGTAGGTCCTTGGGCCTGAACTTGTTTAACCCTGCCAGCAAGATGGAGAAGTTGCCGGGCGGTGGTGCACACCTTTGATCCTGCACTTGGGAGGCAGAGGCAGGCAGATTTCTGAGTTGGAGGCTAGCCTGGTCTACATTGTGTGTTCCAGGACAGCCAAGGCTACACAGAGAAACCCTGTCTTGAGATGCCTGGACTCAGACAATCGCCTTTTTACAAGTTGTCCCTAAGATGCCTGGACTCACACAACTGTTTCCTTACAATAGAAGCTGTTCAGCTATTGGGAAGTCCCCAGGTCCTCTAGGGCCTGGAACCTTGAATTTGCTTTCTCCCTATGATTAAATGGAGTCTGAAAACAAAATGGTAGTACTTACAATTAGTTTCTTTTGCTTGTTCTAAAAAGTTTGTGGTTTGGTTGGTTGGTTGGTTTTGTCGTTTTGTTTGGGCCATCACCCAGGGAATATGGGAGCACTGCTTCTTAACCAAACAATACCAGGGTTTTTGCTTGTGTGTCTGAGGGTCTAATTCTACTTATTTGAGAAGGCAACCACGTGGAAACTTCAGAGAAATCTTGGCATCTGTTTGTCCCATCTGCAATGAGGGAAAGATAGAGAATGTCTGGGATTTTGTTTGACACTTCCCTACTCATGTCCCTAGGCATTGAGATGGGAGCCGCCTCCAACCTGCTATCAGGGCAGTGTGCTCTTGCCTGTCCCGGAGAGAGGCCAGAAAAAGTAGTGGGATTTCTGCAGCCACCCATAGCTGCTCAGTCCGCTGCCATCACTCAGCCATAGGGCTGTCTGCAGGGACTCAGGCCCACAGCCCCTAAAGCTCTGTTTGTATCTGAGACACTTTTGGTGCTACCATTTCTCAACACATTTGCAGTCTGATTTCTTGAAAGGGTTTAGAAAAGCATAGCAGTAACAGAGAGGGTGGAGCCTCAATAGAAGACAAAATGCCTGGTTGGGTAAGGGTTATCTAATGGGGAAGGAAAAAAAAAAAAAGAGTAACTATAGTCCCAATGCTCATCAGGATAGAGTGGGACATCTGCAAGAAAACTACCGGCCACTAGGATGACAGGCATCTTCTGACCTCTGGATATTCCTTAGCAGCAGCAATCAAGGCAAGGGCAGACTATGAAACATTAGCATTGGGAAGTGTTGATAAATAGTCCCACCACTCTCTACATGCATCTGAAAAATAATGGGTTAGGGACAGAACATTATGAACTTGTTACTGGTGGATTAAAATGATTGGTGTCTGTCCCTTTCTGCTCTCCCCCAAGCTTCGTGAGATGCCAGGCACAGGCTAACCAAGGGGGTATTGAGAAGGGCGTGCCTTAGGACCATGAGGATTTCACGGTTATCCTTTTTTTAAAAGCTACCTGAACTAGGGCGCTTCTCTGTTGCTGTGATAAACCACTGAACTAAAATGCGAGGGGGGGAAAGGGTCTGTTTGACTCTCACTTCCATGGCGCAGCATATCGTTGAGGGAAGTCAGGGCAGGAGCTCAAAGTTCTGTGATAACATCTGTGGTAGGGGTAGTGTGCTGTTTTTTTTGTTTGTTTGTTTGTTTGTTTTGTTTTCTTTGTTTTGCCAATTTGACAAAAGCCTAGACATATCTGGGAAGAGGCAATCTCAACCAAAGAACGCCCTCCATCAGACTGTCTGGAAATGTCTGTGGGGCATTTTCTTGATTGGTGTAGGAGGGTGCAGCTGACTGTGGGGAGAGCCACACCTGGGCAGGTGGTCCTAGGTAGTATAGGAAAGCAGGCTCAGCAAGCCAGTGGGGAGCAAGTTAGTAAGTGGTGTTCCTTCAGACTGCTCCAGTTCTTGGCTCCAGGTTTTGGGAGTTTACCAAATGAATTCTGGATTGGGTGTTTTATAGGCTCATTTGTCCTGTTTATATTCCCAACCCCATGCCTTCCTAGCCATCTCTCCTCACAGGGGTTTCTGGGAGCAAGAAGCCTTCTTAAGGACCTCATTCGCACTTTTCCTCTCTGTGTGTACTTCTAACTCTTCCCTTAATAATAATCACTATCCCCTACCCAGAAATTGTGGCAGTAATGAATAACCAACATTAAACAGACGGTTAACAATATTGTTTATACCTGTGTGTTTCTCTTCCCTCCATGAAAACCATTTTGAAATTGGCATTTGTTATTTCCATAGCTTTGTTGAAATGACTAATGATATTGTTTTAAAACTAGGCTACGGGCTGGAGAAATGGCTCAATGGTTAAGAGCACTGGCTGCTCTTCCAGAGGTCCTGAACTCAATTCCCAGCAACCACATGGTGGCTCACAACCATCTACACCCTCTACTGCCCTCTTAGAGCACTAAAATGCATAAAATAAATAAATAAATTAAATCTTTAAAAAAAAAAACTAGGCTACATAGTATGTTTCTATAATTTGCTCTTTTCCACATCATTACAATCTTAACACGTGAACCCTTAAATTTTTATTGGCATTATCTTATTATCTGTTTCTAACCTGTGGTTGAAAATGTTCTGTTTAACATCTGCTGTGTGTTTATTGTCTTTTTGTTGTTGTTATATTAGGTTATGAAGAATCAAACCAGGCCCTTGTGTGTCCTAGCTAAATGTGCTATCACTAAGCTACATCTCTAACCCCTTTTGATTCTTGGGACAGGTTCTCATTAACTTGCCTAGGTTGGATTTGAACTTAGCCCCTCTGCCCCAGCCTCCAGAGGGGCTGAGGTTTCAGGCATGCTCCAATGAGCCCAGCTTAGTGATTCTACTTCAAGTTCTAGACTCTCTAGCTGATAATGCTTTTGTTTTGATGCAGTTTCCCTTACTTTTGTCATCAAATTACTGAATGTATCTTACTTTACTTTCTTTTTTTAGTTACAGTTACTGTGGTGATTTGAATAGGAGTGATCCCACTATGGGATCATGTCTTTGAATGCCTCTCTGGTAGGGAGTGGCACTATTAGGAGGTGTGTTGAGGAAATGTGTCACCTTGGGGGTGGGCTGGGAGGTCTTAGAAGCTCATGCCAAGGCTCAGTGGCTCACAATCTTTTCCTGCTACCTGTGGATCAAGATGTAGAATTCTCAGCTCCTCCTTCAGTATTATGTCTGCCTGCATGCCACCATGCTTCCCACCATGAGGATAATGAACTAAACCTTTGAACTGTAAGGAAGCAGCAATCAAGCGTTTTCCTTTATAAGTGGTGTGGTGGTCCTGGCGTCTCTTCACAGCAACCCAACACCATCTAAGACAGTTACTTTAATCCTTTTCTCTGAAAGTTCAGTATGTAAATCCCCTATGGTTCTGTTTCTATTTTCTCCCCCCACCCTCTGAGGCAGAGCCTCATACAGCTCAAGCTGGCCTTGAACTCACTGTGTAGCCGAGGACCTTGAACTTCTAACCCTCTGCTCTCCAAGTGGAGGATTATAAGCGTGTGCCATCATCATACCCAGCTCTTTCTTGCTATTATTTCCAACCACAGGCTATTATTCACTGCTGGTGGCCCACGCCTTGAATTCCAGCACTTGGGAGGCAGAGGCAGGCAAGCTCCAGGAGTGTGAGGCCACCTTGACCTGCATATTGAGTTCCACGCTAGCCAGGAGCTACACAGTAAGAGCCTGTCTCAAAACGAAAACAAACCAAAAAAAGATCCTGCTTACTGTTGTGCCTAGCAAGTTTTGACAAAAGTCTGAACATTATATATAAAAACTCGAGATAGCGCATGGCTCCGATTTAGCAAACTGTGTCCTATAGGCAAAGTCTGGTGTGTCACGTGCTTTTTGGCTTGGTCTTGAGGTAAGAATGGTTGACACATCTTTAAATAGTTGAAAGAATACTTGGTGGCTGTGAGACATAAAGTTCAAACTTGGTGTCCATAAGAACATTCACTGTAATATAGTCACATTTACACCCTCATCTGTCGGATAGTTAGGAAGACACCGCACTGGAGCTTGCTTGACAGTTAGTTCCCAAGGCGACTAGTCGGTGTATGACTTATCTACCCTAGCTGTAACTAAAGCCTGGCACGATTATCCAGGCTCCTGTTGGTTGATGGGCTCAGTGCTACAATTTGGGCTCATTCTCTATAGCTTACTGTCTCCTTCAGATTAGCTTGCTGCTTCAAGGAAAGCCTTTAAATAGACTAACCTGTGCTCGTGTGTGTGTGTGTGTGTGTGTGTGTGTGTGTGTGTGTGTGTGTGTGTCGCAGCATTTCTAGTCCTGGTAGGAAGAACAATCAAGAAACCAGACTGCCATTGTGAAAATAGAAGTTCAAATGTTCATATTTCCAGATTTTCCAGAGGCTATCCATCTTATTTTAGACAAGCAAGTTCTTAGAGAGCTTTGCAAAGCAGGTTCTACGTGATCTAAATAACTACATGAGTGAGAGTAAAAAATAAATGGGTCAGAAGAAGCAGGTGGAAAATACATGTTTGCTTTGTTACTATTATGACAGCACACTAATAAGCATATAACAACATTCTAAGGAAATACATGCATGCTAGAAGGAGTCAAGCTTGGATAACACTTGTTTTTATTAGCTTTTACACTGAGGTATATTACTTGTAAAACACGTATCTTTATATTTGCTTTGATGGGTTTTGACACACACACACCCCTGACATTTCAGTCATGCCATAGAACATTTCCTGACCTACAAAATTTCCTGGCCACTTCTAGGTTAGTTTGCTTTCCAAAGTCATAACCCATATTTTAAAATTAGTTGCACTTTTACTATTCTGGTCGCACATTGACATGAGTCTTCAGAGGCTGTGAATGTGTTTTCCTGTTTAGAGTTGACTTTTCCAGATCCCGGATTCTTTTCTTTTTCTTTTTTTTTTTCTCTCTCTCTCTTTTTTATTTCTTTTCGTTTCTTCTCTTCGCTTCCCTTTTCTTTTGAAAGAGGGTCTGTGGAGTACAGGCTGGCCTCAAACACATAGCAATCTGCCTGCCTCAACCTCCTGAGTATTGGAACTACAAGCACAGGCCTAAAACCAAATGCTTTGTCATTGTTTGAGATTGAAATTGCTTGTTAATTCACTGTTTTTGCTCATGGCCATGATCACACACAATTTGGTGATACAGTCTACCTGATCTTTAGGAATACCAAAATGCTTAAAAATTAATTATAGAGGAAGGAGGAATTGTGGCCAGAAAGTAATGTATGAGAGAATAATAAATAAATAAATAAATAAATGTAGAGCCTGTATATTTTAATGGCAATTCATATGATCTCAGTCCTCAGTAGACTTTGAAAATGTTCAGGGAAGCAGGATCTTCATTTCACAGAGGAGGAAAACAGTTGCCAAGCAGTTATACAGAATCTGTTAGCCTTTGATGCCAAGATTGGATTTTCCTTTTCCTTAATTCACTATCCTTGGATATATGAACACAGAGTCTGTTATTCCAAATGCTAATTTTCTTGTTTCTTTTCTGAGATTTCATAGGTTACCCATTCCTTCCATCCTCCAGCATAGTGTTGAGCCCTAAAAACATAGATCAAACAGGGTTTTGTAACAGACTTAGAGGAATTTTGCAATAGCAACTCAACATCTAATCAAGATTCTATATCTCTTTTAAAAATTGTTGCTTTTGAATAGGTTGGAAAGACCCATGTCCTTGGTCTGTTGCAGGATATTGATCCTATTGGAAACTGTATTGAGACCATGAACTGTAAACACCTGTTTCCTGATTGGAGTGGCTCAGCCCTAGCACAAGCCTTTAATCTAAGAGCCTTCTGTACACAGGATCAAATAAAGTTAACCCTAGATCAAGAAACCAGCTGACAGGAGGGACATTGAGTTGAAGGACATTTAAGACAGTGCAGAGGAGAAGGGGCTTTGGCCTTTTGGAATGTGAACTGAGAAAGAATGGCTTTTTCCTTCTGGGATAAAATAGGACTGAGTAGAAAGGTCAGCTAGGTGATTTCTCTGTCTCTCTGAACTAGCTGGCTTTTACCCCAGCATCTGGCTCCTGAGTCTTCTTTGGTAAAAATCAAATGGTTAGGATTTTTGTTCTTTTGTAACAACATTGGTCTCTCTACCACCTGTATTTATTTATTTATTCATTTATTCATTTATTTATTTTGTTTTTTCAAAGCAGGGTTTCTCTCTATAGCCCTGGCTGTCCTGGAACTCACTTTGTAGACCATGCTAGTCTTGAAGTCACAGAAATCCACCTGCCTCTGCCTCCAGAGTGCTGGGATTAAAGGCATGGGCCACTACTTCCTGGCTATACTGCCTAATAACAGTAATTTTTCTTGCTTTTGGCCCTTGTGGTAGTAAGGCTTAGATCCAGGCAGGGACTTGGGCACAAGAAAAACATGGTTTACCACTGAAATCTATCACCAGCCTCAAAAAAACCCTTTTTTACCCCCCAAGATAAATTCTCAATGTAGTACAAATTGGCCTTGAATTTCTGAATTTTTGTTACATGTGTTTATAGATGCTTTTGTCTGCATACAGACACACATGCAGACCAAAGCATCTATAAACACATGCTCATGACACCCAAGGAGGCCAGAAGAAGGCATCAGGTCTTCTGGAGCTGGAGTTAGAGTCAGCCATGAGCCGCCAGGTGGGACCTGGAATTAGAGACAATGCTCTTAACCACTGAGCAGTCTCTCCAGCCCTGCCCACTCCTCAAGACCTTCTCGAGTAAAGTAAGAGAGGTTTTTATTTTTGCTATGCTGGGGATCGAATCCAGGGCTTTTCACATATTAAGCAGTTACACCACCAAGGCGTAGCCGCAGCCTCCCAAATGTCTATACAACATCCACATACACAGTGTCCAGTCTAGTTTCCCCTTCCTTCACACACCTGCTAAAGCCCAGCGATATTGCTGTGTCCATGGCCTTCTTACTCCTCACTCCAGCCAAACAAGAGAACACCAGACTGTCAGATTTGGATGGCTTCACCTCATGGTACCTCTCTCTGAAGTCCCTTGGACTCATCTGTAGAGCTTCACCTACCTCATCCACTGGAAGAAAATGTTAAGGCAGTCAGTTAAGCTTTGGATATAATCAGTTATTAAGCATGCAAATGAGTCTGTATAAACACAGATTACCTACATGGTATGTTGATTGATCCAGGTATTTTTCCATGCTCAAGAATTTCCCATGTATCCCTAACATCAATTAATATAATGTCTTTGGAGTTCAGTAGGGTTTTTAGTTCCCTATAAGTCACATCCTTAGAAAGAGTAGAACAAAAATGCCGGCTGCTTCCCCATATTGCCTTCAAACCTGAAGAAAATAAAAGTTGAGACAACTTTGGAGTGACACTGTATTAACAGCTATCAGTAGGTTGTAGTTAAATGGCATAACTGAGTTTACCTCTTTACTTTAATAAACTCTGGATGCATACTCTGCTCCTGATTTGTAAGTACACAGAACTTCTGACATGATCGATGACTCCTTTGTTTTAATGAGATTGACTCTAGACAACTTCAGGGTGGCACTGATTGCCAGAACGACCAAGCCATGAATAGAACTTGGAACTTTCAGACCTGGTCTTTCGTGCAGTGGAACGAGGCTAGAAGATTGAATTAGCAATCAACAGTGCTTACATGATGGCACATTCACTAAAATCTTTCATCTGTGGAGTCTGGAGGTCTGCTGGGTTAACACATTCGTGAGCTGGGAACGTGGCACACCCTAACTTCGGGAAGATGGAAACACCCGTGCTTAAGTTTCCTCCAGAACGCATACCATGACTTCAGCAGGCTATTAATCTGTGTTCTTTAATAAATAATTTAAAATAAACTGATAAAACTGCCTACCTTCATTCTGTTAGCGAATGACTGAACCTGAGGAAGGAGTCATGAACATCTTTGATCTATAATCAATTGGTCAAAAATAAGAGAAGCCTGGACTTGGGTTTGGTGTCTAAAGTGGGGACCGTTTTTGTTGGAAAGCCCTTATGGTGTTTTCAGTAACTGACTCCGGGTACTTTGTTCAGAATTAAAATTTAAGAGTCAAATAATTCGAGAATTAGCTTGGTGTGGGAAAACCCTACATTTGGTGTCAGAAGCTGTTTGCATGGGGAGGTAGCTCAGTAGGGAAGTGCTTGCCTATAATATGTAAGGCCCTGCCTCAGCTCTCTCCTACCTAAAAAGCTGTGAGCAGAGCCTGGAAAAATGTTTTCCAGTCTGCACACATTCTGACTGAACAACAGGATGCAGCCCCCCATCTCTCTCCGAACGCTTGACGGCTGGCCTTCTGCCAGCTCCCTATTCCCCCAACACCCGTTAGTTAGCAAGAGCTTGAGCTTGGAGACAACGGAGTTACATACATAACTTGTTAATCGTACTCTAACTCAAATGACAGTATGAAGAAAAATTTAACTTCACTTCCCTTTGCAAATAAGGACAGAAACCTATATCTCTGGGGAAAAAAGGATTTGTTTCATTTTATAGCACCCAAGTGGACTCTCGAGGCAGGACCTGCTGCAGAGAGCACGGACAATTGTTGCATATTGGCTAGTTTTCCATGGCTTGCTCAACCTGCCGCCTTATTCACCCCAGGATCACCTGCCCAGAGGAGGCACACCTACAGTGGGCGGGCCCCTCCCTCTCTTTAATGGAGACGCTGCCCCAACGGTGTGTTCACTGGCCATTCTCACGAGTTGCACTGAGAAGAGCACACAAGTTCCTTGGTATCCATGCCAAATGGTGCAACTGGACGCTAGTCCAAAGGAAGCCTGCTGACAGCGGTATCTCAAATTAGTGGGCAGAGATCGTCAATACAATTATGGGTCGACTAATTAGAAGGCATTCGTACACTTAAACAAATTCTAAACGTAAAGCCAATGTCTTAAAGATTCTAAGATGATGTGTAGATGATGTCAATTTTGAGACAAAAATCATAAAATCTTTGTCCTTAAACAAATGTCAAATTTATATGAGAAATGTACAATGGACAATTTGGTTACAAGTGGCAAGCAAGAAGGCACTTGCAGCTGAAAATGAGAGGTTGCGTTACTACAACAGAGCCCATAGGAATACCAGCATAGAACATGAGAGGTAGTGTTACTAAAATAGAGCCCATAGGAATACCAGATAAAAATGAGAGGTCGTGTTACTAAAATAGAGTCCATAGGGATACCAGATAGAAAATGAGAGGTCGTGTTACTAAAATAGAGCCCATAGGAATACCAGCATAGAAAAGGGGTGAAAGTATATGAACAGAAAATGGATAGAAAAAATAAAAATGGCAAATAAAATTAAAGAAGTGGCCTAATCTCATTACAATTAAAGAGGTAGAAGCCTTAGCTGGGCAGTGGTGGCACATGACTTTAATCCCAGTACTAGGGAGGCAGAGGCAGTTGGATCTCTGAGTTCAAGGCCTACCTGACCTACAGAGTGAGTGACAGGACAGCCAGGGCTACAGAAAAACCCTGTCTCAAAAAACCCAAAAACCAAAACCAAAATACAACAAGAAATATAAGAGTTAAAACTGGCCAGGCTTGGTGGCACACGCCTATAATCCCAGCACTCAGGGAGGCAAAGACAGGTGAATCTCTGTGAGTTCAAGGCCAGCTTGGTCTGCAAAGCAAGTCGAGGACAGCCAAGGCTACACAGAGAAACCCTGTCTCAGAAAAACCCTTGTGTCGGGCCTGTAAAGCTTAAACTTACTGGTAACGACAAATGTCGGTGAAGGTGTGGGGAAGTGGACTCTCTCACACACTGTCATTAAGAACTCCTAGAGGGGCTGGAGAGATGGCCCAGTGGTTAGGAGCCTTACTTCCCTTCCAGAGGACCTGGGTTTGTTTCCAGGATTTGATGGTAGCTCACAACAATCTATATCTTCAATTTGGGAGATCCAAGACCGTCTTTTGTCCTTTTCAGGCACCAGGCATGTAGGAGAGACACACATGTGTACAAAATACCTATACACATAAATGGTAAGTTAAATATAATTGTTAGTTGTTTGTTCTCTCTGTCTCTCTCTCTCGACAAGGTCATTCAACATAGCCCTGGCTGTTCTGGAATTCACTGGGTAGGTCAGGCTGGCCTCAAACTCACAGAGATCTGCCTCCCAAGTGCTGGGATTAAAGTTTTAACTGGAGCTTTTGGAGAGAATTAGTAGTAACGTTTTGATCATGTGCGTTCTTCCTGCCTGATGGCTTCACTGTTAGAAATCTGTCCTACGGGAGAATGTGCGGGGCGAGAGGACGCTCTGCAGAGCCAGCTCTCCCCTCCCTCCTCTCCATGGATTTCAGGGATCCAACTTAGCTGTCAGGCTTGGATGGCAAGCATGTTACCCTCTAAGCCATCTTGTCAGCCCCATGATGACATTTTTTAAAAAGGTATTTCTTTAACTTTTAAGGTTTTCTTCTTGTGTATGTGTCTAATGTGTGTGCAGAGGCCACATGTATGTATTTGCTGGAGCTCCAGTGAGAAGCGGCTGTGAGCTTCCTGACACTGGTGATGGGAGCTGAGCCCAGGTCCTCCGGAAGAACAGCAGGTGCTCTTAACCACTGAGCCCTATCTCCAGTCCAAGGTTTATCTTTCCATGCATTTGTGTGTACATATGTGGAGGTCTCAACTGGTGCCGTTGCATCCACCGGAGCTGGAATTACCTGAGGTTGGGAGCTGCTGCATGCTGGGAACTAAACCCAGGATTTCTGCAGCAGCAGTATGAGCTCCTAACCACTGAGCAGCTCTCCAGCCCTCAGGATTAATTACTTCAAAATTTGGAATCAGCGTACTCAAATTGGAGACAGCAGGCTGAATTCACACTTTCAATGTGGCATCGTAAGAAACTGGGAAACTATGTAATTTCATAAATTATGTTAAGCTTGATTCTAGCACTATTTACCAACACTGAAAATGTACCCACAACGAGCAACTCTTTTGTTTGTTTGCTTCCCCCAAAGTTTTTCTGTGTAGCCTTGGCTGTCCTGGACTGGCTTTGTAGACGAGGCTGGCCTTGAACTCACAGAGTTTGTATCTGCCTCTCCCTCCCAGGGTGCTGGGATTACAAGCATGCACCACTGAGCCCGGCCACAAGCAACTCTTGAAGCTGGATCAAAGATAATTTATTTTCTCTGTCATCAAACTGACTTCTAACTTTCTATAATTCAGCTAAACGCACCTGTGAGGTAGTATGTAAAGCAGATGGGTTCTCCTGCCTTTCCATTCAGTGGTCAAAGTCTGAAGCAAGCATGTATTTCCTTTAGTCTCACCTTCCCCAGGTCTCTCAATGGCACGAGTCTAAACTGCACACTACTTCTTTGCATCATCAAGCTGCAGCTTGTTTCTGTATGCCGTAGCCTGCTCGTAGATTGACCATTGGGCTAGTGTTTAAAGAAACACTAATCAGTTCTTACACTGAAGGAAACAATGGGCTAAGTTTTGGAGAATATATATATATATATATATATATATATCTGTAATTGTTCTCAAGGCTTGAGCCAAAAATAAACTATTTCTGAAAATTGCTTTTGTCGGGTATTATGTTATAGAGAAAACCAAAGAATGCATGCCTTTAAGTTTAAATAAAATTAATGTCTATACAGTAAAATCAGTAATAGTTTGCACAGAGAAGCCCATCTTGGGTGACAAAAGGTGTCCAGAAAGGAGCAAGGGAGGCTAGTGTGCTGGGTGCCTGCAGCCACTTCTTTGGAAGAAAATAGAAGGGAAAGAAGAAACAGAATTGATAAATAAATGAATGAGTGAGTGAGTGAATGAATGAATGAATGAATAGAGGGGTGGAGTTGGTGTACTGAAGCCTGGATTGAGCTTTAGACCCAGGCAGGTCAATAGCTCACTCTTCTGCTTTTTGCTTCCGAATTTGCAAAATCAATCCGGGGGGGGTACTTCCCGAGTTCTGATTCGGACCGGTGGGCTGTAGGGTGTGTCTGCTTCATGGAGCCATGAGCTCTGTCCCTGGTGGGCGCCAATGGCACGTCGGGAAGAAGGCTCCATGCTGTGCGGGTGACCTTCATCACTCGAGCCGCACAGCCCGGCCCCGTTATAAACGACCTCGGCGCCCTGTCTGCGCTGTCGCTGCGTTCACCGGCGATTCCCCAGGCCGCGACGGCCTGGGGCCCGGGGGATGAGGAGGAGCAAGCGCGCAGTGGGCACTTTACCCCCGTGCCCTCGTGGCAGGCTTCCCTCCCTTAGGTCTGAGGAGCGCGCAGTCAAGGCCACCCTCCCGGCAGCGCGGCTTCCCCTTCCCGGGATGGCTCACCGCCCAGCGCAGGCTCCAGCGGGCCCAGGGCCGCCCTGCGCGCCGTCCCGAGCACCAGCCCCGCCGGCATCTCCGCGGCCCGACCCCGGGACGACCACTTCCTCCTCCTCCGCGCCCTCCCGGCCTCTCGCCCCCGCGCGGCTCAGGCTCTCGAGCGCCCCGCAGCCGGCTCCGGCAGAACCCGTCACTGCGGGGCAGTAAACACTCCACCTTGTCTGACCTGGCTTCTGGCAGGGTCAACTTCCCGTGGCTCCCTCAACAAATGACCACACAGCTACCGGATTAATGCAGTTATCACACTTAACTAAAATCAGTGTGTCCGAAAAGATGTGTGATTTTTTGAACACTCTCTGGGAAGATCTTATTTTATTTCATTTTTACTTGCCTGTCGTCTCTGCTCGTGCAGCCTCAGTCCTTGGCTCTCTCTTGGTCTTCATCTGACTTCAAAGCCAGCGTCTTCGCCTCTTTAAATCTCTTTGGCCCACCCTGGGATCTGCTGTAAGTCCTTTCACCCGCCTCCCCCTCTTCCTCCTCTGAGGACCTTTACATTCAGACCGCTGAAATAATCCACATATTCTATATGTGATAATATCTTCAAAGCCCCTTTCGCCAGGCGGTTGTTTGGTAAGAATGGCCCCCACAGGCTCGTATAATTTGAGAATTTAGGGAGTAGAATCAGGAGGGTGCGGCTTAGTTGGAGTAGGTGTGGCCTTGCTGGGAAAAATGTGTAAGTCAGACCCACCCTCCACCCCCAACCTCTCTCCCTCTCCTGCCTCCAGATCTGAGGTCTGTGTGCGGCCGTGCTTCCTGTCACAAGACGACTCAATCTCTGAAACCGTGAGTCAGCCTCAATTAAGTGTTTTCCTTCATAACCGTTGTCGTGGTCGGGCTGGAGAGATGGCTCAGCAGTTAAGAGCATTGGCTGCTCTTCCAGAGGACCCTGGTTCAATTCCCAGCACCCACACGGCAGCTCACAACTGTCTGGTCTGTAACTCAAATTCCGGCGGGTCCGACTCCCTCACACATATACGTATGCCAAAGTGTACATAAAAATAAATCTAAAAGAAGAGCTGTCATGGCCATGGTGTGTCTTCCCAGCGGTAGAACACTAAGACGCCGGGTAAGGTAGCACATTACCGGTTTCAAGGATTAGAACCAGGGTGTATTTGGAGTCGGTGCACGGGATCTCATCCCTCCCATAAGCCTTCTCATTGCCTTAACTTTCTCCTCAGTTCAGTTCCCCAAACATGATAAAAGCTGCTTTGCACCGAAATTTATTCAGTTAAGAAGTAACATGCTAAGTCAAACTGATATTAAAATGTATGTCCAAGGAAAAATTCCATCAAATATACACTTGGAAGCCAGCCCGTTTTAATAATTCGGTATTTTTTATTGTATGTTAGGTGTGTGGGTAGTGTGTTGTTTGTGTGTTGTAAGTACTTGTTAGCGGGGTACATATGTGTCTGTGGAGGACGAGGCTGATCCTGGGTGTCTTTCCTCGATCATGCCACCTTCATGTTTTGAGGCAAGGTCTCTCACTGAACCTGAAGATGGCAAATCAGTAGAGAGATGGCTCCGTGGCTGAGAGCACTCCCTGCTCCCACAGAGCACCGGGGTCCAGTCTCCAACATTTATGTGGTGGTTCACAGCGGTCTGTAGGGTCAGTTCCAGGAGATCCAGTGCCTCTTCTGATCCCTGAGGGTGCCAAGCAAGCACGCGATGCACAGGCACACGTGAAAACAAACTACTCATATAAACAAATAAACACGAAATCATTTAAAAGCCAAGATGACCGTGTCAGCTAGGCTGGCTGGCCACCAAGCCTCAGGGATCAGTCCGGCCTCTCACCCAGTTCCTCCTCAACACTGGAGTTTCAGGCATGTCCTGCTTCCTGGATGGTTCCGGAATTCTGAACTCAAGTGCTTATGCTCATGCACCAAGCACTTCACCAACGGAGCCATCTCCCTAGATCCAATAATTCAATAATTAATAAGCCACCTCAGATTTCTATGCCAACGGCATTATCTGCTACTAGGTTTTCCCTAATCATTTAGAGTTTAATTTTTAAAATTTTGTTGTGTTTTGTGTGTATGTGGCGTGTGATGAGGGGAGCACATACGTGCCACAACATGAGCATTGGAGGTCAAAGACAAGTCTGCAGAGTCAGTTTTCCCCTTAGACTTTTTCTGTAGGTTCTGGAGATTAAATCAGGTTGTCATGCTTAGTGGCAGGTACCCTTCGTTACCTGCTAGGCCGTCTGCAAGCCCTCTGTAATAATAATAATAATAATAATAATAATAATAATAATTAATACGTTAATACATAATGTGTGTGAGATTCCCCGAAAGAGAGAAAGTGTGTGGCAGATAGCTTTCACTGTCAACTGAATGCAACCTACAGTCATCTTGGGAAAGCCTCAGGGTCGACTTGTTAACTTTGGGTTGGTCAGTAGGTATGTCTTGGGGGGATTACCTTAATCGAGTTAATTGATGTTGGAAGACCAGACCGCTGTGAGTGGCACCAGTCCCTAGGTAGGCGGCTGAACTGTTTTGAAGAAGTGGGTGGGAGGAGGAGGGAGAAGAGCTAGGGTTCAGTTCCTAGCACCTATGTTGGTACTCAGTGCTGTTTTCTGACTTTGCAGCATACACATACCCAGTTGGCACAATCTCACACACACACATGAAAATAAAGAATACACTTATTTTACGTGGAGCTGAGTGTCCTATTGGCATGTACACCTGCATGCCAGAAGAGGGTGCCAGATCCCAGTAGAGACGGCTGTGAGCCACCGGGAGGTTCCTGGGAACCGGACTCAGGACCTCTGGGAGAGCAGACAGTGCTCTTACCTGCTGAGCCAGGTGAGAGCAGGATTCCACTCCTCAAAAGTGGTGAAATCAAGCTGTGCTCAAGCAAGCGGGCATCTACATGCTCACTTCTCTCTGCTCGTGACTGTGTGTCAGACAGGAGTTGAGGATTGCAACGAAACCGCCAGTTCCAACAAGGCAGACGATGTGCCCAGAAAAGTAAATGCACACAGGAAGTGAACGTGGTTTTTATTCAGATTCAGGTGGTGACTGTGTCTTTGTTGATTGGGGTCATGTCTCCCAGTGTGGCTAACCTGAAAAGAATTGTGAACAGGAAATGCAGGAGAATGGAGTCAAATTCCTGGAATACAGAAGTGGACCTTTGTGTGAACAAAGATTTCACCAGTGGTGGTGCTGATTAACATTTAAACAAAGTCTTTTGAGGGAGGAGGGTAAAGCGATTTTAATTCCTTGTCCTAAACACAAGGTTTATAGTATTTGATACAAAAGACTCATATCTGATATTTCTTACAGTATGATATTTCTAGCTGCTTGAGTTCCTGCTGCCTTGACTGCCCAACACAGTGGACTTCTTCTCTCCTGAGTTGCTCGTTGTTGGCTTTTTTGTTTTTATCACGGTAACAGAAATGAAATGAGAACATGCAATATTTGTCTTTTTGTCTGATACTTAACATGACCTCTAGTTCCATCCACTTTTCTACAAATAGCCATGCTAGCTCTGAAAGAGAAGTGCAGGCCCTAGAGATTCTGGTCAGACTAAGGATATATCTGTTAGATACCAAGGTAGCCACAGGACTTCGTCAATTCTAAGAGATATTTAAATATTGAGCGACTAATTGCAGAATTCTTAAATTTCTTTTTGTTAAGAAGAAAGTCTAAAGTCCAGCAATGATGGCACGCACCTTTAATCCCAACTTCGGGTAGATCTGTGTGAGTTCAAGGCCATCCTGGTCTACAGAGTTAGTTCTAGGACAGCCAATGCTACACTAAAAACAAACAAACAAACAAACAAACAAACAAATCAGCCTTTTTTCCTCTAACCGTAAATTGAATCTTAGAATATACTTCAAAAAATACCTATTCCTGTTGCAATTTAGGATGCAAATATTTTAGATTTTCTGTTTTGCATATCTTTTTCATATTCTATTTTAAATTCAATATTAACATTATACTTTACATTTACGCAGACAATTTTGACATTGAAATTACAACACAAACTGCTCTTACCGATGCAACATTTTCTTTTCTCCCTGGGGGGAAAAATGATCCCCTAAAAGACAATTATCTATTCGCACCCCTAGCATCTCGATCAGTGTATTTGTATCTTCTGTATTTGTCCAATGCACGGTTCCTATAAACATTGTAAGGATGCAGCCAGTCCTGTGGAGACCTGATAAGCTAGGGTCAGATGGAAGGGGAAGAGGACCTCCCCTATCAGTGGACTGGGAGAGGGGTATGGGAGAAGAAGAGGGAGGAGGGATGGGATTGAGAGGGGACGAGGGAGGGGCTACAGATGGGATGCAAAGTGAATAAACTGTAATTAATAATAAATTAATTAATTTAAAAAAACAATGTAAACGAATAGCTTGCTTCTTTGCCAAGTTTCCCCATGGAAATTAATTCGATTTTTAAGGTTAAAAAAAAAAGTCATTAACTTGTAACCCAGCGCTCTATCCGCTAGGTCACAACTTGTGCTTTGTGATAGGTTGAGACTTCTAGGGTCCATCAACCAGTGCTTGCAACAAAATACTTTCAAACCAACTGTTTTCACTCAAAAGCAAGGTGTACATCGCTGTAACAGATGATCAGACTCTGAAGAATGACGGGTGAGATGCACCGGTTAATTCAGAAGTGAGAACCACACGAAAAAAAACCCGAAAAACCCTAAAATCATACAGAGTGAAAGTCAGATGTAATTTCAGAGTTCGGAGAAGGGTGATGGGGTCCGTCCCAAAAGGCGCCCAGCATGTGGGACCTGGACCGGAAGGACCAAAGCCGCTCACCAAAGCCTGAATCCAGGCCCTGCGGGCGCAGGGGGCCCTTCCGTGTTACACCCCTCCCGCTGGTTCCGATCCCCTGGGCGCAGGAAGAACCCGGAGCCCCGCCCAGACCAGAAGCCCCGCCCCCGGCTCCACCCAGAGCATCAGGCCCCGCTCAGCACGCCAGGCCCCGCCTTCTCGGGGCTGCCCGCTGCGCAGGCGCAGAAGCTCCTGCGTGTGGAAGCCGCGGCCCGGCGGGCGGGGTGAGTTGGGGCCCAGCGTTTGGGGTCACTGGCAGCCCCGTGTCTTCGTTGTGTCGCCGCTCGGGCCGCGAGGCCTCCTCCTAGGCGAACCAGCCTAGAAGGAAGTTTCCCGCGTCCCTCAGGTCCCTTCGCAGGGCGCCGGGCGGCCTCCGGGGCCGAGCCCTGGCGGCAGCGGGAAGAGCCGGGGTCTGGGAGGGAGCCGGGCCGAGCCCGCACTTCTCGGGGACCCGGGCGTGCAGCCGCCGCCGGGCCCCGCGCCCCTCCTCGCGGCACACCCCGCCCTGCCGACTTGGGGTGCATCAGTGGCCCCAGGAGGAGGGCCTAGCCACGGCTTTCTGGCAACAGTGAATGTTAGGTCAGGGGTCGACCCTACTAATTCCCCCTCTCGCCCCCTGACTTGTGCAAGTCACTTTACCCCTGCCCAGTTCCAAGTGTAAAATGAGGATGGTGATAGTGACGCATCTCGAAGTGCCTGTGAGAAGGTTCTTAGAATGGAGTGTTTTCAGCACCAGGTGTCCAGAAGGAAGCCGTTTGCATTTCCTTTCCTGGAGAATTGCAGCCCAAAACTTCAAACAAAACACTTTTGGACATGGGGTGCTTGTAGCCAGTTGAAAAGCATAATATTAAATGAGTTAGCTGCACATCCTGTACATTAGAGACAATGCAGGAGTTAGATAATGTTTAAATTAAACACTGAAGTTGATGTCTTAGCAGTTGGCCAAGCCTGATTTCAGTCTCCTCGACCCACTCGGGGGAAGGGAGAAGCTGCTTTGACCTCGTGAATGCAAAGCGAAACACTTAAACACGTGCACAGCCATATACAGCAAATACATAATTAAGTAGAATTTAAAAAAAAAGCTGTATCGTTTGATGTTTGAAAGACCTCACGAAAAAAAAGGAACGTATTTGTGGTGAAGAGTTAACAAATCAGGCCCGAGACTTCTGTCCTTTGATGGCTCTGCCTGCGACCGCGGCCCTTGTTTGGCATCTGGAAACTTAGAGTTTGGGAGTGTCCTGATGTAGCCGTAATTGTTCTATACCCAACATTATATTTTTATGCCAAAATTACCAGTTACATAAAATCGCCGGACTCCAAGTGTCTCACGAGTTCCCCCGAGCTCAGATTGATGTTGCCGCTGGTTCCTCTTGAGGAGAGTGTGTGCCCACCCACAGGAAGAGAGCTTGTGAAAATCATGGAAAAGTGCCCCTTTCCATTCTAACCAGGTTGTGTGTTCATACAAATGCTCTGTGAAGTGTGCACCCATGTGTGCGGTCCTGTTCGCTGCTCAGGGCCAGCAGAGCCTTGGAGATTTTCAGGCACGATTTTGACATGAAAAGTATCTGAGCGTCTAATACTTGGATGTTAATGTCGTTTGTTTGTTTGTTTGTTTGTTGTGCCTTAAGTGGAAGTTAGAAAAGGAAGTGACATGGAGTTAAGGTATTACGGGTTGGTGTAACATTACATCTGTTAAAAAGATGATTATAAGTTCCCCCTCTATTACCAAGATAAGTTTGAGACAATGGTTTTGAAAAAGGAACAGGTTATTTACAAAAGCCTGTCAAACACCTGGCTGTGAGTTTTCTTCCGGTTGTCATTATCTGTACATAAATCTTCATCTTTATCAAGGGTTTATCTGTTATAGGGTGAGATATGCCCGTTTCTCATGAGCTATCTTTCTTAGGTTCTGTTAATGCTTCTCTCTAGCCAGAACTCAAAGTTAATGGATGCAGGTTTGTACGTTTAGAGGCCACCTCATGGTAGGAAGGAAGGAGAGGTGGAGGTTAAGGTTAAAAGGGGTTGAGATGGCTTAGTAAAGTGCCCAGAAGTTGGCCAGAGAGAAGTGGGGTGGATAAGGGTAGTCCCGGTGTGCTTTCTTACAAGACTTCTGAATACCTGAGAAAATGACAACTGGGGTTCATCCAGAATTGGCTTCTGCTGTATGGATGATGTAGTATTTACTTATCTAAAGTTAAATGTGACCCCGTGAATTTCTTTAGCCGGCCAATATGAGCTTCCAAGTAAAGCTTTAAGAACCAGCTCTGTATTGGCTCTTTTCCCGTTTCCCCATTCTTCTGTAGGAATCGAAGCGTTTGCTGTGTTAGCAAGAACATCTGCATACCCCCTCCCCGTACACATAGTTTTAAAAAAAGATCATAGGGGAAACCAGTATTAAGAAAGAGTGAAGAGCTGTGACAGATAAAGTCCAAATAATGACTGACTCTCCATCCAAAAAAAACCCAAACCCTATAGAATACAGTTGAATCAGATAAGGAAATCAGAGTATGTTAGGATAAAAGAGATCAGGGAATACCTTTCTTAGTGATGTTATATAGGACAATTGTTCATTGTGTTTTCCTATACATTGGGCTGAAGGGATGCTACAGTAACTGAGAGCACACACTGTTCTCGAGGAAGGCCAGAGCTTGGCCCCCGACAGCCACCGTGGGCAGCACACAAGTGCGGGTAACTCCATCCGCAGGGGAGCTGACGTCCTCCCTGAGCACAAGCATTAACATGCACATACCCGTAGACATACATAGGCATTAACATTGTTAAGATACTGTGTTCCGACCAGGGCATGGTGGTGCATGCTTTTAATCTCAGCACTCTGCAGGCAGGCAAGGGCCAGCCTGGTCTACATGGTAAGTTCTAGAACAGTCAGGACTACAACAGAGAAACCTTGCTTGACTCTACCCACCAAAATGTGCTCCCCAAAATGCATGTTTCCATAGTGATATTTAGATTAAAGGTCAAGCAGAGTGCATGTACACATGTATTTTGTATAGTAGATGTATACCACTGTACATGTATGCGTCTATGCGTGTGTAATCTAGATAGTGTATGAGCATTCAGTGTGTGGTTCTTTTAACCGTTGTAGATTTGTGTTTTGTTTTGTTTTTCAAGACAGGGTTTCTCTGTTGCCTTGGCTGTTTTGGACTCACTTTGTAGACCAGGCTGACTACAAACTCCCAGAGATCTGCCTGCCTCTGCCTTCCCAAGTACTGGGATCACAGGTGTGTGGCACTACACCTGGCTAATCTTTGAAGACTTAAAAAAATGTTTCATAACAAAAATTTAGGAGAAATTATGGTAGCTTAAAAGTAGGAAATAAATTCTCTGTCTGTATTCCATTTGGTAGTAAAGCCGTTAAACCTGACTACTAGGTTTACCCTTTGCCTGGTCCAGTGTGCATCTCCCAGCTGCCGCTCTCTGCACAAATGACAGGTGAGGAAAGGGCCCATTCTAACAAATGGTGCTTATTTCCTTAATGAAAACTTTACTTCTGAGATGTCATGCATGCAGAGAGCATGCAAGGTAATAACAATAATAATAATAAAAATCACTGTACACAGGGCGGCTGGAGGGCAAACGTTAGGCACTGAAGGCTGGCAAAGAGTGCTGGCAAACCTGGTCTAGCCTTTCTACAGGCAAAGGGAGAGTAGACCCCAACTCAAAAGACTATTTGTCCTGGCCCTCTGCTTGTTACCTCCATATATGCAAGGTTCACTCTCTCACCTACTCTTAGCAGCTCATGTCCACACGCCATCCCTTTGTAGGTGATTTCAGCATAGGGATTTTGAGACCATAGGGGGATAAAAACAGTCTGTAACAGAGGAGCCGAACGGTGCCATTTGAGGATTGACTTTGTTTTTGTGATAGTCCTGCGGTAGTACCAGGCTCTCCTGCATGCTCTACCACTGAGCTCTACTCTCAGTGTTGTGTATTGATTTTTATGGTTTATTTTAGCTGATTCATTCAACCAGTCTAGTTTGCAAATGCATTAAATATAGCTTAACTTTGAAGATTAAAGTATTGTTATTTTTCTTGAAACTTTTCAGTAAATAACAGATGCGGGTAAAAGATCCATCAAAAGATTTCCCTGAGAAAGGCAAACGAAATAAGAGACCATTACTACCTCATGATGAAGATTCTTCAGACGACATTGCTGGTAAATTGTGATATCTGCCATCTCAAAGAATAGTGGGTGAAGGAAGTGACAGCAGATGCTTTTCAGTCAATAAATTCAGTACTTTATTTCTACCATTTTCTGGATAAGTCTGAGAACTAGCTTGTGTAGTTCCCTGCTAAAACCATTGTTGGTGTTCTTATTGGGATATTGTTTAAGTTCTAGGTATATTAAAGTTGTCATATTGTTCTTTCTCTTTTCTCACGGCTCATTAAAATTAAGTCTCTAAGGCACCAGAGAGGGACAGATGGTGAACCCTTTGGTTTGCTAACTGTAGGACTTGCTTGGACTCCCTTCCCCTCTCCCCACTTTCTTCTTCCCCCTTCTTCTTTTCCTTCTTTCATTTCTGTATTGATGGGGTAGAAATAGCCCTACAGTCCTAGTTCCCCAGGGCTTTGCATGTGTTAACTGAGTGCTCTGCCACTGAGCCACAGGCCCAGCCCACAGAACATGCTCTGTCTCTGTCTCTCTTTCTGAGTCAGTCTCAATATGTAGCCTTTGCTGGCCTAGAACTCAGTGTGTAGACCAGGCTGGCCTTGATTTCAGGAGCTCTACCTGCCTCTGCCTCCTGGGTACTGGGTTTAAAGGTGTACATCACTGCAGCTAGTAAGCTGTGTGTCTTGAAAAATGAACGTGGAATCCTTGTTTTCTGTTCTTGTCATTTGGAGGAGAGAAGGGACGTACTGGCTCTGTATCAGCAATTGCAAATTCATGTGGAGTTTTATTAGTATTTAAAATATAACACACTAGGCTGAGTATAGTAGTACATGCCCTTAATCCCAACACTCAGGAGGCAAACACAGGCACATCTCTGAGTTTGAGGCCAGCCAGAGTTATATTACTGGCTTTTAATTACCTAATAGAAACCGTGGACTGTAACAGTTTTGTATTCAGGAATATCCATATAACCTTATCATATGAAATTCACATAATTATATAATTTACAGAAAACCTGAAGGAAATTTACTTAGTAACATAAAGTATATGTTATCTCCAGTCCATACACCCATTTTAAAGGTTGTCAGTGATTTTGGTTTCAGAAGTCTGAGTGGTGGCATCGAAATGTTCACATTGCCCTTCATAACTCATCCCAAGGTCATGGAGAAGATATATAGCAGAGAATGATGCTTCACTTTAGAATTTTTAGTTATGAAATCCGTACAGAGTAATGCCATTTTGTAATCTGTTGCTCTGGACGGGCTGGTCACTCATCAGCTTTCCCTGACTGTCCCTTTCCTTAATGTCACTGCTCTTGCTATTCAAATTTACATCAGAATTACTCTTTTGCTTTTTTTTTTTTTTTTTTTTTTTGTTTTTGTTTTTGAGCCACGGTCTCTCCCTGGCAAACTCCCTGTGTAGGTGAGGATAAGTGGAACTTCTGATTCGCATGCTTCCACTTCCTGAGTGCTTGGAGTATAGGCTTGTGCCACTGTACCTGGTTATGGGTCCTGAGGATTAAACCCAGGACCCTGTGCATGCTTGGCATGCGTTCACAATTCTGAGAATTCTGGGCTGTAGCCCTGGGCTCTCAGAATTAGTCCTTTCAAGTCTGTTTTTGTGGTTTGCTCTAGTGTAAAACTGAGAATTTTAATGCCTTACATATTTCATTGTAAATACCTAGTGAGGAATGATATTTGTGTCTGAAATAGTCAGTGCGTAGCCAGCTGTCTTACTAACTCCTTTAGTCAATTAGTAGATGGTTGTGGGTTTGTAGTTGTAGTTTTGATATGGATATCTGATAGAGAGAAATTAAAGTGTCCATGTTTTTGGAAATAATGGATTAACTGAGCCCTTAGGAGAAGAATATAATTATTTGAAGACTTTGTATATGTGCTTAGTTTTAGTCATTTTTCGCCACATACGATGGAAATTGTTAAAAAAGATATTTAGGGACCAGGCAAAAAATTTATCATGTGAGAATATTCATTAAGAATTCTGAAGCTGGCTGCTGTGGCACATTCCTGTAATCCCAGTACTCAGGGAGGCAGAGGCAGAGGCAGGTAGATCTCTGTGAGTTCAAGGCTAGCCTAGTCTACAAAGTGAGTGCAGGACAGCCAAGGCTACACAGAGAAACCTTGTCTCGAGAAACCAACCAACCAACCAACCAACCAACCAACCAACAAAAAAGAATTCTGAAAGTTCCAGTTCCTGTAAATTAAGCCACCATTTATTTTTCTTTATCCTAACTGATGAAAATAGCTAGATAGCAAAACTAGTGTATATAAAAGATTTTATGCATCTTTTTATTTTACTTACTTATTGGTACTAGCAAATGAGCCCAAGGGCCTGGTTTACGCTATGCACTAACTCCCTCTGAGCTACACTCGTAGTCTAAATATGTGTTTTCCTGGTATCTCTTGCAGTACTGGGAGTATATGTATTTGTCTGTGTCAATGAATGTCATGTGTGTATGGATGCCTGTGGAGACCAGAAGGAACCATTGGATCTCTTAGAACTGGATGTTGTGAGCTTCCTGGTGTGGGTGCTGGGAACCAAACTTAGTCCTCTGAAAGAGCAGGAACTGTTTAATAAAAAAAAAAAAAAAAAGACATTCAAAGTGCAGGATACGTTATAGCTGTTCAGAAAAGAGTAATCTTTTTTGTTTGTTTTCCAGACAGTCTCACTGTGTATCTTTGGCTATCCTGGAACTCGCAGTGTAGAGCAGACTGGCTTGGAATTCACTGAGATCCTCCTGCCTCTGCCTCCTGAGTGCTGGGATTAAAGGAGTGCACCACTAACCCTGGCTGAGTAAATATTATTCTTAAATCTATTTCTTATTTTGAACTAATTTTAGATAACATAGAGGTCTCATATGTCCTTTCCTGATGTTAACATCCTGCATTGCTATCACACATTATCAAAACTGATAGAACCAACCTTAGCTTATTTAGATGTCACCAGAATCACATGCACTTGTATGTGTTGGTGTGTGTGTTTGCGCTTGCAATTTTATTATGCTTGTAGTTTTGTATACTTCAGCGAGCCATGCCTGTGACCATCTTTTATGTTGCTTAGGTGTATCTATACCTCTGTCCTCAGCCATAGCTCCTTGCAGCCACTAATCTCTTCTGTGACTATTTCAAGAATGTTATGTGTGTTCATTTGTGTAACTGTGTGTCCTTATGAGTGTCTTTGTTCTGACTCTGTGCTGTTTAGTTGTTCTCATTATAATGATACATGCTTTTCCTTACTGTCCTGGTTTGCGTTCTCTGCTGTGATAAACACTACAATCAAAATCACCGTGCGAGGGCGTATTTCAGCTTTTGGTTCAGTTTGTCATGAAGAAAATCAGGGCTAGACAGAGAGGCAGGCCACGGGGGAGCACCGCGTTTACTGGCCTGCACCTACGACTTGCTCTCCTACTCAACCCCGGGCCACCTGCCCAGAGATGGCCCTGCCCCTGTGGGCGGTGCCCTCTTCTGTCAGTCAGTAGCCAAGAAAAATGCCTACACAGTTGCCTACAGTCCATTCTGATGGAGGCAGTTTCACCATTGAGGTTCTGTCTTGCCAGATGGCTCCAGCTTGGGCCAAATTGATGAACAACCAGCACACTTGGTAACAGTAGTGCTTTCACTCTGCAAGGCAAATCTTTTCATGTTGCCCCGTCTTATTCAGTAGGGTTAACGTGCCCACACATCAGCTATGCTGTCAGCGTGAATCATGTGAAGAAGGCAGTGGCTGAGACTCTGTGGTCTGTTTGTTCTGAGTGTTTGAAAGAGAGAAGATTCTGTGATGGACAGCCAGTACTTCCTTCCGATGTTTGGTTGTGCCTCAAGTGTGGCTTTCAGGTAAGAAAGGGGTTATTTCTATGTATGTCTTCTATTATCCTTTAAATGCCTACTATGCATTGGACTACTGGTGGGAGAGGTAGATTCATTTCACATTTCCATCACCATTCCAAGGTAGACTTTGGAATGTTTAGGATTGGATAACTATATACTATGTTAAGAAAGTAACCATCTGTGGCTCATAAGTGCTTTGAAAATAACCTAACGCACTTGGTCTCTTATCTGGATCTGATTTTGCCTTTTTTTTTTTTTAATTTAGGAAATGGATATAACCTTTTAGATAATTTTTTAACCACCTTCCCCCCCGCTTTTATTTTATTTTGTGTATGTGCTTGCTACAACACATTTGTGAATATCAGGACAACAGGACAGCTTCCTGGAGTTGGTTCTCTGTTTACTCCAATGTATGTTTCAGGGATCAAACTCAAGTTGTCAGATTGACAGCAGGCACCTTTATTCATTGAGCCATCTCACCAACCCTAATACAGGAATTTTCTGAAATGAAAAGTTGTGACACACATCCCTATACTTGGGAGGCAGAGGCAGGCGGATCTCTGAGTTCCAGGCCAATGTGGTCTGCAGAGAGAGTTAAAGGGGAGCCAGGACTACATGGAGAAACCCTGTCTCAAAAAACCAAAAATGAATAAGTAAATAAATAAATAAAATAATTAAGATACAGAAATCGAGGTACTTCAGAGCTAGTAGTTAATTTAAGAGCTTTATTTAAATAAAGCTTTTATTTAAAACTTTATTTTGTTTTGTGTTTTTGTTTTTGTTTCACTGTGTCCTCTCCAGCTTTATAGACTGGAGATGTTTCAGGCATTATGTTGCAGTAATTTCCAAAGTCATAAGGAAGAAAAAGTATATGTCTTTCTTTTATTGTTTGTGACACTTTCTGAGACTCTCCCTCCCATGTAACTAGTGAGGGAAATGACCGCGCTGGCCCTGTTTCTATTCTCAGTGAGGCTGGGGTGCAGGACTGGGAAATACATGTTTGGGAGGGCACCACTGGCCTGGGAGGGTGCTCAGTGTCCTGTAGTATATAATATACAGGACAGTGAAGGCATTCATTCCTAAATGGCAGGCTAATCAGTCACCAGTGGTCATTGCAGGTAAACACGATAAACAGTACTTTATCTACAAATCATTGAATTCGGTAAAAATCGGTATTCCTCTTTGAAGCTGTTCCCTCTTGCTTGAAGTCAAAACTGTGCTTAAGAATAATTTAAGATTTGGTCAATTTGAAAGAAATGTGGGAATCATATGAATAGCATTCTGTTTATCTTCAGGGATGCGGTAAAAACTCAGAAAGCCAGCATTCACTGAGACACTTCAGGAGCTCTGGGGCTGAGTCCCATTGTGTTGTCATTAGCCTGAGTACGTGGGTCATATGGTAAGTTCACTTTGTTAGTACTTTATCTACCAAAAAACTCGGAGCATTACCAAGTAAAAGAAAGGTGTGATATCATTGTATGCTTTTTCTCATATACAATCTGTGGGATAACTTAAAATTTTTTTATTCATGAACATAAAGCTTAAAAAAAATCCTACTTATCAGTAATATTTTCTTTGTACCATTAAGAAAAAAGTTCTGTGTAGTTAAATTTTTTTGTAATGAACTAATGCAGAATCCCAGTGTTCTAAGAGGAGGATGGTACTTTAAGGAGTCAGGTGGTTCAGGGATTCTGTAACCCACACAGTGAAGTTTTCTAAATACTGTTGGAGCCACATATGGTGTTGTACACCCATAATCACAGCACTGCGGAAAAACAGGCAAGTCATTGTGAGTTCCAGGCCAGCCTTGCATATATAGCTAACCCTGTCTCAGAAAGACCAAAATCTGGGGCTAAATGGTTCAGAAGGTTAAGAGTGTCTGCTACCATGGCTGGAGAGATGGTTCAGCAGTTAGGAGCACTGGCTGTTCTTCCAGAGGACCTAGGTTCAGTTCCCAGTACCCACAATAGTCTGTAACTCCACTCCCAGGGGATCTGATCCCCTCTTCTGGCATCTGTGGTTACTCCATGCACATAGTGCACAGGCATATATTCAGACAAGTACTTAAAAAATAGCCGTGAAAATCGCCAGAAAAAATAATAAGGCTTAAGCAGAAGCAGGCATGATGATGCACACCTTTGACCCCAGCATGTGGGAGGCAGACAACAGGTGGATCTCTCTGAGCTGCAGGCCAGGCTAGTCTACGTTGCAAGTGCCAGGACAGCTAGTGCTGTAGAGACCCTGCCCTGGTTTTGTTGTTGCTCTTGTTTTATCTTGTTTTTCAGACGGGGTCTATCTACATAGCCCTGGCAGTTCTGGAACTCAACCAGAGGCTCTTGAACTCACACAGATCTGCCTGCCTTTGCCTTCTGCATACTGGATACTGCTAAAAAAACAAAACAACACAACAACTACCACACAACGTGTACCACATGGGTTAGGTACACGTTTAAGTCGGGCCATGTCGTCCCTCTGCCTGACATCTTGTGACATTCTATTACACTTACGACCAGCTGCAGAATTGCATCCGTGAGGGTCTGTATGACCTGGCCCTTGCTTCTTTGTCCAGACTTAGGGAACACCTTCCCCTTTGCGCTCCTGATTCCTATGCAATGTAAAGACAGAAGTTGTTAAGTGCATGCCTTATGTGTGATCACTGAAGGGGCTTTCATAACATCTGCTTTTATTCCTATTTTTCAGGTGTTATGAATGTAATGAACAATTGTCAACGCATTGTAACAAGAAGGTTTTGGCTCAGATAGTTGACTCTCTCCAAAAACATGTTCTTAAAACACAAACAGGTAACTTAAGCAGTTTGATAAAGCATTTTGGATTAAAATAAGATGTTTCACACTTTGCATAAGGAGTTCATAAAGAATATCTACCTTGAATAAATTATAAAAAATAAATTTAAATTAAAAAAATAATATCTACCTCTGATCCCAGGACTCAGGAGGCAGAGGCCATGACCTGTGTGCATTTGAGGCCAGCCCTGTGTACATGAGGTGTTTCAGGCCGTCCAGGACTACATTTGGAGAGCCTTCCTCAAAAACAAAACAAGTCACATCTTTGATTTCACTGTGACTTTTCTCAGTCATTTGAGTAAAAAACGCCATGTCATATATTCCTAGCCAGCCTCCTCATCTTACGTTCATGTAATGTATTTATATTTCTAATATGAGAAATGGAAGTGTGTAGCTAGCATGAGCATTGAAATGTAACAGTTCTAGTTTGAATTTATTGTCCTACACTATTAGCTACGAGTTTCTACTCCTTCCTTTCCTTATGATAAAATTGGAATAAGAATTCTGTTTCGAAGCTTGGCAGTAATACTTCTTGAAGATTTAGAATAATGTTTGTGAAAATATGTGACTAGATCCTTACTCGCATTCTTGGAACTTCCTTTATGGTTACTGTTACATAATCGCAGTGTTGTTGTGATCCTAGCTCACTCAGACTGACGCCCAACTTTGCTGTTCAGGGATCAAACTGCCCACCAGTCTGCTGTTGGCCCCAGTTTAAGGATTTCCGTTTATTTGGGCCTGTAAGATGGATAAAGTTGCTCTCTGCGAAGCCTGCCTGATAATCTCCAGTCTAACCCCTGAAGCCCCCGTGGTGGAAGGAGAGTCAGTGTATGTGTGGGCGTGCGTGTGCATGTGTACCAGGGCTGGTAGAGTGCTGGCGTGCCGGCGGTACACATTCCAGAAGGCAAACTGTGAGAATTGGTCTTTCTTTTCACTGTGTGGTCTGGGGGATCAGACACCAGGCTCTCACCCCTGAGCTACCTAGGTGTCCCCTGAGATGCCTTTGAAGAAATTACATGCTTGGAATACAGCACCAGCAACTGAAAGATTTTGTAAAAGTAGAGTTATGATAAAAGGTTTGTTTTGTTTATTTATTTTTTTAACAGTGCTGGGTTTGATCCCAGGGCCTTGTGCTAGATAGGCAGACACTACCACTGAGCTACAGCCTTGATCCTTTAGTTGTCATAAAAGACAAAAACAAACAGACAAAAAGCATAGTCCCCAATTGTATTCCTGTAGTCTAGTATGTAGTTGTCTTTCTTAGCTACCTGTCAACCTGAAGAGGTCGTCATGGCAAAGTCGGAGGAGGAGGGGCTATAAGCCCAGTCTTCTGGAGAGCAAAAGAAACCATTCATTTTATTACTTCTGTATTTAACTTACTCAACAAGCATTTGTGGGATTCTTACTTTGTCTCAGGTTATGCCAGTCATGGCTCAATTTCTGGTGAAACAAGAAGCCAGGTAGATGTGGTGACAGACCTTGAGTGCTTCAGCAACTGAATTTGGTCTGAGTGGCGTCTCTTGAGAACAGCACATTGGATTTGCTTTATTGACCACAAGGACTCACACAGTCATTTGATGCCAGCAATGATGGGGAAACTGTTTTCCTACCTTTCTTATTTAGGTTCCCTAAGGTTCGGAATAAAGCCAGAGTCTTAGCCATCCAGTTCTTCATATTTCTTGAATACTTAATTGTAGAAAAAATATTAGGGAGGGAATTTGTTAGATGTGACAGAAACCTGAAGGAGACTTACAAGAAGGATTTATTTGATCCCTATGTCTTAACGGTGTCAGGTTTTGTCTGTGGTCAGCTGGCTCCAGTGCTGTGGACCTGTGGTGAATCAGAACACCACTGCAGCCACAGGAAAGCTGCCTGCCGCATCCTGACTAGGAAGCAGAGATCAGTGGAAGGAAGAGACAATGAGTTAGGAAGGGGCCATGGCCAGATGCAGCCACCAAAGACATGCTCCCTGCTCAACTAACGCTTCTGTGAACAGGACATCCAAGCTACGTGAGGGCTTTGGTGAGAATTTGGCATCAGTTACTTTTCTAAGAGCTGTGATGGAATACTGTGTTCAAAAGCAACTTAAGGAAGAAGGACTTTGTTTTGGTTTATAGTTTTAAGGTTAAAAGTGTATCATGGAGTAAGGAAGCATTCAAGCAAGTGACAGGATCAGGAAACAAGTCACACAAATTAGAGAGTGAACTGGAAGTAGGAACAGGCTATTAACTCTTACTTGTTTGTTTGTTTGTTTGTTTTAAAGATGTATTCATTTATATGTATATTGGTGTTTTGCCTGCATGTATGCCTGCATGTGTGAGGGTATCATATCCTCTGGAACTGGGGTTATAAACAGAATTGTGAGTGACCATGTGGGTACTGGGAACTGAACCTGGGTCTTCTGGAAGAGCAACCAGTGCTCTCAACTGCTGACCATCTCTCCAGCCCCCAGAATGTAATTTCTCCTTTCCCTTTCCTCCCTCCAAACCACCTCCCTGCTCTCCTTCAAATTCATGGCTTTTTTTTTTCATGAGTTGTTATTGAATGTATTTGTATATAATTATATATTTCCAGATACAGCCTATATAATGTTACTTATATGTATATATTTCAGGCCTGATTGTGTGTGCTCTTCCCTGGGTTGGGCCACCTCTCCCACTCCCGGATTTCCCAGTTGCCTGTAGTTCTTTGTTTAGGGAAGAGTGATATTGAAAATTTCTTTTAATGATGATTATGCGCTGAGTAAAAATAATCACTGAAAGGAAAGCCAGTACCTGTTCGCAAAGCACGCTTCAAGTTCTGCCTTCTAACGCTTTTAATGTTACTTATAGAGAGTCTGGGCTAGTTCCCTGTGTACCGCCAAAAACAAGGAGCTCTTTGAGTCTCAAGATTTTGATGTCACCTCTTGTTCTTTTAAAAAAGTGTTTGAGGTTCAAGGAACATTGGTTATGTAGCTATATCTGTTAGTCTTTGTTAAAAGGGAAAACTAAAAAGTTTAAATGTTCACTGAGAATATCAATAATTCCATGTTAACATAAATACTATTTTTAGGAACAACAAATATTTTTCAAAATAAGGTTGAATAAGTAGTATTTTACATTTTTATAAATGTCTTTACTGTTTGGCTCAGTAGAATATAGCTACAGTCTCTCTCTCTCTCTCTCTCTCTCTGTCTGTCTCTATCTCTGTCTCTGTCTCTTCCCCTTCCTCTCTTTCTTTGTAGCCCTGGCTGTCCTGAACGCATTCAGCCTGGCCTCAAACTCAGATCTGCCTGCCTCTGCCTTGCAAGTGCTGACGTTAAAGACATGCCAACACTGCAGAGCAAAAATAGCTATATTCTCGTATCTGCTTCTGGATCAGAAGTGCTGTCAGTTGCCCTGTAAAGCTCTGAAAACCTGCATTTTACTGCTGCAGCCAGCATAGTTCCAGACTGGACCAAAGACTGACTGGAGCAGCAAGGGAATGAAGAAAAGACAAATACATGAGCACATGGACATAGAACAACTGAGATTGGGTGGTCTGGGGTCTCCTACTGTAAGATTTGTCCTTAGGACAGTGACGAGCCCTTGTTAGATTAATCTTTCAGTCAGGAAGTGAATGGTCAGTGATGTATTTTAGACAGGTTATTTGACTTGTAACATAAGACAGGTAGAAATGGATATATACTACCTATTATCACAGTGACATTTATCATATGACTAAATAAGTAAATATTTCTAAAGCTGATGATTAGACTTTGAGAATAAATAGGCACATTAATCAGTTTAAAACTAGAGGAATTATGGTGAAAAGGTTTTTCTTAAAACTTCTTTCAGCTGTAGAAATGGGCAAATTAGCATTAATACTACATGACTGGTTTAGGTAATTGCATTAAGCAATTGAGATGAATCCAGTGCAGGTTCCCAGAAGAATGCTTACAGCTGTGTAGATTTCACATCTGATGTTAGACTTTGGATGGGGGTTGGGAGAATACTCACCCTTGTCACAGGCATAATGAAAAGGTCATATATATCACAAGACTGAAAAGAGGCAAAAAATGTCCTTGCAAGACCCGTCCTGAAAAATGGGTCATTAATAAGCAAGCCAGAGACCTGAAGACAGTAGAAGAATGAATGAGGTTGGCAGAGCCTGTGGGGAAGGAAAAACAAAGTGCAGAGGGCTTTTGGGGCCATGAAACTGTCCCATCTGATAAGGGTGGATGCCTGTCATTCTGTATTTGTCCATCTGAAAGGCACGTACACCACAGAGGAAACCTATTGTACACCCAGGATGCCGGGTGATAATCAAGTGTCAGCCTAGGTTCATCAGTTCTAACTAATGAACCATTCTGGTGGCGAGTGTTGATAACAGTTTTTGGATGTGTGGGGGTAAGGGTGTGTGGCTCAATTTTGCTTTGAACCTAAAATCTCACAATCTTTTTAAGTGACCTGTGTACTCTGAAAGGATCATTAAGCTACATTACTTTAGTAGGCTTGTATAATGAGAGTATTACACAAATACCATATTCAGGAATTCCTGATAGAATATTGATGGATATTGGTTTCCTTTTTGTGAAATACACAGGAGATTGAAAATTCCATCCTCTTTCTAGAGCATCTATTTAGCTCAAAATGTCTATGCTGGCAGGGTGCTATTTTTATCAGGACTAAAGAAAATAAAGTATATACTGTTGAGTTCATTATGATAATGTTTCTTGGGGTACAAAGACCTGAAGAATGTTTGTTTTAGAAAGTATGTTTTTGTAGGCCTCCCCCCCCCCATATATACTGTTTTTGAAATAAAACAGTATTAAATGGTTTGATTAGGTTCTAAAGCTGGGGATAAATAATACTGTGACCTTTGATAGAAGTTAGAATATGGTTTAATACCTTTTAAAAAGGCAAGTACTGTTTTTCAGCCATAACATGAAAGTCCTGCTTTTATTTGCATTTTCACAAGATGAGCCCTAGTTCTTTCTGTCACTGCCAAGTCCTGTGAGGCAGAGGCATCGGTGTAAAAGGTTTGACTTTAGCTGTACACCTTGGCAGAGGGAGGTGTAGCTGCTGGAGGGCGACTGGCTAATACTACTGCCCCACAGGATGTGCTGAGCACTGCCCTTCCCCATGAAGGCCAGCACGTGGGACTGGTGAGGCTGCCAAGGCCATCTCTTTGTGCTTGTGAGGGATTTTGTTGCACATGTGCCAGGTTGGCGGAGGCCCTTTGTGCTGAGCATCAAAGCAACCTAATTAAACGTCTTAGCGTTGCTATTGCTGTGATGAGCACCGTGACCAAAAGCAGCCTGGGGAAGACAGGGTTTATTTCACTAAGAGTTCCATATCAAAAGCAGGGAAGGGACCTGGAGGCAGGAATTGACCAGAGACAGTGGAGGGTGCTGCTCACTGGCTTGCTCAGCTTGCTTTACTGCAGAACCCAGAACTGTAAGAAACTTGTGTGTGGCTTTCAGCGCTCTTTGCAGACGGCCCAGTGAGCTCTCAACACGCAGTGGCTTCTCTGGCGTAAAGTTCCAGTTCCTTCCACAGTTCTCGGATCTGTTAACAGTCATGCCTACCGCACGTTCCCGGGACCAGTCTGTCTTAGTTAGGGTCACTGTTCCTGTGAGGAAACGCGATGACTAGAAGGATCTGTTTCCCTCACAGTTCCATATAACAGTTCATCATCAGAAATAATGACGGCGGGAATTCAAGCAGGGCAGGATCCTGGAGGCAGGAGCTGATGCAGAGGCCATGGAGGAGTGCTGCTCACTGGCTTGTTTCCCATCTTCCTCAGCCTTCTTTCTTGTAGACTCCAGAACCACCAGCCAAGGTGCAGCCCCACCTGCAAGAGGCTGGAAAACCCCCCCCCCCAATCAATCATTAATTAAGAAAAAGTACTACATGCCTGCCCACAGCCTAGTCTTATGGAGGCATTCTCTCTCTCTTGCTTTTTCAGGACACAGTTCCTGTGTATAGTCTTGGCTGTCCTGGACTTGCTTTGTAGACCAGGTCGGCCTCAAACTCATAGAGATCTACCTGCCTCTGCCTCCTGAGTGCTGAGACTAAAGGTCTGTGCCACCACCACCCGGCTTTGAGGTATTTTCTTAATTGAGGAAACAAAGTCATCTCTCTGATGATTCTACCTTGTGTCAAGTTAATATAAAACTAGCCAGCACATTAAGATTGTTGACAGCAAGAAAGCAGAGGAATGATTAGGCCTGATGTCATCCAAGAGTGTGCCAGATACAGTAAATAAAATATTGGGATCACTGCCACACATGCCTGATCCCTGCACTGGGGAGGCAGAGACAGGCAAATCTCTGTGAATTTGAGGCCAGCATAGTCTGCAGAGAGAGTTCCAGGACAGCCAGGGCTACACAGGGAAACCTTGTCTCAAACCATGCCCCCCCCCCCCGAAAAAAAACCCACAAAAACAAAACAACAACAAAAAATTTTGGATCATTAAAACATTAATTCTAAAAAAAAAAATAAATAGTAATTTCCATGTATAGTAAGGAATTGGGAGGAAAAGATAACAGACGTTAAAAAATAAGCTGATGTGGTAGAGATGTAACCCCAGTGAGTTTGAGGCTAAAATGTAAACAAAACCCATTCACACCTACAAACAAACAAAAAAAAAAAAATGGTCAATCAAACAAAATCCAACTCAGTTTTACCTGAGTGCATTTAAGTTCAGTTTTTATCTGAACCATGGATTCCAGAAAATTATTTGAAGTGTTATTTCATAAGTTCTCCTAAAACTGGCATAAAGCTAAACACATAAGAGTGTGTGATTAAGGCATTAGGGCTTTTTAAAATGTTATGTCTTTGTACCACCTCTATGCAGTCCCCGAGTTGGTTAGAAGAGGGCCCTGGATCCCCTGGACTGGAGTTAAGCATGGTGTGTGCTAAGAATGGACCTGGGTCCTCTGAAAGAGCAGCCAGTGCTCAACCCTCCAGCCGAGGACTTAGTTCTTGTTTTGGTTTGTTTGTTTTGTTTTTCTCTGTGTTGCGTTGGCTGTCCTAGAACTCGCTTTCTACATCATGCTGGTGTACTATTCAGAGATCAGCCTGCCTTTGCTTCCCGAGTGCTGAGATTAAAAGTGTTCTCTACCACCACTGGGCAGAGTCTTAACTCTTTTGAGGAACTGTTTGGACACAGCTGCCGTAAACTGTTACTATAAAGGTTTAAGTCTGACTCCAAAGATACTCAGAAATTGAATCCAGCATGTGCCTCAGAGGAATTGCCTTCCCTTTTCTATCACCATGCAGATTTGCTGGACTCTTTTCTTCTTTTTCCCCCTTTTCTCTCTGTCTCTCTCTCTCTTTCTTTTCCTTTCCTTCCTTTTTTCTTTCCTTTTTTCCTTTTTTTTTAGTTGTGGGTAAAACTTTATGTAAAAAATGGAATGTTCTTTAAAAAAATCTTCTTATTGTAGCATTATTGTAGCAGTTTTGCTCTTTTCATTGTAGCACACTCCAGACAGTTCTTGGAGTTCAGTCTTTGGGATATTTGGTTTTGTGTTTCTGAAAGTAGTGGGACTATGGTGCAGCTCATTTTCTAGCAGGCTTGCCTAGATTGCCTAGGGGTTGAAAGCTGCGGTTCAAGCTCTAATGGCACATAAACCGTACATGATAGTGAAAACACACATGCCTTTAGGTATAAAATAATTGACTAATTCAGATACCCTCCTTCCCATTTTAAAGTAGAATCTTGGCTCTCAGCAGACAGTTCCTTAGTGGATCGATGTACAAAAGGTATGCTTAGTTTTGCTAAGATAACACCATAAGTTCAAGGCTTTCTGGTCATTAATTCTAAGTATTCTATATAAATAATAATAGTGGTTCATGTAATACCTAGCACACTGTGGACATTCCATAAAACAGTTGAATTTAAATTGTTCCATATTCTAAAACTTTCCCAATACTTTAAATAAAAGGTAGCTTTTAGAAAATGCTGCTGTGTTCTGGTTAAATTAATGATCTATTTAATCAGCCTAATAACATTGCTAATCTTGAGTATTTTCTCATGGACGTGTACAGTGAACGCACAGACCCTCGCCACTTGTGTGAAGTGGCTGTTTAAGCGTGAAGTCAGCTGCGTTTACTGCTGCTGCCCCGGGGGCTTGTCCTTTCTGGCAGTGCTGCCCATATTTGGTGGCTGCACGGAGGGCCAGGTGGTGCTGCCAAGCACCGCACAGTGGAGCAAGGATGGCTCCAGCTTGACATTTGTCTTTCCTCCCTGCTGAAGGGGAGGGGAAAAGCTGTTTTTCCATATGTTTATGCTTTTTTTTCTTTGCCTGCAGTTTTGTCCAGATGGTCTTATAAACATTGTTTACTTTGGGATGTCATCCCAGATGTTTTAAAAAGTGATGGGTTAATGAGGTATACAGATATATAAATTGCATATTACATTTTTTAAATGTTACTTATTTCTAGGACTATTTTTCTAAGTGATTGTGTATAGTATTTATTTATTTGTAGTTACTTTCTGTATTTATTTCTCCCAACCATTGTTTTTGTGTAGAAAATTTAAAAGAACAGTGTAGTTCAGTTGATAGAGTGCTTGACTAGGATCTAAGAGGCCTGGGTTCAGTCCTGAACATGGCATAAAACTGGCATGTTGATAATGTCTGTAACCCTGACCACTTGAGAAGGAAGCAGGAGGATCGCACCCAGGTGAGGCCATGTGGGCCCTGTCTCAGCTGTTACATGTCACAACGACACTTAGTAAGGATGGTAAACAAAGGAAAGTCTTTTGAGGATTTGTTTGTTCAGAGCAGCACACACCGTGTTGGCTTACTGTTTTTTGTAACTTTTATTTACCATAAGTCATCGATGAGAATGTAAGTTGTAAAGTATTGGGTTATATTTGGAATATTACTGTTAGGACCATAAGTAAGTCACTTAACTTGTCTGAGACAGTGCTGGAGTTGAAGGCATGTGCCATCAAACCTGACGTAGAGCCATTTTCTTTAGTGGCATAGCCACTAGTAAGAAGCCATTGCATTTGTAAATGGTTCCCCACTTAGGATCCTGAGAGGCACACTAAAAAATGGGATCAGCAAAACAACACCGACAACAGAACAGCCATGGGACATAAAAATGAGAATGGCTGGGAAGCAAGGATCAACAAGTGTAGGAAGAGAAAAGGGTATAATAATGGAGGGTGAACATCTCAATAATAATGAAACCCATTATTATATAAAGTTAATATATGTGAAAACAAGATACAAAAAAATACAGTATCTCAAAGCAGATGCTAACACTTATGGCCAACCTTTGGGTAGAGTGCAGGGAACCTTATGAAAGAAATAAGAAATAGTAAGATCTGGAGAAGACAGGAGCTCACAAGGAGAGCAACAGAACCAAATAATCTGAGCCCAGGGGTCTTTTCTGAGACTGATACTCCAACCAAAGACTATTCATGAAGATAACCTAGAACCTCTGCACAGATGTAGCCCATGACAGTTCAGTCTCCTAGTGGATTCCATAGTAATGGGAACAGGGACTGTCTCTGACATGAACTGATTGGCCTGCTCTTTGATCACCTCCCCCTGAGGGGAAAGCAGCCTTACCAGGTCACAGAGGAAGACAATGAAGCCACTCCTGATGAGACCTAACAGACTAGGATCAGAAGGAAGGAAAAGAAGACCTCCCCTACCAGTGGACTTGGGAAGGGGCATGCGTGGAGGAGGAGGAAGGGAAGGGTTGGGAGGGGATGAGGGAGGGAACTACAGGGGGGATACAAAGTAAATAAAATATACTTAATAAAAAAAATAAAAAATACAGTATCAGTGAACATCCAGTTCTGACAGTAGCTAGTAGAAATCCAGCCTTTTTATTCCTGATGAATTCCTAAGATGGACATGAAGGTTTTGAGCATCTTTGATTTTGTTCAGTCCTGGAATCATGGTCTGCTGTGGGTATATCAAGGGAAGACTATAAATAGTTTTTTCTTTGTTTCTTCTTTAAGACAGGGTTTCATGTAGTCCAGGTTGGTCCCAAACTCACTATATAGCTGAAGATGCCCTTGAATTTCTGGTTTTCCTGCTCCCTTTGGGGGCTGGAGAGATGGCCCAGTGGTTAAGAGCCCTGGCTGCTCTTTCAGAGGACTTGGGTTTGCTTCCCAGCACCCACATGGTGGGTCACAACCACCTGGAACTCCATTTCCAGGAGGTCCAATGCCCTTCTTGGCTTTTGTGGCTGTTAGGCTACGTAGTACAAGGCCATGCATGTAGGCAAAATACCCATACACTAAGACACCGACAGAATCCCTCATCATTTAACCTCATTTTAAAAATCTATTATCAGTTTGCATCCATTCTGTAATCATCTGTTTTAACACTGGTATTTACCTTGATGTTCAAATTTTGATGCCAGTGGTTTGTTCTGAGCAAGATCTCATGTTGCCCAGGCATGAGATCAAATTCTATTTGTAGCTTGAGATGACCTTGAGTTTCTAATCACTCTACCTCCGCCTGTGTGCTGTGAAGGCTGGAGCACCCTGCCAAGCCCGCCTATTCAGTATTAGTTTGAGCCCTTCTGACTCTGATCAACAGTGTATAGACTCATTTTCCATCTTTGCTACTGGAAGCTTAGAGTCAGCTTGTGTGTAATCACTCCTTTTCTTTTGGGGAATGGTGTGTAGACAGAAGGTCTGATCACTTGTTTCTCTTTAAACTTTTAGACTCATCAAGAAAATTATTCTGTAATGTGTAAGGTACAGAGATCTATATTACGATGAGTTCAATAGAAATAAAATATAAAAATAAAAAATATTTTCTGGTCCTGTTATTTGGTTTTAAATAATATATTTAAATTGTCAAGTGACACAAATTTAATTTTACACCTCATGTGTTTCCTATCATTCATAGGTGCATTTTCTAGAATCATAAAGCTTTGTGAAGAAAAACGTGAAACAGGTGAACTAAAGAAGGGAAGAAAAGGCAGCTGTGTGCCATCTGTTAAAGGAATTACAAACCTAGGAAATACTTGCTTCTTTAATGCAGTCATTCAGGTAAGAGTCATCCGAATCATTTCCAAACTGGAGACAGTATTTGAATTAGTTAAACTGAGCAAACACATCTGGAGTGTAGACTGGACAAGGACTGTTGGATGGTGTTCTGTAGAGTTCTTTCTGTTCTTCTTTGGGGTATGTGTACGCAACAGTTCCACTTGGAAGTCTTGTCTTAGAGTGCTTCATTAGTCCAGCTGATAGAAAACATGAAGCATATTCTGTTAAACCTTTAGAGTTTTAGTTTTTAAAATTAATTTATTTTTTATTGATTACAGTTGATTCACTTTTATCCCAACTATAGTCCCCTCCCAAGCCCACCCTCCCTCCCTCTTTTTCTCCTATGCCCGTCCCCCAGGCAATTGATAGGGGAGGTCCTCCTCCCCTTCCGTCCGACCCTAGCCTATCAGGTTTCATCAGGACTGACTGCATTGTCTTCCTCTTTGGCCTGGTAAGGCTGCTTCCCCCTAAGGGGGAGGTAATCAAAGAACCAGCCATTGAGGTCATGTCAGAGACAGTACCTATTCCCCTTACTAGAGAACCCACTTGGACACTGAGCTGCCATGGGCTACATCTGAGCAGGGGTTCTAGGTTATTTCCATGCATGGTCCTTGTTTGTAGTATCAGTCTCAGAAAAGTCCCCTTTTCCCAGATGTCCCTCAACAGAGGAATGCATACAGAAATTGTGGTACACTTACACAATGGAATATTACTCAACAATTAAAAACAAGGAAATCATGAAATTTGCAGGCAAATGGTGGGAACTAGAAAAGAACAGCCTGAGTGAGGTATCCCAGAAGCAGAAAGACACACATGGTATATATTCATTTATAAGTGAATATTAGACATATAATATAGGATAAACTTACTAAAATCTATATACCTAAAGAAGCTAAACAAGAAGGAGGACCCTGGGTAAGATGTCCGGTCCTCACTCAGAAAGGCAAACAGGATGGACATAGAAAGAGGGAGAAAACAGGGAACAGAACAGGACCCTACCACAGAGGGCCTCTGAAAGACTCTACGCAGCAAGGTATTAAAGCAGATGCTGAGACTCATAGCCAAACTTCAGGCAGAGTGCAGGGGATCTTATGAAAAAAGGGGGAGATAGAAAGACCTAGATTGGACAGGAGCTCCACAAGGAGAGCAACAGAACCTTTAGATTTTTTTAAAAATCTTTTTTTATTTCATTAATTATACTTTATTCACTTTGTATCCCCCCATAAGCCCCTCCCTCCTCCCCTCCTGGTCCCACCTTCTCTCCCCCTTCTTCACGCATCCCCTACCCAAGTCCACTGATAGGGGAGGTCCTCCTCTCCTTTCTTCTGATCTTAGTCTATCAGATCTCATCAGGTTATCTCCATGCCTGGTACTTGGTTGGAATATGAGTCTCTGGGAAGACCCCTGTGTTCAAATTTTTTGGTTCTGTTCCTCTCCTTGTGGGGTTCCTGTCCTCTCCAGATCTTACTATTTCCCACTTCCTACATAAGATTCCATGCACTCTGCCCAACAGTTGGCCATCAGGCTCAGCATCTGCTTTGATAGTCTGCAGGGCAGAGCCTTTCAGAGGCCCTCTGTGGCAGGCTCCTAGCTTGTTTCCTGTTTTCTTCTTCTTCTGATGTCCATCCTCTTTGCCTTCGGGATGGGGATTGAGCTTTTTAGTCAGAACCTTTAGATTTTTAAATGAACGTGTTTTGCTGTGCTACATGAGATTTGAAATGTTGAGAGTATTTATTTCATCAAATAAGAGGCTTACTCTAACTGAACCAGGAGGCTTGACTTTTTCTGTTGTTTAGAACTTGGCTCAGACATACATTCTGTTTGAACTTATGAATGAGATAAAAGAAGATGGCACCAAATTCAAGATTTCTCTTTCGTCAGCTCCACAGCTGGTGAGTAACAAGTACAAGAGCCACATAATATTTGTTTCCAAAATTTTTCTTTTCTGTTTCTCTGAACTGCCAATAGGCTGTAATCAGAGAACTCTAAAACACAATTTAAAAATGTTTCATCAAATAATAATCAGAAAAAATTTTCAGAAATTGTAACCTTAAGACATTCCATGATTCAGACATATCACAGATCAAAAACATTAAGTACATCAAGTACAAAAACATTAAGGCAAATTTTTAAGTGCACATGCTGGAAAAAATAAGAGTCGAACTTTTATTGAGCAAAATGTCTGGGACCTTTGTTTTTTAGTCAATGGTATTGTGTATTTAAATGTCAGTTGCTGTTGTTTTAAGCTTAGATTTAAATATTTAGCATCTGAAGGTTTAAGATATTTTTATTAACAGTTTATTTGGTATGTGCCATGATGCAGGTGTGGGGTCAGAGGGCAACTTGTGGGATCCACATCTCTCCATCATGGCCCCTGGAGATTGAACTTAGGCCGTTGGGCTGGATGGCAGGTGCCTTTACCTGTCAAGCAGGCCTCTCACAGGCTCTTCATGTAAGGGGTTTTGAAGTCTAGTCTGATGATGGAATTGTAAGGTAATGAAAAAGAAGGAAAATAGCAAACAGAGCTGTTGCTGGCTTCGGCAGCTGGCCTCCTAACACCCACAGGCAGGCCACGTTTCTCAGGCTCATGGTAGGGCAATCTTAAGCTAGATTCTGAGACTGGGACAAAATGAGAACAAAGTAAGGCCATTTTGTAATTTACCTAAATACACACAAAACACATTTACTCTGCCACTTAGAAAACCCTAGTACCAGCCGGGCACGCTGCATGCTTGCACGCACCTATAATCCCAGCACTCAGAAAAGCAGAGGCAGGCAATCTCTGGGTTCGAGGCCAGCCTGGTCTACAAAGCAAACCCAGAGAAACCCTGTCTCAAAAAGCAAAACAAAGCAGAAAGGAAAGAAAAGGAAAAGGAAACCCCAGTATCTCTCTGTTGGCTCACATGAAGGTGAATGACAGCTACTTCTTTAGCAGGCATACCTCAGTCCTCTTTTTCCCTCTCTAGACTTGTTGAGATGGGCACTGGTAGAATTACCTCTGTGTGCTGATGGCAGCCATGGAGAATAAATCCTTATTTCTTTAGATTCTGTGTCAAATTACTTCCTGGAAATATAAATCTTTGAAAGGTAATCTCTAACACTCCCTTGCTGAGAAAGTCAGCATTCCCAAAGAACGTATGTTCTACCTCGAGGCAACAAGTACTTGGCTGACTTTATTTCATTGGCTGTGTGTTGGGTGGACTTTTGCCGGAAAGGCCTGACAGCAGTCGGCAGTCATGGTATCGAGAGCTAGTGTAGTTAGTACGTGTGCTTATTGTCCCAGACAGTTGAGTTGGACGTGGAAGCGAGGTGGTGGTTTGATCCAAGTCGTTCAAGGCAGCCCAGGAAATGTGTGGTGAGACCCTCATCTTTATTTTTAAAAACGGTACAGGGCATGACTCTTCATGTCTGGGATCCCAGCTACTTTGAGAGACTGTGAAAATGGTTTTTAAAAATCCCTAGTGCTGGGATTACAGGCATGTGCCCCTGCTCCTGGCAGGTTTTCGTTTTCAACTTGCCTTGCAGAGTTGTCTCTCCGTATCCATGGAGAGTGACTGAAAGGGTGTTTTAATACCAAAAGTAGTAGGTGAGTATAAAAACTAAGTCTTCTTTAATGCAAAGTTCACTGCGTTGTGCATTTGTCCATGTCCCTCTTACTTGGTCATTGACTGGCATCATTCAGAAATCACCTTGTTTAGCCAGGTGTGGTGGCGCACGCCTGTAATCCCAGTACTCAGTGAGGCAGGAGCAGGCAGATCTCTGTGAGCTCGAGGCCAGCCTGGTCTACAAAGTGAGTCCAGGACAGCCCAGGCTACACAAGGAAACCCTGTCTCCACAAACACACACACACACACACACACACACACACACACACACACACACACACAGGGGTAGGTGTACAGCCCCAGGGTGAGCGTTTGCTTAGCATCCAGTCCCCATCACCACACAGACAAAGTGGGAAGTAACTGTGGGTGTGCACGCCGTGCGGTCCTTAGAGGAAGACTGAGTGTCGCCCGTGATCTCGCCTTAGAGCGGATGCAGCCAGTCATCAGGATCATGCTGCCCCAGGCAGGAAAGGGTTAGCAAGAAATCCCGAAAATGTGCTAATCCCTAACACAGTTGCTACCTTGAATTTTTTAATTTTTAACTTTGTCACATAATTCTCCATTTCTTCTTTTATTAGTAAAAGGTTTGGGGGAAAGTAAGTCAATGAAAAAATGAAATGAAAGGAGGAGAGCATGACTACTCCTAAAGTATGGAGATTTTTTATTTTAGATGTAAAGGGGAAAGCAGGCAGAGGCAGAACATGGCGGGTCAAGAGGCCAGTTCCCAGTGTGCAGAGAGGGTGTCTTGTGTGTGCAAGCTTGCCTCTGAGGGTGGAATTTGTTGTCAGCAGTCACGATATGACCCTGCAGTCTCTTGACTGCTTATCAGCCAAAATATAGGTTATATAGGCACTGGGCCTGGGGAAGAGCCGCTGAAGCCCAGCTCCAAAGAGGGAGTTTAGGTTGGGAGCTGAGTAAGAAGAGCTGGGAGGAGCCCTGGGTACTAAGTGATCCTGGGAGTTAATGGCACCTCAGTTACCCTTTCTGCTAGGCTTCCTGAGGCTTCCTGAGGTAAGGTGAAGTTCTAATAAGTGTAATTTGTGTTCATTCGTGAATTTGTACAAATGCTAAGCAGGTTTATACTTTGGCGTGCAGAAAAGCAAATCAAGAGACAGGTAGAATCGACTGAGGACTAGTCAGGCTTTGGTTTCCTTTAGTAAAAGGTAGACGATATTGGAAAATACTGTTTTTCCTTAGAGCAAGGCATTGTTAACAAACTTGTGCCAAGTCCTGTCTGGCCACTTGTCCTCAGTACACCAACTAAAAAAGCTGGATGAAATGTGGAAAGCAGAAAAGGGAGAATTATTCACTGTGACTACGTTTGGGAAGAGGGACAAAAAGATCCAGGAAAGTTCTGAAGTCCATCTTTGGGTCCCTGAAGTGAAGAAAATTTGAATCAGTGGTTCTCAACCTTCCTAATGCTGTGACTCTTTAACAAAGTTCCTTATGTTATGGTGACCCCAACCATAAAATTATTTTTGTTGTTACTTTATAACTGTAATTTTGCTAGTGTTAATGAATCGTAATGTAAATTCTTTTAAGGGTTTTTGTGAAGGGGAGGAAACTAATGGGTTTTCAACCACTAGTTTAAATAGAAGGTCTAGGATATGTAAGGGCTTAAGTCTCATCATTGTCAGGGCTTAAGTCTCATTTTGTAAACTGACCTGTCAGTTGTTCCAACTGTGTGAGGTCAAGTTCCCCTTGGGTTGACACCTTCCCTGTCTTCCAGTATGAGAGTCTTGGGGAAATTCCCATTTCTTTGAGGTCCATTGTTTCAGGTTGAGTGACACAAGTCTCTTTAGAATACCTGCATTTCTACTAGTCCAGTTCAGGTATTTAATCAATGTTTTTCAACTTTTCAATAATTTATATATGAAGGACTAAAAGTAAATACACTTGACAATTTAGTTACTATCATTTAAATAAAGAATAGCTCTTAGATTCTTGGTGATGTTTTGTTTTGAAGTTACATATTTCTGACTTGGCTTTGATCATGTTTTTGAAGGATCCATTAGTGGTGGAACTTTCAAGCCCTGGACCATTGACTTCAGCCTTGTTCCTGTTTCTTCACAGCATGAAGGAGGCTGAAAAAGGACCGCTTTCTCCTAAAGTTCTTTTCAATCAGCTCTGTCAGAAGTAAGTGTGTCTGCATTCATGATATGAACAAGGAGGTCACAAGAACGAGCGCAGCGCTCCCACTTACCAAGGGTTTCCTGCTGGGTTGTTTTGTTGCTGCCCAGACAAAGCAGCAACACCTGCTAGCCACATCTGTGCGTTATTTAACTCGTCAGCGTCCTCTGAAGAAGTAATTGGTTGTTCATCTACATTTGATGTGTTAGGAAACAGATGTGTTAGGCTCAGGAATTAGCTCACAAATGAGACCACACGGAGTGTGTCCTGCTGCAGTGCTGTATGTGTAGGTATCAGCCAGGACACCAGCTGTTTTTGTGTTTTGCCAAGGGTGAGTTGCTTATGCCACCAGGACATGTTTCTGGAGGGGGGACTGAACAATCAGGCTGGGGCTAAGAATCCTTCTGGCTTGAGGCCTTTCCTCCACCTAGAAAATCTAGAAAGTAGCGTAAGAGAGAAGTTTCTTTGATTGGTGCCTCACATGTGCAGGCAAGGTCTGCCGTGAAACTACACTTCACACTCCCAGCTTCTCTCATTTTGGAAACGAGCTTTGGGGTACATTGAGCTGATGGATTTCTGCAGGTATTGGCTTATGTTTAAAAGCAAATCTTTATGTGCATCCGACCATGTACATGCCATAAATGGCTTACCTGACTTGGTATTTGTAAGAAAAATAGAGTGCTGTATTGAAACATCCTTTCCACAGGATAAAAGACTGAGCTCATTGAGAAACCTGAGAGGTTGGGGTGTGGTGGTGCACACCTTTAATCCAGCCCGTGGGGGTCAGAGACAGGGTGGGTCTCTGAATTGGATGCCAGCAAAAGCCCTGTCTGAAAAAAAAAAAAAAAAGAGCAGGAGAAGGAGAAGAAAGAGGAGCTGAGGAACACATGTGTATATACATGTGTGTGTGTCTCTGAGGAAGTTACAGCTGTTTTGAGGTTTGCTATGGGAGCCCACCAGAGATGAGCCCTCAGACACAGACTATAGCTGGCTGAGAGCACACGCAGGGACTCTGCATGTCGGTGTGGCCCATGCATTTAGACCGAGGGGCTTTTAAAGGCACAAACCATACCTGGCTTGCTTGGCAGCTGCAAGGCATGGCTCATGGCCACAGGCTGTGATTCCCTGTGCCAGGAATGCCCGTAGGGAGGCCCATGGAAAGAAGCCCTGCTCCAAGCTGAACACAGCCAAATACTGCATTTTTCCTGGAGCCTTGGAAACTCTCAAGCAGTTTAACAGAAGCAAAGATTAGTGGTTAAGCTCAAGGGTTCTGCACAAGAGGCTAAGCCAGCAGTTCTCAACTTGTGGGCCGGGACCCCTTTGGGAGTCAACCACCCTGTCACAATGGTCAGTAAAGACCATCAGAAAACACAGATATGTACATTATGGTTCATAAGAATAGCAAAATTACAGTTATAAAGTAGCAATGAAAATATTTTATGGTTGGGGGTCACCACATGAGAAACTGTATTAAAGGGTCACAGAATTAGGAAAGTTGAGAACTACACCTTAACCTTGTGTTTCTAGAATAGAGAGTTGAGTCATTTCCCATGGGATTCTCCATCAAAGACATCAAGTTCTAATTAAACCTGAAATGGCCTCAGCAGGAATATATGATGGAGGAAACTCTGTTATCATAGTTCGGCAGGGCGAGTTGCTTGTGCTGCCTGGACATACTGTTTCTAGGGTGGAGCTGAACTGAATGGTCAGGCTGGGGCTTAGCAGTTCTTTATGGCTCTGGGGTCTCGCCCAGTACAGCCTGATGCAATTCGCATGACCTGAGGCCATTACCCACATATGCCAGTGCTGGAGGGGTAACATGAAAAGAGGGTAGGAGTCATTGTTTTGGGGAGGTTGCTTCCTGCTGGACGAGAGGGGAAGGGACCTGAAGGTTGTTTCTAGGTTGATTTTTGGCCATGAAGAGTGCAGTGACCCTCTAGGTGGTAAAAACTAGTAGTCTTTGTTGGAGGAACTTGGAAGCCAGGTGGGTACAGTTTGTCTCTGGTCCTACACAGTTGCCCTCGCTTATGGTGAGAGTTGGAAAACTGGGTATTTTGAGCATGGTGGGATCTAGAGTAGGGAGGGAGCCCTTTAAAGTCTGGAAAGGTGAACGCAGAAGATAATGTTACTTAATTTTGCTGTGGTGGGGGCGAGTAAGAGGAAGTTGTGGAGGCCCTGCCAATTATGGGTTAGTGAGGAGGTGGGTAGACCTGAGATGTAGATCACATCCCTGATTTGGAGCTTAGGGAAAGGGGCCTGGAGTAGCAGGGAGGGTAGGACAGAGTCAGTATGCTTCCCAAGTTCTGTGTGGACAAAGGACAGAAGGGTCTGACAGGGCTGGAGGAAGTAGGGTATGCCTTCTGTGAGGCCTGCTGGTAACTTTAAAATGGACTGATTAGGGAAAGATTTTGTTTGGTTTTGGTTTTGGTTTTGGGGCTGTTTGTTTGTTTGTTGCTTTGTTTTTTGTGGGTTTTTTTTTGTTTGTTTTAGTTTTTTGAGAAGCTTTGGAGTTTGAGTAGAACAACCCAGTCTTGTCCTAATTCTAGAATTATTTTGGTGAAGGTGTCCTTCATGGCTTTATTCATCCTCTCTACTTTCCTCAAAGATTGGGGCCACTAAGAGATGTGCAATTCCAGGGGATCTGGAGAAAGGTGGATATTTGTTGGGTAGTTGAAGAGATGAACTCGGGGCCATTGTCTGACTGTCTGGAGAAAGGCCAGCTGAAGCAAGGGACACTCACAGAGAGGTGTATGTAAAACGATGATGTGGGCCCTCTTACTTGTGGTTGGGAAGGCCTCAACCCTTCTAAAAAGATATCTATACATACTAGCAAATATTTGTTTCTCCCAACTTGGGGCATGTGGGTAAAGTCTGCCTTTCAACCTAGGGACGGTAACTGAATTCTCATTTGGTGAGATGAAGACTGGGGAGGACAGAGGACTTGTCTTTTGGCAAGTCTTGCAGGACTTGCTGTCTTTCCGTGGAGATGAGGGGCGACTAAATGTAGAGAAAGGGGAGCAGAGACTAATGTGAAGGGTGAAGGAGGGAATGTGGGTAAGTCAGGATGTGTGTGCGGGGGGTGTCCAGGTTTGTGTGCCGGATTGCTTCTGGGGATGGAGTTTGTTGTCAGAGCAGAGGCAAGATAGGCCTGGGCAGTGAGTTGAGCCGTTTGGTCAGCCTTGTCATTGGGAGCAGAGATGTATCATTTGTCCTCTTGATGTCACTGTGGTGGAGAATTGTTTGATTTTTACCAGTGAAGACTCAGGAGCCAGATGCTGGGGTAAAAAACTGCTAGCTCACAGAGGCAGAGAAAGCACACAGCTAACCTTCCTACTCAGCTCATGTCCTGAAGGAAAAAGCCAAAAAACCCCGAAAAGTTCAAAGCTAAAAGCCAAAAGGCCAAAAAGCAAAAATGCCCAAGGCCAAAAGCTTCCTAGCTCAGCTGATAGTTCAGGAGGAAAAAGCCAAAAGCCCTTTCTTCTTTTCCACACTGTCTTAAATACCCTTCAATTTAAAGTCCCTCCTTTTTTTCTTTTTTTTTAAAGGGTAGAATTAATATTTTATTGTCATTCATAATCAGATGGCAGCTGGGTATAGACTCTCCACACTTCATAGTTTTTTTCCAAATTAAAAAAGTTACAGGTTTTAAACAGCTAGTGGCTGGCTACATTTTTCAGGGCCTGATTGGGCAAATTCAGTAATAGTGGCTTCAAGTTTTTCCTTGTTAGTGCCAGAGAAATGGCTCAGCCATTAAAGGCTAGGGTCACAACCATAAATATAAGAGTCCTTTCTGTTTAATCTCTGTCATCTAGTTACTTGCTCCACCTCTTGACCTGGGGTTAACTTTATTAAATCCTTGTACAAAAAGCTCTTGGATTAAAGGTATGTGCTAGGGTTGAGCCACACCATAATCACCTGTTATAATAAACAGAAAGTTCTTGGATTAAAGGTGTGTGTTAGGGCTGAGCCACACCAAATAAGAAACAGGTTTTTACAGTTCCAATCTCGGGGTTCTCAATGGGATCAAATATCCTGCAAGAGAGAACTGCTTCCTGTAAAGCCTGGAGCGGGGGTGGGGGGTTGTCCTCTATTAGTGGCTTCATAAAGAGGACAAGCAGCAAGGGATAATTTGGGAATTAATATTCAAAAGAAATTAAAGAATCCTAATAATGTAAGCAGTTTGCCTTTGGTTCATGGATGCAGTAGACAAGGAGGTTCCCTGTTCTAGTTTGGCCTATAGTTCTCCCTTCTAGTGAGATGGCGAGACCCAGGTAGGTGCCCGATGGTTGGCACATGGGGTCCTGTCTCTGGAGACCACGTAGGCCCAAGAGGCAAGAGACGTAAGAAGGGTGGTGGAGTGGTGGAGACGGTTGGGAAGGGCAGCATAAGAGGAGGTCTTCTACATAGTAGAGAAGGAAACTAGGGCATAGATCTAGGCAGTGAGATCCTCTTTTGAGGCCTGGACAAACTCTAAGAAATTCCCGAGGCAAAAGTGTCGGATAAGCTGCTGGGTTGTGTCCAGGTCCTCCCAAGTGAGGCAAAAAGGAGTTGAGAATGTGTAGGGGGACAATAAAGAAAGCATCTTTAAGGTCAAAGACAGAAGAGGAGAGGAATGTGTATAAGTTAGAAACCACGGGGAGTTGGCCTAGTTGATTTTCAGAGGTTTTGGAGAGGCGATAAATACTGTTGTCCTTTTGACACCTGGGGGCCAGGGTGGGAGTGCAAGGAGGGCAAGGTGCAGAGGGTGAGGAGGAAGGTTGCTCAGTGGAGAGATTGTTCCTGTTGGGGTGTAAGTGGTGGGAGTGTAGGAAGGAGGTTCATCACTGGAAGAAAAGCCAGGGAACTGGAGTGGGCTTTGGATTTGGGTCCAGACTGCTTGTAGCAGAGGAAGACCTGATAGGCAAAGCAGGAATTGGAGAGAGAGAGGTGAGAGTAGGGCATAGCCTTGGGCATAGATGTCTTAGTCAACATTTTATTGCTGTGAAGAGGCACCATGACCAAGCAACTCTTATAAAAGAAAGCATGTAATTGGGGCTTGTTTACAGATTCAGAGGTTTAGCCCATTATCATCATGGTAGGGAGCATGATGGCATGCAGGCAGACATGGTGCTGGAGAAATTCAGAGTTCTAGGTCCAAATTCGAAGGTAACAGGAAGAGAGAAAAGTACTGAACCTGGCTTGGGCTTTTGAAACCCCAAAGCCCATCCCCAATGATACACTTTCTCCAACAAGGTTACACATAATCCATCAAGGCCACACCTACTCCAGCAAGGCCACACCTTCTAATCAAGTACCACTCTCTACTGTCCAAGCATTCAAATCTTTGAGCCTTTGGGGACCATGCTTTCTCAAAGTGACATAATAAGATACCTTGGACCACTTGCCATTTCATTTGAGAAAATTGTCTGCTCTATGAGAATGTCAAAATCAAAGTTCCAAATTAGGGCCAGAAAGGGCCATTATCAAGGCCCTTTGATAATGATTGTTTGAGTGGGTGGTAATTTAATGAATTTGGTGGGTTGGAGGTCGCTAAGATGGAGGTACTTAAGATTACTTTTCTCTTGTTTAGACAAGAGAAAGCCTGAAGATAGATAACTTAGAGCTCATTTTAAAAATTGTTTAAACTTTTAAATGACAAGCAGAGCCGTTAAGAGCCTTATTTGGGGTGGCTGGGATATCCCCCAAGTTCAGAGAAAAAATGAAAATGAAGTGGAGGTGGCATCCTCATGCTTAGGACTCAGGGTAGGTAGAGCGTCACAAAGTCAGTTCAATGTGGGAAGGAACCTCCAAGAATGTGTGATGCAGAGGAATGAGATCTGGTCAGGATGCCTCTGAGTCACACCCAGGAGGTTTCCTTGTCCTGCAGAATTTGTCAGTGGACAAATAGTGAAAGGCCTGTCAGCCTGGAGATCAAAGTCTGGGAGGAAGAGGTCAGAGGAGGATGATAGGGAGGATTCGGAGGAGAGCAGAGGATTGTTAGCAGGCTGAGTCTACACAGAGCGCCAATAAAGGCCACAGGGCTCCACTTCTCACAGGCACAGAGGACACAGAGGTCAGAGACACCAGGTTGAAACTCTGGCAGGTCCTGGAGATCAAATTTTCTAATATTATATTTAATTTGTGGCCATAATTTGTGGGTCTGATAGCCTGTAAAAGGAATGCAACCTCAGTATCTAGTTTTATGTTGTTGTTTTCATCTGTAATTTCAGGTATGGAATTTTTTTTCTTGTAGCATTTTTAATTTTTATTTTTTATATTAATTACAGTTTATTTACTTTGTATTTCAGCCTTAGCCCCCTCCTTCATTCCTTCCCAGTCCCACCCTCCCTTCCTTATCTCCTCCCTGCCCCTCTCCAAGTCCACTGATGGAGGAGGTCCTCCTCCCTTCCATCTGACCCTAGCTTATCAGATCTCACCAGGACTGGCTGCAATGTCCTCCTCTGTGGCCTAGCTAGGCTGCTCCTCCCTCGGGTGGGAGGGGGGGCAATCAAAGAGCCAGCCATTGAGTTCATGTCAGAAATAGTCCCTGTTCCCCTTACTAGGGAAACCCACTTAGTTAGTGAGCTGCCATTGGCTACGTCCAAGCAGGGGATGAGGTTATATCCATACATGGTCCCTGGTTGGAGAATCAGTCTCAGATAAGCCCCTGTGCCCAGATATATATGATCTTTGTGTAGCTCCTGTTCTCTCCAGGTCAGACTAATTCTCTCTTCTTTCATACGATTCCCTGCACTCTGTCAAAGTTTGGCCATGAGTCTCAGCATCTGCTTTGATACACTGCTAGGTAGAATCTTTCAGAGGCCCTCTATGGTAGGCTCCTGTCCTGTTACTTATTTTCTCCTACTTCCAATGTCCATCCCATTTGTCTTTCTAAGTAAGGATGGATCTTCTTATCCTGGGTCCTCCTTCTTGTTTAGCTACAGATTTTAGTATGTTTATCCTATTTTATAAGTGAGTATATACAGTGTGTGTCTTTCTGCCAGTGTCTAGTTTTGATTTGAATTTCTCTGTGGCTGTATTTCTTGGCCATCTGAATACTGTCTCTTCAATGTTTTATTTCTCCATTTGTTGCGGGTTGTTTCCTATGGCTGTGTGTATGTGGTCGCGGCGGTCGCGGCAGTAATGTGGTGGGTTTTGTTTTGTTGAGCCTGTTATAGAGATATTCTGGATGCTTACCTAGTCATTGATGGCAAGGAGTTTTCCCTCCGTCTGAAGGCAGTCTTGTCATACTGGTAGTTGTTTACTTTTCTGTGAAAAGTTTAATTTCATGCACTCTTGCTAGTTTTTGCTAATATTTTATAAACTATTAGAATCTGTTTCAGGAAGTCTTAGCCTGTGCCTGTATCTTGAAGTGTTTTTACTCAGTAGTTTCAACATCTCAAGTGGTACATTAGGGTCTTAGCCACTTTGTGTTGGTATTTGTTTGTTTCGTTTTGTTTTTGAGACAGGGTTTCTGAGTTTAGCCTTGGCTGTCCTAGAACTCACTTTGTAGACCAGGCTGGCCTCAAACTCACAGAGATCCGCCCACCTGCCTTTGTTTCCCAAGTGCCTGGACTAAAGGTGTGCATTACCACGCCTGTTTCTGTGTTGATATTTATGGAGTAAAAGATGGCATCCAGTTTTCCTCCTCTCTACGTGGATACATTTTCTCAACACCATTTACTCAAGTGCCCGTCTTTTCTCCAACATATGCCTTTGACACCTTGGTTGAAGTGCGTATTCGTGTCTGTATTGTCTGTTCTGTTGGTTCATGGGACTGTTGTTGGAGTGTGTGTTTGTGTCTGTATTGTCTGTTCTGTTGGTTCACATGACGGTTTTTGTACACGGCCATTCTGGTTTTGTTGCTATGGCTCTGTAGAAAAAAATGAAATCAGATATTGTGATACCCTCAGCAGTGTTCTTCTGCAGACTTTAAAAATTACCAGAACCAACTAAACATTGGCTATTAGCATCTCCGTGCGCAGCACTTAGCTGTCTCATTGAGTCACACAGGAAACTACGTTAAGTCTTTAGAAGGAGCATATCCACAGTTATCAGTGTAGTTATATTAAGATCCATCCTGTAACCGTATGAATATAGTTATAATAGAAAAAGCAAATTAATACAGTAAGATGCAGACTAAATCTTAATCTTTTTATTCTTTGAGGTAAAAAGGTAAATCGCAGAGCTTGGATCTGAGTGGTTTTTTTTTTTTTTTCTTGCTGGCTGTATGACTTGGTGTATTAGTTTAACAACTTTTCTGGTCCCTCATTCAGTGAGATTAGGGATAAAGGAGTAGAAATGTGCACGACTGTTAGTACTGGGTGTGATATGCTAATGAAAGGCAGCCATTTTGTTCTCAGTGCATTCCGCAATAGCTTGTTTCTGCTAGGGCAGGAGAGCGTTTCGTCTGTTCAGTTGAAAAGCAGTAAACTGACTGTAGCTTATTTCACAATGATCTTACGTAAGACTGCCATGTTGCTCATGATCCAAGGAATGAGTATCCCTTTTCTCTTTCTTCTTTAATCCTAGGGCTCCACGATTTAAAGGTTTCCAGCAACAAGACAGCCAAGAGCTTCTGCACCATTTGTTGGATGCTGTGAGGACAGAGGAGACAAAGGTTAGATTTCTTAACACTTGTCACATGCTCTCCTTAAGGTAAGGGTATGGATCTGGAATCACTACTCTGATTTTAAAGTACAGTAAGAGGTGATTTTTATCTACGATTTTGTCTTTCAGTAAGATTATTTCTTTTATACTTTTGTAGCCCTGTATTGTTTTGTTTTTTATGTTCCTTACCTTTTATAATAAATCAGTTCAAAGTAGCTTAGAGACACAGTTCACTGTGGTGTGTATTACAGTCCCAGTTAGCTACTCAAGAGGCTGAGGAAGGAGGATTATTGGCCCCAGGAGTTTATAGTAAGATCCTTCTCAAGAAAAATGACCCAGCTGTGGTGTTGCGTGTTTTCAATCCCAGCACAAGGGTGGCAGAGGCAAGCAGATCTCTAAGAGTTTGAGGCCAGCCTCATCCATACAGTGAGACTCTATCTCAGTATCTTAGAAGGAAAGAAAGAAAGAAAAACAGACAAAAAAAAAAAGAGGGGTAGAAATGTTGACTTATATATTGGGGTCAAGGAAGACAAAGGGATATAAATAGAGGAAAGTGAGCAACAACCTAGAACATGGCCACTTACCCTCATAGTTAGAGTGTTTTCATTTCTGTCAGAAGACAGAGTGTGTTTGCTTCTCATGCTGAAAGTCGGCGCATGCTCACTGTAATTTGCATGCTTGTTTCACATGTGTAAAACCTAAACTGATGTTGTGATTTTCAGCTCTCAGCAAACCTTTATTGCCCCATGCTGGCTTAGGTTCCACTCATGGCATGGGGAGTGGAAGTTCATCCGCGTGAATCAGGAAACTTCTCCAAAAAGAATAGCTGCTGAAGTGGGCTCCTCAGACAGTGCTTCTCCCAGTCCCATCCCTAACTCACTGCTTGCTTACGGGCTTTAATGTGACACTGGGGGAGTGTAGGCAGTATCTACTGTCAGGGAGGCTCAAAGTAGGAAAGGTGTAGATACGCAGCACATACTCCACATGGCTGTTTCTGATGTGTTCCCTAAAAGGGCACATATTAGAAATATAATCACTTAGAGTCGGGTGTGAATATTTGGAAATGGGATCTCTGGGGGTAACTAGTGTTAGATAAGGCGTGAGAATGAAGAGGAGAGTTCCAAACCAGCATATTTACACTGTCACACCTAAGATGCCTCCCACCACCAAGCCAAACACTATTTCCTTCTCCCTGGACTTTTGAAGTAGGGCCTGCTATATAGCCCAGGTTGGCCTTGAACTTGAGGCTTGTTTCATGTACTTTGTTACAGAAACAGAAAGTAGACTAACACTGTATTTTCTTCTTTTCTCATAGCAGGCATTCCTAGGTGCTCATAACAGTCGTAGGCCTACCTTCAGCTTCAGAATTATTGTCTAATTATTGAGCCACTCTGTTAGTTATAATTAGATAAGAAGGTGAAAACTTCCCAAAGCAAATATAGTTCTTAATCTGTGTAGTAATATGAGATGTAGTAGTCAGGTAGAAACAGTGCTTCTCGGGCAAAGTAAGTTCTCCCTCCTTCACTCATCCTGAGCCTTTCAGAAGCTTAGCAAGTCTTTTTTTTTTTTTTTTTTTTTTTTAATGTATACAATGTTCTGTCTGCATGTACACCTCAACGCCAGAAGAGGGCACCAGATCTCATTACAGATGGTTGTGAGCCACCATATTGTTGCTGGGAATTGAACTCAGGTCCTCTGGAAGAGCAAGCAATGCTCTTAACCTCTGAGCCAGATCTCCAGCCTGGCAAGTTTTCTTAAAAGCCTGCTTTGTTCGAACTGTAACATTGTATCAATGGCTAGTTTTTAGTGGAGAAAGGTAGGGTTTTCTTAATATTTCAGCAAAACAAAGATTGAGTTGATTTCTCCATTCTACAAAACCACATGCGTGCTGTAATCATACCCTGTGCTGATTTTCTTCCTCACTTAGTTTGGTTCTGCCTTGGGAGCCTTCCACTCACTCCTTCCACTCAACACTTTTACAGGATTTTGAACCTGATTACCTGGTTACCTTCTGAAGAGCACTGGCTGCTCTTCCAGAGGACCCAGGTTCAATTCCCATCACACATAAGGCAGCTTACAACTGTCTGTAACTCAAGTACCAAGGAATCCAATACCCTCAAACAGACAACCACCAATGCACATGAAATAAAAATAAATAAATCATTAAAAATGGGATTTGTGTCATGACTTGGCATGGCGTCACAATCTAGTAATTGCACACTCTTGAGGCAAGACAATGGAGGGAGATGAGTTCTGTTCAGGCCTAGGCTACATAGAGACCCTGTCTCACAAACCAAGCAATACAATTTTAAGATTTTGGTACCATTTCTAATACTGTTTCAGAGTTATGACTTCCTCCAAGAAAGGTACTGTTTTTGTCTCCTTCCTTTATACCCAGGAGGAGTTAAGTTGATGGGTATCTACTACATCATGTTATGTCTGTATTTTTGTTTGTTTGGTTGGTTATGTTTGTTTTTCTGTTTTTTGAGACAGGGCTTCTCTGTATAGCCTCGGCTGTCCAGGACTCACTTTGTAGACCAGGCTGGCCTCAAATACTTGTATTTTTTTAATTAAAAAAAAATTATACTTGTATTTTTTAAAGATAAAATAAAATTTACAATTAAGTTTTGAAGACATTACCATTCCCCTGAGCTAAACTTTGTTCACATTTTCTTACAGTGTTAATTTTTTTTTTCTGCAGAAGTATGTTTCTTAGGATAGCCATATGTCCTTCCAGATGAACTATGATTTTGGGGGGCATTGTTTTTCTCTGTTGTACAGTGTTAGGAGAACTCAGTCAGAGCACGTTGTTCCTATTCTGGTAGCTGAGGGCCACAGATAGTGTGACAACATTGAAATGTCACGTCTGTGGGTGTGTTTAGCCTCAAGCACCACAGCTGTGCTGGTCAGTGGCACTGAGCCCTCAGCGGGGCTGCATTGTCTCGCCTGGGCGTGAACAGATGCCGAGTGTGCCGCGGTGGGCGGGCGTGGGTCACTGCCCTCGAAGGGCCGCCGTGCTCTGTCTGCCGCCAGAACCAGGTAGACCTAAACTACAGGCCTTTCACATTGTCTCCTTAAAGGCTTCTCCTGTGACTATATACTATTGCTGAATCGAGCATGCTAAAAGGGGCACGTGAGTCAAAATTCTGTTTGTGTATGTACAGAACATAGAATTACATTTACTGTAAACAGTTCTTACGGGCAGCCTTTTCACCTTCAGGTTCATGCTTTGTGTTTTCCTTTCTCATTTGAGCGGTCACTAAGAACAGACTTCTATTATTTTAAGGATAATCACTGCACTCTACTGTTGAAGACCTGCTAAAGGCAGAATGTGTCACCTAACCGCACTGTTGTGTGTGTTCATGCAGCTCCTAGAATTTCCTTTTCTGTAAGCTGAACGTGAAGGTGATTTCTGTGTGTTCGTTCTCTGTTACAGATCCCTAAGGGGGACTCGGGAGGGAGAGAGCCGTGCTAAGTGAGCGAGGCCTGGGAGACAGCAGTGTTGGCCTGCTCTGTCTTTCATGCCCCGTCCTAGAGTTTGAATGGAGGGCCTTGTGTTTGTCAGGCAAGCACTCCGCCCACGAAGGTTTTTCTCAGCCCTATCAGATCATTTCATAGACTTTTACTATACTTCATAAAAGTAATTTGGAGCCATTTTTTGTTTCTTTTTTTTTTTGTTGTTGTTGTTGTTCATTTCTTCAAGATGGAGTTTTCTTATATTTAGCCCTGATGTCCTGGAACTAATTCACTTTGTAGACGAGGCTGGCTTCGAACTCACAGAGATCTACCTGCCCCTGCCTCTTGAATGCTAGGATTAAAGGCATGCACAACAACAGCCTACCTTGGACCTTTTTTCAAATTATTTTGTTCCTTAAAGCAGATTTAGTGGTAGTCTGAAATTATTAGTTTTAGTCTTTTTTTTTCTCTTCCTTCCTTTCTTCTTTTCCTTCTCCTGGCATGGTAGATGACCTTCTATCTTTCCTATAATTAATTTTTGAAATTGTATTTTCTTTGAAAATTATCCACTGTTTTCTCCTAAGTTTCAAATGTAATTATGTTAGAAAGTATTCTCTTGGGTTATTTAAATTGTCTTTAACTTTCATTTATTTATTTTCTTTAATTTTAAAATTTTATTTATTTTTCTTTTATTTAAGTGTGATATTAAGCTTCCCTTTTTTATATTATCATAGCTAGTACTTCCAAGTGAATAATTATACCCAAATACTAAACAAATCTGACACCCAAGTAATTACCTGTAGGTTCATATGTTATTTTTCTCTAGTTTCTCTTTTAATTTTCTTTAAAGTTTTCCTCCTGGTTTTATTTGGTTTTAGCATTCTTTCTCTAAATTTATAATTTGACTGCTTAATCCATTTACTCTTATTGTCTTCAATTTATTTAAATATTTAAGTGTAAAATTTCTTTTGAATGTTGGGATGTATATGTATGTTTTTATTTTATTTTGAAGGATACCATGTAGTATCTCTTTGGCATTGTTTTGTGGTTTTGTTTTTTTTGGTTTTTTTTTTAACAGAATTCTGTGTCATTTTCACAGTGTGAAAGCTGTTTCAGGGCTGGCGAGGTGGCTTAGCAGTTCAGAGCACTAGCTGCTCTTGCAGAGCCAAAATTCAGTTCCCGGCTCACACACTGGGCCGTTCCCAGAGGTCTGCAGTCCAGCGGACACACACCTGACATACAGACACAAACAGAGAAACAACACATCTTTTTGTAACGTCTGTTTCAGGCAGTAGAGTGGCTGTTGTCTGTTTTTGTGTGTGTTCCCGTATGTTGGTGCATGTTTGTGTGTGCATGGAGGCCCATGCAGACTTGACTTTGGCATCTTCCTTAACAGGTCCTCACTGTGTCAAAGCAGTGCCTCTGGAACCCAGAAGTCATCCTTTGGGGTAGTCTGACTAGCCAGTTTACTTGGAGGATTGGTTCTCCATCCGTGGGGCTCACACTGGGTTCCCTGTCCACACAGCTCACACACTGGGGTCCCAGGCAGTCCCCCCCACCCCCCAGCCTTATGGGAGGCAGGGTTCCTAGAGATTCAAATTCCTGGTTGTCATGCTTACATGACAAGTACTTTACCCACTGAGCTATCTCCCCACCCTTCTCCCTCTCAGACAGTATTCTATATAGGAAAGCCTGTGACCAGTACATAGAAAAAATATCTTCTGAAAGATAACAGTCTTCCCTTTACTCTATGAACAATGTAAGTTACACTTGACAAAATTTATTTTAATTAGAGGCACAACTAATGTGAAGGCTTATAATTTGTTGACTTAAGTAGGTACTTACTGTTGGAATATATAGTTTATTCTGTTTGAAAGTTTCTTGGGGGGCTGGAAAGATGGCTCAGAGGTTAAGAGTACTGGCTGTTCTTCTAAAGGTCCTGAGTTCAATTCCCAGCAACCACATGGTGGCTCATAATCATCTATAATGTTGCCCTCTTCTGGCATGAAGGCACACATGCAAGCAGAATACTGTATAAATAATAAATTAATTTTAAAAAAGTTTCTTGGGAGATTGAGACTTGCCTAACATATGGACAGAAGATGTAAAAATAAGGACTATGAGAGTATAGCTCATGAAGAACTCTTAGGTAGCATGTGTGAGCCCCAAGCTCAGCTCAGCATCACACATGTACACACACAGGAGTAGAAACACATATAAACCTTGTAGCTTCCTATGAACAGCTGAAGACATTGTCATTGCTGGCCACACTAAGTGTACCACTCACCGTAACTGGGGGTGGGATGGGGTTGATGGATGTCAGTGGAGAGTGCAGATTTTAGGGCTCTCGTGTGTGTACTTTGTTTGGAGAGGCTGCAGAGACTGGACTGACAGCTTCTTATATATTAGAGTTTCCTCATGGACAAAGAATTTCATATGATGTGATCTTTTGTTTCCCTCTTCATATTTTTGTCTTGATAAGGAATGCCAGTTTAGAGAGGGAGATGGGGAGGGAGGGAGACACTTCCCTCTAACCCTGAAGAAAAGCTGAGCTGGGCCAGTTGCTTTTAATGTCAGAGGGAACCAAACAGAAAGTTGGATCTTAGCTATGAAAGTTTGACATTCGGAAGGTTTTAGGAGTTGGGAGCAGTGGTACACACCTTTCTTTCCTTCCTTCCTTCCTTCCTTCCTTCCTTCCTTCCTTCCTTCCTTCCTTCCTTCCTTCCTTCCTTTCACTTTATTTATTATATATACAATGTTCCATCTGCATGTACACCTGTATGCCAGAAGAGGGCACCAGATCTCATTACAGATGGTTGTGAGCCACCGCGTGGTTGCTGGGAATTGAACTCAGGACCTTTGGAAAGGCAGGCAGTGCTCCTAACCTCTGAACCATCTCTCCAGCCCCATGTGGTGCACACCTTTAATCCCAGCACTCAGGGAAGCAGAGGCAGGCTGTGAGTTCAAGGCCAGCCTTGTCTACAAAGTCAGTCCAGAACAGCCAAGGCTACACAGAGAAACCCTGTCTCGAAAATAGCAAAACAAACAAAAAGAAAGTAGGGTTTTAGGGTTTTTTCTTTGTTTTTGTTTTAGGAGTAGAGTTTCACTCTGTGAGTGAGTCTAGGCTGGCCTTAACTCACAGTCCTGCCCTGCCTCCAAATGCTGAGGTTACAGGCATGCATTGTTGTGCCCAGTTAGAGGGATGTTCCTTTGTGGAAAGGTACAGCTGAAAGAAAGATAAATACACTTAATGTTTCTAAATGTATATATGTTAGGCCTGTCCCAATCTTACAAAAAATTTCAAAACAAATTAAAACTATATATCCCAATAATAAATACCTATTTAAAATTCAAATATTTTATGAGTACAAACTGAGATCCGTAGTGTCCTGTGCTATTTGAAAGTCTGTCCTTGTGCTGAGAATGAGCTCTTTATTAACCATCACTAGGTTCTAATATCTTTGTTTTACAGAGGATACAAGCTAGCATTCTAAAAGCATTTAACAACCCAACAACTAAGACTGCTGATGATGAAACTAGGAAAAAAGTCAAAGGTACGTGGATTCTGTTAAAAAGCACTTTATGGAGTCCTATAGTAAAGGTTCTTCCTTCCTGCAAACCTCAGGGAACATCACAGACCGAGGGGGAGGGGTAGATTGCTGGAGAACACTTGCCTTTAGACATGGCCTACCTTTGCACCATGACCTCTCAGCAGCTGTGATTTTCCAGAGCCCGAACAGAGCTGTTGGGAAAAGTAGAGGAGTCATAAAGCTTATCCTTCCCTGAGTGTGTAGATGCTGTTTGTAGTTGCTAGAGGGAGGAAACATTTCTCCAGTGCCATAGCCACTGGGGAGATGCGCACGTGTCTATGAATACCCTTCCTATACCCACGCTTCTGCAGGAAAGAGCCAGAGGGGATCTGTGAGAGTGGGGGATAGCAAGGTGTTATGGGGACAAATATGATAAAAGATGTGTGAGAAGGTCGTGGAGCCGCACTGCCATGCAGCACAGATAGGTCAGTTTCTTTACGACGGAGCAGTCGAGCTTCATGTGAACTGGTTTTCTAAAGTAGCAACCTTACGAGGAGAACGCCTCTCCCTGGGCTGCGTCCTAGCCGTTGAGGGGAGCGTAGGCACGATGTTGGAGCTGAAGGCCGGCTTTGTGCCTGTGCCTGTGATATTCCTGCAGCCTGTGTCACGAATGTGCGTCTGCTGTTCGTAGAGCTGTGGCGTGAGCCTCTCTCCTTGTAAATGCACATTAGAATACAGTACCGGAGCATTACAGTGGTTTTTACTAATGGTGTTGTGTAGTGTTTAAGGCATGTATGTGTGAGTGTTGCAAAGCCGCCGTAGGGTAGTACTTGAGTCTGTGGGCAGTGACTGAGGAGGCAGATCGTACAAGAAATAGTCCTACATCATTTAGTTTGTTGGTCAATGCTTTATGTTTATGAAGAAGTTGTGATAGGTTTTACTTATTGATAAAAAAAATGTCAACTTCAAAATACCTAGATTTTCCTTTGAGCCCTGGTCATGGTACAGGCTTCATAGCTCAAGTCCTTAAGAATTCTTACTAGGGGCTGGAGAGATGGCACATAGGTTAAGGGCGCTGGCTGTTCCTCCAGAAGACCCAGGTTCAATTCCCAGCACCTACATGGCACCTCACAACTGTCTGTAATTCCTGTTTCAGGGATCTGACACCCTTACGCAGACATACATGCAGTCAAACACCAATGTACATAAAATAAAGATAAATTAGTTTTTAAAAGGCCTTGCTAATTTGAGTCTTTCATTTGAAAGAATATCTTTTTTGTTGAGAAAACTAATTATTTTGTTACATGTGAGCTGGGATGATTCAGTTCATCCCAACTTTTTGAGATACTTCAATATTTTGGCAAGAGGTTTATGTTTTGATATTTATAAGGGTCATGTGGGTACATCCTTGCAGATGGCTCCTCAAGGATGGATTTGTGACTAGACCCCTGTGCTATGCTTCAGGATGGAATGCAGCTTTAGTTATTGTGTTACTGGGTTGGGCTGTGTTGTTAGGTACTTGGATAGAGTGAAAAGGCTTAAATCCTGCTCTATTAAAGGGAAGCAAGAAATCTCTAGGGTTTGGGCATATAGGCAGACAGATCTCTAATGAATCTGAGACCAACTTCTTTTGAATGTCTTGAATGTCGAGGCTACACAATTGACCCTGTCTATCCCAAGATAAGAGGCTGGAGATGTAAGTGGTTAAGAGCACTTGTTGCTATTACAGAGGACCTGCATTCAGTTCCCAGTGTCCACAGGTGTGGCTCATAGTCATCTGTAATTCCAGTTCCAGGGATCCAACACCTCATGTTCATGTGTAAGATGCATACATGCAGTCAAAACCCTCCTACATTAAATAAACAAACCTAAAACAAACAAAAAAAAAATGAAAAAGGGAGTATTCTTTAAAGGAAAAGGGGGAGATACTTTTCTTAGTGTGTGATAAACTTGACCAGATGCCAGAAATCTCGGGTGCCTGTCCCTGTTCCATGAAGGACTTGAAACGCTCGTCTCCATAGTGACTCTGTGTCATGGTGCTGCCACCTAGTGCACATTCAGAACAACAGCCCTGCTTTGGGATGTTGTTTTTGTTTTCCATTTGTGGTGGTTCTACTTTTAATCCCTGTTAAATTTTTCTTAAGGAAGCATGGTATTTCTTAATAGTGTAAAATATCTATTGTATTAAAATATGTCTTCTCTGTTACTCAGTGCTTTGGATAATGCTTTTTTTAAATGGAAGCTGTAGAGGAATTTTATTTATTTTTAAAGATTTATTTACGTAGTGTTCTGCCTGCATGTGTGCCTGCACCCCAGAAGGAGGGCACCATATCTCATTATAGATGGTTGTGAGCCACCATGTGGTTGCTGGGAGTTGAACTCAGGACTTTGGAAGAACAGCCAGTGCTCTTAACCTCTGAGCCATCTCTCCAGCCCTGGATAATGCTTTTTAATAATTTTCAACACTTTCCATGAAGGTAGAGGCTGACAAAGGATAGAAGTTTGAGTGTAAGACAGACACAGTGCGTCTTCTTGTGGGTGTCACCTGACTTTACACCACAGCATGTTGTCTGGTCAGTTTTCCCCAGCACCGGGTTTTTTAAGCAAACCACTAGCACAATTTACTTGTTCTGTAATTACTTCATAAACAAAATAATTTCAGCTTTTAAAAGTAATCACCAAGCACACACGTGTATGTTTACCTGAGTTACTAATTGTCCAGGCTCACTTCTTACACTCTGTTTCACACACTTGTCTTTTATACCCTCCTTTGATAGAATCTTTATATAGAATCTTTTGATAGAGTCTGGAATCTTTAGCCTGGAAAACAGTTATAGTCCCTGTTTTGTCTACTGTTAGGTTAGACACAGAGACCTCAAAAAGCCAGTAGCTGGGATGTGGTATGAGTTAGTAGCTATTGCTATATTTATTTTACCTCTTAAAAACAGTTTGAGCTGGCAAGATGACTCAGCAGTAAAGGTGAGTGCTGCTAACCCGGACATTTCCTCTACCAAATTGTCAAGGAGAAAGAGGTAACATAATATAACAAAATACATTATTGGATACAATTCAGGAGCAATATTTTATCCAGATGAGTTTTGCATAAATAAATTATGGCATGACACTGTTGGATCTATGACTATCTTGTGAATTTCTTAATTAAAAAAATGGATTCTTTTTACAGCCTATGGAAAAGAAGGCGTGAAGATGAACTTCATAGATCGGATCTTTATTGGTGAATTAACTAGCACAGTCATGTGTGAAGAATGTGCAAATGTATGTACCTAGAATTTACCTCATAGAGAATACTACAATCCCCTTGTTTTTGTTGTGTTGTTTTATTTCTCAAGTATCACAGTGGTTATTGGTTAATAACAATAGCAAAATAAGGGCAAGGATGTGATGTGATAAATTGATAGACTCACTTTCAATAACAGGAAGGACCAAGTCAGATTCTCAACACTTGTTTCATACACAGAACCACTTAAAGCACCTTCATGGTGTCCCAGAAATGACTAGTTTTGTGTAAGTGAACTGCCTTTTTAAATTGTGAAGACTCATGGGCTTTGCTTACCAAGGCTCAAAGATTATAATAAAGCTTATAGTGCATGAACCACCATAAAGCTTATAGTGCATGGAACCATGACTGAGGAAAGTAGAAGTAGCTGCTCGCTCGCAGGGGTGCGTGCCTGTGATCCCAGCACTCGGGAGGCAGAGGCAGGAGGATCGCTGTGAGTTAGCTGCTGGCTTGCAGGGGTGCGCGACTGTGGTCCCGCACTCGGGAGGCAGAGGCAGGAGGATTGCTGTGAGTCTGAAGCCAGCCTGGTCTACAAGTGAGTCCAGGACAGCCAAGGCCACACAGAGAAACCTTGTCTTGAAAAACAAACAAAAAATAAAATAAAATAAAATAAAATAAAATAAAATAAAATAAAATAAAAAAGGAGAAGTGTACTGTTATGGCAACAGTCATCACTTAGCTTTCCTGCAGGGATCAGATAAAGATGACAAGTCAACTCCTCTGAGTGAGTGTCTTCAGTAGTCAGCTTGCTATTCAGCTTTTCTAATTTAAAACAGCCTCTGATAATGGCAGCAGAGAGGCTGTCTTCTATGTGAGGTCTTGAACAGTCATTAAGACAGATGACTATGTAATGGGCTTTTGTAAAATGTACTTTCCACTTCTAAAAAGTAAGCACACTCTTAGTTTTTCTAAGTGTGTTCACATGTGTGACTTTAATTTTCCTCCTGACTTCCTTGGGAGGTTACTTGGCTCTTCACTGTTTTCTATGTGTCTGTAGCTCAGGCTGGCTTAGAACTGGTGTTCTCCTGGGTGGATTTCTATGTGTCTATAGCTCAGGCTGGCTTTGAACTGGCGTTCTTGGTCGGCCTGAGTGGGAGGATGCAGGTCGATCCACCCGTCAGAGAAGCACATCTTACTATGAGCAGATATATTAGCTTCTACTGGGATTCGGGTGAGAGAGAAGTATCTGTGACACAAGTAACTGTAAGACTGCAGTGTCCTATAGTGTGACAGCAGAAGACTGTCACATTTGATTTAGGGTGTGTGTGTGTGTGTGTGTGTGTGTGTGGTTATGTGATGTACAAAAAGTGTTCATGAGTGTGTGTACTTTTGACTTAATCTTTGAATTTAGTAATTCTTATTTTAATACCATCTTTAACAACATAAATATGCATGAAATTTTATAGACTTTTCAACTGCTTATTAAGAAATATTTCTGAACATGTGGCTGAGTGTGGTAGGTTAAACTTTTTTTTTTTTAATCAGGATTTTAGTAGTTAAAGGGTCTCAATGTCCAGTTTTTCTGCCCTCTCTAGTTTTAGAAAACCAGGAATATTATATCCCCTCTTGCCTATGACATTGAAACATAAAATGTGACTATGACTTTTACTATGATTTATAAGATATTGGGCACAAATTCCTCTCTTACACAGGAATGTAAAACAGATTATCCTAAGAAATTGGTCACACTGTCAGACTGTTTATTCTTAACACTTCACATTGTATTTTAAGTCATCTGGGAAGTTTGATTTTATTGCTCTTTAACAACAGTCTGTATCTATGTTAGAATTCTAACTGAACTTTTCAATCTGTTTCTCCTTTTTAAGATCTCCACCATGAAGGATCCCTTCATTGATATTTCACTTCCTATTATAGAAGAAAGGGTAAGGAGAAGTAGGCATGAAACCCGTGAGAGTGTGCATTCCTTCCTTCATTTATATAAACACCTGTTGGGTTAACTGTTCTCACAGTCATGGTTTACACAGAATTGGGCTTGAGTGGTGTGTTTGCTATCACCTTCATGCTTTCGAATTCTCTGGATTTAATCTTTAAACCTTGCATTTTTAAGTTGTTAAGACAATTGAAGTGGGGTGGAGAGATGGCACAGCAGTTAGAGCACTGGCTGCCTTTCCAGGGGAGCTGCGTCTAGCTCCCAGCACCCACAGGGCTAGTGAGCTCACAACTGTTTGTAACTCCAGTTCTAGTTCCAGGGCACCCAGCACCCTCTTCTGGCTTCCACCACTGCATGCAAGTGGTGTCCAGACATACATGCCAACAAAACACCCATACTAATAGAAGAATTTTTAAAAAAGAAAATTACTTTTTTACATTTCTAGTAAGTTACAAATTTTGGAAAGAATTTATTTGCTAAAAATGTTTTATATTACATGTGGCATAGGTTTCAAAACCTGTACTTTTGGGGAAAATGAGTAAATGCAGAAGTTTACAGGAGACAGACCAAGACCATAACAAGGGCACCGTTACCATAGAAAATACCCACCAACCCAGAGCTGCCAAGAAGCATTCCTCACCTAAAGATAAGGCAAGTCAGACTGGGGAGGGGTGTGGATTTTTGTTGGTTTGGTTTGGTTTTGGTTTTGGTTTTTCAGGACAGGGTTTCTCTGTCCTGGAACTTATCTGTAAACACCAGGTTGGCCTCAAACTCGGAGGTCTGCCTGCCTCTGCCTCCCAAGTGCTGGGACTAAAGGCGTGCGCCAGCACTGCCTAGCTTTGGGTATGCTTTTAATATTTTAATTTTGAAAACTCTCAGGCATGTTCACAAGTAGAAACACCAGTCTAATACTGTGGGTTCCAGCATCAGATGGAACTGGAGTGATAGATGGTTGTGAGCTGCCATGTGGACGCTGAGACTTTATCCCAGGTCCTCTGTGAGAACAAGTGCTCTTAACCGCTGAACCATCTCTCTGGCCCCAGTCTTTAGTTTTTTTGAGACAAGTACTCACTATGTAGTTCAGACTGAACTCATTTTTTTTTTCTCCTCTTACTTCCATATCACCACCTTGGCTGCCTCCCATTGAGAATTTTGAGAAAATTCAAAAAAGAAAAATATTTCTTCTTTACCATTCTCATTTGTTCTGTGTTTTTAAGGTTTAAAATGGACTTTACCCTCAGAATTGGTGTGTTAGCAGAAACTCACTGAGTATTTTTTAAATAAGTGAAGTTTAAGCACTGAGCTGATGGTTGTTGACCTTTGTATTGTATTGTACTACAGTTGCATCACTGAGGTAGATCACTCTTTCAGAGGGGAGATGTTGGCAAGTATCAAGTTAAAATGAAATAAACCACTGTAAAAGGGATGAACTAATCTGGGGTGAAGGGGGTCGGAGGGATCTTCAGATACTGAGCAGAAAAAGCCTGGGATATTCCCAGTAGAGGGCACATGTGGTTCAAAGCCCCACACTTGGAGAGAAGGGACAGAAGCTCTGGAGTCCAGCTGGAAAAGATAGAGGCATGGGAGAAGGTGTCCACAGTGGGGATCAGGAGGATCCATTCCGTGTTTCAGAGCCGCTGGGCTTCAGCAAGCGCCTCCCAGCAGAGGGAAATAGTGAGAGGAGTGGAAACCCTGAGAAAGACCATGGGATCGCCTCCTATGTTCTCTTCCAACCACTGTGGTAATGCTTCTTGATCCCACGTAATTTTCCGTGCAAAAATTTCTATTCACTGCGCTTTCACTGAATATGTTTTAGAATAGTCTCTCAAAGGTAGATTTTGAAATGGATGTCAGAGAAGTATTTATTGAAATATTGTGGGTGGTTAAATATGACTTTAGTGGCATTTGTTTTCAATAAGGTCACAAGATTCTTTTCTCTGAAAAATACTGTCAACTTACAGAATCAGCTAAGTCATGACAGAAAACACTTAAGAAAATTGCCGTCTGGAGAAGAGAAAACTGTTGTCACATATCAGAAGAGTGAGAACTCGGAAGCGGGTGGGTTTGCCAGCACCGGGAGCACTGGGTCGTCACGGAACGAAAGCCCCACTGACGGCAGCGAGAAGGAAGCCAGCCTGGCTGAGAGCAGTGCCGATGCAGACAGCGAAGCTTCTGACTCAGAGAGCGCGCCCCAGCCTGTGCCGCCCCCGTCCAGTGGGGACTCCTGTGGGCACACAGAGCAGCACTTGCGTCCCCCAGTGGCAAGTGAATTGCCACCCGCCAGGGAGACACACAGTGAAGAGGAAATGGCTGAAGCGGTCGCTGAGCTTCATTTGAGCGGCACTGTGATTGGAAACAGGGATTTTCACCGGGAAAAACAGCCACTAAATGTCCCAAATAATTTGTGTTTTTCAGAGGGAAAGCATATGAGGTTTCACAGTGCTCAGCATGCTTTCCAGACTCTTTCTCAGAGCTATGTAACTACTTCTAAGGAGTGCTCAGTGCAGTCCTGTCTCTACCAGTTCACGTCCATGGAGCTGCTAATGGGCAACAACAAGCTTCTCTGTGAGGACTGCACTGAAAAGAGACAGAAGTGCCAAAAGGAAGCCAGTCCCGCAGGTAGACAGCTAGCTGGCTTGCTTTCTGAGTTCCTGATGGGTTGGCGGTGACTGGTGGTTTATAGTTTCTTACCTGGTGAGCACAGAACTTGTGTACATTGAGCCTCTTGAATGGTCTTTGTCTTACTTCTCTGAGCTCAGGACACTGGCTGGGCACAGATTCACAGGAGAAATTGCAGTAAATGACCAAGAAGTACATGTCCCTGTCTTGGAAATTCCAACCCATGTAGTCTAAATTGAGGGCTCTATCTATTTAAAGCCTTTCTGAAATATCCCTAAAACTTATGGTTGACTCACTAGTGGGATCTGAGGTTACTGGCTTTCACAGAAACCCTTCAATTTCTTATAAGACCAAGATATGTATTTGGTGTTCTTAAGCATGCCTGTGCCCTGAATCTAGTGCTGGCTAGAGGAAGGGGACTTCTCACCTGCTAAGTTTTCTCCAGCACTGAGAAATGGACAGAAGGTGCTTGGTGGCCAGACTGTTGCTTGGGGTGGGCAGGAGGGCTTGGTACGTAAACTGTTGGAAGAAGCATGAAGACCTGAGTTCCGAGCCCCAGCACCCTTGAAGCCAAGGGCAATGGGATGTGCCTCGGGAGGGAGGGCAGATGGATTTCTGTGGTTACAGCCTGAGCTCTAACAGAGCCCTGCAGCATCTTGACAGACACCATTTGTCTTCAAACACAGAAGACAAGTGGAGAACTGACTAAGAAAGCCGCCACTGTCGACTTCTGGCCTCCACATACCTGTACACAGTGTGCATTAACCACCCCACCTCCTGCAACACATACACCATACACTCAACAAACACACACAACACAACACAACACAGATACACCATACACTCAACACACACACACACACACAACACAACACAGATACACCATACACTCAGCAAACACACACAACACAACACAGATACACCATACACTCAACACACACACACACAACACAACACAACACAGATACACCATACACTCAGCAAACACACACAACACAACACAGATACACCATACACTCAACAAACACAAACACACCCCCATACACAACACAGATACACCATACACTCAACAAACACACACACAACACAACACAGATACACCATACACTCAACACACACACACACACAACACAACACAGATATACCATACACTCAGCAAACACACACAACACAACACAGATACACCATACACTCAACACACACACACACAACACAACACAACACAGATACACCATACACTCAGCAAACACACACAACACAACACAGATACACCATACACTCAACAAACACAAACACACCCCCATACACAACACAACACAGATACACCATACACTCAACAAACACACACACAACACAACACAGATACACCATACACTCAACAAACACACACACACACAACACAACACAGATACACCATACACTCAGCAAACACACACACACACAACACAACACAGATACACCATACACTCAACAAACACACACACACCCCCATACGCAACACAACACAGATATACCATACACTCAACAAACACACACACACCCCCATACACAACACAACACAGATACACCATATACTCAACAAACACACACCCCCCCATACACAACACAACACAGATACACCATACACTCAACAAACACACACAACATACACACAACATACATATGCACATACACACAGATACACCATACACACAACATACACACAACATATACAACACAACACTACATACACAACACAGATACACCATACACACAACATACACAACACATACACAGAACATACATGACACACACAACATACACATAGGCAACACAACATACACAACACAGATACACCATACACTCAACAAACATACAACATATACAACACAGTACTATATACACAACACAGATACACCATATACACACAACATACACACAACATATACAACACACACACACAAACATGCATTTAAAAAGGAGTTTCTTCACTCTTTGTAAACTATGGTGTAGCCAGCTGTGATGGCTCATGCTTTTGTCCTGGCACTCGGGAGACAGAGGGAGGCGGATCTCTGAGTTTGAGGCCAGCCTGGTCTACAGAGTGAGTCCCAGAGCAGTGAAGGCTACAAAGAGAAAGCATGGCTATGCCCTCTCCCCCAAAAAAACCCAACCCAAAACATGATGCAGCAGTATATAAATAGCTTTATCTAAATGTCTGCTGTTTTATAAGTAATCTATTCAATTATATTTTACAAGCAAATTTATATTTTATGCAGAAAAGAAAGTAGGAGGAGTTTACACTAATGCCAGGAAGCAACTTCTCATATCTGCTGTTCCAGCTATCCTGATTCTTCATCTTAAAAGATTCCACCAGGTAAGAGTCCATTTACAACACTGTAACCACATTCATGGAATGTCTGCAGAGCTATGGGAAATTGTTAAACATTAGAAAGTGTCTCCTGGAATTAAATATATAAATATACATACATACACACACACACACACACATATACATATACACACATATGTAAATATCATGTAGAATTTCCTGCACTAGGGAAAAATGCCTGATTCACATTATTGAAAGATTTAAGTGGTTGTAACCCAAGTGATGTCTCTGAGTGGTATGTGCTTACAGGTGTGTTTTAATGGAGACTAATTCTTTAAAAATTTTTTCTTTATCACTATCATTTATTAAAAAAATTATTCACTTTGTATCCCGGCTGTGGCCCCTTCCCTCATCTCCCAGTCCCACCCTCTTCCCTCTTCTCCCTCTATGTCCTCCCCCAGTCCACTGATAGGGGAGGCTCTCCTTCTCTACTATCTGACCCTAGCCTATCAGGTCTCATCAAGACTGCCTGGATCCTCTTTCTCTAGTAAGGCCACCTTGACAGGGGGAGGTGATCAATGAGCGGACAACCATTGGAATGGCGGAGTTCATGCCATTGACTGCCTCTGCTCCCCTCACTATGGAACCCACATTGAGACAGAGCTGCCCATGGGCTTCATCTGAGCAGGGGGTCTAGGTCCTCTCCACGAGTGGTCCTTGCAGATCCATGCATCAGTATCTGCAGGACCCCCTGAGCCTAGATTTTTTGGCTCTGTTGATCTTGTTGTGGAGCTCCTGTCCCCGAGATTAAATCTTATTAAGAGGAATTACAAGCCAGTTGTGGTGGCACATGCCTTTAATCCCAGCACTTGGGAAGGCAGAGGCAGATGGATCTCTCTGAGTTTGAAGTCAGCCTGGTCTACAAAGAGAGTCCTGGACAGCCAAGGCTACACAGAGAAATCCTGTCTTGGAAATAAAACACAAGGGGGAGGAAGAAGGGGAGAATTGTAAGGAGCAGAAAGGCAAAGCCCACACAGTTCTTTGAGCTCTTTGACCTGGAAGGCCCTACACCCACAAGACTTCAGTAGAAGGTAGCCTAGATGTTTTTAGTGTTGAAGAGATGCCTTTCTTTTAACTGCTTATGAATTTAACCTTTTGTTCACTGGGGTTTTGTTTTCTTTGTGGTGTTTGGTTTGAACCCAGGGTTTTCTGTTTACTAGGCAGGTGCTCTCCCACTGACAGCTCTTGCTCTGTTTTTCTTTTTTGTTTTAAATTTGAGACAGGGTCTCTGGAGATAGCCCAGACGCTGGTCTGGATTTTTCTGTGTAGTCTGGGAAAGCCTTGAAATTGTAATCTTGTTCTGGCTTCCTGAGTAGCTGGACTATAAGCCTGTGTCACCAGGGCTGACCTTTTTTTTTTTTTTTTTTTTAATAACTTCAATTTTTCTAGAAGAAATAAATATAGACTGCTAAGTACTGTAGCTTCTTTTTTTAAGTTAGAAGTTTGTACTTTAAAATAAAATTAGTAATCGAGACTAGGGAAATTGCTCAGTTGGTAAAGTGTTAGTAAAGGAGGGAGAGGGGTAAAGAAGGAGAGGGGGAGAGAGGACAAAGAGTTAGATACTTGTTAGGGATTAAAACTCGGGCCTTTAATCTCAGCACTTGGTGTGGGAGGCACATCATGGGGAAACTTTGTGAGTTCAAGGATAGCCAGAGCTCCATAGTGAGACCTTAAGCAATAACATCAACCAAAACCAAACCAAAACAAGCAAGCCCATGATTCTCCACAGGCAGTGTTGCAGAAACATGGTGGAGAGATGTGTTGGCTGGATGCCTGCAGAAGGTGCATCTCACAGACTGTGAACAAGGCCATACTAGATGAAGAAACTAACTCGTTTGTATTTAGTATATGCATCCTTGTTATGACAGCTTAACAACTTGTGTACTTTAAGGGGGATATTTAAGAATATGAAAACTTCAGTCCCTTTTTGTTCTGAAGCTGAGTGTTACCTAAGCAAAGCCTTGTTCCCAAGGGTTGGAAACGGTGGGGACAGGTTCCTAAGTAACATCGAACTCTTTGTTTCTTAGTATCTCTAAAATCTTGTTTTTATGTAGTCGCTTTGGAGCTATATTTCAGAACCATACACAACACTTAAAAACAAACCTCAAGTTGAATAGAGATCTTTGTCATAGACATATTAAATGGTTGATTTTCTAACTATGCAGACAACTCTTAAAGTCTGAAAAAATGTTGGCCCCAATAAGTGAGTGTAGAGCTCCAGAAGAAGGAATACAAATTCCAAGTACAAAATAGGCAAATTAAATAGAAAAGTGAGATTTTTTTTCGTAACTGTGCAATTTAGGAAAGATACAGAATCATCAGGCTGAAGGAAGACGCAGACATGTGCCAGCAGTGGGAGTTTGCATTGGTAACACCGCCTAGAAGGTCGCTTAGCAATGGACAGCAGGTCATGCCTTAAACCAAGCTTGTTTGCTTGCTTGCTTCCTTCCTTCCTCCCTCCCTCCCTCCCTCCCTCCCTTCCTTCCTTCCTTTCCTTCTTTCTTTTTTAGCAAAGGCTCTTCCCTAATTAATCTCTCTTCTAAGAACTTCCTGCACTGAAATAGAGACACACCCAACATGGCCATTTTTCTTAGGCTCAAGCCAGCTGAAGATTTAGTGTCTAGTGTATAGGACATCTGTCTGATTTGTAGTTTAGTGAGAGAGGAGACTCACTCTGTTATAAACAGAAGGCAACAGACTACATAGGTAATGCTAGATATTTTCTAAGAATTATCCCCTAGCAAAGGATTTATCCTCCAGGCCTTTATAGAAGCCTTTCTATTGTGGAGCAGTATCCAGCAGTCTCAGGGTGACTGGGGAGAACACACCTGTCTGAATAATCTCATCGCTGGTACTGGATGCTTATAAAGGTTACCTGATGTAAAAAAAAAAAAAAAACAAAAAAGGAGGTAAAGAAATTGACTATAGGAACAATTGGACAATTATTTCTGCATATGATCTTGTACTTTCATGTCAGCTATGTGAATCCTCTTGATCATCTGGGGCCAGGAGATGGCTTAGTTGACACAGTGCCTGCCATGTAAGCATGAGCACCGGATATTGGTCCCCAGAATCTGTGTTAATGAACAGACAAGCAAACAAAAGACTGGTCCTGGCGGTATATGCCCCCCGAGGGGAGGCAGAGACAGGCTGATTAGCTAGTGTGGGCCAGTAAGAGGCCCTGTCTCCAAAAGCAGTGATGACACCAGAAGTCCCCTAGCTCCACATACACGCACACATCCCAATACATGCACACATCTGCACACACGAGCAAGTGCAGCCACATGAGGGAGCACACACACATGCACACACATCAGCCAGACAGCATTAGTTAGTTGGTATATTTTCACCAAAGGTTTATTTTTTCTTTAAAGAAAACTCAAAAATAAAAAGTGACAAATACAGGGTGAGATGATGTGATTGGTGTGTAGTGAAAAGACCAGGGATGTCAGGGAAGACCTGCAGGAAAGGCAGCACCTGTTCTGTTTTCGCACACCATTCGCATTTAAGCATCCTCTCATTTCATCAGCATGCATTCACTTCTGATAGTGGTTCCCTTTAAAGAATTTTAACATTTATTAGTGTGTGTGTGTGTGTGTGTGCGTGTTTGCGCATGTGCATACACACATAGAGGAGAAAGAACAGCTTTGGAGAGCTAGTTCTCTCCTTCCACCATGGGTTCCAGGGATCAAGCTTGGGTCATCAGGCGTGCACAGTAAATACCTTTTCCTGCTGAACCATCTCGCCAGCCCTCAGTTAATTTTTATTACCACCACACCACCACATAATGGAGAACATACATTTTTAAAGTTAGCTTTGAAAAGAAGAGTTTTCTTAGATAGTAAATTTTACTTAAATAGAAAAATAAGAGTTTTTTTTTAAACAAATATTTTTTTATTTGCTTTGTTTATTTTCTATTAAGTACTCAGTACTCTGCCTGCATGTACATCTGCATTCCAGAAGAGGGCACCAGATCTCATTAAAGATGGTTGTGAGCCACCATGTGTTTGCTGGGAATTGAACTCAGCAACTTTGGAAGAACAGCCAGTGCTCTTAACCTCTGAGTCATCTCTCCAGACCCGAAAAATAAGAGTCTTAGGATCATAAAAGTTCATTTTATGTACTGTGTACCATTTACTTTTATTGAAAAATAGTGCAAGTGTTCAAAGTCTTTAATCACTGAGTGCTTATCATTGAGTTTTAGAAATGAAAAACACCAGCCAGGCACAGTGACACACGCCTGTAATCCCAGCACTCAGGGAGGCAGAAGCAGTTGGATCTCTGTGAGTTCAAGGTCAGCCTGGTCCACAAGTCCAGTCCAGGACAGCCAGGGCTACAGAGAGAAACCCTGTCTAGGAAAACAAAACAAAACAACAAGAAGGAAATGAGAAGCACTTAATAAGATCTGTTTGTACCCATTTTCTGCCCTGACCTAGATGAGGTTGCCTACTTCAAGATCATTTTTAACAAGCCCTTGAGTTAGGTATCCATGACTCTTTGTTAAGTACATTTTAACGCCAGGATGTCAGTGGACCAGCTTTTACACATTACATTTATTTTTCCATTAATTGTTGTAAAAAGCCACAGAGGAAGTAATTGTTTACTGTATTGTTCATGGTAGAAAAAAATCTTATATGAACAAACCTTTCTAATAACAATATATGAAATCTAATTTTTAATATGTGAAACTTCATATGGCTATTATTAGTCATGCTTTATTTATATCTATGAAAATAACTTCTAGAATTCTTCTTTTGGTTTTTATTAACATGGCACTTTAAACTTAATTTTGTTGTAGTAAAATTTTTATTTTGTCTTTTTAAGGCTGGCTTGAGTCTTCGTAAAGTAAACAGACATGTAGACTTTCCGCTTACCCTTGACTTAGCACCATTCTGTGCTGCTACCTGTAAGGTATGCTATCTTAAGAACTTTAAATAACTTTCAAGTGATATGCTTGTTGTTTATTAGACTATGATTTTGTTTTTGTTTAAATAAGCGTCTCTTCTTGAATGAGTCATTGTGGCATATTAATACATCAGATGTGACTTTTGTTTTTTGGAAGATGAGTAAGGCATTATGCAGGGATCACAACCATCAAAGCTGCCTGTTAACTTATCAGCAGATGATATGATAGCTTTGTGCCCTCCTGCTCCTGAGTGAGCCAGATAATGAGCCATGTTTTAACATCTGTAATGGTCTGCATCTTTTGCAAATAAACACAATTCTGTGTTGTTTATGCCATTTCACCAATACTACTCTTAGTTGCATACTTATCAGCTGAATGCAGTAGATCCAAATTGCTAATGCCTTACTAACAAGGTTTATAATTGCTTGCAAGTACTTACATGTAAGACTTGTGCAAGTAAAACTCATACATTTTATTGAGGAAAATAGTTTTAGGGTAATAGAGTGTCGTATTCATGATTGCTGGCCAGAAGTCTAGGCTTTGTGGTATGTTATAGGATAATTACTGAATTTGATAAATTGAATGCAGCTTTTTGATGACTCCAATGTATTTGATGTGGAATGCCACCTCTGTCAGTTGCTAACATTCAGTTCTCACTTTCATTACTCCTAGAAATAGTAGGTGGTATAGCAAATAACAATGGTTTTTGTAAGCTCTGTGTTTAGGTTTTTTTTGTTTTTTGTTTTTTTTTAAGATTTATTTATTTTTATTTATTCAGTATTTTTCCTGCCCTTGTGAGATGTTGGGAGCCACCATGTGGGTGCTGGGAATTGAACAGCCTTTGGAAGAACAGCCAGTGCTCTTAACCTCTGAGCCATCTCTCCAGCCCCTGTGTTTAGTTTTTAAGAACATTGTGTTTTTCAAAGTACCTATTCTGCCTGGCAGTGGTGTCTCACACCTTTTATCCTAGCACTTGGGAGGCAGAGGCAGGTGAATCTCTGAGTTCAAGGCTTCCTTCTAGTCTACAGGGGAAGTTTCATGACAGCCAGGCTGCCCAGAGAAATCTTTTCTCAAAACAACAACAACAAAAAGTACCTGATCTAGGGAATTTCTAACATACTTCTAAGTAGACAGAACAGTACAGAGAGCCTCCATCGTCCATTCCTAAAATAATGTCCTGTTAGTGCTTTGAAGAACATATCATTTCATTATGTATGCCTACAATATAATAAGTACTCTGTTCTCTTTTTTGTTGTTGTGTTTTTCTCTTGCCCAGACTGGTCCTGAACTCATGAGCCTCTCAAGTGCTTGTACCACCCTAACATCATAGATTTATTTCTGTGGATTGCTTTTTTGGTGGGAAGGGGCGGGAGTTGACCCAGGACATCACATGTACACTGAGCTACCTGCTCCTGGCCTTCACTCCCATTTTAACCCAGCCACAGAGTGTAATTTACTAAGCCTCCAGACTTTAGTGCTCATACTTCCTGTTGTCTCACACATGAGCTTCAAGTGAATTAGTATTCAGTTCATTTAAAAATCAGTACATAAAGATGTACCTGTATACAAGTAAATTGATAATGTTAATACTATTTTAATGTATAATTTCTTCTTTTTCCTGCTAGGATAAAAGGTGTGAGACACCACTGCCAGGCAGAATAGGTACTTTGAAAAACACAATGTTCTTAAAAACTAAACGCGGGGGCTGGAATCTTTCTTCTATTTTGCGATAACTCAAATTTTGATGATTATCCCTTTGTCATCATTGTTTTCTGCATTCAGGCAGTTGTAATTAAAGAGGATTGGATAAATTTAGGCTTGAGGTTTTTTCCTCCTTTGTTTTGTTTTTGTAATGCTGTTCCACAGTGGACTTGTGTTCTTTGACACCGACGACCTCGGTATGGTTTTAAAAATACATTTCTCTTATGCATCTACTTTTTATGCAGTTTTCACCAAATGCTACTTTTTCTTTCTTTGTTTGAAAGAACATAAGCGTGGGAGAGAAAGTTCTCTATGGTCTCTACGGAATAGTGGAACACAGCGGCTCAATGAGAGGAGGCCATTACACTGCTTACGTGAAAGTGAGGGTGCCCTCCAGGAAGTTATCCGAGTACATTACTGGAAGGAAGACTGGGCCAGGTAAGCCAGCCTCTGTGGGGCGACCCACAAACATTGTGTATTGCTGGCTGTGGAAAAGAGCGTTCCTAACTGCTAGTAGAGTCTGGAAATGTCACTTCTTCACCTGCCTTTAAAAATACGGGAGGCTGCTGTGGGGAAGGAGAGCTTCCCCAGCCTACTAGGTGAGTAAGCAGTGTGACTTTTTCTTGGTGGCAGGGGCAGGAAGTAGGGGCAGGACTTCTGGGTGGAAAGAAGGGCAGGGGGTCAGGCAGTGAGAACCACATGGTACAGGAGAAGTCAAGTTGGTAGCTAGCTGAGAGACTGTCCCAGCAAACGCCAACAGCTTCAAACCATAGAGCTGTCTGCTCATGTAGGATCAGTGACAGCCTCGATAATCCCAAGTATCTTTTATTCTTACTTATGTAAATTAAAGAATGAAAGAATTTATTCTTACTTTTTTTGAAAAAAGTCAGTGATTATTTTACAGATCTCCAAAGGATTCATTTTATTATTCGTAAGTCTGCTTAAGTAATCTTCAAGAATCTTTTTTTTTTCTGTTTTTGTTTTTTGTTTGTTTTTTTGAGACAGGGTTTCTCTGTGTAGCCTTGGCAGTCCTGGACTCACTTTGTAGACCAGGCTGGCCTCAACTCACAGAGATCCTCCTGCTTCTGCTGAGAATACAGGTGCATACCACCATGCCCTGGTATCTTCAAGGATCTTAATAATCAAAAAGTAGTATCCTTTTAGGCAGTATGAAGTGACAAGTAGTTTCTTAAAGTTACTTCAGAGAGGTGGTAGGTTTTGTTTGTTTTAACAACATTAGTGTGTGTGTGTGTGTGTGTGTGTGTGTGTGTGTGTGTGTGTTGGTGTGCACGGCCTATCTCGGCTGTCCGAGAGGAACCCCAACAGTCGGTTCTGCTTCCACCATGTTCTCTTGCTTTTTCACTGCTGTGTACAGCATGCCAGGGAATTCTGGGCTGTCCTCTTGTTTCCGCCCCCATGGGAATGCAGGGTGACGGATACGTGACACTGATATCTGGCTTTCCCCAAACTGCTTCTGGGATCAAATGCAGAGCATTAAGCTCATGTGACTAGTGCTTCTGACCGCTGAGCCACTTCCCAGGCACATTACCCAATCTTCTGAAGAGACACCAGGTCCTCAGAAGAGGGGGGCATGGAAACTGGCTGTTGTAGGATTGAATTGGCATCCCCATTCCCTGTGCTATTAACAGGTGTATTTTTTGTCGGGGTGGATGACGGTTTAAGTGTTGGTGCAGTTGCTTACAGAGTCCAGAGGAGGGCATGGGATCCTCTGGAGTTGTTTGTGGTTGCCCAATGGGTGCCGGGAACAAACTCCAATCCTCTGCAAGAGCAAGCATGGTCTCAACTACTGAGCCACCTCTCACCTCTGCCTCATTAGTTGTGTTGCTGGTATTTGATTGGTTGTTTTATTGTTTTTGTTTTCTCACTGGGTCTTAATACAAAGCCCTGTCTGGCCTGGAACTTACTGTGTACATCAGGCTGGCCTGAGACTCACAGAGATCCACCTGCTTTTGCCTACCTCATGCTGGGAGTAAAGGCCTGCGCCACCATGTCCAGCTCGTTTATTAGTGTGTTAGCTGCATTTCTTATTCGTGTGTCTGTGTTTGCTGCATGTCTGTTTGCATGTGTTTGGAGGTCAGAGAAGAGTTTTACATACACTGTCCTCTGTATGGTTTGGGGTCAAGCTGGCGACCAAGCTGGTACAGCAAGCACCTTTCCTGCTGCACTGTCTTGCCAGCCGCTCCTCTGTCATTTTTGCTGAAAATAATTCTTTTTCTGAGAAATTAAGTGTTTTAAGGCTAATAGCACACTAGGTACTTAAATTAAAATTTTATTAACTGGAAGTGATTATTAACATAATTTATTAGTGATATTGGTGCTTTGAAAGAATTTGTTCATTTTAGGAAATACTTAATCTAAGAAAAACACTCATAAAATAAGATCTTCCCAGTTAAAAATAGTTTATCAAAGTGTCACTGCTTACAATTGAGAGTATAAACACACTAACTCTAAGGTGCACTTTCTGTTCTGCCAGGTTTAAAAGAAGCTGAGAGCGAGCGGGGCAGCCACTGGGTCCATGTCAGTGACACGTGCGTGCAGGTGGTGCCCGAGTCAAGAGCGCTGAGTGCACAAGCGTATCTTCTCTTTTATGAGAGAGAGGTCTAACTCTCCGCTAGCTGGCCCTTAGCTCACCTTTATTTTAGTGCTGCAGTTGTGACTATAATATGTAATACACCTTTGTAGTCTTTAGGAACAGTGCATCCTTCCAGTGTTGTTTCACTTTTTCACCATATGGTTCATTCTTTAAAAAGAAATTAATGGGGCAGTGGTGGCGCGTGCCTTTGATCCCAGCATTTGGGAGGCAGAGGCAAACAGATCTCTGTGAGTTTGAGGCCAGCCTGGTCTACAGAGTCAGTTCCAGGATAGCCAGGGCTACACAGTGAAACCCTGTCTCAAAAAACAATTTAAAAAATTAATTAATTAGTGCTTTTAAATCTATATTCTTAAATGTAAAAACATGTTTTATGTTAATTTTCATGTCCTTGGAGATCCCCCTCTCAAAAAAATTTGATAGTAATAAATAGAGAAATCTTCTTTGATATGACTATCATTACAGCATTCAGAGGTGATGCTACATTGAATCATTCTTTAATATACCATTTCCTAAATGTCATATGAGCTGAGTAGATGTAGTATGTCTTAGGCTACAATTTACATCCTGTCCCGTTTAGCCTTTGAAGATCTTGCCCCTGTTTTGAATCATAATTCACATTTTTATGTGCTTGTTCTTTTTCTAGTGAACATTGAAGTAAATTTATAACTATGAAAGAAAGTTTGTTCATTCTTGTCCCACTCCACTTAAAATCATCTCAGGGCTTTGCAGTGGGGTGTGTGTGTTACTGTATGGGAAATGTTACTAGAACAGTCTTAACTAGTGCCTAATGTAACATAATTATTTTTTCATATTTTATGTGATTTGGTCATGTAAAAAGGAGCCACTGTAATTTTGGTAATGTAAGTTTACAAGTAATGTATTAATTATTTTGTTGCATTGAATATTTGAAGGTATTGAAACATTTCAGAAAGTAATCATTTGCAGTTTATTAAAGATAATTTGCAAGTGATTGGTTAAAACCAAAATAAAAATAGAGAATTGTAACATGAAGAATTGGCAAGTTAAAAGTTCATAGTCTACATAGGAACATAGAATATTTTAAAGTTTAAGGATGTCTTTGAATTATAAACTATCAAATTATATTTATAAATGGTAGGAAACCATATTCTTATAATTAACAAGGGAATATAATACATTTTTGACTTCTATACTTCAGTAAATGTTACACATGGTTTTGTCTTCATAAGCATCATTTAAACATTCACGTGGGTCGCTGGGGATGAAGCTCAGTGCAGAGACTCATCTGGTCTGTGCAAGGGCCTGGTCTCATCCCTATCAACACAAATAAAAAATTCAGGTGGGCTTGCCTTTTACTTTAATGGGGCACAGAGCTGCTACTTGTGTTCCCTTAAAGAATTATGTAGTAACGCAGGGTAGGTTTCCTTCTACAATTCAAATGACTGACCTGTGAAAACAGCCTGAGAAATGTTACTACCCACTCAGTGAAGTGGTTCACTGACAAACAAGACTGAACCAGAATGAAAGGGAATGGTTCAGGACCTTACTCATCAGTGCCAGTGCTTGATTCTTTGGGCAGACTTGAAGGGAGAGAGGCTGGAAGCTGTGGACCTTCAGCCAGGATTAAACCTTCTTGACATGTGTACCAGCACAGAGTCTCCAGTATTACCTCCTGAGATGTGTAATGCAGAAAATTTAAATACCATTGCATAACTTCTATCTTTAAATTGTGGAGGAACTTTCGATGGTAATTCTCTTGATTTTTTTTTTTTTATTGAAGATGGAGAAATGTATTTTATCCATTGAGCCCAGTTATGCCCTCTAAAGAGAACTTTCCAGTGTTTTCTGTTTCATCAGACATTCAGAATTTACTAAGTAACCCACGGACATGGAAGATTCTAGCACCAGAACGAGTTAGAAAAATAATTGTTCAATTTGGCACCTTGGTCATAGCAGTGGTCCCCACCAAAGAAATGTACATAGTTAACCTTTTTTTTCTCCTAGCAAAGATATACCTGACATAAAGTCTAAAGTTTGAGTGGGGTTTTTGGTTTTGTTTTTTTTTTTTTCCATCTAAAAAAAGAGGAAAATGGTTTGATTTTGATACCTAGGAATTTCTTATCAAACTTAAGAGAGGAAACTCACTTAAGCCCACACTTAAACTTTTGTTTTTATATTGAAGTTTTCCAAAGCACGTTTGCAGGAATTTTAAATTGTGAAGCTACTGTAATAACAACAGTTTTCAGATTACCTCAGGAAACAGTGCAAATAAACAAGAATGTTTACAGATCAACTCAACTACTTAATGTTTTGGCACAGTGAATTCGAAAGTTAAGAGAAAATTTTTACCTAGATATTGGTTTACAGGGTACCTCTAGCACCAATATTCCCCTGGATTTTCCATATTTAAAATCATAAAATTTTGATGATGTGCCAATTATGTGAATGTTTGTGACATAAACAAATATACATCAATATTTAAGATTGTTGTTTAATGTTTTTGTTTTAAAAAATTATATGATGACTACCCAATTAGATGGTAAAGGAAATGATCACTGTCATCAGCTCAGAGTAATATATCAATAGAATTATATCTAATAGGTGTTAGCTTGCATGTGTGAGGAATTAGTGATTTTATGCTATAGTTGAGTAAAATGTCCTGAAAATTACCTGTGAGATGTCACCGTATATCAGATTTTTGTAGTACAAAACAATACCCTGCCTTCTTTCCATGAACTTTATACTCAGCTTATTTTTTGCATGACATCTGATCAAATAAACCTAAACCAAATATGTTCATTAAAATCAAGCTTTTAGATAGCATCCATTGCATTACTGGGAAAATTATTTCTGTGTTAAAATTGTTTAGTTTATGTAGAAATCATCAATTCAAATGTATTTAATAGATGACTATATTCAAGTATCGGTAATAAATTCATGCTATCATTCCTTGTCCTTTATCCATTTTACAATATTTTAAAAATATCTATGTAACTTGTTGAGCATTATTTTGTCATTGCTGTATGTAAGCACATCATAATAAAGATTAAATTCTCATGTTAATAGATTGGCTTTGGAGTTTCTGCATTATATGTTAATTGACAGAATACTATATGTCATGTTTATGTCTGTTTTAGTTCCCTTGGCTTGCTATAATATAATTTGAGTAGCTAAAGAACAACAAAATTTCATTTCCTACACTTTTGGAGTCAGGAAGGTCAAGATCAAGACACAAAGAGACCCACTGTCTAATGAGGTGTGCTTCAAATTTTCTGGTAATGCTACCTCAGTGTTTGTTCACCTGGCGAAAGGAAAAGGGAGCTGCATGGCTGTGTTTATGAGATCTTCACATCCATAACCTAATCATTTTCTGAAAATCCCAGTTCACGTAACTCTCACACGGAGAGTTTGTGAATGTGACATAAACATTTAGTTCATAGCAGTCTTCATGTTTTAGGAATGCACTATTTAAACAATCTCACCAACTTGGTGCTGGGGATTGTATCAAGTATTTTTTCCACTGAGCTTCATTATCCTCAGTCCAGAAAAAGAAAAGAAAAAAAAACAGTTAAAAAAAACAGTTAGCTGGGCCACTTGGCTGGGCCCTGCTGAGTGTTCAGCATGTCAGCCATTTCTCAGAATGATCTGCGTTATTAGATAGCACTGCACACGAGAAAACATGTCGTTTGTTTTCACTTTTTGGAGTTGTGAAGCTTTCTGAGGTTATGATGAAAGTTAAACACTTTGATTTTTATTTGGTCATTTAATAAGTGCTTGTTTGGCATTAGGCATCTAGCAGTGAACACAAGAAACCACTCAAGGAGTGAGGAGAAATGAGAAAATATGTCAAGTGACAGGGTTTTAGTTACAGTTTCTCTTGCTATGATCAAACACCGTAACCAAAAGCTACTTGGGGAGGAAAGGGTTTGTTCCCTCTAGAGTTCATGTCACAGGGCAGTCAGGGCAGGAGCTGAGGCGGAGGTCATGGGCTTACACTCCATGGATTGCTCAGTTGCTTTCAGAGAGCACCAAGACCAGGCCAGGGGTGGCACCGCTCACCAGTCACCAAGTTGAAAACGTCCGAGAGACTTGTACAGGCCAATCTTCTGGAGGCATTTTCTCAGTTGAGGCTCCTTCCTGTCCTCTTACTCTAGCCTGTGTCACGTTGAAGTAGATCCAGCCAGCACATACAGGAAAACTTCAAACAATATTGCTTATCAGCTATTGGGGGTAACACCTACCAAAGACCAACGTCTCTGACAGTGCCAAAGAGAAAGCTAAAGAGAGAAGGCTGAGCCTTAGTTTTAGGGCCTTCTGCAACAGGGGCTGAGAAATCTTGATATTACATGTTACCAGAAAAACATTTGCAGATTTGTAGTTTTAGAAGCTTGTGGGTTTCCTGAAAGCTTTTTCATATATTTCAAGGATTATACACAAGTGGAGAAACCCAAACTGTTCGCAAACAATCCTGTTTTTTCTTAATGATTTATTTTTATTTTATGTGCGTTGGCATTTTGCTTGCATGTGTGTCTGTGAGGGTGTTGGATCCTCTGGAACTGGAGTTACGGAGAGTTGTGAGCTGCCCTGTGGGTGCTGGGAACTGAACCCGAGTCCTCTGGAAGAACAGCCAGTGCTCTTACACTACGACAAGGTCCCAGACCTTAGTAGGCCCTTAGCACAGCTGACTCCATGGTGGAAGTCCCATGCAAGCTGTAAAACTCAGTATGTGAACAATGGTCCCTGCCCAAAACGAGAACAAATTCCTAATCCACCTAAATGTGCCTACTAACCTTGCATTTTGGCCTCTGTAGCTTTGCTTCTGGCTGTTCTCACTAAGTTTGTCGACATTCTGTGTGTGTGTGAGTGTGTGTGTGATTAAAAGCGTGCCCTGAAAAAGGCTCAGTGCTACATTTGGATCCTGAGCACCCAGAGTAGACCCTGGTGGGCTAATAAGCCTTTGTCTTGGCTTAAAACCATGTCCAAATACGCTGCTCTGGTGAGTGCCCCACAACAGAGCCATCTCTCCAGCTCCAATAATCCTGTCTTTAGGACGTGGCTGGTTAAACTACATAAATATCTTCAAATCTCAGCTGCTTAAAACCACCAGTTTCTTCCTCAGAGCCCACTGCCTCTGGGCAATCTGCAGAGAAAGCCATCGCACTGTGGCAAGGCAGAGAGAGCTGAAAATTCTCCCAGGCAACAGCGCTTCACCTCTGTGTGTCACCCAGCCCACTGGCTAGTGATGGTAACCTGCAGACCGCAGGGACGGGGAGTGCGGTGTGCGAGTTCCCAAGGCATCTCTGTCTCTGCGCACGCCTTGGTCTCCGAGCACTGCTTTTAGTGCATACTTGGCAGCACAATGACTCCCTTTTCAAGGGTCACAGTCCAGGTGAGTTTATCCTCCCTACCAGCTTTTTAGAGTATGTTTGGTCATGTCTTGGTGTCGTCCCTGCTGCTCTGAAAGCCCAGGAGCCAAAATGGTTGTTAATTTTTCCATATACTTCATAAATGGTGTTGGAGCAGTTGCCAATAAACATTCTCATGCAATAGGAGGGAGGATGGGAGCTAGTACCAGAATATTTACTGTGGGTGTGAGGGAGGTACAGTAGACTTTTCTGACTCTAGATTCCTAGGAGGGTTTGTTTACAGTTAACACCTTTGGCTACATTTCAGGAGCTGTTGTAAAATGTGACATAATAATAAGTCATTAGCTTTTTGTAAATCTCATTTCCTTGTTTGTGTTAATATTGAGACTTGCCAGAAAAACCAACTCCACCATTTTAGGCTAAATTTAAAGAAAGCTTTAGTAAAGTATTTAATACTGACCAAGAGATGGACTTTGGTCAGGATCATTTCCCAGAATTTCCCACCTGAGAATGGCCTCAAGCCACGTGTTGCAGGGGATCATAATTTTATCATATAATTGTGATGGTTGTCAACTGACAACGTCTGGAATGAACTACAATCCAGAAATGGAGGGTACACCTGTGAGCTTTTGCTTGGTTTGATGGGGTGAATCCAACTTCTAGTCTGGACCTTTGAAGTAGGAAGACACAGGCCTTTAATCCGGATCTCAAGGCAGAAAGACACACTTTAATCTGAGCTGTATCTTCTGATCGAAGCCTATATAAAGACATGGGAGAAGAAAGCTTTTGCTCTTTTGCATGCTTGCTCCTGCCTTGCTAGCATGTCCATCCCTTCACTGACACAGTATATTTGTATATGTGGAACTTATACATGCACACATATATGATATATATATATATATATATATATATATATATATATATATATATCAAGGAGCCTGAGGAAGAGGTGTAACCCTCACAAGCTATCCCACCTGTGGTCACAAACAAAAGGAGATGGACTTGCAAGTTCTCCTCTGCCATTAGTAAAGACCTGCTAAAAGCCATCTCTCCACCGAGATTTAAATATCAAAGCAGGCTGCTGAGTCACGGCTCCCGACATATATGAGATAGAAATTCATTCTCTAAATTCTTTCTTTACAAAGCCATGACTAATAAAGTATTAATTGTGTCCTTTGCACCTAGGTTTCTGGTTTCTTTTCATATATATATATAGGTGTTTTGCCTATATGTGTGCTATATGTGTGTCTATGTATTTACATGCATAGTGGCTATGGAAGCCAGAAGAGGGCATCAGATCCCCTGGATGTGGAGTTAGGGATGTGTCATGTGGGTGCTAGGAATCAAACTCAGGTCCTCTGGAAGAGCAGCCAGTGCTCTTAATGCATGAGCCATCTCTCCAGCTTTAATTTGAAAATTTTAAATATAAGGGTCATTAGAACTTAGCCTGTAGCAAAGATCATAAGGGTACAGACTTCACAAATACTTTGGAAATCTTTTCAATGATTAAAAGCATTAGAAACAATTTCTTAGAGTTAAAACAAGATGCTTAAGGGCACAACTGCTTTTCTTGTCTTTAGACAATGCAGTGTAACAACTGTGTACATAGTAGATCATACTGATTAAGCTATGCACTTACTGTATTTGCAGAGGAACAGGGTTCATTTCCTTACATCCACAAGGCAGCTCACAACTGTAAGTACAATTTTTGGGGATCTGACAGACCTTCTGGCCTCTGCCTGCATCAAGCACATACATGATCCATGTACATACATGCAGACAGACACTCATAACTAGTAAAAAAAAAAAAAAAACTAATAAAATATTTTTAAAGCCTAAAGTTTATTTTGTGTAGTTCAAAAATCCAACCTTAGCTAGTTGTGGTGGTGCATGCCTTTAATCCCAGAGCTCACTCAGAAGGGAGGCAGGTGGATCTCCAGGCCAGTCTGGTCTAGATACAAGTTCCAAGAAAGCCAGGGCTACATAGAGATACCTTGTCTCATAAAAAAACACTCCTGCAAAGATCAAAGGATTTTAACAAAGTTTTTATTTTCTGCTGTTTTAATCCAATCTTTTCTGATTTCCTTCTCCCTGCCCAGACACACAGGTTTTACTTATCTGTCTGCCCGCCTATCTATCTATCAATATATCATCAATCTATCTACCTACCTACCAATATATCATCTATCTGTCTGTCTGTCTGTCTGTCTGTCCATCTATCTATTGGCTTTTTGAGATAGGGTTTCTCTGTGTAATTTCCTGGATTCAATTTGTGGACCAGGATGGCCTCAAACTCACAGGTATCTGCCTGCCTCTGCCTCCGAAGTGCTGGGATTGAAGGCATGCACTACCAAGCCCGGTTACACAGAATGATTTAATGTGTGGCCCAGTCTGGTCTTTACCTCCAGAGCAAGCCAGATTATAGTCTTGTGGTGGTTTGAATATGAATGGCCCAACAGGCTCATATATGTGAATATTAGTCCCCAGGAATGTCATTACCTGAAAGAAAGCGTCACTGTTTATATCGATGCTGAGGCTCTCTGATAACATTCTGAGTTCTTGGGTGGGTGGAAACTAGGAGTCAGCTAAGTTAAAAAGTTCCAAAAGGGGGGCTGGGTGGTTAAGGGCACCGGCACCGGAGTTCAATTCCCAGCACCCGCATGGCAGCTCACAGCTGTCCATAATCCAGCTCCACGTGACTTGACACCCTCACACAGGCATGCGTGCAGCAAAACACCAGTGCACACAAAGTAAAGATAAATAAATAATTGTTTAAAAAGTTTCAAAAGGTTCTTATCTATTAGTCACAGGATGTTTAGATCCAATATAGAGGTTGGCAAGGACCTACTTGGTGGGCAAAGGTAGGCCTAAATTGGGTAATTAGCCTCTGGGCCTGTAAAACTCCAATCTGTCCCCATCACTGCAACTCTAATCAGTCTTTGTAGAAACAGCCTCCTTCCTGGAATTCTTCTCCACAACTTTCTTCAGTTTTAGAAAGGCATTCCCCAAAATTTCGGTTATAAATGCTGTATTTCTAAGCATTCGTGTTACTCTAGTACTCTTGTTACTCTTGTAACTCCTTTAGATACATGACCACTATTCATGCTACAACACCTTTTACCTTCTTTTGGGAGGCCATCTTGTAGCCGAGGTAAAGAAGGACTGGGAAACTGTTTCCCGGTTACTTTTTCTTGAGAGGAGCTGAGCGAAGCCGCCCTGAGTAGACGCCCCTATGAGGGGGCGCGATGCTAGGAGGTTAACAAAGAGACCTGGGCAAACAGCCTGCTTCCAGGACGCCCAGACTCCAGCCTGGTGCCAGCTCGTCTCAAGTGGGCCTGGCACCCTGAGCTCCAAGTTGGCTGCGTTTGACCTGGGGGCCCTCCGTGGTCCCAAAGTGGAGACGCGGCTCAGCATTTCTCCCAGGGAAGAAATGTTCCCACGTTTGTTTGTTTGTTTTTTCTTGGAGGGCGAAGTTAACAACTTCAGACTGTTACACCAGAACGCTAGGCTCAGCTTGGTGTTGGCTGCGCACAGACGCGTCGGGTGTGACGCAGGCCTGACACACAGCGACAACGTCCAGCGGCCCAAGCCGGGGCGAGCCTGCCCCTAACAAAAATGGCGCGGGCGCGGCTCGGCGCGGAGATCACATGCTCCCAGCCCGGCTGGGAGGGACGGTGACTTCAGAGGCAGAGCGGATGTTATTGTTCACTTCCGGGGGAGCGCCGCCGGGCGCCATCTTGTCTTGTTCATGAAGAAGTAGAAGCATCGGAAGGGTCGGGGAGAACTACAGGAACGGTGGCGACAGCGGTATTCCGGGATCGGAGCGGGTAAGCCGTGGGCCGCGCACCCCGGGGGACCCGCCGGCGTGTAAAATGCCCGCGGCGCCCGCGGCGGGGCGGCGCGGCCGAGGCGGGCTGCGCGCGCGGCCGCCGGAACCTCCTCCCGAGGAGCGCCGGCGGCCGCCAGAACGAGTGCGGGGGAGCGCGGCCTCGCCGGGGAGGCGCTGCTCCCGGCCGACGAGCGTGTCCACCACCCACTCTTCCAACCGAGGGTTTCCTTGAGAAGGAAGGGGCTGCCGGGCGGGCTCCGGGCCGGCCGTTGGGCAGTGCGCGTGCGCGCGGGAGGCCGGCGGGGCCGGGGGGCGGAGGAGGCGGGGGCTGGACCTGGAACTTGTGGACCCCGGACTCGCGCCGCGCAGGCGCAGCCCACGCCGGCCGCGGCCCAGGGAAAGTGTGATCTCGCTGCCTGGTGGGGTCTGACGTCTTTACCCAGTGATGGATAGTGTATGTTAAGCCTCACAAAGGGAAGTATCCTGTATTTCCGTGGGTTTGTTCTTTTGTGGGTAACACTGTCATCCAAAAATAATTGGGCACTGAGCAGATTTTGATTAAGCCAGCAGGCTTTAGTGCTTCATTAACCTTTTTTCTTCTTGTCCCTAAGTAAAGTAAAATAATCTTGGAATTTCTTGAGTATAAGCAAGGCAAAAGCAAACCAAAACACTGAAGATTTTATATGTGCCTTTTTTTTTTAAAGCACTAAGGGAGATGTAGTAAATGAGTTTTAGGATATTATTATTATGGTTTCTTGAAACAGGGTTTCTCTGTGTAGCCGTGGCTGTTCTGGACTCTGTTTGTAGACCAGGCTGGACTCAACACAGGGACCTCTGCCTCCCTGAGCACTGGGATCAAAGGCGCGGGCCACCATGCCCTGCTGAATTCTAGGATAGCCTTGAGAGGCACTGTTTACCTAAACTTTATACTATGGATGAGGGGTTGACACAGAAGAGTCTCTCGACTGTCTGGCCCTAGCTGGCCAGGAATTCACAGAGCTTTGAATGCTGGGATTAAAGGTATTTACCACCAAGCTAAACCTTAGAACTTAATTTAATTGTAGATAAAAAGAGATAGTAACCCCCCAGGCACCTGTTTTATTTTCCTCAGTAGCATACATTTGTATAACACTTCTGTTACAATTAATGGAACAATGTTACTACATTATTAACTCATGGCTTACTTCTATTACCTTAGTTTTTAAAAATGTCTTTTATAAACTGGGTCCAGTGGCAGACTTCTGTAATCCCAGCACTCAAAGAGGCAGAGGCAGAGGCGGGTGGATCGATGTGAGTTTGAGGCCAGCATGGTCTACAAAGCAAGTCCAGGACAGCCAAGGCTACACAGAGAAACCCTGTCTTGGGGGAAAAAAAAATCTCTTTTAAAGACATTTTTTAAAAATTCTATTTTTCTGTATGTGTGTGGACAGGGGTATCTGTGGAGGCTTGAAAAAGTGTCAGATCCCCTGGGCCTAGAATTGTAATGGTTGTGAGTGGCCGTGTGGGTGCTAGAAGCCAAATGCAGGTCCTCTCCCGGAGCAGCAGGTGCTCTGAACTCATGAGCCGGCTCGGCCACTGGATTTTTTTTTAGGAAGGATTGTTATTTTGCGTCTGTGTGTCAGTAATATATTTTGTTGCTCAAATTCTTTTATTTTTGACCGTTGCTAAATCTCCCAGGTGTGCGCCGCCACTGCCCAGCTTCTCTTTTACAGATTTTTAACAGAAATCAATGCTTAGTTTTCGTGACCAGCTAGTTATTTCTGTTGGATTAGATTTTGAAATTTACTCCAAGTCTTGTTAGAAAATGAACAAAGGTTAGGTGGTTTGTTTTTTGTCCAGGTGACTTGTGTGATTTTTTTTCTTCCTGTACAAGTCCTTATGGATTGTACTTGCCACTTCTCTTGATTTCTTTTATCTTTTAAGGTTTATATATTTCTGAGAGGATACACACTATAAAATAATTCAAAGAACACAAAAGGTATAAAGTGGAAGTTCCCTGATAACTTTTTTCTGCTTCCCTAAACTTAAGGAGCTTTGTAATTTGAAATCTTAGATATATGCTGTACTGTGGGGAAAAAAAATCTTCAAGAGATGTTTTTGTGCTGAAATTTTTTTTTACTGAGTTTTTATGTGAGTACATGTCAGTGTATAAAGCTGTACTTTACTCATTTTAATTGCTCAGAAAAGATCTATGTAATTAATTTAACATACATTTGCCTTTAGATAAATTTCACTAGAAGTGCAAAACTATTAAGAGAATTTGCTAAGATTTCTAAAAGATTTGTTTATTTTATGTATATATATGTATACATAAAAAATCTTAGCAAATTCTCTAATAGTATACATGCACTTCTAGTGAAATTTATATATATATAAATTTATATAAATTATGTATATAAATATATATACAAGTGTTCTTATTTGCATGAACGCCTGTATGCCAGAAGAGGACATCAGATCATATTATAGTAGTTTGAGCCACCATGTGGTTGCTGGGAGTTGAACTCAGGACCTCTGGAAGAGCAGACTGGTCTATTCATCCATGGTTGCAGTCTCTGAAAGGGAATGGATAAGGCCAGAGGGGTATGTGGATAATTTTAGTAAGACTGTAATGCTACATTGTCTTTCAAAAAGACCCAGGTAGTCATCAGCAGCTAAATCAAGATTCTGGTTTAGGTAAAACATTTTAGAGGCTCCTGATATCTTGACTTTTATTGTCATCTTTGCTCTCCCATCCCATATCTCATATCTGCTTTTCTCAATCTAAATGTATCAAACACTATTCCTGAAAAGTAGCTCCGTGTGTGTTTGCAGAAGTCAGTCCTTCCACCATGTGATTGCTAACTCAGGTGGTCAGACCTGGAAGTAGGTCTCTTTACCACAGAGCCATCGTGGGGGTATCTGTTACTGGTTCTTTCTCTAAAGTTTTATTTTTACTTAATTTCTTTTAGATTTATTTATTTTATGTGTGTGGGTGTTTTGCCTTACTGTACATATGTGTATCACATGTGCCTCGTGCCCATAGAGGGTAGAAGAGGGCTTCAGATCCTCCGGAACAGGAATTATGGATTGTTATGAGCGACTGTGTGGTGCTGGGAATCAGACCTGAGTTTTCTGCAAGAGCTACAAGTGCCTCTAACTGCTGAGCCATCCAGCTCCTAAAGAGTCTTAAGTTATGTGTTAGGCGTGGTCTGTGAGTGTGTGCGTTTGTGTGTCCACCTGAGTGCAGCACTTGGGAGGCCGGCAGTGCTGGAGCTTTTGGAGCTGGAATGAAAGGTGATCGTGAGCCCGCCTCAGGTGGATGCTGGGTCAAGCACGGTCTTCCACAAGATCAGTAAGCACACCTTTACTCTGTGTAGCTTTGACTGTTCTGGAACTCACTCTGTAGATCAGCCTAGCCTTGAACTCACCAAAGATGCACCTGCCTGTGGCTCCCAAGTGCTGGGATTTAAATGCCTGTACAACCACCACTTGGCTCAGCATGTACTTTTAACCTCTGAACTATTTCTAGCCCTTGCTAATACTCTTTTTTGGGGGGGAAGGTGTTGGTTAGAGTGGGGTGGGTTACAGGAGTGTGGTTTGAGATAGGGTCTCATTGTGTGGCTCTCTCTGCCTGGCCTGGAACTCACAAAGATTATACTTCTTTTGCCTTCTTAGTGCTGGGATTTATGGCATATCCCACCATGCTCATCTTGTTATTGATTCTTGAACAGCCTTGTACAGTGTTGGATAAAGTCTTTTATTAGGTATATATTAGGCCTGCTTTTTCTAAGAAGCTTTTAAACTTGTTCAAAGAAAAGTGAGTGGGGCAAGAATCCACCATCCCTTTATCCATAACTTAGACTGGACAGTTAACAGGCGACCCCTGCCTTCTTTTTTCATGTTGTTTAAATCTTAAGAAACAGGTGTGAGAAGCTATCTCGCTTTCCAGCTTTGTCTCATTACTGTTTCTAATATTGTTTATGTCATTCCTTAACACCCATCCTTTCTTGAATTGGAAGCTCACTTGTTCATTTAAACATTTGCTGTGAGGAAACATACGCAGAGACCCACAGCCAAGCATTGGGTGGAGCACAGGGAGTCTTGTGGAAAAATGGGGAGGATAGAAGGACCAAGGGGACCCTGTGGAGACTGAAGCACCAACCAAGGACTATGTATGGACTGGGCTGGGTCTAGGCCCCCTACACAGATGCAGCAGATGGGCAGCTCGGCCCTCATATGGGTTTCTTAGTAAGGGGAATGGTGGCTGACCCTGGCATAGACTCTGTTGCCTGCCCTTGATCACTTTGCTCTGTGGGGACTACCTCCGCAGGCCACAGGAGAAGACAATGTGCTCAGTCCTGATGCGACTTGATACGCTGGGGTGGGTGGGTAAGGGAGTCTTCCCTTCTCTGGAGATTAGGATGGGGATGGGAGGAAGGGGAAACAGAGGGAGGGAGGGAGCTGGAGGAGAAAGGGGGGTGGGACCAGGATATAAAAATTAAAAAAGTTTGTGGTGAGACTATTCAGTGCTTTAGGGAATATTATATAGTATCTTGTAAATCATATCTATGTGGGTGACATTGGCAGCCTTTGAATTTCTAATTTTACCAACCTCTAAACTTTTCTTAATAAGGTATTAGGCTTGATACTACATATTTATTACTATTATTGTAAGAACAGGTTTTTCTTATCTGATACTGTTATTTGTAACTCAGTCCTTTTTTGTTTGTTTGTTTCTGTTTTTGTTTTTAGAGGCCCCTTCTCTGTAGCTGTGGTTGACCTGGATCAAGCTGGCCTTGAACTTACAGAGATCCGCCTGCCTCTGCCTCCTCAGTGCTAGGTTAAAAGCGTGTGCCACTACACCTGGCTGATATTTGTTACTCTTAAAGGAGTTTGGTTGGGGATTGAATAAATCACTATTTTTTTTTTTTTTTTAATTTTATGTGCACTAGTGTGAAGGTGTAGATCCCTTGGAATTGGCATTACAGACAGTTGCGAGCTGCCTTATGGTTGCTGGGAATTGAACTTAGGCCCTTTGGAAGAGCAGACAGTGCTCTTAACCACTGAGCCATCTCTCCAGCAGAATGAATCGCTTTTTATAGTCTTTAAAATAATTGGATCTCTGGAGATATTGCAAAAATTACGTATACACAGTATATAATTATAGGTATGCCTTCTTGAGCTGAATACTATGAACTGTATTTTTCACCAAATCTGACACCAGCATTAACTTAAACCTTTTTATCTTTGGTTTTCAATTTAAATCTTGTCATCTCTAGCAACATTGAAAAGAATTGTAGAGCTTCATCATGTAAACTATATCATCATGCAATTTCTGATGTTTAAGTTTTGAAAGTGTAAGAAGTACTAACATTAACTGTGTTTAATTTAGAAACTTAGAGGATGTGGGATCAGGGAGGACAACCTTGGCAGCAATGGCCCTTGAACCAGCAACAGTGGATGCAGTCATTTCAGCACCAGCAAGATCCAAGTAAGGAAAAGGCTGAATTTGGAAGGGAGCTGGGGGGTGGGTACTTGGAGATGGGTAGTGTATAGATGATAACATTCAGGTTGGCTTAAAATTTCACACCTTCAGGCTGATACTGTCTTAAGTTTTCTTAAGAAAAAGCATAAAATTTGCTTAAGTATTACATGTTTCTATTCTAGATTATATCTATTGCAGTTTGTGCCATGTCATTTTTTGTATTGTATCTGTGTACATGTTCATGTGCAGCCTACGGAGCGGGTGGGCGTGCATGAGTGTGTGTAGAGGCAGAGGTCCCTATCGGATGTCTTCCCCCCTCACTCTCCACCTCAAGTGCTGAGGTGCACTCAGCAAAAGTGAGCTCACTGTGTGAGAATGGCTGGCCAGCAGGTTCTGGGAGTCTGCTTGTGTCGAGTTCACTGTGCTGGGGTGGTAGATAAACACTCTCACACCCAGCTTACATGTAGGTTCTCCTTCTTATGTACCAAGCGCTTTTTGAGCCGTCTCCTCAGGCCCGTTATGCCATGTCATTTTAAGATTTCTTTTGACTAAGGGACTGGCTTCAAGAAGGTTGAAGTAATTGGTTTGGACGCGGTGTTACAGGCCTTTAGTTTAGCACTTTGGAGGCAGAGGCAGATACATTTCTGAGTTTAAGACCTGCCTGCTCTTCATGGTCTCAGAATAGCCTGAGCTACATAATAAGTATCTTAACCACCCTGCCCCACAAATAATAGAGAATTAAAAAAAAAAAAAGTATCAGGAGCCTCATTTAGCTCTTAGTTATGGGTAGGTATTTTCATTGCTCTTTTCTTAGGGTGATTGTTTTTCTTTTATAATGTAGCCCAGACTGCCCTAAAATGTTCTGTATAACCCAGGGTAGCCTCAAAATCAACAGTGCTCCTACCCCTACCTCCCAGGTTTTGGGTTATGTATGTGCACTACCACACCCAGCTCGTTTCTTTTCTTTTTTTTAAAATAGCATTTTAGTATAGGGTTTATTCTAATATAAACCAACTATGATAGCAATAGCAAGACTTAAGGATATTTGATTGTTTATGCTTTTCCAGGCTAAAAACAGCATAGTCGTGTGTTCATAAATTGATCACCTGTCCAATTATTTTCTTAGTGAAAGTGCTAGGTTTGTTAGATCATGGTTTTAGAGTTGGGCAGTTTAAAATATATTTGTCCCAGTTGTAATTCCATCCATCCAGGCTATATCAGTTTTCTGTTTCGTTAAAATGTATGAGAATATTTTTTGAAACCTGACTAACCTGCTTTGCTATTAATAGGAAAAGATCTTAGAATTTTAGTATAAATTTGGAGAGGAAAAACCTAAAACTTAGTAGGAATAATAAATTTTGAAGTTGTTAAAGAAGTATTTTTGTCTACAGCAATGAGCGTAAAAAGACAACTGTGAGAAGGAACAGGGATAGAAAGTCACACTAATCTATCATGTGTAGGCTCGTAGTCAGCCTGGAAAGAATAGAACATTCTGAAGGAAGAAGGGATTGTGTTTGATCATTTTTTTACTGGCTTTAAAAGGTAGAGGGTCATAAATTCTCTATGAAATAATATTGGAATATGTGAGAGTGGGTAGTTTTGTTTTATTTTGTCTTTTGTGGCGTGCTCTTCATGTAGTTTTGGCTGTCCTGAAGTTCCCTGTGTGTAGGCCAGACTAGCCTTGAACTCACAGAGCTCCTCCTGCCTCTGCCTCTGCACCACTATGCTGGGCTAAGAGTGTTTTTATAGAGTCTTTTTCTGAAAGTCTCACATATTTTAGTTTGCATATGGATTATTTTCTAAGCATACTTACACACATAACTTTGCATAGTAGTTAAATACTTGTAATAATAGTTGAAAGGGAAATGGGAAAGGACAGAGATGAAGAAAAAGGAAGGGAAAGAGAGAGACAGAGAAGAAAGGAAGGAGCCAGGGAGATGGTTCAGAAGTTAAAACTTATCATGCAAGCAAGAGAGTTGGAGCCCATGTTAATTGTTAGGTGTGTAGTGGTCCACCTGTAATTCCAGCTTCGGGAGGCAGAGGGATCAGTAAGCAAACTGGCTGTGGACACTAGCCTTATCTGGGTTTGACTGAGAGACCCTCTCTCAAAGAATAGTATGGAAGGGATAAAGGAAGAGCTGAGCATCAGGCCTCCAAATGCACATACACCTGTAGATATACATGTATACCGCACACACACACGCGCACACACAGAAGAAACGTGATGGAGTAAGCGAGGTGCTTGTTTTACATAGAGGTGCTATTTCATCTTCTACATTCTGAATGCTAAATTCTCTAATTTACTTCAGGCCAGATTGACTGGGCTGCTTTGGCGCAAGCGTGGATTGCACAAAGAGAAGCTTCGGGACAGCAAAGCATCGTAGAACAACCACCAGGAATGATGCCGAACGGGCAGGATATGTCTACCATGGAGTCTGGTCCAAATAATCATGGGAATTTTCAAGGGGATTCCAATTTTAGCAGAATGTGGCAACCAGGTTTGTTATATCTGTTTCCCAAATTTTAGGATATCTTAAAGGGAGGATTAGCAGCACCTTGCTTGTCTCCTTTTGCCCTGAAGTTAAAGCCCCTTGGAAAGTAGGCAGTCTCCAGTTGGTCCTGACGGTTTGGTTAGTTATTTTGTACGTAGTCTGCCAGCGTTGCGGTGCTCAGTTTGACTTTTTTCTTGGTTCTTCATTCCTAGGCTGCCAGGGGCTGGGAACACTCTGGAAACCTCACTTGGCATCTAGGGGAAAGAGAGCACTCTTTGTCTCTCTGTTGCAACCCCTGGCCTTTTCAGAAGCAGCACTGGCAGAGTAAAACATGTCTAGCCTCTAATTAAAGAAAAGTTGTGCCACTGTATGACAAACGAGCCTGTCAGATTTGCTCTGCTCCTATTGTCCATCTACCTTTTCTCCCCTCCCCCCCCTTTTTCGGATAGTGGTGATTTTCCATAAGTTCTTGGCTGTTATGTTTTATTTTTACCTTTTAAACTTCTCAGAATGGTTTAGATATTTAGGTTCCTTAATGCTAATTCAATTTTCCATGATTGTATTAATATTTTTAATAATCACATCACACTATTTATAGAGATTTCACATTTGGATATGTTGCTGAGGAAGTCATAGCCTCTGTTTGCTACTATTTATTTTATTACTGATGAGAATGGAAAACATAGGATATATTTTTAATATTACTTTTTAGAAAGTGACAAATATTTTGATCTTTAATACTGTGAGGTCTTTTAGAAGGCCAAATTTTTCCAATTTTGAAAATGTTTTAGTTTTTTACTTAAAGTTTGCTTACCTTGGGATCGCTGTTTGCCTTTCACTCCTGCTTCCCTTAGTGAATTTCTCCTTTCTACCCTTAGTCTCTCCTTATTGAATTTCCTTGTGACACTAAGGAACTTACTAACCTTTGTGTGTCTCAGTTTCCCCTTCTGAAGTTGATAGATAATAATACCAGATTTCTCCCTACCTCACAGGGTTGTTGTGAGGATAAATGTGTTCATGGAAAAAGAAATAATAGAAAATTTAAGGTTTCCTTTTTCTGTTGTTACTGTTGAACAGAGCGGTTAATCCAGAGTTACTTTGGAATTTGTTAAAAACACGTTTTGGAGCTGAGTGTGGGTTCACATGCCTGTTACCCCAGTGCTGGGGAGGCAGAGGTAGAAGAGGCTCATGTCGGAGGTCAGGCTTGGCTGTATAGAAAGTTCTAGCTCAGCGTGGTCTGCATAACAAGATTCTTGGCTGAAAATATAAAAAATAATAACTTTTGAGTATTTTGTTGAGAGTGTGAGATAGAATAGAGTTAACTTATTGGAATTACTTATGGGGTAGCTTTTAATTTGTTACTTATTTTTAAGAAATTTGACCAAAATGTCCTAAGTTGCCTTTTAAAATCTGTGTCTTTCTCTAGCTTTCTTGAGATCTTAAAATTTTTGTTTACTGACTTTGTTATAACCCCCTATTGAATGTCTTTATGCCTAAATCCTGACTAGAATGGGGAATGCATCAGCAACCCCCACACCCCCCTCCTGATCAGCCATGGATGCCACCAACACCAGGCCCAATGGACATTGTTCCTCCTTCTGAAGACAGCAACAGTCAGGACAGTGGGGAATTTGCCCCTGACAACAGGCATATGTTTAACCAGAACAATCACAACTTTGGTGGACCACCCGATAATTTTGCAGTGGGGCCCGTGAACCAGTTTGACTATCAGGTGAAAGATATTTTGTTCCTTTACTGTTGTAGATGTGCACTAACCCATTCTTTGGAAATGTCTGGTCGAGAATTCTTAAGATGTGTGTCATTTTCAGGGCTGCATCGATACGCACATAGTGTCAGAGTTTATCAACAGTTATTAAAAATACTAGGTTTTTAGTTGATTGGGAAAACAGTACAAACAAGCATTAGGAAACATTTGGCTAAAGTGAAAAATGTGTAAGTGCAAATAGTCATAATGTCTTGTTTCCAATTTCAACATGATCAATGTTGAAATATAGAATATATACAGTAGTTGAATACATTATTTGTCAGTAACAGATTATGGTGAGACACAAATAAAGCACAATGTATGTAGATTATCTCAAGTGCCATACCTTCTATGTAGAATTATTACTGTGGCTTTTTTTTTTTTAAGTGGTTTTTTTTCCTTCCCCATGCGTAGACAACGTATTAATGGAATTGTTCCTGGCTTCCTTTGTGACATTCAACTCACTCCTAGGGACGTAGAACTCTATGGAGAATAGCGTTATTTTATGGGCTTTATTTTCCTAAACAGCTTTGCTGGGCTTTACCCTTAAATTATACTAGATGTCATTGCAGAAAAAAAAATAGTTACAGTTGCTACTTTATGCAGTATACTCAGAATTTAAATCCTTAGAAACTACGTATTTAAGCATTAATTGTAAGGTGAATTTGATGATGAGTTCACCTTGAGATGGTGGTCCTCTCAGTAATGCATGATTAGATTGTTGTTGAGTACTTGGAGTTTACATGTTACATGTTTTTGTTCTGTTATGAAGCCTGTAGTGACAAGGAGCCCTTCTCACCCTCATTTGGTTTGGTGAAACCTGTGTGAACAAGGCAAAGAGCCTTTCTCTAAACAGTCCTCTGATAGTTGCAGATTTTCAAAACAAAAATTTACTATGGTAAAACATTTACTATCGTTTACTATAGTAGTGTTGTTAATTCAGTATTGTTTTCGGCTTGTAAATAAGTGAGTCCTACATCACTTTAGAAACAACCCAAATTTACTAGCATTGGGCAGTTAAAATTGACAGCAGCAGCAGCAGAATAGTTCTGTAGTTTTTAGTTAAGAAAAGTTAGCTGCGAGTGCTGATGCAGCCTGTCATCACAATGCCTGTGAGGCTCTTCTCAGGTCAGCCTAGCCTGGTCTACATGTGCATAGCAAGGTGAAGGATAGCCTGGGCTACATAGTGAGACATTTGCTTAGCGAAAGAAAAGAATTTTTGATGTCTTGGTGGTGTTAGGGTTTATGAGTGAATTTAGGAGGAAAGATTTTATATGCATGTTTATATGTATATGCCTTCCTACAGTTTTTCAGTAATCTGTCAGCTGGGCTATAGTGTGTGCATATATGTATGTATGTATATACGTATATATATGATATACATATTCGTATAGGCAAAAATCTTTATCTTTCCTAAGAAAAGTGAGAAAGTAAGCTTGGGTTCTTGGGGCTACAGAAATGGTGTTGGATGTTAAAACCATGAATTCTTGGATTTGCTGCGCACATGGATCTCTACTGTCCCAGTTCATAACACGTGTGTGTCCCAAAAGGTATATGTACTAAATTGAAGAAAATTAAAATGCAATACTCTTTCAGCATGGGGCTGCTTTTGGTCCACCGCAAGGTGGATTTCATCCTCCTTATTGGCAACCAGGACCTCCAGGACCTCCAGCACCTGCCCAGAATCGAAGAGAGCGGCCACCATCGTTCAGGGACCGGCAGCGCTCACCTATTGCACTTCCTGTGAAGCAGGAGCCTCCGCAAATTGGTAGATTAAATCTATTCCACGAACCGCTTTGGCATGATGACTGTATCAATGTATAAAACATATTTTGGTTTCCTAACTTCTTCTAGCACCTCTTTGATTTGGTAGAAATAATGGTATTTTAAGACCCTGTCATTTTATAGTCATAAGTATTAAAAAAGAGATACCGATCTAAAATGTTAAAAAGTATTGAATATTTTTTTCATATTATTTGCCTTAAATAGTAGTTTGTGATGAAATGTAGATCTTTGCTGGCCATAGCATCTTCAGTGTTTGTTCTCTGCCTTGGGTCTCCGTCCAGTCTTAGTTATCAGATACACTGCTGCCAGACTGGTTTCCTTTAATTATTTGCTTTCCACGAGTGCTTTAACAAAACAAAACAAATCTACTTTTAAATAGTGTTAAAGCTGGTAATAAGTTATATATTTACTCCACATTATATCTGGAAAGTTTCAAATTACCTGCCATTTACTGGACCAGGAAATAGACTTTGTTTTAAAGATTTATTTATTTATTATATATACATACAGTGTTCTGCCGTCATGTACCTCTGTATGCCATAAGGGCAACAGATCTCATTACGGATGGTGTGAACCACCATATGGTTGCTGGGAATTGAACTCAGGACCTTTGGAAGAGCAGCCAGTGCTCTTAACCTCTGAGCCATCTCTTCAGCCTGGGAATAGACTTTTAACACCTTAGGAAGATTCTGATTTTCTGCTTTTTAAATTTAACTGGATTCTTAGTATGAAAACCACCGATGCCTTTTTTTACTGCTCTTTTTCTTATTTTAGGAAATAGCTTAATAAGAATGTGGATCTGAATTAGTTTAGACCACGATTTATTGGCTTTTTCACCCTGGGCAAGCCCATGGCTTTATCTCATTGAACTTCACTTTCTCCACCTACAAAAGAGACTGAGTAACAGTAGTGAACTCAGGGCTTTTGCATGCACTAAATGAGGTGACAGTTTAATGCACTGTTATGCTCTTGGCAAATTGTAAGCATTGTGCTCCCTCCTGCTGTTCAAAGGAATGGCTTTTGAAGCACAACAGAATTTTACTTTTACTCATGGCATTTATAGAAACTCAAAAACTATTTGCCTATTAAATTTTTTACTTAATTAACTTGTGATTTTTTTCCCCCTTCTGTGAAACAGATGCAGTAAAACGCAGGACTCTTCCAGCCTGGATTCGCGAAGGCCTTGAGAAAATGGAACGGGAAAAACAAAAGAAATTAGAGAAAGAAAGAATGGAACAGCAGCGTTCACAGTTGTCAAAAAAAGAAAAGAAGGCCACAGAAGATGCTGAAGGAGGAGATGGCCCACGTTTACCCCAGAGAAGTAAATTTGTGAGTATAGCCTGACATAAAGCTGATAGTTCTGTCTGTGTGAAGAGTGGCCTGAGCCTACTCATGCTCTTGAAGAGTTCTTGGGGTAAGGATATTGTGGCTTGGAGTTTGTTGTTTTGTGTTTGTTTCACTGAGATAGAATAGAGTTATTTGGCATGGTGGCCTAAAACACTTCCTCAAGCTAGTCTTGAACCTGTGCCTAGTGGGGTTTCTGTTTTTATGTGTATGTTATTGAGGTAGGTAAAAGAAAAAGGGGGAGGGATGGCAGTAAGTCTAAAAATGCTTATTTTCTAAAGATACGCCATTTAAATCTGGTTAGTGTTTATGTTAATGTACCAATGTATATTTTTCCATCGTGATGTAGCTAACTCCCTAGCAGTGGACCATTTAAAACAAAGCAGTGCTGAACAGCATAGAGAAGTGAATCTGCCTTTGCATAGACAGTGAATGTGTTTAACTGAGGCTTTGACAGTTTTCACTCTCGATTACATAAGCATTGAAAATTTTGGCTTTAAATCTTTTCAATATCTATTCCTCGGTTATGTGGCATGTGTGGTTTAGGAATTTTTCTGTTCTTCAGTGTTTTTAGGTGTCAGCTTTTGTGTAGAGATTGTTTTTCTTCTGTCTTCCTAAATATATTGGGCTTGTATTGTATATGTTTGTCCTCTGGGTCTAGCAGTCTATCCCCGGGAGTAATTAGTTAAAAATCATCTGCTTTTTAACTTGGTGCAGTGGAGTCACTAGGAGTGACTATGTGATACTTCTTTGACCAAAAAAGGGTTTAGGGTTTCCTGGTATTAAAATCATACAGGCAGTTTCTCAGTCGGAAGTAGACCTGATTTTTTATCTGTCTGTCCCCCGTGTAGTCACAAAGAAGTAACTTAGGAAGGATAGAGCGATGGCTTAGTGGTTAAGAGCACTGGTTTTCTTCCAAGAAACCTGAGTTGAATCCCCAGCACCCACCTGGCAGCTCAACCCCAGAATATCCAATTCCTTTTACTGGCCTGTGAAGGCACGTGATGCACAAGACAGAACATCCATACACGTAGAATAAAAATGAAAGTTTTTAAACTTAGTTTCAGGTACAGCAAGCTGAAATTTTGAATCTGGCCAGAGATTTTGTTATTATTATTAAATCATGTTAAATGGGTAAATTAGTTAAGAATAACACTGTAAAAATTAAATTCTGATCTATTTAAAGTTCTATAAGCCATTTGTTTCAGAAAGCTATTCATTGAATCATCTCTGTATATGATGCTTTCCTTATTATTTACAAAATAGGGCAAAATGCGTAATGGAGAAAAAAATGAATTGAAAAGTAACGTAAACCTTTTTCTGATCTTAATTTTCCTTACACCCAGGTTACATTTTCAATTACTAAGTGAAATAATATAAATTCAGAACTGAGTGTTGTGGGTTATCCTATACCCTCAGTATTCCTGGGGGATGAGGCTGAGTCCTGAGTCTGAAACTAATACTTCACAGTGCAAAAAAGAAAAAACACTGAAAAAGATTGTCTGAGATATAAATAACAGCAACAAAAATAATGTAATTTAAAGAGGTGGAAGGTATCGGTGAGCAATAGACTATATACTTAGTATCTTTGAAGCCAACACCAAAAAAAGAAAAAAAAAAACCCTCTGATTTAGAAAGTAGTTGCTCTTGCATGTTTGTTTCATCTTTATATTATAGTTATAAATCTGAGCTCCCATACTGTTTCTATAGGATAGTGATGAAGAAGATGAAGATGCTGAAAACATTGAGGCTGTGAGCAGTGGGAAAGTCACCCGAAGTCCATCTCCAGCTCCCCAAGAAGAGCACAGTGAACCAGAGATGACTGAAGAGGAGAAAGAGTATCAAATGGTAAGGTGTCATGTTTCCTGTCATGCATAGTGACTTGTTTACAGTTGTTTTGTACTGTTAGGAAGTGTTTATTCAGGTAGAGATATGAAGAGTGCAAATGCTATATTACACAGTACCTCTCCCATGCTCTGAAAAATCTATGTGATAATATAAGGTACAGATCCACAGTCTCTAGTTACTAATTCTATCTTTTTCTTTTTTTTGAAAATCACATACTCCCCTTCCCTTTCTTCTCTGCAGTCTCGCCCATCTATCAAAATCATGGCCTAGTTTTGTTTTGTTTTTTTTGAGTTAGGATATTTCTTTTTAGCCCTGAATATTGTGGAACTTGCTTTGTAGACCAGATTGGCTTCGAACTCAGATAGATTTGTGTGCCTCTGCTTCTGTAGTGCTGGGATTAAAGGTGTGCACACAGCCACTCCTTTTCTTAATTGTTACACACAGACAGATATATACTCCTAAGTGCATAAATCCAACCTTAATAGAAGTTTTAATAGTGTTACCTGCATGTCTGTGATCTCAGGCTCACAACTTTGCTATAGGATAACTAACTCAAACACAACACTCAGGATCTGCACTGGATTTGACCTAAAAGCTGTCTTTCTGAGGACCAGATTTCATGGTACCAAGGGCCGTGCAAACTTGGAAGGGAAGGAAGGGACCAATGGTTCTACTCAATTATGATACCTGTGCACCATGACAATAACATGACACAAAAGTCTTATCATAGTAGTAGCATATATACCATGGTGGGAACCAACTCTCTAATTGGATGTATTGTCCACTCTAACAAGAGAGAAACATACCTGGTACTGGAAATCTACCCAACTACCTGGCGCTAGTGAAGTCATGATCTTAGAGGAGAACCTACAACTTTTGCTTTACCAAACCAATAAGCACTAACAACATTCTACGTATTTATCCTTATACCCACAGATAAGTGTAGTTCTTACCCCTAATCAAAGAACCCTCTTTTTGCAATAGATGGAAGCCATCAAAGAAAAGTAAAACTTAACAAAATACAGAGGACAAGAGATTGTGTCACACCTGATAATCTCTTAACACAGTTCCTGCACCTATGGCTCAGGAATCATCATGGAAGAGAGGCGAGAATGATTGTAAGAGCCAGAGGAACAGGAACTTTGCTGTGAGATTGTATCTCCTAGAAATGTCAGAGAGGCTATACCCATGAAGCTTCATCAACATGGCTGCCTAAACCAGACCTGAGCAAGGACAGATAGACATGAAACATGGAACTGGGAAAGCTCAAAGGGCCTCAACCTTAGACAAAGGACTAAATGCAACTAAAAATGCTAAGAATAGGAGAAATTATCTTCCCCAGTTGGTTATCCAATATCAAGGATATTTCTTAGTACCAATACATAATTAAATAATACTTAAATGGGCCAGCAAGTTCGCTTAAGGATAAAAACACAGTCATGTAAGCCTGCCAACCTGAGTTCAGTCCTTAGAACTCATGGTAGAAGAAGAGAACTGATTCCAGAATTCCTCTAACCTCTGCACATGAGTCTCCACCACATCCAATAACAAAATAATTTTAAAAATATTTTAGTATATATAAGGCTTGAGAACATTTATTCGTTTTTTTCTATAGTCTAGGAGGCAATAAGGAATTGTCTTGTTACATTTCTATTGCTATCATAAGACACCATGACCACGGTAACTTAAGAAAGAGTTTTTTGGGGACTGATACTTTCAGAGGGTTAGAGTGTGTTATGGTGGAAGTGTAGTGCCAGGCAAATAGGGTGCTGGAACAGTAGCTGAGCTCTTACAACTCCGTAAGCACAAGGCATTCCTGCCTTAGTTAGCTGGGAATAGCGTGAGGCTTTTGAAGCATCTAAGAAGCACCCTGTCCATGACACACCTCCAGCGTGGTCATGATACCCCCAAACAAGTCCATCTATGGGAACCAGGCGTTCAAAGATGAGTCCATGGGAACATTCTCGTCTAAACAGCCACAGGGATTGAGCAGAGTGAAACGTTTTGTGTGTGTGTGTGTGTGTGTGTGTGTGTGTGTGAGAATTTCTAAAACCTTTCTTGTTGAAGAAGAACATCACCTGGTGAGATTGGGATTTTCCCATAATATTTAGAACATAGTAATTCAGTCTGTTCTCATTTCTATAAATAAGTGATCATGTGCATAGAGTCTGAGGGACTAAGAGTCTCCATTTGAAATAGTTGTTGACAGTGAGGCCACACTACAATCCGTCTCTTACTCAAATTTCCTGTACTTTCTCTTTTATAATATGTTGGTATATTGTTAAAAGTTATGAGATATTAGTCTAGGATGAAAGGGCTGCATTTGGCCAAATAGAGTACCATTGTTCATTTGTTTTTGTTTTGTTTTTTCTTGTCTTCCTCATCCCCCCCATTTTATTTTAACTTTGAAAAGTGATTTAAGAAACTTATGTTGTAATGCTTACCAATATTGTTAAGTGAAAGGCTACTCTTTCCAACTTAAAACTCCCAAGGACAGTTACGCCTGTGTGTGCGCACATGTGTTCACATGTGTGGGAGTGGCATGCATTTAAGCCCACGCAGGTGCCCATGCGTGCATGTGTGGAGGCCAGAGGGTGATAGCAGCTATCCCTGATGCTCTCTGTCTCATTATTAAGGTAATTATTTTTGAAACAAGGTTTCTCACTGACCTGGCACCAGTTGGTTAGACTCATTGGCCAGTGAGCCCCCAGGACCCTCCCGTCTCTACTTCGTGGAACTCGTATTACAGGTGCACACCACTATGCCTGGCCTTTTCATGTGTATGCTGGGGACCCAAACTCAAGCCCCGGGCTTCCCCAGTGAGTAATGTAGCCGTCTTCCCAGCCATAGAAAGCTCTTTTAATACAAGCGTTTACTTTTTGTCTCTAGCAAAAGAATTCAAGGTCTCTACAAATAAGTTTATAGCTTTTCATTTCGTTTCTTGTCTTTGTTTAGAGACTAAGTCTTGTTGAGTGGCCCGTGATTTAGAGCTCACAATCCTTCTGTCTCACTTTTTGTATTGCTATGTGCTCCTCAAAATACCAAGTACAAGTAGATAGTTATTTTTTGATATCTATGAATTTGAAGGGTTTTTTCAAGTTTTAATGTTTTTTGAATATTTTCAACATACCCTGTTCTTAATGGCTGATTTGATCTTAAAATATCGTAATTAAAAAGGCTTTAATTATTCTCAATAATCATTTAAATTTAATTGGAAACTATAAAATATTCTTCTTTAGATGTTGCTGACAAAAATGCTTCTAACTGAAATTCTTCTGGATGTCACAGACGAAGAAATTTATTATGTAGCCAAAGATGCACATCGGAAGGCAACGAAAGGTACATTGTGGGGCTCTTGGCTTTGTTTCTGTAGGGGAATTTTTATTTCATTGGTTATTTTGGACTTTTTGTTGGATTTCTATCAAATACTTAAATATTCTCTCCTTGCATGTCTTAACTCTTGGGAAAGATTCAGTTTGTAGAGATCATATTGGAACCCTAGAAGTATTTTGTTTTATCTGACCTACCAAAGCACAGATAGTATTCATTCTGTACTCCTGTAAAACACAGTGTGGAAACTCCTCATGTTCCATTTATTTCACCTGAGGCTTTGTTTTTTAGAATAGATATCATGGTATTGACATGACTTCTATGTAGTTTAAATGACTTTTGAATTACAACAGACCTTTAGAGTGAACAGTTTTGTCAGTTACAATCCTTATGAAACAGTGACAGCCACCTTCCCATGGGCTTTTAGTACCTCTTTAAAACATTCAGAAAATAAAAATTATGTGCCATATCTCAAAGAAAAATACAGATATACTTATCAAGCTTTTTCCTCATCATAAACCAATTTCAGCTCACATCAGAATTGTAATTTCAAAGCCAGACATGCTACTGGTTTTAAAATGAATGTTATGTTTTTAATGTTTCTTCTCTCCCCAAAAAGCAGCAATAGTAGTAGATTTAACAATACCATAGACTCTCATGACTATGAAATCGTGGCTATTTGTGTTAACATGTTGTTCCTGTTGTTGATGTGATACAAAGCTCCTGCAAAACAGCTGGCACAGTCCAGTGCACTGGCCTCCCTCACCGGCCTCGGTAAGTGCCAGGGTGTGTGTGAGAGGGCTAGCGGGAGGCTCACTGACCTTGTCTTTGTACTTGTTCTGCTGGGAAATGCGCTGTGCCTGCTAGGACGCTTAGTGTCAGGCTGACTTCATGGTCTCTGAAACTGTCCAAGTTCCTTGACTACAGCATTCACAGTAGGATATAAATGCGATAGTTAACGTAGTTCATTTGGGTGAGCTGAGTGGAGGATTTCCTCATTAATTGCTCCAGTGTGTATGTAATATATAATGTGTTAGTTATATGTGTTATATATTATATACACATAGTTTAACCCTAATAGATACGGTTTAGCCATGGTAGTTTCTACACTCCCTTTTAAAATAATACCATACATACTTAGTTTATCTAGACAGTAATGAATTTACAGGGATTGTTTTTGGAGCAAATCAAGTTTGAACTTAGAAGAAATGTCTTTATCTTCCAACAGGACTGTTCTGTTCATAATTTGCTATTTGCATGGTATTAAGACGAGCTTGACTTTGCCTTTTTCACATCTTCATTTCATGATAATTTTTATGAGGAATAAGAGAAATGGGTAGAATGAATGGCCATGTAATTTTGATATTAGACTTTTGAGATCACTTCTAGGTGGGGAGTTACTCACGTTATTTCTACACCAGTGAGAATTATATTACTCTAATTTATTAGAGAAAATTTGTGTATATCTTATCTGAACTCAGGAAACTTGAATAATAATTAATTTTAGAAATATTTTCAGAATCCCCAAAATTTTATTACAGTAGTTGTGGATTGGCTTAACATTAGTAAGATACCATGGTGAATGGTTAGTGTGGACAATAAAAACCATTATTGATTCCTTCCTTGGTGTTGAGAAATATATGAAGTAGCCCAAAGAAAAAGATCCTAATATCACCATTACCTGAGGATTCTGAAAACTTTGAATTTATGCCTCTCCCTACCCTGAATAAGCATATATTCTTCCAGGAAAAGGCAATGAAAAAGAATAAAATTTCTTCTCGGACCTTGAAAAGTTTTTAGTGGCCGTTGTAATGTTTCCTGTGATGGACTGGGTTTTATGCACACAGGTGGACTGGGTGGCTATGGATCGGGAGACAGTGAAGATGAGAGAAGTGACAGAGGTTCTGAGTCATCTGATACTGACGATGAAGAGTTACGGCACCGAATTCGGCAAAAACAGGAAGCTTTTTGGAGAAAAGAAAAAGAACAGCAACTCTTACAAGATAAACAGATGGAAGGTGATCCTAGATTCATGTAGCTTTTATCTAGTTTGATATGTGCTTTTGTACATGGACTATGCACATTAGTTTTTTTGTTGTCACTCACCAATAGTGCATGGGTGTTGGATTAACGAAAGAAATAAAAGCACTTCCTCTTGGGGTCATTTAACCAAGAATAGGTTCAGATTTGCATTCATGTTTACTGCACACATCTCTCTGATGTGTGGTCTGAATCTGTGCCTTCCTCTCACCTGTGTGTCTGATTATCTGTGTCAGTCTGTCCCTAACAAGGGCTTTGCGCTATATGTGTTGAACAGCACACAAAGCGTCACATGGGAAACTTTACAGAAATCTTTAATAGAGTTTTACAAGGGATTAAGTCACTGGTTCCAACTGAACTCAACCCAGATAACAGATATCATTCTCTATCAACCAGTGTTCATAAATGGTTGCTTCCAGCCTTTATGGTCAATTTTAGGAAGTTGCTTTCAACTTCTATATTTGCTGCTTTTAGCAAATGATACTTGTGCATAGTCTGGGCCAGGGGAATAGAAGAGTGGTAATTAAGATTACTGCTTTCCATTAGCTTGTTGTTGATTACATGGGAAAGCCAAGGCAAGAAAAGTTGATTGGTTACATTTTCTTTTAAAAGCATGTTAAACAGTCTGAGTGCAGAGCAGGGTAGCAGTCTTAAGTGACATGAAGGTATGTTATTAACTTCAGCTGTGAGGTCCAGCAAAAGTTGCAGTCTCTTAGAAGGTGAGAGATAATTGAGTAATACTGTATCACCACAGTCTTGGTTTCAAACCACAGTAGAAATAGAACTGGAGGCTTGATTTTAAGTGTGTGGGATAGCTGAGATAAGATCACATTGTGCGTTTTTTCTTTTGTTTTAGTTTGTTATGAGAGCTGTTTGTCCCCATGACCATAAACCACAGGCTATTTAGATCTTTATTTTGTGTTAAAGTTATTGCAATGAAAATAGACTTTTGTAATGATAGAATTTATTATAACTACTGAGAAAATAGCTACATATTCAGAGAAAATAGAAGATTAGAAACACTGTTAAATTCTTTGTATAAGTGTATGATAATACTAGGAAAAATGAAAGAGTATGAGTATTTAACTTTTGGAGTAAGAATATTTAACTTTTGAAAAACGTTATTTGGACAGCTCTTAGGAAATGAGCTTTGTTATAAGTTTTCTAAGTGTCGCTGCTCATCTCTTGTTTTTTTGTTGGGTTTTTGTTTTTGTTTGTTTTGTTTTGTTACATTGGTCTTTTGAGACAAGGGTCTCTCTATGTAGTCCTTGCTGTCCTGGGGCTCATTGTGTAGACCAGGCTGACCTCTCAGAGATGCTCCTGCCTGTTTCCCAAGTACTGTACTAGGATTAAAGGCATGTACCACCATACCTGGCCACTGCTTATCTTTTAATTACTCATACTGGACAAAAAGAGAAGTCTTTTCTTGTGTCATATATAACCCTGTATTTTAATAATTTTACTGTACTGTTCAGAGTCTAGCTCACTATATGTGGCTGTTGAGTTCTTGAAATATAGCTAGCCCTCAATCGAGGTGTGAATATAGGTAGTCAGAGCTTGCCTTTAAGATGAAGATTTTCTGTGAAAAAAGTTCCAGTTCCTTTTGATTCGATGTTTGAAATATTACTACTTTTGATTTTAAAAAAAAGATTTATTATATATTCAATGTTTTGTCCGCATGTATATCTGCGTGCCAGAAGAGGGCACCAGATCTCATTATAGATGGCTCTAAGCCGCCATGTGGTTGATGGGAATTGAACTCAGGACCTTCAGAAGAACAGCCAGTGCTCTTAACCTCCCATCTATCTCTCCAGCCCACTTTTGATATGTCAGTGAAATGTGGGGATTAACATCTTTATTTTTACCTTTTTAATGTAGCTGTTAGAAAGTTTCTAATTACTTAGGTTTTACCCTAATTCTTTCTGTTAAAGATGAAACGATTGTAATAATTTGATAGTATGGGAGTTTTTCATTTTTTATTTAGCCTTTCTGTGTCTTTTTGTCTTTTTCTGTTTCAGAAGAAAAGCAACAAACAGAAAGGGTTACAAAAGAGATGAATGAATTTATTCACAGAGAGCAAAATAGTTTATCACTTCTAGAAGCAAGTGAAGCAGACGGTGATGTGGTTACTGAAAAGAAAAGAACTCCGAATGAAGCTCCATCAGTTTTAGAGCCTAAAAGAGAGCATAAAGGGAAAGAGAAGGAGCGGAGGAGTAGGTCAGGGAGCAGCAGTAGCGGCAGCTCCAGCAGCAACAGCAGGACTAGCAGCAGTAGCAGCTCCGTCTCCAGTTCCTCCTACAGCTCCAGCTCAGGCAGCAGCTGTACGTCCTCTCGCTCCTCTTCTCCTAAAAGGAAAAAGAGACACAGCAGGAGCAGGTCTCCCCCAGTGAAAGTTAGACGGAGCAGGAGCAGGAGCTACTCTCACAGAATTAAACTAGACAGCAGTAGGACTAGGGTGAAGCTGAGAGATAGGAGGAGATCTAATAGAAGTAGCATTGAAAGAGAAAGACGAAGAAACCGGAGTCCTTCCCGAGACAGACGTAGAAGCAGAAGTCGCTCAAGGGATAGACGAGCCAATCGTTCCAGTCGCAGTAGGAGTCGAGATAGGCGTAAAATTGAGGATCCACGTGGAAATCTTAGTGGGAGCAGTCATAAGCATAAAGGTGAGGCTAAAGAACAAGACAGGAAAAAGGAGAGGAGTCGAAGTGTAGACAAAGACAGGAGAAAGAAAGATAAAGAAAGGGACCGTGAACAGGATAAAAGAAAAGAGAAACAGAAAAGGGAAGAAAAGGATTTTAAATTCAGTAGTCAGGATGACCGGTTAAAAAGGAAGCGAGAGAGTGAGAGAACATTCTGTAGGAGCGGTTCTATCTCTGTTAAAGTCATAAGGCACGACTCTAGACAGGACAGTAAGAAAAACGCCACCAAAGACAGTAAAAAGCATTCAGGTTCTGATTCTAGTGGAAGGAGCAGTTCTGAATCCCCTGGAAGTAGCAAAGAAAAGAAGGCTAAGAAGCCTAAACATAGCCGGTCGCGCTCCATGGAGAGATCTCAAAGGTCTGGTAAGAAGGCAAGCCGCAAACACAAGTCTAAGTCCCGATCAAGGTAGTATACTTTTTAAAGTATTTTGTCTGATTTTTTTTTTTAAGTTTTTGAATTTATTCAAAGTTGAAAGTGTCCTTTCTCTCTCTCTCTTTTATAAACTCAGTTTGGTATTTGTTAAATATTTTTAAATAATGTTAGAAATCCTGTATAAAAGTATTTATTTATATTGCAGATTTTAAGTATAAATACATTTTTATTTTTAAATTTTGTCTTTTCCCTTTTTTTTTTTTCAGATCAACAACCCCTCCCCGTCGTAAGCGCTGAGGAATGATGTGGCAAGAATGCCATGATGCTGTTTTTAAAAATTCCATGAGTTTTAAGGGCTTGTCTCATTATAGAGGCACATTGTGGCTGTGTAGGTGAAACCAGATTTTTTTTTTTAATTGTGTAAATAGGTGTCTTTTTCCAAATGCTGCTCCAAGTTACTGAATAGGATTTCTTTGTATTACATTTTTTCAAGAAATAGTACTTAATAAGACTCTAAATATGCCATTCTCTTTCAGCTGTAATGTTCTTAAAATTATTCTTGAATGTACTGTGATGTCAATAAAGCTCTTTAGTTCATTTTTGTTAAACTCTTGCACCTTAATTTTATGATTTTAATCTAAGGAACGAACTTTTATAAAAAGGCAGCTGAAGTTTTGTATAACAGGTTTTAAAAATTCCTCCCATCTTCCCCAAAGAAAATGGTTTTAACCTAATAGTTTGTCAGCGTTTGTTGATTGTGCCCATGGACTTTTGTCAAACTCCAGTTGTAAAGGTGTGGGAAAGGGCCGGAAAATGACCTTACTTTTCTCTGAAGGCGTCTGATCAGCTTTCCAAACATTTTTGTGGGAGGTTGGGGGGTTTCAAGTAACATATTCTTATGTGTATAAAATGTGATTCACCTCTGTAAAATGAAATTGCTGGGAACAATCAGGCCGTTAGAGCAGTAGAGTTATTTGTAATGACTATTTGACACTAATAGTTTGGAGCTATATAGTCACTCCTATTTTACATGCATAACACCTTGGGGTCACCATAGAAATAGGACTTAGGATTCAGTATATTTATATTTTTAAAATATAATATGACCTCAGCTTAATGGAGAAATACTGTGTTACGCGGGACTTTGTCAGTTACATGACATTAAAATGGTCTGATTTTCTCAGTTCAAAACCCATGACCAGTGAGTGGTCTAGTGTGAGTCACAGCTAAATGAAGAGTAGGCATTTTGACAAGTGTTCAGCTGCTTCGGGGTCATTTTTTGAGATGATACACTTAAGCAGTGATAGATAGTTGAATCTCCAAAAACAATGCTTTTAACTGAAAAAGAGAAGTGTAAGTGCAGGACACAGAGTTCTAAAGTATTATGCTTCCGTACCAGCAATAGTTCATTTTAAACATAATGCCAGGTTTGCCAAGATCAGTGTTTCCTCGAAATGAAGACAGAAATAGATTTGTTTGTGTGCTCTTGTACCTCAACATAGCATCTTGATTTTGAGCAGTTACGCATTTATCTAAAGGAAATAAATCTGTGAATAAATGCATGTTTACCAAAATGGCTGTTTACAGTGCATTTAGTTACAATATTTATGAAGTTGCCATTTCACAGAATAAAGAGTTTGGAGTTCTATACAATCTAGTCATCAGTGACATCTGGAGACAAAATGTGCAATATTTTTATGTAGGTGAGCTAACACAGTGTACCTAATTGAAGAATTCTGATTAATTTGTAATAGATAAGTTGTATAAAATTTTCATACCTTAAAGTGTTTTAGATCAATCTTCAAGTGAAGTATTATTTTCAAAATAAAATTCTACTGAAAAATTCTGCTGGCTATGATACATACATTATTAGACATACAAATGAAAGCCAAAAGGAAATTTTGCCAGTTTCAGTTAAGAATTTGCACACTTTTTATCATTAAATCTAATTTTTAAAAACCAACAAAGTATTCATGATTATTAGCATATATGCCTGTGTTATGATTGTATTTCCATCTGTCAAATTTTTGTGGAAAATCTATTACGTCCTTTACATGTGAGTATTTATCTGAGTAGAAAAAAAATTTTATTTTTAGGTAGGGTTTACGTAATTTAGCAGGTGAATGTTAAATCGTATATGAATGTTAGATATAAATTTTGGTTATGGAATGCTTTAAAAATTACGCATTTGAAAATGAGTATTCAGATTTTGAGACGGTCATCTGAATTGGTTAGTCAGAGCTGTCTTTACCAAGTCTCCTTTGAAAGCGGCAGACATGGCTCTGAGGTCAAGAGCACTCGCTGCAGCTCTGACAGAGGCTGCAGAGTTTACCTTCCAGCATCGGCACTAGGCAGGTCAGGGCTCCCTAACTCCAGCCCATGCATACAGAAGCATGGGAGAGAGGTGGAGTATTCTCTTCTGGGCTGGAGGCTGAGTCGCAGGTAAGGATGCTTGCCATGATTCTTGAAGACCAGAGTTTGATCCTCAGACCCCATTGGTGGAAGGAGAGGACCAACACTGAAAGCTGTTTTTTCCTAAAAGTGTTTTAGAGCAATCTTCAAGTGAAATATTTTCACTTCAATAATACTAATAGTTCTTAGTGTTAACTTAAACTTAATAACATTCTTCTGTAACCCACACTTGCTCTGTGCATGCCTGCACATACATATTCAACATTCTCTAGTGAAGAAATCATGTTATTGTGGAATATGGGTAGACTCCACCCCAGTAAGATAATATAATCTAATTTGGGAAAGGAAATTACAAGATGTGTTTCAGGCCCCAAAATATAAATATTGTGCAGTTTCTTTAATGTGTATGTCTTCTGCCTTGTTGACTGCTTTTTATAATGATGAAACATAATAGGTAAATATTCAAATATAGTCCATTTTAGTGTAAACCATTTTATTTAAAGAAACATGAAGTATAATGGCACATGAACTTTGCAACATATATAGAGAGCCTTGGCTCTGTAGCCTTGGTTGTCCTGGACTCACTTTGTATCCAGGCTGGCCTCGAACTCTCAGTCATTTGCCTGCCTCTGCCTCATTTTTTAATTAATTTTTTAAATTTTTTTCTCCGTGTTTCGCCTTCATATGTCTACACTATACGCGTTTTTGACTTGCAGTTATAGGCCTGGGTGCTGGGAATGAAACCTGGGTCTTCCGGAAATGTAGACAGTGCTCTCAACCACTAAGCCATTTCACATGCCCCAAGAATAATTTTTTTTGTAATGGGGTATGGTGTGTGATCTCTTCAGACCCTGATCTTTAAAATTTTTTTATTTGGAGAATTTTAGGAGTTGCATTAAGGCCCAAGATTCCTGTAAAACTGCTTTATAGTCATGCTTTTGTAGTCAAAAAGGTTGTTTTTTTCCTTATAAGTTAAAAATATTTTTTAACATACTGAAATTTCTAAACTGAAAAATAGTAATAGCGAATGTATGCTTTCTGTATTAAAGTGTCCAAAGGGGCCTTGAAGAGGGTGTAAATAAATGGTCTGGAGAGGGAGTTACTGTGAATCACAGTGTGATTGGGTCCTCACTGAGCCAGTTCTTCAGTTCTTCAGCTTCCCTTCAAGGTCAGTTTTAAATAGAATTTGGCAAGCTAGAGTTTCCCAGAGTTACAGAGTGATAATCTTTTTGAGTAAATACAAAAACTCATTCAGCTGAGTGGATGTAGTAGATTGTTCAAAGGATTAAAACTTTGAATAGACATCAAGTGACTTATCCTTCAGTTTTTGATTAAAAACTATAGAAAACATAAATGTTAAATAGGTGCTGAGTTTTCTAAAATGCATATGCTAGTTTACAGCCTGCTTATGGATAAGATGAGTTACTCTAGAAAGTTTTTGCAACAATGGCTACATACTGCATTACAGTCAACACAATTTTATGTCTGACACAGCTCAGGCGTAACAGAAAAGCTTTTTGTTGGTGTGCTCGGGATTTAGAAAATTCTTTGCTTCCTATCAGTATTCAAGGCACATCACTCATTGCCTTGTTGGAGTGAAACTGGGAAGGCTGTGAAGCTGTGTGGTGTACGTTTAATGTGAGTAGATGCACGTACAGGAAGCCCTAGACCTTTAACCGTGTTTGCTCCGTAGACTTTCCCTGGACCTGTCAATCCAGCAAAAACATAAGACATGCTAACTTGTATAGAGCTGTTGGCCTTCATTTGGAGAACTGGCCGTCTTTCTCCAAAGTGATGCAACATGATAATAGCAGCTGAAAAGCCCGGAGCTGCTCTTAAGAGGGTGATATTTTAGCTTAGAGAATGTAAGTGAGGGCCTAGTAAATTTCATTAATTCAGAGGATGACACTGCCTTTTGGAAATGTATAATGATTCCCTATATTTTTTAAGCCATTCCTGGTTTGCTTTCTTTGCTGTGATAACACACTGACTAAAAAGCAACTTAAAAAGAGTTTACACTTTCCAAAGGGCTGTATCCCCACCCCACCCACCACATCAACCATTAATCAAGAAAACGGCCTCAAGACAGCCCACAGTCCAGTCTAGTGACAGTTCAAGTGAGGTTCCCCGTTTCCTGTTGAGTTAATGTCAAGTTGGCAAAACAAACAAACTAGCATACGCAGTCCGAAGTGGAGTGTTTGTGCTGATCCCTGTTTCGACTTCCGAATAAACTGTCGAAACTGTTTTTGCTACATACGGTGTAACCTGTACAGAGTATTGGGTCAATTTCAGAAAAGGTACTTTAAATTTGGACTTCTGTTCTCTGTGATACTTGAGCGTCTTGAAAGAGAAAGTTCTGCTCTCAGAAGTGCTTCCATACTTGTCATTTTGAGCATTAGGGCCTTCCAAGAAAACACGTCTCTGGGGGAGATACCTGCTAAGGGCAGAATCTGCACGCCGTGATACATAGGAATGGAAGGTGTTTGTGGTCTTTTGTTAGGAACATTTTGTTTCACTGCAGACATAATTTGGTTAAGGAGCCCGAATTAAAAGTGGCCACAAATTCACATGACCTGTAACGTAAATGCAAAAGCCCGCAGCAGACGGCGAGTGTGGGCGCCGGAACCCTTCCGTCGGGGCTTTGTTGTGAGGGGGGACCGGAAGAGGACTGCGATTCTTGTGGCGAGGTGGCGAGGCGGAAGGCTGCGCTCTCGTGGTGTTCGTTTTCTGGAAGCGTTTGGGTTGGGGCGGCCCAGCGCGGTGGCGGAGGCTCCCCGCGCAGCTTAGTGGGGTGAGTGTCGGTGCGGGGCGGCCTCCGCGCCTGCGTGCGCCTGCGTGCCCCTGCGGCTCTGCGCAAGCGCGGCGGGCAGCGGCGGGCAGCGGCGGGGAGCGGCGGGCAGCGGCGGGGAGCGGCGGGGAGCGGCGGGGAGCGGCGGCCGGGTGACCTCCCCTGCCCGCCCCGGCGGCTACGATCCATCCCCCAGTCCGCAGAAGCGGGGAAAGCTGAGGATGGATCTGCGCCTGGGAGAGCGTCTCCCGCGGGCCGCCGGGTAGCTGCGACCTTGGTCCTGTCTTACTTGACATTAGTGACCTTCTGACCCCGGGAAGCCTGGACGAGGTTCTTGCTCTCCTTACCAGACCAAGAAAGTCACCTGGTGACCGTCCACGCTTAGTTAGTCAGATAAGTCAGCAGTCTGTTGGCAGATACGCTCAAGAAAGGGACTGATTACATTTGGTGCTATAGATTTTGAACTCCCAAGTAGCAGGCCGAAAATTCGTTTCATTAACAAGAAAATGACTACTGTATGGTAGAGAGTGGTATGGTTGGGAACTTTAATATGTCAATAAAGGCAATAAGCCCTACTTCAATCCATTTGTACCCACCTGAAAAGTTATTAGGATAGTTTTAAGAAAGTAAGAAATAAATCAGTAATAACACTTGCTCACTTTTAGACATTTTTTGTTATTTTCACCAAAAGGAACATATAGAAATTTATCTAATTAATCAAATTCCGTAGTTTTGGTATTAAAAAAAAACAACCTAATGCCAATTAATAAGGGGCTGCTTGGATAAATTATAATAGAGCCATGCAGTGGATTACTGGGCAGTTCTTAATTAAAGCAAAAAACAAAACAAAACAAAACAAAACAAAAAACAAAAAACCTCTGTACAATATTATAAAGCAGTCTCCAAGAAAAACTTACAGATTTTGTAAAAAGCAAGGTACAGGAGGGTGTGTGTGCAAGAAGAGAGACTGGTTGGTGACAGTGGAGTTGGTGAGATATCCTGTAGTGGGTTAGCTTTGTGATTAAAAAAGAAAACTATTTTTAATATTTAAAGCCCTCAAATTGAAAAAATGTCTACTCTGTATAGAGTATACATAAATATTCTGTGTGTCGATCCTGATCATACCTTTGTGTTGTTTTTGAGACTTGGCCTCACAGTGTGGCCTTGGCTAACCTGGAACTTACTGTGTAGACCAGGTAGGCCTTGCTATAATTTTAAATTTAGGTTTAAAATATAAGGGAAAAAGCAAACCATGGTCTTTGTTTTTCTAAGTGTGACTTATTTTGCCTAATTGATTTTTGCCTAATATATCATAATCCATTTCTCTTCAGGCTATCTAAGGGTTCGCTGTGTGTATGTACTGCATTTTCTGTTTCTGTTGGTGGCTAGCAGGCGGCTTCCATTCTCTGGCGACTGTGACTAATCAGTTCTAAACTGGACGTGGAAGTTTTCTGTGCATACCAAGTGGTGTGGTGGCATCTGGTGTGTGTATCTGTGGGCGTATGTGTGGAGGCCAGAGGATGAATTCTGGGAACTGGTTCTCTCGACCCTGTGGGTCCTGAGGGTGAGCTCAGGAATACAAGTTTAGTGGGAAGGGCCTCTACCCACTGCCCTGTTTCTGGTTTTGTTTTTCTCAGGTCATTGTGATTGGATGATTTGGGGTGAGGGGAAATGACTGATTTTTACTGTTCTTTATATATCTTGGAAATTAATCCCTTGACTCATACATACATTTCTGGAAAAATCTTCCTTTTTTTTTTTTCCCAATTCTGTAGGCTGTCTCTTTACACCAGTGTTTATTTCATTTGTTGTCAAAGACTTAATTTCTCATAATCCCATTTGTCAGTTTTCAGGGATTTCTGTGATACTGGATTCCTGTTCAGAAAATCTTTCCCTATGTATTGCACTGTTTTCCCTATGTTTTCTTTTAGCACTTTTAGAGTTTTATATCTTAAATCGAGGACTTTGCTGCATTTAGAATTGACGTGTGTGGGGTGAGGAATATGGACCACATTTCTGCTCTGTGTGAAGCCCAGTCTTCCCAGCAGCTGCTGAAGAATCTGTCTTTCCTCCATTGTGTGTTTGTGCAGTGTAGCCAGCTCGTGGGTGGCTATCAGAGTGGAGTGTCTTTCTGTTCTATTCCACTGATGTTCGTGTCTGTTTTGAGCCAGTACCAGGCCATTTTTGCTTTTGTGGCTCTGTAATGTAATTTGAGATGAGACATTGTGATACCTCCAGTTTTGATTTTTCTGCTAATGGTTGCATTAGTTATTTGAAGACTTTTGTACTTTTATACAATAGGATTGCTTTCTCTAGTTCTGTGAAAAATCTCATTGGACTTTATTTTAATAATTTATTTTTATTTTATGTACGTTGGTGTTTTGCCTGCATGTGTGTCTGTGTGAGGGTGTCAGATCTTGGAGATATATACTGGGAATTGAACCCAAGTCCTCTGGAAGAGCAGTCAGTGCTCTTACCTGCTGAGCCATCTCTCCAACCCATCTCATTTTAATTTTGATGGAGATTCATTGAACCTGTTGATCAGTAATACAGCCAGTTCCACAATATTAATTTGGTCTAGCTGTAGGCACAGGAGATCTTTCCAACAAGCATCTCTTTCAGTTTCCTTAGTGTTTTAAAGTTTCCCTATAGAGATCTTCTCACCATTTTGGTTAGATTATTCTTGGGTTTGTTTTAAGCTTTAGTGAATGGAACCCCCTCTAAATAGTAATACTTTTTTTGTCCTATTTATGTCTCTTCATTCTTTCTTATGCCTTACTGCTCTAGCTAAGATCTTAAGCATTATATTCAATAAGCATATAGAGGATGGATGACCTTGTCTCATTCCAGATTTTAGAGGAAATCTGTTTTCCCTGAGCATTTTTGCATCTGTGTTAATCAGGAAAATTGGTCTATGGTTTTCTTTCTTGGTTTGTCCTTATGCAGTTTGGGGATGAGGCTAATGCTGGCTTTGTGGGATGAGTCTGGTAGTAATCTCTCTATTTCTATTTTATTGAAACCATTTGAGGAACACTGGTGTTCTTTAAAGGTTTGGAACCTATAGCTATGGACTGTCCTCTTAGAACTGCTTTAGTTCTGTCTCAAAGGTTCTGAAAGGTTGTGCTTATATTTTTTTGAATCTAGGAACTTTTGAATTTCCCTGATTTCCTCAGCGACCCCCTTGGTCATTTAAGTTTCTATAAATTGATATTGATTTCTTGTTTATTGTACTGGGACCTGATAATATTTAAAGACATTGTATCTGTTCTTTTGGCAAGGCTTGATTTATGTCCTGGAATGCATTTTATTTCAGAGAAGATTCCATGAATTTGTATTCTGTTTCTGTTGGATGGAATGTTTTATAGATACTTAATTCCATTTGGTGAATGGTACAGTTTAACTTACGTTTCTTTGTTGATTTTTTTGTGTGTGCAAGCATGCAGCCGTGTGTGTGCACATGTGTGCGCGTGTTTACAAATATGAAGGCCAGATTAGTATTAGCGTCTTCCTCTGTCACTCTCCAGTTTGTGTGCTGAGACGGGGTTTCTGACTTGCTAGCTGCTGGAGTCTAGTTGGCCGTCTTCCCGCCTGGGTTCCCTGTCTCCACGTTACCACCATAGCCACCTGCTACCGAGGGTCTGAACTCTGATCCTCACTCTCGCGTGGCAAGCACTGTTCTCACTGAGCCGGATCCCCAGCCTCCCGTTGATGCTTAGTTTGGTGACCTGTCTAGGCATGAGAGCAGGATATTGAAATTGCCTGTGGTTCTTGTGTCAGGACTACCTGACACTTTATGTGCACATTAGTGTTTATTTTGTGAAATCAGGAGCTCCAATGTTTGTTCCCTTTATTAATATGTAGTGGCCTTGTTTCTTCTGACTGGTTCTGTGTTTTCGACTTTCAGACAACAGAGTAGCTGCTCCAACTAATGTTTAGTTTCTGTTTGCTTGATCGATTGATTTCCCACCGTTGACTCTCATTCTGAGTGAGAGTGCTGTTTCTCATAGACAACAGCTAGTTCATCTAGTTTTCTAATCTAATCAGAAAGTCTGCGCCACTTTGTCAGTTAGTTGAAGCCTTCACACTTATGGTTATTATTGAGAGATGTTTACAGTTGTTTGGATTATTTTTAGTCTTTGCTTTTTCCCTGTTAGTGATTCTTCCTTCTCTGTGCTCTCCTTTCTTTAGCTTTCACAAAGTTAATTCTTTCCTGTGAATTTTTTTGGGTATGCTGGAACTCACTTTGTAGACCAGGCTGGCCTCATACTCACAGAGACCCGCCCACCTCTGCCTCCTGTGCTCAGGATTGGGGTGTTCTTCCTTTGGGTACAGTCACTTCCTACATTCTTTGGCAGGTCTGACTTAGTAATCATGGTGAATTGCTTTAATTTGTGTTTGTTTGGAAACATCCTTATTTCACTCTCAGTTTTCTTTTCTGTGCATGGATGCTTGCTTGCATTTATGGCTGTGGACCGTGTGTGTGCCTGCTGTCCTTACAGGCCAGAAGAGAGATCCGGTGCCCGAGGACTGCACTTAAAATCTGATGTGAACTGCCAGATTGATGCTGGGAATCCAACTCAATTTCTCTGGAAGGGCAGCCAGCGCTCTTAGCTGCTGAGGCATCTCTCCAGCCGTCATTGTCAATTTTAAAAGATAGAGTTTTGGGATATGGCAGCCTTGGTTGGTAGTTATTTTCTTGAGAGCTTGAAATGTATTTTATTTCATCGGTTTTTTAGTTCGAAAAGCAATCCTGTTTTTGAAGGTTGCTGATCAAGAGAGATCTGGTGTTGTTCTCATGGTTAGACTTCATTGGTGAGTTATGCATATTTTTTCTTTTTACAGTTTATAATGTTTTTTCACTTTGCGTTTGAAAAATAGGTTTTTAAAAAATTTTTAAATTATGAGTATGTGCGGGGGGGGGTTGCACATGAGTGTTGGTGCCTGCAGAGGCCAAAGATTTTGCATCCCCTGGAGTTGGAGTTACAGGCGGTTATGAGCAGCTTGACATGGGTGCTAGGAAGGTAACTCCAGAAGCGCAGTGTGTGCTCTGAACCAATACTTTGCAGTTTTGATAACATGACTGTAATGTCATGGAGAAGTTTTTCTCCAGTCACAACTATTTGGGACTCTAAGTCTCCAAATGTGTTTTGAATGTCCATTTCTTTCTCTAGATTTGAGGAAATTTCTGCTCTGATGTCAATGAATGTATATTCTATGTATTTGGTGTTTATTTCAGCTTGTTCTTCTATCCCATGGACTCTTAGATTTGCTCATTTGGTTGTATCTCATTTTAGTTATGTTCCATATTGATATTTGAATGCAGTGTTTAGTCATCCTTGACCTCCATCCCTGATACTTTACTTTCTAACATTTCTGTCCTTCCTTCCTTCCTTCCTTCCTTCCTTCCTTCCTTCCTTCCTTCTTTTTTCTATCTTTCTTTTTTTTCTTTCTTTCTTTCTTCCTTTTTCTTTCTTTTCTGATTTCTGTTGTTGCTGACTTTTTCATCCATGTTGCTGATTTTTTTAATCTATTTTTGCTGACTTTTTTCTCTCTACTGTTGAGTTTCCTCTCTTGGACATGGATTGAATTATTTGTATGCTCTTTAGGGTTATTGATCACTTTCATGGCTGTCTCTCCAGCCAAAAAAAAAAAAAATCAATAGTAAAAAATAAATGAATAAATAAATAAATAAACTGAAGATTTCTTGGGATTTCCTACATAGACAATAGGAACAGTTAAATTTTTTTTTCTTTCCATCATGTATACATTTTGCTTCTCTTTCTTTCCTTATTGCCATGGCTATGATCTTGTTCCTGCTGTGGGTAGCATCTTACTTTATTATTAAAGTTATATATGAACTATAGGCTCTTATAGATGCTATGTAAAATAAGTTCCCTTCCATTCTTCTTTGCTGAGCTTTCATCATAGATAGATGTGAATTTTATAAACTGCTTTATCTGCCTCTGCTAGTATGGTTGTGCTATATTATTTTTCTATGTATTGCTTGAATTTATCTGCTAGTATTTGTGGATATTTTTATGTGTGCCCTTTAGGCAAATTAATCTGTAACCTTCTTTGGTTTTTAGAAGAATTCTGTCTTTGTAAAAATGAGTTGGGAAGTGTCCTGTGTTATTGTTAGGGTTTTTGTTTTGCTTTATTGTTTTCAAAATTTTTTGCTTAAAATTTTTTTATATAATATACTTTGGTCATATTCCCTTCCCCAACTGCTCTGAGATCTTCCCCACCTTCCTACTTAATTTTCTTTTTTTCTCTCTCAATTAATTAATTAATTAATTAATAAAAAATCAGAACAAACACAAACCTCAATAAGAAAAATCAAGATAGGGCCACGATGTAGCAAAGCTGACCAGATGGCACTGTTCCTCTTTTAGCTCCCAAGGGCTGGTTGAGTGCATCATTCTGTGACACTCCCTGTCAGCCACTGTAGTGTTTGAGAGACTGGGTAGCACTATTTGTTATTTCTTCTTCCAGGAGCTTTGTTTAGATATAAGATTCCTGTGGGAGTTGAGGAGATGGTTAAGAGCACTTGCTGCTCTTGCAGGGGTTCTCCAGTGGAACTGTCTGAGCCTGGACATTTTTAGAGGGCTTTTAACTGTGAATTTAATTTCTTTAGAGGTTAAATAGAAATAATTTGGCCTGTCTTTTTCAGTAGTCTATGAATTCTGTTGCAGTTTGGGTGCGGTGTTTCATAAATTTCAGTTATCTGTATTGCTCCTCAAAGTTCAGTTTTGCAGCCTTGTGGATTTCTTCTTCCTTTTGTCTGTCTGTCCTGGCTGCTGCTTGCTCCACTTATTGAGGAGTGTTGGCCCTCTGCAGTAGCTGTGAGTTTGAGTTTTCCTGTTTCAGTTCTGTCAAATCTGCTCTCTTTGTTTTGAAATTCCACTGCCTGGTAATACACATTTAGGATTACTCTATCTTTTAGTAGATTGTCCTTTTATCATGATTAATGTCATTTTTGTCTCTAGGATACTTTGTCTAAATATTAATTGGACAACAATTTGAATAACCATTAAGCAGGTCTCTAAGTTTAAACATATAAACTATGAGTTTTATTTTAGGATATAATTATCTGTCCATTAGTTTGCCCATCTATCTACCAATACACACATATACACACATGCGAGCGCGCACACACACACACACACACACACACACTGACTTTTGTTCTTCTGTCAAAAGCATATAAAAAAAACCTTTCAGGTAGCTAGCATGGAACTGACAGAATTTGAACTAGTTTTAACAATCTAAAATTTAACATTTTAGTGTAAAAGGTGAATAGTTTATATTTGATTATATATTTGTGACTTTTCTTTTTTAATGCAACCTAGTGCAGATGTAAAATTTGTGGTAGGGACTGGAGAGATGTCTCATTGGTTAAGAACATTTGGAGAGGACTAGAGTTTGGTTCCCAGCACCCATGTCAGATGACTCACAAGTACCTCTATCTCCAACACCAGAAGATCTCACATTCCTTTCTGCCCTCCACAGGTACATGCACACACACACACATACACACACACACACACACACACATACACACACACACGGACGTGTGAGTGCACACACACAAATAAATGTAAAAAAGAAAAGTTACATTTTAATATGTTCATTACCTAATTTTGATATTTTTAAATTTTAGATGGAAGAAAGGAAGACCTTTATTTTTTAAAGTAAATCCCAAATCAAGAAACTCCTTTGGTTATCATTTGCTATATGCCATAAGAATACCATATAAAAATTCTTCAGCTATGTTCATAGCAGGAGTCACATGCTTTTCTCTGGATACTTAACCTTTGTTTTCAGCTTACTCGGGGAATCGGCTCACTAGGAGTCTACAGATTAAGCCACGGGAATTCAGTGAACACAGGACCATGTGGTTTAGATCCTACAGGGTGACTTTTTCCTGTTTGAACAGAATAAAAACTTACAGGTAAGTAATTTATTATTTTGAAGAGATTTACATAATTATGTGTAATTTTGGTAGTTTTGTTTTGACCATGTTTAATAAACTTGGCCAGTGTGTAAAAGCTCCTGTAGGTCAATTAAAGTAGTTTTACTTACTTAGATAGTCTTTTATAATTTTTTATAATAAGTTTTAGGTTTAGAAACTTCAAGTTTACCTAAAAGTTGGAAGGAAAGTATAGTATATAGCTGTGTATGATACTTAAGTTCAGAGATAATTTTTGATTTTAATAGAAGATTAGACACATCTCTTTCAAGTTCACCAGCCCCCTTCCTTCCTGGAGAGGGAGGGCCTTTTTCTTTCTTAATGCTCCTGTCAATTAGGGTTTTTATTGCTGAGAAGAGACACCATGACTACTGCAAGTCTTCCAAAAGAAAACATTTTATTGGGTTGGCTTACAGTTTTAGTCCGTTATTGTTGTGGCAGAAATCATGGCAGCATGCAGGCAGACTGGTGCTGAGAATTGAACATCCACATCTGTCCACAGCAGGAAGTGAACTGGCTTGATCTTCTGAGAGCCCAACCCCTGTTGACATACTTCCCCTAACAAGGCCACGCCAACCCCACCAAGGCCACACCTCCAAATAGTGCTACTCCCTACAGAACAAGTGTTCAAGCCCATGACGGCTGGTCCAAGTCAATCCATCCCAAGCCCCAACCCTGCTTCTCCCACTAAAGAAAGAGAAGGCTGTATTCAAGACATGGAAGTGATTGTACTTCTCCATAACTCCCTTGTGATAAAAGCAAACATGAACATGCTAAGATGGAGACGTCTATGATGCCAGGTAGTAAGATTAAGTCAGCAAATTGTGTGTTTAGACTTTTCAAATTGGTTTCTAATCTTGTGAAAAATACCTCACACTGTTAGTTCAAATTGACTACTTACTGAGTGCACACCCTTGCATCTTAGGCATGAGCACCTTTGAGATGAGGCGTAGGTAAAACTATTCTTAGTTAATAGAGCAGCTACTTACTGTTTGTTATCCTTAGTAAATTAGTCATGATGACTGAAGTTGAAATTTTGCCTTAATAATGGCCAAGAATTCCTACTTGGAATTCAACTCATATTCCTTAAAAAATGATTCTTGAATTTAAATTTTTTAAAATTACGCTTGTCTATTATTTCTTTAGTGTGTGTGTGTGTGTGTGTGTGTGTGTGTGTGTGTGTGTGTGTGTGTAAAGAGGTGGGGCATGCATGCCCTGACATGCTTGTGGAGGTCAGAGAACACCTTGCAGGCATCTCTGCTCTCCTCCAGCCTCATGGGTCCCAAGAATCACAAGGAGACTGCCAGGCTTGTCGCAAGCTCCTTTATACACTGAGCCATCTCACTGGAACATGGTACTTGAATTTAAGTTAAAAAGGAATAGTGGCTGCAGAATTTACACTCTAAATTTATTCAAGTAAAATAGTAAAAATTTGAGTGGCATTATTTTTTTCTGATTTAACAGTCTAATTATCTTTTGCCAAGCAGAACTTAGGAGTATTTTTCTATGCTGAACTAACACGTGACTCATGGTTGAGTCTAATATTGTATTCCTTCCTCTTTTCATAAGGATAAAAGAGTGAAAACTGTATATGCTTTTTCTGTCCCTTTTTCTTCAAATTATCTATTTGACAGTTATCTCCAGAGAAACTGTGTTCTAGGAACTGTACTAGTCTCTAGGAATAAGGTGATACCGAAGACAGCCCGTGCCTTTCCTTCATAGAAGCTGTTCTAGTGAGTAACAGACATGTCAGATGGTTATACAACCCAGTGGAGAAGTACAAAGTGAGATAGGAGTTAAAATAGGGGAATGTAATCCACACACTTAAGCACCAGGGAAGATTTTGTCAATAACATTTCATTTAAAATAAGACTTGAGGGATGAGAGACTTGGGCATGTAGCAAAGGAAACAAAGGGATGCCGGGAGAATGGTCGAGACAGAAGAAACAATACACACCAGGAGTGAGAGGAAAGAACAAGCGTGGACAGTGTAAAGGCAGCATGGCTAATGGGGGGGGGGAGAAAATGAGTCCCGAGAAGAAGGAAGCTGCAGACTCTGTCATTCTAGGATTACTGTCAGGCCAAGGATTTGAGTCTTTTTCTCTAATGGCTCTGGAATCCTTGAAAGTGCTTTATATGAGAGAAAAATGAGGTAGGTTTTTTATGTCATAATAACCACCCTGTTGTTCATCATGGGAAACAAATTAGAAGGCGGTGGTGCATGGAGCTTCCGGACCAATGGGAAGAGTAAGACTGTAGTCAGGGAGGAGGGAGTGGAGTTCATTCTTTCAGGGTCTCTGTGGAAATAGAAGGCCGAGGGCAGAATGGTGGAGGCACTAGTGTTCAAGTTGTAGCCCAACCACCTGCCTGACTTCTCTCTTCTCAACCACAAAATAATAGTACAGTTGTCTAAAAATAGCATACTGTCTTAGTATCTTAGCCAGCATCTGGCATTTATTTAGTTCTCAACAAGTGATGGCTACTGTTGTTGTTATTATTGTTACTGAATCAGAATGACCTCAAACAGCAGCTTTTGTCCTCAAAAGTTCATGACTGTGTATGAGCAGGTGACTGTGATCTTAAAGTGTCAAAACTGAGTCACATATATAGTTTGAACCTAATAAATTAGAGTAACTTTCTTTACAATATATTCCTGTAACACATTTTTAGAGCAACAGTGTAACCTAGTTCTTTATTTTTATCCCTTAGGACTCCTTGGAAAAGATTGTACAGTACTTCACAAACAACAATTGACAGCAGGGAGTTAAAAACCTTCTTGGCCCTGGCTCACAAGTGGTGGGATGAGCAAGGAGTGTTTGCGCCTCTTCACTCTCTGAATGACCTGAGGGTGCCGTTCATCAGGTAACGCTCCAGAAACTCCTTTTAAGTCTTTTAAATATTTATTTTGTTATGCATACAGTGTTCTGCCTTCATGTACACCTGAACACCAGAAGAAGACACCAGATCTCATTATAGATGATTGTGAGCCACCATGTGGTTGCTGGGAATTGAACTCAGGACCTCTGGAAGGGCAGCCAATGCTCTTAACGTCTGAGCCATCTCTTCAGCCCCTTTTAAGTCTTTAAAAGTGCACAGTTTGCTAATTTGCATTCACTTTCTTTTTGCTTTCCTTATGTTCAGAATCCCATGTCTTAGGGTTGCTTTGGAAATCAGATCTACCAGTAACTTGTAGGAACAATACTCAAATCCCAGGTTGCTTTCACAACTTAACTAGACACATTTTTGGCCCTATTAGGTTAGTTTGAATTCAATCCTAAAGAAAGGGAACTAAAGTGCTATGTCTTGAAGGTCGTTTTATAGCTACTAATCTGAAGTGGCCTTGGTGACCTTCAGGCAGTTCTGATAAAGGAAACATTGTGGAGACAGACTGGTCCAACAAGCACTTTTGAGCATTTAGTTTTGAGCACTTTGCTGACTTTGAAAGCTACGTGGATGAAAGAAACGTGCACAGTGTGCTTCAGTGGGAGCCAGAGAAAGACAGGAGGTCAGAGGGCTTGCCGTGGTGCGGTTTGTATTTCAGCAGACCTTCCAGGCGAGTGCAGCACTGAGTTTGAGTCAACTTACATGGCATCCTAATTACTTAATTTAATTATTTACTTCTTAATTCTTTAATGTGCATTGGTATTTTGCCTGCATGCATGTCTGTATGTTGGTGTTGGATCCTGGAGTTACAAACAGTTGTGAGCTGCCGTGTGGATGCTGGGAACTAAACCCAGGTCCTCTGGAAGAGCAGTCAGTGCTCTTAACCACTGAGCTATTTCTCCAGCCCCCATTTATTTATGTAGCTCAGAAAACAGGTCATCTAGTGTGATGCAAATTGTGGTTACGTGTTTGGATTTTGTTTTCATAACTTGAAGCCATCAGAAGGAAACAATACAGCCTAAAAATTAAGCAGCATCATTTCGTGACGGCTTAAAGAATGAACTGAACTTCGTTAGAAACATGATTTCCTATAACGTCCTCACGTAATCAACCCACTGTACTGTGAAGGTGCATGTGCACGCATGTCTGGTTGGGAGCATAAGTTTACTTGACTTTGGTGTAAGTGCACATAGTGACAAATGGAAAAGTCCTACTAACTTAGAAGACCAAAGAGGCAAAGAAGGGGATGTAGACAACTTAAATGAATGTGCAGCTCCCGTCTGCTTTTTTTAATTTGTAAAATAATGTGGAAAGTTAGCTGAGAAACTTCTGAAAACAGTGAACAGAGGCTGTAAATTTTCATCCTACACTGTTAAGACAGTTTGATTGAAAAAATACTTGAAGAAAATTAGGTTTATTTGTCTAGATTAGGTTTAATTTTTTTTTCTGTAAACTATTATTAGAGCAATAATAGACTACTGCCGGATTATTTCAGAATTTTGCTGATTGAAAATGTACAAATTAAGTATGTCATTAAATTCTGAAACTAAAAGGTATTTTAATAAAAATTTCAATGGTTCATTTCAAATGGGGATTCCAGACCAGGCATAGTGGCAGCAGTCCTGTGACCCCAGAACTTAGGAGGCTGAGGAGGGAAGACTGGGAGCTTAAGGCCTGCCTGACCCTTGTAGCAAGCCCATTATCTCAAAGTAGAGACAACTAAATAAGCAAATTAAATTAAAGGAAGGTGAATTGAAAATTGCGTATTTTAAAACCTTTTGTTGATAAAGGTAGCTGGTGTTTTTACATATTTTGAATTTTATTTTAAAGAGACAATCTTTTGAGAACAAGTGCCAGTCACCATCCTGGAAAGCCCTTGTCTGGGATGAGGATTCTTGACGTTGGCTGTGGCGGTGGGTTATTAACTGAAGTAAGTGCCTTGCAGTGGTTTTCCCATTTTTCATGCACATGAGAATTTCTTAGGGTGCCTAATAGTGCTTGCTAGTAAGAATAACTAAATTCTTTTGTTGTTGTTGTTTTTTAAGATTTATTTATTTATCATGTATCATGTGTTCTGCCTGCATGTATGCCCACATGCCAGAAGGGGGCACCAGATCTCATTATAGATAGTTGTGAGCCACCATGTAGTTGCTGGGAATTGAACTCAGGACTTTTGGAAGAGTGGCCAACCAGCACTCTTAACCTCTTAGCCATCTCTCCAGCTCAAGTAACTAAATTCTTAAAATATTTAAACAGTAATTTAGTAGAATACATCAGTATGTTTACAGAAGTGATCCATTTCAAATGAAGTCCAATTTATTCATCAAGTAGCTTAAGCATTTTATACATGCATTTAATATGTTTTGATCAAAAATTTGTTATTTTGGGTAAAAAATTGAGAAGTGGGCATTTGCTTCATTTATCCTTTTAATAAATAATATTGTGTGTGTGTTTTAGTAAATAGTAGTAATTTTAATATTACTGTACAAGTCCTATTTTCAAGAAAAAAAGAATTTTCAGAAAACTCTACTGAAGTTTTTGGGTTTTGTTTTTAATAAATAGGCATAGGCCATTCTATCCCAAGAAACTGGGCAGTTTCTATGAGATTAAATACAGGTTTAGACTGCCTGCTTATGGATCTCAGCATCCACAAGAGCGTTGCTCCTTGTTGGGATCAGGTCTTTTGGGTACTCCAGAGTTCTTAGATGTGAGGTTATTGTCCCTGCGAGGAACATTTATGCCCTACAGCTGTGTTTTCTAGTCCTCATCAGCACAGGGGCCTTTTACATCATAATTTAATCTTTGAGATTTTCAGTTATAGTTTTAGTATTTTATGTATTGCCCTTTGAAACATTAGGTATAGCAATTTTGACTTACTAAAAATTGTAATTAATTTTTAAAAATTTCATGTGTGTGTACTGTATTGATATAATTTCTCTCCCTTCCAACCCTTCCCACGTCTCCCATGTCAAATCTATGTCCCCTTTTAAAAAATTGTTATTGTTACATATATGTTTTAGAATGATTACATTAACACAGTCTGACGGTTCTGTTACTTCTGTTTAGTGCCACTCAGATGTGTGTGTTTTCAGGACTGCTCACTTGGTATTGGAGAATCAATTTGGATAAACTTTTTATTGCTAGCGTGCTCTGTTTTCTTCGTGACATAACAATTTTTATGTCGTTAGCCTCTAGGTCGACTAGGGGCTTCAGTGACGGGAATCGACCCGGTGGCTGAAAACATCAGGGTAGCGCAGCATCATAAATCATTTGACCCAGTCCTGGACGAGAGGATAGAGTACGAGGCGTGCTCCCTGGAGGAGACTGTGGATGAGCGTGCGGAAAGTTTCGATGTTGTCGTGGCCTCGGAGGTGGTCGAGCATGTGGCCAACCTTGAAGTGTTTTTGCAGTGCTGCTGTCAAGTTCTAAAAGTAAGACTGGCTTGGCCCGTGTTCCTTCCGAATGTGTGTGTCCTTGCTGGTGCATTGTGCCAGGTATGTTAGCAGCTCGGGAGGTGAGACAGGAGTGGGAGGCTGAGAAAGAAGGAGTAGGGCCTGGTGTCTCTGCTGGAGATGACTTCTGTCTCTCTGCTGCCCTCAATAAGCAGGTCTTTCCAGTGCCTAGTTAGTGTCATGCTGTTCAGGGGTCTTCAAAATTGTTGGTGCTAAGTACTAGAAAATAGTGCTTTTATGAGGCTGGCTTTACTGGCACTTGCTTTTAATTTCATCACTTGGGAGGCAGAAACAAACAGATCTCTGTGAGTTCAAGGCCAGCCTGGTCTATATAGCAAGTTTCAGGCCAGCCAGTACTAAGTGAGACCTGGTCTCAAACAAACAAATAAAAGCCCAGAAAAATAATACCTTTATGATGGCGTTTTTCTATTACATAACTGTATTAAATACTTAATAGGCATTTACGACAATTACCAGGAAACTGATTGACACTGATCCTTTAAAGCAGTGACCAGTGCTGAGTAGTGGCGCCTTCACCCCCATCACTTGTGAGGCAGAGGCCAGTCTGGTCAACAGAGTGGCCAGGCAGGGCTACAATGCAGAGACGCTCTGTTTTGGAAAAGCCAACAAACAAGAAGCCTCCCAGCTTTGCCAGCAGCTCAGCTCTCCTTGACTAATTTTGGATCCACAGGACAGCCTCTTACCGCTTTGCCCCAGACACTTCAGCCCCAGTTACAGCACACAACCCCACAAACAGAGGCTCAGAGGTCGAACCATCCTGCCCGAGGGAACCAGCCTTTCTGAGGAGTAATCCCTGCTGGAACACAATGGGTTGTTCAGTTTCCATGAGTGTGTAGGCTTTCTGTTGTGTTGTTGTTGTTGGCCAGCTTTAATCTGCAGTGGTCAGATAGGATGTAGTGTCATTTTACTTTTCTTGTATCTTTTGATACTTGATTTGTGTCTGAGTATATGGTCAGTTTTGGAGACAGTTCCCTGAGGTGCTGAGGAGAGATCATGTTCTTTTGTGTTCTGTTGGGTCCTTTTTGTTTATAGTACCAGTTAACTACAGCATTTCTCTATTAAATTGTTGTCTGGGTAATCTGTTTATTGGTGAGAGTTGAGTACTGAAGTCTTCCACTATTTGTGTGTAGGGGTCAATGTGTGATTTAAGTTGTAGCAGTGTTTCTTTTATGAATTTGGGTGCCTTTGTGTTTGGTACATAAATGTTAAGTATTGCTAAGACCTCTTGGTAGGTTTTTCCTTTGATTAGTATGTAGTATATTTCCCTGTCTCTTCTGGTTAGTTTTGGTTCAAAGTCTATTTTATCAGATATTAAAATGGCTATAATAGCTTCCTTTTGGGTCCATTTGCTTAAAAATATTTTTCTGCTTTTTGTTTTGTTGTTTTGAGACAGGGTTTCTCTGTGTAGCCGTGGCTGTTCTGGACTCGCTTTGTAGCCCAAGCTGGCCTCAAACTCACAGAGATTCACCTGCCTCCTTTAGTGTTGGAATTACAGGCATGCGCCACTGTGCCCACCTTTTTTTCCATTTTTTTTTTTTTTTACCCTGGAGTAATATTTAGCTTTGATGTGAAGGTGTGTTTCTTGGATGCAGCCAAAGGAGGGATCCTGTTTTCACATTCTGCTAGTCTGTGTCTTCTCACTGGGAACGGAGAGCATTGATGTTGAGGGTATCAATGAGCAGTATTTGTTGATCCCTGTTATTGCTGTTGTGATGGGGGTGGTAGTGGTGGTGCTCATTGCAGTAGTAGTGTGTTTCCCTTTTTCTGATTTTCTAGCCCGGAATTATTTATTCTTTGTGTTTTCTTGGGTGTGGTTAACCTCTATGAGTTGGGTTTTCCTTCTAGTACCAGCTGTAGGCTGGATTCGTAGAAAGGTATTGCTTAAACTTTGTTAATCATGTGATATCTTCCTTTCTCCCTCTGTGGTGACTGCAAGTTTTGCTGGGGACTGTAGAGTCTACAGAACATCTGCCCAGGCCTCTCTGGCTTTCAGAGTCTCCATTGAGAAATCAGGTGTTACTCTAACTGGCCTGCTTTTCTTTGTATATTAGTTGGTCTTTTTCTTTTATAGCTGTTAATACTCTTTCTTTGTTCTGTACTTTCAGTGTTTTGGTTATTCTGTGCTGAAGGAACTTTCTTTTCTGGTCCAGTCAGTTTGGTGCCCTGTGTGCTTCTGGCACCTTGATGGGCATCTCCTTCTTTAGGCTAGGGAGATCTTCTTCTATGGTTTTGTGGAAGTGTTTTCCGGGCCTTTGTTCCGGGTTTCTTTTCCTTTCTCTAATTCTGTTATTCTTAGATTTGCTCTTTTCACAGTGTACCACATATCCTGGATGTTTTTCTTTTCTTGTCGGGATGTAGCATTTCTTTGACTGAGGTATCAGTTTATTCTATTGTGTCTTCAATGCATGAGGGTCTCTTTTCCAGCTCTTGTTTTCTGTTGGTGAGGCTTGCCTCTGCGGTTCCTGTTCCAATTCCTAAATTTGTCATTTCCACATTTTCCTCCTTTTTTTTCCTCCACTTTCTTAGACAGGGTTTCTTGGTGTAGCCGTGACTGTCCTGGAGGCTGGTCTTAAACTCACAGTGATCCTCCTGCCTCTACCTCCCTGGGTGCTGGGATTACTGTGCCCAGCTTCAGGGTTTTTGTTTGTTTGTTTTTAATAAATCTGCTCTATTTCCACTTTCGGGTTTTGAACTGTTTTATTCACTTCCTTCTACTGTTTGTGTTTTCATAGATTTTTGTGAAGTGATTTATTCATTTTTCTCTTAAGGTGTGTGTGTGTGTGTGTGTGTGTGTGTGTGTGTGTGTATGTATGTGTGTGTGCGCGCTTCAGTCATAGTACAATACTTACTGCCTTTTGCATTGGGTTTGCTGGGCTTTAGTAGAGGCATACTGTCCTGGATGTTACTGATTGTGATTTTACAGCGGCACTTAGGCATGTGGGATTTGAAGCCTGTAATTCTAGGTGGGGATGGATACCTGTTCTTGTCCCAGAAGAATGTCCTACCAGGCCACACAGAGCCACCACACTCTCCTAGGAAATGGAGGAAACAGAAACCAAGGAATGAAACTCCCACCCAACAAAGACAAGTCTGTAACAGTTTCAGAGAGTTTCCTCATAAATGGAATTTTATTGGGTTCATTTTCTATTTTTGTAGTAAAATTCTTAATTATTAGTTTTTGTTCTTGGGCTAATATGTATGTCTGAGTAGAGGATCTTGGACACATGAGGAATGCTGATACTATAAACTTAAATCTAACTCTGTTTTAATGGAGACCAAATATTTTTAAAAATTGCTTACCACTATCACCATGAGGTGAGATACTACAGAATACAGATTAGATACTCATAAATGACTCTTAGTAAGATTTAAAATAGTGAAGTTTACAGTGAGAAGTTGCAGTATGTGGTGATATCATACCCCAGGATTAAAGATGCCCCTTTCCATCCTATATACACAGACTAGCTATCATCTACTTCCCTACCTACCCCCCTGTCTATTGCAGTCATTAAAGAGAGACAGAGACAGACATCAGTAGTGTGATCTTGGATTGGCATTTTATCCTCATTAGGCTAATGAGACTAGGTTAAAAAAGAGGAACATTATCTCCCTTGTTTTGAGAATAAACATAGGAAATGTAAATATTATTATTATAAAGGCCGGCTAAATACTTCCATAAATGTTTATCTGATCCCTTCATAATTTTTACATAAATCAAAACAAAAAAAAATGCTTAACCCTTAACCATTACTACTTTTGTCAGAGAGTGCTTGATGGTAATGCTCCTTGGCTCAGGGTGTATAGGCAGATACTGTAGCAAGCACATTAGGTCTAGCACCTGAGAGAAAACTGGAAGACCTCTATATGTTAAGGGGACACCAAGGAATTGTTGTACTTCTAGACACAACATATGAACTCACGGAAACTGGCAGCATGCACAGGGCCTGCACAGGGCTGCACCAGTTGGTGCCTAGAGCTTAAAGAAGTGGACACACTCCCATTCCCAACCCAGCAGCCATCTCCAATTGGTAGCCACTTACAAATGAAAACTTAGTTTTTTCCAAGGGAGGCCCACTGCAGAAGCAAACACTCTTAGGGTTAGGCCCCACGACCCACAGTGGCTGGACAACACAAAATGAACTCAGTACTATCTTTGGAGGTTCTTTGTCTCATAATGTTAAACATTTTTAATTTTAATCTTACAGGTTCTTTGCATATATATTATGGCTTTTAGTTTTGTTGTTTGTGGGATTCCTGTGTGTGCAGACATGTGTATTTCTATGTCTATTTGTGTTTCTTGTGCTTTTTATTTGGTTCGTTTTCTTGTTTGGCTGTTATATTCCAATTATTTGTTTTTTATTCTATTTTATTACTTCTTAGATGCCTGATTGTTTTCTAACAATAGACAGAAAGGGTGCAGAGGACCTGGGAGGAGTGAGAGGTGGGAAAATACTAACAAGAAAATATTGTATAAGCTGGGCAGCAGGGCTGCCCACCTTTCATCCTGGCACTCAGGAGGCAGAGGCAAATAGGAGTTCCAGGCCAGCCTGGTCTTCAGAGTGAGTTCCAGGCCAGCCAGCGCCACACAGTGAAACCCTGTCTTGAAAAGCAAGACAAATAAATCCAACAAATATACAAGCAAACAAGCAATATATATATATATAGTATGAAAAATATTTTCAGTAAAAGGAAAAAATACTGTAAATGTAGACACGTTTGTACATGTAAACTCTGATAAAGTATTTATTACATGCAAAAGAATATAGATAAACATCAATATATCATATCAATAGAAGAATTTTGAGTTGAAAGCTGTGCTTTATGTATAGACTTAGTGACTGCATCTGGATTAGATTGCCTGTAATAACAGATTTTTCCAAGAGAGAAAAAGAATGCTATTTTGGTTTTATATCTATTTGATTTTATTGTTTTATAGCTACTTATGTATTTAATTGCACTTAATTCATTTGGAAAGAAGAGCGGGGAAGTTAGGCCTTTATCTAGCAGTTGTCCTCACGTTTTCTGTCTTGCTGCCGTTGTCTGACCTGTGTATACACTTCCTCCCTGTAGCCTGGTGGCTCTTTATTCGTCACTACGATCAACAGAACACAGCTGTCCTACGCCTTGGGGATTGTCTTCTCAGAGCAAATTGCAGGCTTTGTTCCAAAAGGTACTCACAGGTGGGAGAAGTTTGTTTCACCTGAAAAGCTGGAGAGTATCTTGGAATCAAGTAAGTATTAAAATAGTTCTCCAGCTCTCAAGGCTTTCTGATCCTTTATTGCCTGTGTAACTATTAATTGCATAATCTAGAACTTACTTAGGTAGGTTACTGTTTTTTTCAGATGTCAGCTTTATCTCTTCAACGATATCTTAAACTCTTTGAAACTATAGCTCTGAAATAGATGCCACTTCTGACTTGCACTTAGCCTTGAGCAATGGTCAGTAAACCCTTTCCCAGCTAACTTAGTTTTACTTGTTTAAGGATGAGTGCCAGTGTGCATTATTTGCACACACTCCGTTTCTCCTGGTGAGCTCTGCTCGTCACAATTTATCTTATGCTTTTTCCTGACTCTTCTACACTCAGATGCATTTTTAACTTCCATGTCATTTCTTACGTATTTCTGGTACCTACGTAAGTGACTAGGAGGCCCCATGGTAGATGTCAAAGTTGGCATTTGAACCCAGCAGTCTGCTTTGGAGTATGTGTGCACACCTGCAGGGAAGTGTGGTCTGAGCATGGTTGCATGTAATTTTCACACTTCTCCACTCTTTTCTGGCCCGGGATCTCCCTTTTGTACTCTTCACAGTGCTTCACTCTGCTTTGACACGGGGAATTATTTGTTTGTTGCACTCTGTTAAATGATGTTTCTTAGCCACCCACTTGGCATTTTGGAGGTCCGGCTGAGCACGCAGACACCATTCCCCATGCCTCTGTTAACAACGGTGCGCCACAGAGACCCACAGCCAGACAGCAGGCTGAGCACAGCCAGACAGCAGGCTGAGCACAGCCAGACAGCAGGCTGAGCACAGCCAGACAGCAGGCTGAGCACAGCCAGACAGCAGGCTGAGCACAGCCAGACAGCAGGCTGAGCACAGCCAGACAGCAGGCTGAGCTTGGGGAGTTCTGTGGAAGAGTGGGAGGGAGGATTGAGTGAGCCAGAGGGGCCAAGGACATCACAACAAGACCTACAGAGTGAACCAACCTGGGCTCATGGGGCCTCACAGAGACTGAACCACTAACCCAGGAGCAAGTATGGGCTGGACCTAGCCCCCTACACATATGTACAGATGTGCAGCTTGGTCAGCGTGTGGGTCCCCAAACACTGGGAGCAGGGGCTGTCTCTGCCTCTGTTGTCTGCCACTGGATCCCTTTCCTCTAGCTGACCTATTCTGTCTGGCTTCAGTAGGAGAGGTTATGCTTAGTCCTGCTGAGACCTGAGGTGTCAGGGTGGGTTGGTACCCATGGGGGGGGACTCCCCTTGTCTGAGAAGACAGGGAGGGGAGCATGAGAGTAGGACTGGGAAGAGAGGAAAGAGAGCTGGGATCAGGCTATAAAGTGATTAAAGAAAAACTATAATTAAAAAAAAAAAACAGTGCACCAACAAACTATTTTCCTTAAAATATTGCTATTTCAGAGCAGTGCAGTGGCTTTTAGAGATGTCTGCACCTTTGTTGAAAATAAAATGGAAAAAAAAAGATATTTAAAGAATCTTTTGGAGCCAGGCATAGTGGTGCCCATTTGTAATCGCAGCACTTTAAAGGCTGTAACAGGAGGACTGGGCATTTCAGGCTATCGTGGACTACAGAGAAAGCCTGTCTTTAAAAAGCCAGTCTTGAACAACAGACAAAAGGGAATAAAAAAGATACCTTATGGAGACTATTTCATGTTGACAGATATTCTCAAGTGACAGGTAATATTGCTGAGAACTTAGAGAATTCTAAGCCCTGAGCTACTTTATATACATCTCCTCTGACTCCAAAGCTCCAGGACACGTGATCTGTATGTGGCGTTCAGAAAGGGTCCCCATACCTCAGGCATCTGAGCTGGGCCCTGACACTCTGCTGGAGTGTGCATTCTTACCTGCAGTTAAGTGCGGGTCAAGCATGACTGCAGCACATTTTTGCTCTTTCAGTTAGGAACGTTCTGTTAATGTGAAGAGTTGCTGTATGTTCTTGTGGCTTGAATAGTCAATGTTTATGGAGTCCAAAGCTTCTGATTTTTTTCTTTCAGATGGTCTGTCGGTTCAGACTGTGGCAGGAATGCTCTATAACCCCTTCTCACGCTGCTGGCATTGGAGTGACAGCACCAGCCTTAACTACGCAGCCCATGCTGTGAGAGCCAGTGCTCAGGACCAGCTGCAGCCTGCTGAGTCCCATGTAAAGGGGGGAACGGAAGCCATCCAAGCTAATGCCTCCAGCCACCCAAGAGCGCATGAAGAGCAGAAGAACTGAGATACCTCTTCTTGCTTAAAGCCTTGTTGTTTACAAACTCAGAAAACTTATTTTTTGAGAGAGAGTCTGAAGAACAGAAGGTCAATAAAAATATCTGAATCATTGGAGAAAAGTTTCTGTGTCCCCTAAGAGACACTTTTTGAGGAATTTTCTGCTGAGGTTCATCAAGTGTGGCCAAGGAGTTTAGTCTCTCACCTTTTATTATAGAGATGTATGTTCAGTTCATTTTAGGTATTAGGCATTTTCACATGTATATACAGAAACATTCTGTTATTTATTTTAACTCAAGGAATCTCTGTTGTGTGTGGTCTTCCTTTATTTTTAGTTAAAATATACAAGACCCCTGATTTATAAAAGGCATGTGTAGTTTTTATCATTTATACTTGGGAATACAGAATATATTTTAAACCTAGGGTAGTGGTGCACATCTTTAATTCCAGCACTTAGAAATCAGAGGCAGATGGATCTCTGTGAGTTGGAGATCAGCCTAGTTTACACAGTAAGTTACCCTGCTAGGACTATATAATGAGATCCTGTCTCAGTCAATCAATATTTTTTATTTTTTTATTAGTTTTTTTTAGAATTCCCGACAGTATATTTTGATCGTAATTATATTCAACCTCCTACCCCAACTCCTTCTCTACCCACCCAACTTTGTGTCCTTCTTTGTCTTCTTTTCTTTTTTTAATATATATTTATTTATAATTTATTCACTTTTTCCCCAATTGTAATCTTCTCCCTTATCTTATCCCGGACATGCCCTTCCTTCCTCTTCCCCCCTATCCTCCTCCCTTAATCCAGAAAAAGGAGTCCTCCTTTCCTACTATCTGACCCTACCCTATCAAGTCTCATCAGGACTGCCTGCATTCTCTTGCTCTGTGGCCTGGCTAGGCTGCCCCACCAGGGGGAAGTGATCAAAGAGTAGGCATCAGAGTCCATATCAGAGACAGCCCCTGCTCTCCTTGCTAGGGGACCACATGGAGACTGAGCTACCTATGGGCTACATCTGAGCAGAGGGTCTAGATCCTCTCTATGCACGGTCCATGGTTGATTCACCAGTCTCTGCAGGGTCCGCTGGGCCCAGATTTGTTGACTTTGTTGGTCTTCATGTGGAATGTTTGTGTCTTATGTGTGTGTATGAAGTTCAGTTTGTACTGCCCCTAGACTTTGGGCTGTGTGGCCATCACGGGAGTGTGGTTGACCTACCAGCAGCCCCCTTAAAAGACAAAAAGCAAAACACAACTTGACACTGTGTCTCCCAGCAGCTATCAATTGCTAATAGCTCCTAAGCTAGTGGTGGCCTTTGTACCTACCCCTCCTCTTCAGGATGGGATTGTTGTCTGGATTAAGCTATTGTAGGGTTTGTGCATGCCATCACTAACGTATGTGTAACTGCCCTGTTGTATCTAGAAAACACTGTTTTCTTGTATTTACCTGCTACTTCTGGCTATTTCTGTGTCCCCTCCTGCAGTGACTCTTGAGCCTTGGGAGGAAGGGAAGTGATAGAGATATCAAGTTTGAGGCTAAGCATTCTGTAATCTCTTATTTCTTGCACCTTGACCAGTTGTGGGTCTCTGTGTTCATCATCATCTACTGCAAAAAGAAGCTTCTTTAATGAATGTTGAGAGGTCTACTAACCTATGGCTATTACAATAAGTCATTAGCAGTTAATTTAACATTATGCCCATTTAGCAGAATAATGGTATTAGGTTCTATTATTAGTGCTACTAGAAGTAGGATCATATAAACTGTGATCCTAAATCAAGGATAGTAACAAACACTTATAATAGCAGAACTTTGGAGGTAGAGTCAGGAGGATTAGGAGTTCAGGGTTGTCTTAGTCACTGTTCTACTACTGTGAAGAGACACCATGACCATGGGAACTCTTATAAAGGAAAACACTTCCCTGGGGCTGGCTTTTACAGTCACAGGTTTAGTCCATTATCCTCATAGCAGGGAGCATGAGGGCACACAGGCAGAGAAGGTAGCTGAGAATTCTACATCTAGATCCAAAGGCAGCGGGAAGAGAGAGGCACTTAGCCTGTTTTGAGCAATTGAAAGCCCAAAGCTACATTTCCTTCAACAAGGCCATACCTACTCCAACAAAGATACACTTTACAATCCCTGTCAAACAGCACCACTTCCTAATGACCAAGCATTCAAACATAGGCGCCCATGGGGGCCATTACCATTCAAGCCACTACAAGAGTCATCTTTAGTTATACACTGAGTTCAAGACTAACCTGAATTACATGGGACCCTGTTTTAGAAAAACAAAACCAAACCCACATAATCATAAATAAAAAAACTGATCTTTAGACTGAATTTTAGGAATGTTTTCAATAAAACAAAGCTACTTTATTCTACTTGTTGGAATAAAAAAGTATTGGTATTAAGGAATGTGTACTTTGGGGATTGTGTAGAAGGTTCCTCACAAACAGTATTTATTTTAGAAAGAGATTACTATTTTTCAGTTATTAAATACACATGTTCAGTAATAACAGTTCCTGTGTCTGACTTGGCTTTCTCTCAGTTGAAGACAGGAAAGTGCTGTGCCTCTGGGTAGGATCTAAGTACTGGCCAATTCCAACTAAAGTCCAAGGTAATTGGGCTCAAAAAGCTATTAAAGCATTCTTTTCCTTTTTTATTAATAGGAATGTTTATAAAGTGAGGGGTAGCCTTCTTTAGCTTTCATTTCAGAAGCACTATTACTGAAGACCATTGATATATGGAGTTAGGGTTATAGGAGAGGTCTTTAACCTACTAAGCTTCTCCCAGGAGCTCCAGGTACAGGAGTCCCCTTCAAAATAAAACTTTAGGGCTGTGTCTCTCTTAGGGTTTTATTGCTGTGTGAGATACCATGACCATGGCAACTCTTATGAAGACAGACATGTAACTGGGGATGGTTTACATTCAGTGGTTTAGTCCATTATCATGGGTGGAAGCATGGTGCTGGAGAAGTAGCTGTGAGTTTTACACTTGACTTGAGCATCTGAGACCTCAAAGCTCTCCACTCCAGTGACAAACCTCCAGCAAGGCCACACCTCCAATAATATCAATCCCTAGCAATCTGTGGTCTACTGCCTCACTCCCACAGGCATGTATACATATCATAATGCAAAATGCATTTAGTTCAACTTCGAAAGCCCTCATCGTCTATAGCAGTTTTAACCCTGTTCAAATGTCCAAAGTCTCCACAGACTCATGGCAGTCTGTTAACTGCAACTTATGTAAAACCAAATTAAAAAAGTAGATCATATACTTCTAGCATACAAAGGCAGAGAATATACATTACCATTCCAAAAGGAAGGAAAGGAAGCATAGTGAAGAAATACTGAACTGAAACAAGTCTGAAGACCAGCTAGGCAAACCCCATACTCTGCATCTCCATGTCTGATATCTGCCCTTTTCAGATCTCCAATTCCTTTCAGCTTTGTTGAATGCAACACTTCTCTCTTGAACTGGTTTGCCTCCGTGTCAGCAGCTCTCCTTAGCAGTCGTCCCACTACTCTTGCATCTCCAACATCTTGGAGATTCCAAGTTAATCCAGGCTTCACCTCCACAGCTTCACACAATGGCCACTCTAGGCCTCCATGCAGGGACATCCCTGACACATGCCTGGTCTCAGCAGCTTTGCTTTACCGTGGATGGAGATTCCATTGCCTGTTTCTTCTCTCCTTGACTGTAAAGCCAGAACCACATGATCAAAGCTTCCAAGTTCTACTGCTTGCTGGGGCTTGAACACATTCAAATACTTTTTCATCAGTTTCTATTTTCAGTGGCTTCCTTCACTGCCTAAGCATAGCTATCGTGTAACTTGCTCTGTAAAACAGGGAGTCCGTGAACTCAGAGATCCATATACTCACTGGAGCATAGTCAAACTCCCACTGGCTAGCCCCTTCAGGATAACTGAGCCCTCCTTCCCCCACCAGAAGGCAGCTAGAAAGCTGCACTTCAGCATCTTCATCACAATTTTTTATCATCATCATCATCATTATTACTATTTTTTTTTTTTTTTAAGACAGGGTTTCTCTGTGTCTAGCCCTGGATGTTCTGGAACTCTCTTTGTAGACCAGGCTGGCCTCAAACTCACAGAGATCTGCCTGCCCTGGTCTCCCAAGGGCTGGGATTATATACTACCACACAGGCCCTTTATCACAGTTTTTAAAGACTCTGTTTCTTTTGTGGGGGGTAGAGGTTGACACAGATGACTTCACTGTCTCTCTCAATTATGAGCCTGCAGTCATCAATACCACCGTAAAAGAAGCTTCCTTGTCCATAACAACCAGCAGCAGTGCGGACTTCCACATGGTTTCTGGTGGCAGCAAAGACCAAGGACACCAACAGCTTTAGGCCGAAGCATGGATCATAGACATCAGCATGGTTACCTGTGGCAACATGGACCATGAACATCAACATGGCGCCTGGTGGCTCCATGAACAAAGGACATCAACACAGATTTGAGCCACAGCACAGATCAGATACCAATATGCCCTCATGTGGCATCATGGGCCGTAGAAGTTTTGTTGTTTTGTTGATTGATGAGCATGCACAAAACAGTTCTGAACTCAGAGCTTTCCCTGAGACCCCATGGTTGTTTTGTTTGTTTTATTTTTTTTGTTTTTCGAGACAGGGTTTCTCTGTGTAGCCTTGGCTGTCCTGGACTCACTTTGTAGACAAGGCTGGCCTTGAACTCACAGCAATCAGCCTGCCTCTGCCTACCACAGCTGTTTCTTGCCTCAAAGGCTCTACTTTTCCTTGTATTCAGAACAAATTGTAATCTGTGAGTCCTTAGACTTCGGATCCCATGACAACGGGTCCTTTAATATGTGTGTGTGTAGATGTATAGCATTTACATTATTTCCTCACTCCTCCCTCTAACCTTTTTCTTCTCAAAATCATGTATTTTTTCTTTATATTTTTAAAAACTCTTTATTGATTATTTGTGTATTTTACATCATGCACCCCAATTTCACTCATCTCCCTGTTCCTCCATATCTGCCCCCATCCTTGCAACCTCCTCCCAAAACACAATAAAAATAAACAAAATAAAACACAATAACAACAACATCAACGCACCCCATCTCACTGTGGAGGTTATCGTGTGTCACACAGTGTACCCTTTGCGCAAACAGCTTTGCTTGCAAATGTTCATTGCAGTGAGTCATTGGTCTGGCTGGAAGGCTCTGGCTTCCCCTACACCATCAATACTGGATCCTCGCAGGGACTCCTCTTGGATATCTTGTTGTTGCCCTGGGTCATGGAGATATTGCAGCTTTGGATCTTCAGTACTGGCCCCTTCGTGCACTTCAGAAACTCATAGAAGGGGTAGATATTGAAGTGGACCAACTCAAAGCCCTGGATCTGGGCCTGGGTAGTAGTTTAGTTGGTCAGCCCACCAGTTCTGCACCTGCATGACCAGGTCCAGCTCTCCGACTTTGCCCAGGTGAGGGGCAGGGCCAGCTCTCCGACTTTGCCCAGGTGAGGGGCAGGGCCAGCTCTCCGACTTTGCCCAGGTGAGGGGCAGGGCCAGCTCTCCGACTTTGCCCAGGTGAGGGGCAGGGCCAGCTCTCCGACTTTGCCTAGATGAGGGGCAGGGCCAGCTCTACCTTGCTGCCTAGGTTGCTCTCTTGAATGATGATGCTGGTGAGAGGCAGGAACAGATCTCCTGCAGCACTCCAACAAGGGATGGGGTTTTTATTATTGTTAAACACACACACAAGTAAATATATAAATACAACCTGTGAGTTCATTGTGACTCATGCGTATGTTTTTAGGGCTGACCACTTTATATTGGACAGTCAATAAGAGCCCTGGGTAAGACTAATTATTCTTCCCTCAGTGGTCCTTGATAGCCTGTGGCTCTTCATCTAGGGGCCGGGCCCTGTAAAATTTCTCTTCCACCCACACTGGCAGATCAACTGGCGTTGCTATTGTTCCAGTCTTGTTTAGGTGGCCATATTGTTGAGATTTTAGGTGTCTAGAGAAGCACGGCTTTTAAACTATAAGGAACCTGCCTACTCAGTTTTTCTAATATTTAAGAACATTCTGGGAATAAGGGTATAGATGATGAAGCAGACACTTTCATAACTATGATAGTACCACTTACCCAAGCTCGTATGGTAGCACATGCCTTTAATCCCAGCACCTGGGAAACAGAGACAGACAGATACCTGAGTTAGAGGCCAACCTGGACTACAGATCTAGTTCCAGGAAAGCCAGGGCTACGTATAGAAATCTTAAGAGAGGAAGAGGGAGGAAGGAGAGAAAGAGGACAAGGAGAGAGAGAGAGCTGCTTATCAAGCTCCAGCCTCTTGAGTACTTGTGCTCACTCGATGCTGTGGTCTGTATTTTGTCCTCAAGACCATGGTGGTATGGAGCCTTTTAGAGGCATGGCTGATATGAGGTTCTTAGGTCAGCTCAGGTGTCCTGGAGTGAATTACTAAGAGCTGGTTGTAACTACAGCCTGATCCTGCCATTTGCCCTGGAGTCCTTGCCACAGTCATCATTATGCTGTTTTTTGTTTGTTTGTTTGTTTGTTTGTTTTGGTTTTTTTTAGGAGACTCTGGTCTCCCCCAAAATGTGGGGTAGTTTTTCTTTATTGAATTAACATGGCTGAGGTATTTTGCTATAGCAATGAAAAATAATTGAAAAGGAGTGATATACCCACTAAGGTCAGTAGTATCTACTCTGCTGGCTGAATTCACTTTGTTTGAGTCTCTGGGAACGTAGGACTCTATTGATCCCTCTCTTCATGTTCTTGAACTACTCATTCCTTTCTCCCTGACTCTCCCATATTTATCTGACTCGACTCCTACTTCTGCTGGCCCTTCTGGTTGCCTGGATATTCCTTTATTTCTTGCTCTGCTCATCTAAATGTGATGTCAGTTTTTTCCTCCATACCAGCAAACTAATACACTGCTGAATTCAAAATGTCCCTATCCTTCTAATGAAGGATTTTCAACTCCTCTCACTCACCTGAGCTTGGTTATTAGTTCCCTATTTTCCTTCTTAATACTAAGCTAGCTTTGTAAGACATGATTTCTGAGAGCTGCTTAATGATTTACAAAATTCTGCAGGCTAGTGGATCAAAAAGCACATAGATAAAGCCACTTCACGGTGACAAGTGGGTTCTAGACATAATGTTCACTGCTGGATCTGGTGGTACAGGTGTGTAATCCCACTTACTTTAAGACTCAGGTGGGAAGATGGAAAGTTCAAGGGCCACCTGAGCAACTTAGTGAGGCTTGTCTCAAAATAGAAAATAAAGGCCAGGAGGATATAGCTCAGCAATAGCATACTTTTTTTTATTTTGTTTTTTTGTTTTTTTGGTTTTTTTTTGTTTTTTTTTTTTTCTTATCAGTTACATTTTATTAACTCTGTATCCCAGCCGTGTCCCGATCCCTCATTCCCTCCCAGTCCCTCCCTCCCTTCCTCATCTCCACCGTGCCCCTTTCCAAGTCCACTGATGGGGGGACCTCCTCCCCATTCATCTGATCCTGTTTTATCAGGTATCTTCAGGACTGGCTGCTAAGCCCTCCTCTGTGGCCTAACAGGACTGCTCCTCCCTTGGGGGGTGGGGAAGTCAAAGAGCCTGCCATTGAGTTCATGTTAGAACTTGTTCCCCTCACTTTGGGAAACCAATTGGTTACTGAGCTACCACAGGCTACATCTGAGTGGAGGTTCTAGGTTATATCCATACATGGTCCTTGGTTGAATGTCAGTCTCAGAAAAGACCCTGTGCCCAGATATATTTGGTCCTTGTGGAATTCCTATCCTTTCCTCATCAGACTAACTCCCCTTCTTTCTTATGATTCCCTGTACTCTGCCAAAGGTTTGGTCATGAGTCTTTGCTTTGAAAACACTGCTAGTTAGAGTCTTTCAGATGCGCTCAGTAGACTCCTGTCATACGTTCAATGAACATCCCATCTGTCTTTCTAAACGAGGATTGATCATCTTACCCCATGTCCCCTCAATTGATTATCTTTCTTAGGTGTATAGATTTCATTATGTTTATCATATCTTATAGGTCTATATAAGTGAGTATATCCCATGTTTGTCTTTCTCCTTCTGGGATATTTCACTCAGAATGATCTTTTCTAGATCCCACCATTTGCCTGCAAATTTCATGATTTCCTCCTTTTTGATTGCTGAGTAGTATTCCATTGTATAAAAACACCACAATTTCTGTACCCATTCCACCGTTGATGGACATCTGGGTTGTTTTCAGGTTCTGGCTATTACAAATAGAGCTGCTATAAACATGGTTGAGCAAGTGTCCTTTTTGTGTTCTTGAACAAACTTTGGGTATATACCTAGCAGTGGTATAGCTGGGTCTGGAGGAAGCACTATTCCTATTTGTCTTAGAAAGCGCCAGATAGCTTTCCAGAGTGGTTGTACCAGTTTACATTCCCACCAGCAGTGGAGGAGGGTTCCCCTTTCTCCACAACCTCTCCAGCATGTGTTGTTGCTTGAGTTTTTCATCTTGGCCATTCTGATGGGGCAATAGCATATTTTTAATCACCTCTCCCAGGCAAGTAGGGCAACATTAGATTCCTTCTATACAAATTGTCTTAGTTAGGGGACTCTTGCTGTGATGAAACACCATGACCAAAAGCAACTCAGGGAGGAAAAGGTTTAACTTATACTTCTACACGATGAACATGATCATCGTCAAAGGAAGACAAGCAGGAACAGACACCAGACAGAGGGCAGGAACGCAAACAAGACAGGGACCTGGAGATAGGAGCTGACTCAGAGGCCATGGAGGGGTGCGGCTGACTTGTTCATTCCACATGGCTTTCTCAGCCTCCTGCTTTCTTACAGAACGTAGGACCACCAGCCCAGACACAGCACAACCCACACTGGGCTGGGCCCTCTCCCCTCAGATCATTAATTAAGAAAACGCTCCACAGGCTGGCCTGCAGCTGGACCCAATGGGAACACTACCTTAACTGAGCCTCCCTCCTCTCAGATGACTGTAGCTTGTGTCAAGCTGATGTAACTACTTGGTAAAACAACAACAAAAATCTTGAATCCTTACAATAAAACTCAGAAGAACGCTATCAAATAAATTATTTATTTGATAATACATAGACATTTTAACAAAATAGCATAAAACATTTAATTATTTAAAATGAGCAAAAAAGCAGCCCAGCATGGTGGCACATGCCTTTAATCCCAGCACTTGGGAAGTAGAGGCAGACAGATCACTGTGAGTTCAAGGTCAGCCTGGTCTACAAAGTGAGTCTAGGACAGCCAGAACTACATAGAAAAACCCTTGTGTCAAAAAAAAAAAAAACTCCAAATAAATAAATACATAAATAAAAATAAAATGAGCCAAAGCACCATATCATATCTACTTGTTACAGCAGTAAGGCCTTAAATCTCAAGTTGCATCATGAAAAAGTTTCAAATGTAAATGAAATGTTTATCTTGCTCACTTGATTATACCTGAGAAATTTGCCAGCTTTTTCTAAATTTTAATTTTTTACAATTTATTCATTTTGTTTCTGGATTGTAGCCCCTCCCTCATCTCCACCTGGAGCCACCCTGCCTTCCTCTTCCTCCCTATGCCCTGCCCCCTGGTCCACAGATAGAGGAGGTCCTCCTCCCCTGCCATCTGACCCTAGCCTATCAGGTCTTATCAGGACTGCCTAAGTCCTCTTCCTTTGTGGCCTGTAGGTGATCAAAGAGCAGGCAACTGAGTTCATGCCAGAGACAGCCCCTCCTCCCTTTACTAAGGAACCCACATGGAGACTGAGCAGCCATGGGCCACGTCTGAGCAGGGGTTCTAGGTCTAGGTCCTCTCTATGCATGTTCCATGCCTGATTCATCAGTCTTTGCAGGCCCCCTGCAAAAAAAAAAAAAAAAAAAAAAAAAAGATTTTTTTGTTTTGATGATCTCCTGGTGGAGAATTTGCTAGATATTTAACTGCTCTGGGCAGGGAAGTAGAGGCAAGACAACTTATCTATCATTTGCTTTCCCTTTCTCTTAGCCCCTCCTCATGTTTTCTCCTCCCCCAGACTTTTTCCCCAGCTTCCATGTAAGCCTCACTCTCTGCCCTAATTGTTCTGCTAGAGTCTTGGTACATTTTTAAAATCTCTGATGCTCTTCCTGCCCAATCCCTTTATCTGTCTGTAATGGCCAACCCTTCTCAAAAATAGTGTGGCCAGGTGGGCTTGAGGAGGAACCTTCTGCCAAGGAGTGCCATTAGTGGTCGGAGTTCTTAATTCCTTTTGAGCTGGAGCTATAGGGACCTGTCACTCAAACAGTCATCCGTTATCCCCTGGAAATGTATTAGAAATGTAGAATGCTTGGTTCCTCAAAACACAGCCAGAATTTAGACTTCAACAGGCTTTCCCATAATTCACATTCACAAAAGTGTTTGAGAAGCACTGGCATGACCTAATCGCCAGTTTATCTGGTCCTCCTGGTTGAACCACAAGTGATAAGAGCTGTTTACTTTTTGAAACAGATAGTTCAGGCTGACCTTGAACTGGAAATCCTCCTGCCTCAGCCTGAGTGCAGGCACTACATGCAAATGCCGCTACCTTGGTTATATACAGTACTTGAAAGTTTGGGGAACTTGTGTGATTTTCTCTTGGCCGGCTGTCATGGAAGAGTGACCACGTCAGTGTAGGCCGCTGAGGTTCTGCAGTCACTCAGCTTAGACACAGCTCAGATTGTGGCCCAGTGCTCCTTCTCCACTGCAGACAGCACACTAGCAACCGTGCAAGGTACGGAGGACGAGGCTGGAGACTGGACAGTCCACAGGCCACTGTGTGAGACTCCCTTAGGCAGGAAAAAACGTGTGTCTAAGCTTGTTTTGAAAAATTATGAGCGCAATACTACATAGGCAAGTGTTCAGTTAATTAGTTCCCGACCTTTTCAACACCTCAAGTAAAGTTAATTTTGAAAAAGAAAAATACTTCACCAGTTCTCAACAAAAGTGCAATTTTAATACTATTATAGGGGAAATTAAGAATCCCTCTTCGGGTTCTTGGTTTTACTCACAAGAGAACTTAAGAACAGTCATTTGGACTCCAGGAAAATTTTATTGGTGCTAATATCAGCCTTCCTGAGGGGGTGGTCTCTCGGCCAAATGATCAACAGGTCCAGATAAATTAACCTTTTTTTTTTTTTAAAGATTTTATTTATTTATTTTATGTATGAGGGCTCTATCTGCATGTATGCCTGGATGCCAAAAGAGGGCATCAGATTACAGTATAGATGGTTGTGAGCTAGCATGTGGTTGCTGGGAATTGAACTCAGGATCTCTGGAAGAACAGACAGTGCTCCTACCATCTGAGCCATCTCTCCAGCTCAATGAATTAACACTTAAGGGAGAAGAAAATAGTATGAAATGTTCTATTCTTCAGAGAAAGATTAGAGTGCCCTCTTTCCACCCAGGACCAGAGGTATAGTCCATTCTTTTGACCAGGAGGAAATAACAAAACTACAAAATTGGTTGTGATGATGGTAGGGATGGAGTGATGGTGCTGGCTCTGACCCTGGAACCTTCACACCATCTCAGTGACTAGTGAAGCCTAGGAGAGGTGCTATAGCTCAGCCCTAGCTTCTGAGCCTTCTGCCTTCAGATAAGGGATGGGACTGCACAGCTACTGCTGGTCAAATCTGGGACCTGAGTGTTCACTGGGCTTTAAGAAGCCACTCTTTAAGCCAGGCTGGGTGGCACACACCTGGAGTCCCAGCACTCAGGGAGGCAGAGGCAGGTGGATCTCTGTGAGTTTGAGGGCAGCTTGGTCTACAAAGTGAGTCCAGGACAACCAAGGCTACACAGAGTAAAACCTGTCTCAACAAAATGAAGAAGCAGGAGGAGGAGGAGGAAGAGAAGGAGAAGAAGAAGGAGGAAGAAGTCAAAGCAGCAGTCTCCCCAGCTCTTGGTTAAACTGTGTAACCTGTATTGGGTTTCTCTGTGTAACCCTGGCTGTTCTGGAACTCAGTCTGTAGGTAAGGCTGGCTTCAAACTCAGAGATCGGCCTGCTTCTGCCTCCCCATCCCAAGTGCTGGGATCAAAGCTGTAGACCCCAAGCTGGGCTGTTCAGCTTCTGCTGAATTCAGCCTGGAGCCTCAGGGTGCTTTCTCCTTGTAGCTGGATTGCGCTCCTTTGTGGAGATGCTTTTCTAAGTCAGATTTAGGTTGACCTTGGATGAGAAGCTGGCTAAAGGCTTGCGTAGCTCTTGCCTTAATGGTTATAGATACTTTCCTTGTTTCCTGAAGTGTGCTTGGTTTTTAGGTGTGTTGGCTTTTCAAAGGCTACTGTCTCCTTTCATCATATTTGGCTATAGTGATAATAATCTTTTGTCTTCTGTGTCATGCTAAACTGTAACCTGCATAGATTAAGATGTTGTTTTGGTTTCTCTTGTGGGATTTTATTGACCTCTACTTGCTTCTTAAAGATGTTCACTGTAGATTATCTCTGAACATTTAAACCATATTGAGTCAAAGATCAGGTAATACTCAACAAGTTTCTGATACTTTGAGAAGCCGCAATGGACAGCAGAGAAAGTTGTGGAAATGAATTGCAGTAAGTGGCTCTGTGGGATGGTCATATTAAAATTTCTCTCATTTCTAACTTGTTTTCTGGATATAAGATTTATCAGTATCGACTCACGTTTGCTTTCCTGTGCACAGGCCTCGGGCAGCTTCTTGGTCCCTGGGGCAGGATGTCATTCTGATGACCTCCTCTGTCTGCACTGGGTTGACTAGCATGGCCGGACTACCTGTATATTCCAAGAGGGTGACGCCCAGGACGGGAGCCCCTCTCATCAACACCCAAGGCTCTGCTGTCTTGGGGGACGAACGCGTTCTTATAGGCATACTTGCATTTTAATGGTGAAGAATCTTATATCTTTAATGTCTTTGTTTTATATCCTTTAAACTAAAACTGCCCATGCTCTGGTTAGGATCTGTGTGCAAATCACAAGCTTCTCCAAAATATGCTCTTGTTCTCTGCACTTAAGAATTTAAGGGACAGCAGCAACCTCGGTTCGTACCCGAGTCATAGCACCAAAAAAAGAATTTAAGGGGCTGGGAATGTAGCTTTTTGGTTGAGCTCTTGCCTACCACGCAAACGACCCTAAATTTAATCCCTTCTCAAGCTCTTCAGGGTTACCCGGGGTGGGGAAACCACCGAATACACGGTTGCTTATTTTACAAATTTTTCTGCAGCCAAAGGGAGGGAGACCCATAAAACATGCTCAGTGCTCTCCTTGATAACGGTCACCAAGGGTGAAAGACAAGCGGTCAGAGGAAGATTTCTCACCTAGGGTACTTTCTGCTGTTATTTGTCAAGGCGGACTACTCTTCGTCAGCACCCTGCCCGGACCTAGGTGTCCGTGCTGCCAGAGCGCCATAAAGCAAGGCCGTACACCCCCGACCTTAATCCGCCCTCGCCGGACGCGGGCGGCCCCGGGCAGGTGAGTCCAGCGCCTCCGCAAGGCGCCTGCGGGAGCGGGCGGACCCGAGGGCGGCGGCTTCGGAGCTCGGCCCAGCCGCCGTCCCAGCCTCCCGCGCGGCCTCCCGGAGCCCCGCAGCTTCGGCCGAGCGGAGGCCGCGCGCCGCGGGAGCGGCGGGGCGGGGGCAGGGCGCGGGGTAGGTGACTTTATCCCGCCTCTGCTGCCCGGCCCAGGGGAGCAATGACATCACGTGGCCCTGTCCACGCGTCGACACAAAGAGCGGCTGCGAGAGGCCTCGGCCGCGGAGGCCGGCGGCCGCCGCTGCCTCGCTGGGCCCCGGGCCCCCGCCAGCCCGGCGCTCCGCTCGCCCCGCCGCCGCCGCCGCCCGCGCCCCCCGCGCGCCGCTGAGCCCGCCCGGGCGCCGGCCCCTTCCCGTGCGGGCGGCGCGGGCCCTGGGAGGGGCGCCCCGAGCCAGCCGCGCAGCATGCACTGGGGGGTTGGCTTTGCCTCGTCCAGGCCGTGCGTGGTGGACCTGAGCTGGAACCAGAGCGTCTCCTTCTTCGGCTGGTGGGCCGGGTCCGAGGAGCCCTTCTCCTTTTATGGGGACATCATCGCTTTCCCTTTGCAGGATTACGGTGGGATCATGGCAGGGCTGGGCTCGGATCCCTGGTGGAAGAAAACCCTGTATTTGACCGGGGGAGCTTTGCTGGCCGCGGCTGCGTATCTGCTCCACGAACTCTTGGTCATTAGGTGAGCCGGAGAGAGGGCCCCGCGCGCGGGCGCCCACAGGGGCACCTAGCCCGAGCGGGCTGGCTCCAAGGGGGGTCGGGGCCAGCCCCTCGGTCCCGCAGCCCAAAGGTCCAGGAGACCGCTCTGATCTTCTCCCCCCTAAGGCGACTCATGGTCCCCTGGCCACTCGTGAGGGGCCGTTTAGAGTTGATGGGAGATTTAAATTGGGAGGGGAAAGCATTTGCCTTCCATCATTTCGATGCTGAAAGCAAAGTGCTGTGAGTCACTGGTGCTGTGGATCAAAACAGTCTGCTAACGCCGACAGGAACCAACCAAAGCATTTGCAACAATAGAACGAAGCCCTGTAGAAATACTAAGGTACACGTTTATAAACGCCCAGTTGGTTTATGGGTAATAATGCTGGGATATTGACTGCTAACCTCATCTTTACTTAAAAGGTTAGTTCCCCCTTACTGTTCTTTAAGGGGCTGCAGCTGCAGAAGCTCGGAACCTCCAGTCACTGTCAAAGATGCTTGGCTAAGTGTAGCCCTGTCCAGTGTTGATGCAGCCTTACCCTGCTTGCCTGCTTGTCTGGTAGGGGACTGTGAGCACCGCTGGGTTTCAATGCCGTTGTTGTGTGAGCGGTAGGAGATCTGAGGCCAGCGCTAGCACATGGGTACTTGACCTAATAGGGAGGCTCCCAGGGCTGTAAACAATTTCATGGCTGCCTGCCGCAGAGTGCACAGGGCTGGCTTGACGATATGCAGGCTCCTGCTGCTGGTACTGCTAGTCCCATAGGTCCTTCGCTCTGTAGGTGATATCACACGGTACCGAGACAGTCGTAGGCTGACGAATATGTCAGTAAATGGTTAAAATTTCCCTGCATTTGGGGCCCCAGTCACTGGAGATGATTTTCAGTAGCAGTTTTCAGTAGCTTAGAATTTCCGTTCTGGCCAGTATTTTCTGAAGGGGCAAGGATGCGTTCCCATCACATTTTCTAGGGGTAGATGAAGGACGGGCATGGTTCTAGAGGTTATAAAGTGGCTGGTGACCTCTAATGGGCTTGCAGGAACCCCAGGAGGACACTGTGATAGCACTATGGAATTCACACTATTTGTTGGTTCTGAGAGGGTAAGAAATCAATTAGGTCTGAGAAAATGTGTTGGCTTTCATATTAGCCACAATGGGAGACTGAGAAATTTATTTTAAGTTTGCTACATCTCATTTAGCTCAGTGTCTTGAATCTAGTTGAGCCAAATAAAAAAGTTTTTAAAGTGAAATGTCTCCAAGATGACTCCCCATTTGTGCCAGCCTGAGAACTCTGTTTCGGGTCGGATTTCGGTCGGTGTGGAGAACTCCCACCCCTGAGCAGCATGTCAGACAGTAGTCTGTTGTTTCTCGGCTGTGCTTCAGCCTGTGAGGACTGTTCCTGCTGCATGTGCCTCCCCAGCCTTTCCCTAGCTTCTGGAGAGGGAAGGCTTCATATGGCCGAACCCAAAATGCGACCTTGCCGAAAACAGAGCCTTGGGAACTCACCACGACCTGGAAGCTCCGGACCCTCTGCCCAGACTGACTCCTTCCCCCTTGTGGTGACCACAAGCCCCAGCTCTGGGTACTTAACTTGGATCAAGGTGTTTTAAGACCTATGTTTGTTTACTTCTGTTTCTTGACAAATGAATCTGCAAACCCTGTTGTAATAGAAACTGAAAAGCAGGCTGCCAGATTTCTGGGAACTTAGTGGCCCTCCATGTGTGTGATTGCACATATCTTGAACAATTACCACTACTTAGTAGAACAGGTTAAGTAATCTGCTGAAGATCATGCAGTAACAGGAGTAAAATATTGAGGTTCCAATGTGGAAACTGAGGGCTTGTGAGAAAACGCTCACTTTGAGGTGTTTTGTTGGGGGAGAAAGGAGGAGAAATGCGGAGAACAGGGGTATTTCCTAGGAAGATGTAACTTTCTGCCAGCTTCTTGAGATATGGGGAGTAGACAGGAGCACTGAAGACAGGGTTCAGAGGGTACAAGAGAGGGAAACTTCTCCTTGCTGTGAGATCTGAGCTTCTACTGTCTGTATAGTTTAGCAGAAACAAAATAAACAAACAAAAACCTAAATCAAATTCTGAAATGAGTGGGAGGGAAATATAGCATAAAATGGTCCCACTGCCTGAGGTCATTGGCAACTGTCAACTCTGCTGACCCTGCCTGGGATTTCTGCTGGCCAGATTAACCTTTAATCTCTGCTTTTGTCTCATGGGAAAAGAAAGTTATCAGGTTACTCAAGAAGTCTAATTAATGACTATAACCAATGCAGGTATTTTTAGGGTGAAGCATGGGTACTTATCTGGATATTAGTTGGGGTATATGTATTTTTTTCTATTGTTATAGTTTTAAATAATCATTGACTCAGTCCTTTGTTTTCCCCAGTGCGGTGATGGCTTGGCATCTATATTAAATTTATGCATCTGGAAATCTGCTTGTAAACAGAATGATTAAGCAGTGACTTCATTTGCACTTTGTGCTCTCCATCGGAAGGGTTCCCACTCGACCTCCCTGACTGGCTTCCTTGCCTGTCACAGAGGCATGACCATCGCTGATGTCTTAGAGCAGGGACAGGAGCAAGTTAGTGTCCCATTAGGTGAGCCGGCTGGCCTCTGCAGCTGTTCTCTTATGCAAGTCTCACTCTAAGGGCGTTTTTTGTTTTTTGTTTGTTTGTTTGTTTTTTGTTTTGCTTTGTTTTGTTTTTTAACGCAATAAGTTGCACAGGAAGGAACTCATCAGATCCTGTGACCCTAAACTGGGGAGAGGGTTCTGATGTGTAGAAGAAGGCCTATGGAGCCAAATTTTCTGGCTTCAAATTTGATTCAGCCTTTAGCAAACCCTGCACCTTCAATGGAGATGATAATAGTAGCCTTCCTTATCCAGTTGATTTAATACAAGAGCATATGTAAACTACTTAGGACAGCGTTTGTCCTGTGGGCACTCAATAAAGATTAACCGCTACTGGCTATTTGAGTCAAACTGGCTGTGTTAAAACTGCCTGAGGAATTGCCAGTTTTCTTTTCTTGGACTCTTGGGATCTGAAGTTATTTTAATGTATATATTAATATATCTGTATACATACATATATATAGAATACCTGCATATATATATATATGTTTGTTTTTTTTTTTTTTCATTTGTACTAGGAATTGATCCCAGTACTTCATCCATGGAAGCTAAATGCCCTACCAAAGAGCTATATCTTCACTTTACTCCCCTTTTGGCTTTTTTTTTTTTTTTGACATGATCTAGCCGCCTAGGCAGACCTTGAACTTGCAGTTTTCTTGCCTTCTGAGTGCCCCAGCTATTCTGCTGCCCGGGTTGTCCTGACAGACTTGGTCTTAAATCGCTATTTCTTGTGCAAGTTACTTCTGACTTTAAAGCTTCCTGTCTGCTATAAAATATTAGTACGATGTCCCAAGCCTGAACTCCAGCAAGGGCCGCTGTAGAGCGCTATTATTGGAATTAAGGAAGTTAATATGGGCCGTGTCTGTAAAGTCACTGGCACATGTTGGCACATGAGTAGCTTCCATTCTGACTGTGATGAGGCCTAAATTAGCCTTTACATTTGATTCTTCTGGCCAGTAGGGCAGGAGATTTCATATTTATCTCCTTTCACTTCTTAAACTTTTGCCTCTCTAAATTATATGAAAACACCACTTTGTGATGTGAATTATTTTTTTGCACAAAGTCAGTTGTGAAGTGTAGAGTTTGTATTGTCTACAGACATACCTGGGTTTTAATATCTGACCTCCCACACATTTCATATGAAGGGAACTCTTTGTTTTATGGTAAATGTTTTAACTCTTTTGGCTTGTAGTTTCAGAATGAGTCATTCTGGGTTCTCTAAACTGACTGAGCTCTTGTTGTGCCAAGGGGAGATGCTGAAGCTAGGGAGCACCATGTGGTGATGGTGACAGGTCCTGCTTGGCCAGAAGTAGGTGCAGAACTAAACTGAGGTTTGGAGAAGGAAGCAGAGGCTTAGAGAGGCCAAGGCTTGGCATGGAGCTTGTCTGGTTGGGAGTGCTAGGCAGATGAAAAGATGCAAACTGTACTGGGTCCCTGAGGGGTGTGTAAGCCAGGGTGGGTGAAATTGGACAAGACCATGTTTTGTTATGTGAGAATAAATTCCTCTAGACTTTCAGTGCTTGATAGCCTACTAAATATTTATGGATACCACTTTGCTTAATTCTTGTGATTATCAATATAGAAAAAAAAAAAAAGAACCAGAACGTCCAGTATTAGATTCTCTGTAGATGTGGGCCATGGGAGATAACATTCAGTTATGTCCCCTTCCTATTGAGACCGGGCTGTTTCAGTGTTGTCCAATGCAGGCGTGTGGGCCAAGTCTAGGTTCTGCAGTGCAGCAGCAGTGTGGCCTTCTCGTACCCGGGATTCTCTGTGGCCCAGGCAGGCCATGAACTTGTGACCCTTTGGTATCACGAGAGCTGGGATTGAAAGCCTGAAGTGCCTTCTAGTGTCTGCGTCCACAAAACACACAGGTGCTGCACCTACCGCATCCACAAGACACACAGGTGGTGCACCTACTTCATGAGGTGGTTTTGAAGATTAGTGAAATAGTATCCACGGAATGCACAGTCAGGTGGAGCACGTAGGAAGCACACGATGCCCCTCCCGCCTATGGAGGCCGCAGGTAACGGAAGCAAGGTAGTTTCTCCCCAGGCCCCGGGGCTGCAGTCATTTCAGAGTCTGTAGGAGCTCCTGTGTGTCCCCTGTGCGTCTGTCTCCAAACCCTGGACGAGGTAAGGCCTGTCACAGCCCCACGCTTGTTCATGGAGGGCTACAACCCAACGGGGTCCTCTTGTGAACAAGCCAGCAGAAAACTAACGTGCAGGCTATTTTTATTTCTGTTTCGGTCTCGACAGGAAACAGCAAGAGCTTGACTCCAAGGATGCTATTATTTTACATCAATTCGCAAGAGCTAACAATGGTGTTCCCAGCTTGTCGCCTTTCTGTTTGAAAATGGAAACTTACCTAAGAATGGCTGACCTACCCTATCAGGTACTTGTTTGAAAATATGTTTTATTCTCATGACATCACTATCACATAGCGAGGGGAGTAGTCAATGCCGCAGGAGTGGTTGTTAGAGTAGGCAGGTGTGAAGGCAACAGCGCCCAGTCCTTAGTGAGAGAGGTGCTCCATTCCAGCGTCTGTGGGTTTTTTTAAATCTGTTTTAAGGAAGGACTCCTCGTGTTTATTTTAAACGGGCTCTTTGGCCGGCGGTTTGGATAGACTCACAGGGCTGCTGGTGAGACTGCTCCTTACTGCCTGGTGGAACTTTTCTTTCAGGTTTTTGTTTCTCATTTTTTCCTCCATGAATGTGGGGTCAGAGGGCACAGTTGGCATCGGGTGGAAGCCAGCGCCTCTTGTCTGTCAGACAAGGGCTCCACCACCTAACAATAGCTCTGGCCTTTGAATATATTTTAAATTTCCATGGTTTGCTCAAATGGCTTTCCAGGGACTACCTTTTCATTTCAGCATTAAAGAAGCAACCAAAGGATGCTGGAGAGATGGCTCAATGGCTAAGAGCATTTGGGATTCATGCAGAGAATCCTGTTTTCAGTTCCTAGCACCTACCCGATGGTTCATGAACATGTGTAACTAACTCCTGTTACAGGAAATCCCATGTCCTTTTCTGACTTCAGACACCAAGGCAAGCTTGTGGCACACAGACATACATGCAGGCAAAAGACTGACAAACAGATAAAACTATTTATAAGAAGAAAATCAAGGAAAAAGAGGCACACATACCTATATGCATGCATACACACACACAAATGTAATAAGTAGCTTGCCAGTATTTCCACCCCGTGAAGAAAGGAAATATGACAAAATCTTAATTAAAACTAAATTCTGAAGTTTAGAATGTGGGCAAATTTTCCCCAATTTAAAATTAGAAATAAACACTATTCCACAAAAAGAACAAAAGAATGTATTTGAAGATATCTATTTTTCTCTCAGTAATGCTAAAGCCACCTAACATGCTTGTTTGTTTGTTGTTTGTTGTTGTCATTACTCTATGTAGCTTAAATTTTTTTCATTTTAAACAAGTTCTAGCTGTTGTGTTTTAAATGTGATCTTCTGTAATATATGTACCTAACAAAATAGCCTCAAATATATGATAAGATTGTTTTTGATATTATGGTCAGAGAAAATAGTCTCTGTGATATCAGTTCTTTCAGTCTACTAGGACTTTATCCAAGTGAGTGGGTTTTGTTTGCTTGTTTTTGTTTAAGGCAGGGTTTCTCTGTGACGCCATGGCTGTCCTGGAATTTGATCGTAGACTAAGCTGGCCTTGAACTCACAGAGATCCTGCATCTGCCTCTGGAGTACTGGGCTCAAAGGCGTGTGCCACCACCAGCTAGTTATTTATTTTTAAGGTAGTGGAAAATAACTAATTAAATCTTATCACTATGGGACTATTTACATGTTTGCTTGTTTGAAGATTTTTAATGGGTTATTTAGAGCTGCATTTTTGCTCTTTTAAAATGGTTTGGCTATGTTAGTTTCTGAAAGGGGTAAGCATCCAAATCTTCATTGATTGCTCTCTTTTTGCTGTTCTAGTGTATTATCACTTTAACACCACTCATGTATTTGAGGTTGTATTGTTAGTCACATATACTACAGATCACATTTGAAATGTTTTAGTTTTCAAAGTACAGGGCCAATCATTGTCCCTTGTGATTTTTTAAAATTGAACTTGACATGTTGTGAGGTTACTTGGGATATCTTTCTTCATCCTGTTTATGTTTTTTATACATTTGCTCCTCTTAGATAGTGCATTTCTTGTATTGGATCTGATATTTTAGTAGCTTTGCATCCTGGAAATAGCATTCTTACAGTTTCATGTTTGGTAAATTTATATAAAAATATCTTAATCCATTACCCTTTGACTAATCCATTTACCTTTATTTGACTAGTTGTATTTTCCACATTTCTACACAGTTTTTTTTTTTAATTTGAGTAATTTCCCTGCCTTTCCTTCCTTCCCTCCCTTCCTTTCTTTCTTGAGACAGAGTCATACTATGTAGTCCTAGATGGCCCAGAACTTGCTGTATAGACCAGGCTGGCCTTGAAATCTCAGAGATCTGCCTGCCTCTGTGCCTTTTGAATGTAGAGATTAAAGGTGAGCTCCAGAACACCTAGTTTTGAGTCATTATTTTTCTTTATGAATTTATTTATTGTTAATTTTGTGTGCACTGGTGTTTTGCCTGTGTGCATGTCTGTATGAGGGCGGTGCAACACAGTTGTGAACTGTCATGTGGATGCTGGGAATTGAACCCAGGTCTTCTGGAAGATCAGCCAGTGCTCTTAACCTCTGAGCCATCTTTCCAGTCACGTGAGGTAAATTGCTGATGAATATTTTCCTGGTAAGTCTTCAGTGGCTTGGCATTTCTGAAATAGTTCCCCATTCCCCAACCTTCACACTTGGTAAGTTTCTTTTTAAAATTTGTTTCTTTTAGTGTTTTAAAACTATTACTCCAATGTCTTTTTTCCACTGATGTTGTTACTGAGAATTCTGTTATTGGTAGCGGTTTTTGGAGACAGTTTTACTTTATTGTCCATCTGGCCTGGAACTTGCTGTGTAGACTAGGCTGGCTGTGAAGTCTGTTTGTACTCAGTCCTTGAGCGTGGTCCTCCTGCCTTTGCCTCCAGAGTGCTGGTAGCTACTGAGAAATTCACAGTAAAACTCATTCTTTTTTTTTTTTCTCCCTCTGAATTTTTTAGAATTAATTTTATCTTTTTAAAATTTTATTTTTTTTTAATTTTTTCTCGTTTATTTATTTTATTCACTTTACATGTTTGTAGCCCCTCCTCTCCCAGTTCCACCTTGTCTCCCTTTTTCTCTCCCTTTTTCCTCAGCAAAGGCGGGCTCCCTTTCCCACCCACCCCAGCTCATCAAGTTACATCAGGACTGAATGTGTGGCTTCTTCCCCCATGGCCTCTCACGGCAGCCCCGCCAAGGGAAAATGATCAAAGCTGGCAAGAAGTCCGCGTCCCATGCAGTCCCCACTTACCAGAGGGCCCACTTGAAGCTGTCTGCTACATCTTCATAGGGGCCTACGTCCAGTCCATGCCTGCTCCTTGGTTATCTTACTACATTGCTGCTCTTTATATATATGTCCCTTGTGGTTTTTCATTCAGTTATTTACGGTGTGTGTGCACACATGGGAACAGAGCATCTGCGTACCGTGACACACACACGGGGATGGAAGGACAGTCGGGTTAGAGCTGAAGCTGTCAGGCTCGGTGGCAGGCACCTTCAGTTGCTGAGCCATCCGCCAGCCCCTCTGGTTCTGTTTAACCTTTTTTGAGTTCTAATGTGCCTTTTGTCTTTTCACTAATTTTTAAAGTTAACATAAAAAGCAATGGATTTGGTTATAGCATTTTCTTTCCTCTAGGAAACATAATTGTACCTTTTAAACCTTTAGAGACAGATAGCAAGCCCAATACACATTCACATAGATAACATTTCTTAGAACAGTAAAAAAAAAACAAAAACAAAAACAAAATTAAAATAAATAGAAACATTTACTGAAAAAAGTAACTTTTTTGCATTTTATAAGTCTGTTTTATTTCCAGCTTATTGGGTAAATGCTGTATTCTCATATCAGCTTTTACATTCAGTATTTTATTTTGTTTGATGTCTGCAGTCTCGGAAAGTCTGGCCCCAGAAGGATGCATGGCTTGGAAACGGAAGGGTTTGCTTTGGGTTTGTTGTCTTAGTTAGTGGTCTTTTTAGTTGTGAGCATAACATTCTCTTACGGATGCGTCATCATACTTTGTCTAATTTGACCCTGCCCTCCACTGCTCCCCCACTCTCTTGCTGGCCCAGTTCTTCACCCCAAATAGTCCCCTCCAGTATTCAAGTCACCTGGCTCCATTACTCTCTCTTCCCCCAGCACTGTGGCTCAGATTTCTTCCCCTCTTTCAAGGCACACACAGATGCAAGCATATGTATAAATTTAAGTCTAGGTTTTTGCATATGAAAAAAAGGTAAATGTGGTTTTTCTGAGACTGGTGTTTCACTTACTAGAGTGATTTCCAGTTCAATCCACTTTTCACTGATATAATTTCTTTTTTTCTTTATGGCTAAGTAAAACTCTACTGTGTACATAATAAAGTATATTTTTTAATCAGTCACCTGTTGTCAGACTCTTAGACGGGTTTCTTGACTTGTCTCTTTGGAATCGTACTGCACTACACAAAACTGTTGATTAGATCCCTTCAGCTGTCTCTCCAGAAGTGATATAGCTGGCTCAGATGGCAGCTCTTTTTGAGAAACCTTCATTCTGCATATTAGCTGCACTAATTTATATTCACACCAGCAGTATCTAAATGTTGTTCTTTGTATTCGTGTGTGTGTGGTTTTTCAAGACATGGTTTTTCTGTGTAGCCTTGGCTATTTTAGAACTCAATTTGTAGACTAGGCTGGGCTCAAACTCATGAAGATCTGCCTTAGCCTCCCTGAGGACTGGGATTACAGGCGTGTGCAACCCCTCCTGACCACACCTGAATGGTTTTTTAATAAAGTTCATTTTTTCATTAATTCCTGGAGAATTTCAGACATGCACACAATGTATTTGGATTATGTCCCCCCCACCCCCACCCCCGCGTGCTTTCGTCTAACTTCTTCTTTTATGTCTACCTTTCCACGCCCTTCAATCCTATGTCCTTTTTCTTTTTTAATTTTTTTAAATAACCCATTGAATCCAATTTGTGGGGCTGCGTTTACTCATGGGCGTTGGGTCACTCGTTGGAGCATAGTCTCCTAGCAGCCATCCCTATCCTAGCTCCTCAGCGAGCCCCTCCCCCAACCAAGCTGTCATTGACTGGCTTATCTTGTACAGGGCCTGTTCAGGCAGCCACAGCTGGGGTCATTTTGTGAGTGCAGCGGTCCTGTCATGTCCAGATGACATCCTGGTCCTCTCCAACATTGGAGTCTTAATCCCAGTTGCACTCCCCCAACACCACCTCTCCCCGCAGTATTGTTTTACTTCTGAAAATTTTGAAGGATTAATAGGGTGAGTTGGCTGTGCTCTTTTGGGGTTTTCTGTTTTAATACACCTTTGCAAAAAGCTGTCTCCTTATTCGGGCTTGGTCCGAATGCTGCCTTTGTTTCAGTTTGGGATTCCGTAGCAGAGAGGGTGGATAGCTCCTAGTCTCGGCAGCAGGGGTTGCCACGTCAGGCCTGTGAAAGAAGAAATATTTATACATTTTTAAATAGTTGAGGAAAAAGCGTTCTAAAAAGCTTGTCATACATGAAGTTCAGATCTCAGTGTCCTGACTTTTGTGGGGAGCAGCCAAGCTCATTCCCTTGTCATGGCCCAGGCCTGCTCTTCCCCTTCTGCTGCAAGGCGGAGCTGTCGGTAGAGACTAAGGACCTGAGGTATTTACCACTGGACTCTCTATAGGAAGACTTCACTAATCTCTAGTCTAGAGAAATATTTAAAGGCGCTCAGGCTTGATGCATTCCAAATTCTATCTAATAACTGACTTCTCACACAAAATAAAACTCTCACAACTTTATGTAGCTAAAATTGACATGCAGCAAGTTGCATAAGCTTCCATTGTAAATTTTGATAACTTTTTTTTAAAACCAGGTAAGTACCTATGAAACAATGGTCACATTGAAAGTATCAGCCAGATGTGGTGGTGCTTACCTGTAATCTTAGTACTTAGGGCTGTAAGCAGGACAATCAAGAGTTCAAGGCCAGCCTGAACTACGTGGTGAATTCAAGGCTAGCCTGGATTATATAAGACTGTTTCAAAACAAAACACACAGAAGGGATCCATTTTTTTTTTTTTTTTCTAAAATTTTCACATGTTTCTTTGACATTCTTAGATTTTGTTTCCTACCTCCTTTATTGTCCTTAACAGTCATGGGTGTGCCTTCTGTCACTGGAGGTTAGTTTACATTTCCCGGAGTTTGCTAAAAGAAAGAGAGAAGAAAGGAGAGAGAGAGAGAGAGAAAGAAAGAAAGAAGAAAGAAGAGAGAGAAAGAAAGGAAGAAAGAAAGAGAGAGAAAGAATTTACAGTGTACTTCTTTTGTATCTGTGCTAGCCTTGAACTCACTATTGTAGCCAAGGCTGGACTCAAACTCACAGAGATCTGTCTGCTTCTGCCTCTTCATTGTTGGGATTAAAGGCGTGCACCCCCACGTCCAGCACGTGTGTGCTTGTTAGTGTGTGGCATGTGGGAACTATACATTGATCTGGGTATTTTTCTCCCTGTCTTATTGGTCTCTATCTTAATGTTTGAGACACTTCACTTACTAGTCTGGGAGCTTGTCTTAGTTACTCTGCTGTGAAGAGACACCGTGACAGAGGCAGCTCTTATAAAAAGAGAGCATTTAATTGGGGGCTTGCATGTGGTCTCTGAGGGGTAGTATCTTTGATCATCATGGCAGGAAGCTGGAAAACATGGTATTGAAACAGTAGCTGAGAGTTTTATATGCTGATGCCTAGGCAGCCGGCCGAGAGGGGGAGGGGAGGAGAGACTGGGTCTAGCAGCCTTTGGAAACCTCAAAGCCCCCCCCCTCCCTGTGACACTGTCCTCCAACAAGGCCACGCCTTCTAATCTTTCTCAAATAGTTCTCCTAACTGGGGATCAAGCATTTAAACGCATAAGCCTCCCAAACGGCCACAGAGCTTTCATTTTGGCTGGGCTGGCTGGCCGGTAAGCCCGTGTTCTGCCTGTCACCATGCCCCCAGTGCTGAGATGACAGGTGCCTGTTCCAAGCCTGGCTTTTAAGGGGGATACTGGGCCTTGAGTTCAGGTTCCCATGACTGAGATAGCCTTCAGCCCTGTGTAGTCCTTTTTAATCTGCCTATTTCTACTCATCAAGTAGAAATTTCTATTTCTATTTCTATTTCTATTCAGTTAATCCATGTTGTGTTAAGCAGTCCATTCTCCTGTTTTTCCTGGGTGAAAACCCATTGCATATTTGTAGGCTTGTTTATTAATTTACCTCTGAATAACATTTCTCTTGTTTCTGAGAATTGAAAAACTTTTATGAACTTTTAAAATATTTATTTTATTTCTGTTTATATGTATGTGCACAGAGCAATATGATATGGTCAGTGAGATCCAAAGTCAGGTCCTCTGGAAGAACAGTGTATGATCTTAACCACAGAGCCATCTCTCCAGCCCAGATCTCTCCTTATGTGTCTTTGCATGGCTGTATGCTTTTGGACTCTTGGGTAAATACTTAGGGGTGAAATGGCTTGATTGGAAGAAAGTTGTAGGGGCTGGAGAGATGGCTCTTTAGTTAGGAGAAGGCCGCTCTTCCAGAGGATCCTAGTTCAGTTCCCAGCACCCCGTGATGGCTCACAACTTCCTGTAATTCCAGTTCCAGGGGATCAAATGTCCTCTTGTGGCTTCTGATGGCGCCAGCTTGCATGCAATACAGACATACAGACATTGCAGGCAAATACACACATACAGTAATAAGTACATTTTTAAAAAGGGAGAAGAGGGTGTATGTTTAACGTAAGGCACCGTGTTTGTTGAGTACCAGTTTTCTCAGAGGGACCAACATTTGCCTTTATCCAACACTATCTGCACATCTATTTGTATGAGGTGTAAGGAAGAGTTTGCGATGATCAGATTAATTTAGGCTGTGTAGTCTGCAAGACAGTGGACACAGTTTAAACAATCAACTTTGAGGTTTAAATGTCTACATTTATTGAGAAAAGGGATGAAGACATGGGAGGCTCCAGAATCCCACCATTTTTTGTGGTCCAGGTCTTTACTTTTTACGCACTGGAGAATAAATGTCCCTGTAATTTTAACTGAAAATTGTGTGACTTGTCTGTCCACCTCCTTTCTGGACCAAGATCTTCTGAGTCACTGTCAGTGTCTAACATGCTTATAGATCAAAACCTACCTTGTCTGAACAGATTCTGGGTACCACACCTAGCACGATAAATTAAAGGTCTGGACTGAAACCCGGGAACCTGCTGAATATCCTGTAGGGGACACTGTGGTTGAACCTGTTGTGTATTCTTTTTAAGCCTCAGTATGATAACTTAGGGGATACCGGGACACCTCTTGTTTGCAGTGTGGGGACGGTAAACATTACTCAGACGCAACATACTGGATCTCAAGTGAGGTCTTCGGGTACTAAATTGGTACAAGCTTCTTCGTGGTTTGCTTTTCCTTTTTTTTTTTTTTTGCTATCTGTGAGTAAATCACACATTGTAGCTAGACATGTCTATTTCAAAACCACCCCTTTCCTCTCCCCCTCCTTGCCTCAGAGTCTGTTTCCTCCCCTGGTCCAGATAGAATTTGAATCCAGCATAGACCCTATGGAAACAAATAGTTTGATGTTCAGTGAAAGGCCCCCTCCCCACCCTAGAGTAATCATCTTAAAGAGTTAATGTGCCGAATTCATTTGAGTGAATAGTACGGGCACAAGCACTCACGGTTGGGATGCTGGTTTCTGTTAATCAGTAATTTATGTATACATTGCTTCTCTTTCTTCTAAAATATTCCATTTAGAACTATTTTGGTGGAAAACTTTCTGCTCAAGGGAAAATGCCTTGGATTGAATATAATAATGAAAAAGTGTCTGGCACAGAATTCATAATAGACTTTCTGGAAGAGAAACTTGGAGTGAACTTAAACAAAAACCTTGGCCCTCATGAAAGAGCTGTCTCAAGAGCCGTGACCAAGATGGTGGAAGAGCACTTCTACTGGTGAGTTCCTGCGGTGCATCCCATCCTCTCCCAGCCCGCCCAAGTTCTCGTTCAGCTTTCTGACCCTCACTTACCTTCTCAAAAGTTTTCTGTGAAGTTTTACTCACAGTTCTTAAAGTATCTAGACCAGGACTTCACACGTATCTCTCCACTACAGCCACAACCACTCAGCTGTACCCATAAGCCTGGCAGCTTACAAGCAGACTACATTTCAGTAAAGCTATCACGAACACTGAAACTGGGATTTCATTTATGATAGCATAATCTTCCTTTGATCTTTCCCCAACCATACGGAAAAAAAAATCTTCACAGCCTGTGTGCTGCAATTTGCTGGATTTTAGTGAGGGGGTTAGTTTAGTTTGTGAGCTCATCAGTACAAACTGCTGAATGACAGTGCAACAGATGCTGGGCAGTGGTGGCACACACATTTAATCCCAGCCCCAGTGCTGGGGTCAGAGGCAGGGGGATCCCTGAGTTTGGGGCCAGCATGGTCTCCAGAGCCAGTCTCAGGACAACCAGAATTACACTGCACTGAGAAAGCATTTTTCGAAACCTGCCATCAGACAGAGAGGAAGGCATGGAGGGCTACGTAGGGGCAGGATCCCTCAGTGGAGGAAGTGACGCATTTGTGAGGTTACGTCCCCTTTCCTTAGCTAGCATTCTGCCCTGGGTGCTGCCTTCCTAGTGCATAGCCCAAGTTTGAAGCAGCACGCAGTTGGGTTGACCAGTTGCTCTGTTTTGCCTTGATGGTCCCAAGCTGCCGCAGCACCGTTAGAGTTAGCCACATCTGGTTAGTCTTGCTTTGCACACTTGTTGCTCTTGTGGGCTTTCCCTCTTCAGCTGTTTTCTGGCACTTCTATCCCATTCTCTATACTCCTGAAGATGATAGGATGTTTCTTCCAAATATTTCCAGACTTAACTTTGTCCCAAATACTTAATTAGAAACTTGTGTCCCCACTTTATTGGCATGGTCAGGTGTAGATCCATGGACTTCTTCTAACCAGTTTCGCCCACCGAGGCCATCCCCTCGTGGCACTGACTGGCTCACGGCTTCATCCATTTGTCCTCTTCCTGGGCTTTCCCATCTCCAGGATTTTACGTGACCCTCTATCTTTCTCTTCCTGTGTTTGATTGTTTTACTCTGAACAGCACCCTGCTTCCTCTCCCCATCTCACTGCAGAGATGAGGGAGGGCTGCCCAAGGAAGTGCTTTGTAGGAGAACACAGGGCAGTGTGGGCGAGGGAAGGCCCAGCGTTGGCAGGGACCTGGGCCCTTCCCATGAAGTCCTGACGAAGATGCCAGGTCTCCGCTTTGTCAGAGTGGGCCCTAAGATGGGTGACTATCTGACTCACCTGGCTTCTGGGAAAGGCTGTGGAAAGGATCCCATCTCATCCATTTGCCAGGGTTCAGCTCTGCAGTGGCAGAGGGAAATGAGGTGCCTGCCTGGGCCACTGCCCCCAAGCCGTCTTTTGATAGCATTCTACCATGCCTCGCCTGAGAGATGGGCTGCCTGACATACTAACGTGGAGAGCCACCACATATCAGTTTTCTAGAAAGCTGCAGAACTTGGGTTTTTACTGATATTTTGGCTACAACTCTTAGATTTCTGTAGCAGCTCAGAAAGAAAAAATAATAATATATTCTGGTTAAGATGTTTGTATTCAACAAAATACTCAGTTCTCACAGGGAAGGGTTTTTGCTCTGGAGAGCTACATTTATGTAACTTTACCCCCATAGACACTCACAGGCAACACTTTCCTGCCTTCTCTTCCCTAGCCCTCAGCTCATATGGGAGGTAGGTTAGGGTGTGGATGTGGGTGAGAGGGGCAGGAGGAAGATCCTAAACGTCCAGTGGCTTACTGTGCTTGGATGGTGCCTGGCCTCTTTACGGTTAGCATTGCTTCTCTAATTCGCCTTCCATTGGGAAGAAGTGGGAGGCCTTCTGAGGTACGTCTTCATCTCTAATAGCAAAAGGAGCACCAACCACTGCCCTGTGTCATCTCCTCCCACACCCACCAGAGAGCGGTGCATTCCCACCCTCCCAGGGAAAAGTCTAAGGCACGGAGTCTCCGGATTTTTTCCTTGGTCCCTTCCCCTGTCCTTCTGCTCCTCCAAGTCCAGAGAGCAGAATGGAAGCTGGACCCTGCGTGGGAGCTAACCTCACTGTGTGGTAGTTTTCTATGAGATTCTCTTCATGTTAACAAGCTTTGAGCTCTTAGGTTGTGCCTGAACTTACCGAGGAGGGAGGGGAGAGGCAGTAAACCCCCCAGGGTCTAACTCAGCTATTTGATAATCTGAGGGTTGTTGTTTTTTTTTTTTTTTTTAAGGTATACTTTATTTTGGCCTGAAACTATAAAAAATGGTTGGGTACAATTTTCTGCAAGGCAAAGGTGATGGAAAGCTGGCATTATTATGTAACATGGCATCCTTTTGAAGCTCTGCTTTAGGTCTATTCAAATAAGCACACTAAGCTACAAAGTGGCTTTTCTTGCATTTGAAATCTATATAATTATATCCCACTTGCATTATAAAAGCTATTATTGAAGATGAATAATGCTTTTCTTTCTTATCTCCTTTGTTTTATACTGAGTGCTTAAGTTAGAGTCAATACTTGGAAACTGGTGCAAGAGGATTTCTCAGACAGGGAATCAAATTACTAGAAGGAAATTGATTTTTATAACCTTGTTGCTTCTTCAGTGATACATACTGCCCCCTTATGGCCACCAGTGAAAACCTTAAGAGTCCTCTAAAACTATAGAGTAAGTGCAACACTCAACATTTTCCACACAAATCTGCTTCTAGGTTGCTCATAAATTATACATTTTAAACTTCAGGTTTTTGTTTTTCGTTTTTTGTTTTGGTGCTGGTACTTGACCCCAGGGGCCTTGTGCATGCTGGTAATGCACAAGCACCCCAGCACTAAAGCCCATCTCTAGCCTGGGCTTGGATTTTGATGTAATTTTAGTATCCGAGGGAGATGGGGGACTTTCATTAGATGGCTTACAAGATGATGTGTGAAAGCCTGAACATGATGGCTGATTACAATGCCACAGATTCATTCCACTTTCATCCCTTTCTATCCAGTTTTAGCTGCAGAGAGAGCTCCTGTTTGGAAGGTTGGTGAAAGTTGATGATAATTGAAGAATTATATCATAAGTTGCTACCCCTTTAAGATGGGATGTAAATGAAAGACAGCAAGGGCATAGCTCCATGTAGAGAGAAGTTTTTTTTTTTGTTTTTTTGTTTTTAATTGAGATAGGGTCTTACTCTGTAATCTTGGTAGCTCAGAATTCAGAGAGATCCACTGGCCTCTGCCTTTGAGTGCTGGGATTAAAAGGTGCGCTACTATGCCTGGCAGCGAAAGGCATTCTCATGACTTGGAAGGCCACACTCTGAGACCCAACAGTTTGTAACTGTCTGTGTATTATTGTTCATTTATGCCTTGGGCCTGACTTCATGTTAGGTTATGGTGAAAAGTACTTTTATCGGGGATCAGGGACTAGGGTTATAGCTCAGGATTTGAGTGCCCGCTTAGCAGGCGCAGGTATTGGGTTTTGTAAAAAGGAACTTTTATTCACCTGTTTCAGCTGTTGTCTGGGAGGCTTGCTGTCTCCTTCTGCCAACCTAGGCCTAGTCCTGGGAGCTTCTAGCCTCTGTACAATCTAGCCTAGGCCTGGAATGTTTTCAGCCTCTGAGACTTATTGTCTAATAAGCTCACCCTTTCTTGTTCTTTCTGAGCTCTGGGCTGGCTAGTTCAACTCAGCTGTATTGGCTCACATTCCTCTCCCAGCTAACTTATTCAATCTGGCTTTGTTCTCAACCTCTGAATTGCTCTGATTGGCCTCAAACTAACTCAAGCAATCTGCTCTACTCTCCTGGCTTCTTCTCATTATCTGGTCTTTCTGTCTTCACCTGTGGTTTTTCTCTGCAACCTGTCTCTATTACTGTCCCAGTAAAACTGCCTCTTTGTCATTCCCTATGTTGCTTTCTAAGCAGCTTCCCTTTCCCTCTCTTCTTGTGAGTTGGGCGTATCCTATTCTGTCAATTTTACTCTGATTCGTCACCTTTCCTGCCACCTACTTAGGCATCACTTTCAAACATGGCTGCCTCCTTCTACAAACTAACTTTACCTTCATTGTTTGGGAGTAAAGGCATGTGCCACCATGCCTGGATCTAAGCTTTTCTTTCCCTGAGATTTGCTCAATACCAGGCTGGCCTTGAGCTCAGATTTGCTTGCCTCCGTGTCCTGGAGAGATCAGCTGGATCACACAGATCTAGAAGGTCTTTGATGTGCTCTCTTGCCAGAGCCGCCAAGTTCTGAATTAACATTTCCCTACAGGGTTTGACTCAGTACTAAAACTAAAACCAAACCAAACCGGAAGGAAACTAAACGGGGATCAACAGTTTTTCCCCCATTCCTTTCCTCCCTCCCTCCACCTGAATTTTTGGTCCACTTGAGACAGGATCATGTTATATGGTCTAGTGAGTTATGTAAACTGACGATCCTTATGCTGCAGCTTCCCAGTTGCGTGGATTACAGGCATGGGCAGTGAGGCTTGGCCTTTTGCCTGTTTTCTAGGTTTCCTTTCGAAGTGTTTGTGCAAGTTTTAAACCTTTAAATCTTTGACCCCATTTTTGTAGGAGAGATTAGACACCTTAGTTGTGATAAGGAAAAAGAAGTATCTTAACTTTCTGAAACAGATTTTCACATGATAAATTACTTTAATTGCTTACCCAGTCTCCTTTCCCAATTGGCCTTTCCTGCTGACTCCAGTTAATAATTCATGACTCCTTGTGCACTGGGCTTCTTTCCAGTGAAGATAAAGGAGCCATGAACTCCTGATGAGAGGAGGGGCAGCTGCTTCATCCTCCTTCCTGGGTCCTTCTCTCCGTTTTCCTAAGTACATCATATTCCTTAGAAACGTCACATAGTCAGCATTGGCTCCGTGCAAAGCTGTTTTTCATTCCATCAATAACAACGAGTTCAGACCACGCCCCCATCCTTCAGCACCTCTCAGGCCAGAGGAGCTGAGTGAAGACAGTAAGCACCCGGTAAGCACCTCCTGGCGAGATGAAGGCAAGGATCCCGGGGGAAGTGGTAGCATGACAGAGCCAAGTGACAACTGGGATGACAAGCAAAGAAGCTGACAGTGAGGACGACTAGGATGTCCAGGTAGAGATGGCAGTGTCTGTACATGTTTGCAGCCAAGAAAGGTGTTCAGGCTCCTGTAACTGAATAGCAGTCTGGGCAGTTTAGAAGAAGTTTGTATCTCACCAGTCAGGGAGACTAGTAATCCTGAGGCCGAGGTTTGGCAGATTCGGTGATTAGTGAGGGCCTATTTCTGGTCCACAAATAACCGTCTTCTTGTAAGGTCATAAAAGAGAAAGGATATGGAAACTCTAGGGGTCCTTTTTATAAGAGCAGTAATCTCAGTGTTGAGGGCTCTGTCCTCATGACTTAAGTACACTGAGGGCCCTGCTTCCTAACACCACCATAGCTGGTTTAAATACAAGACGTTTGGCAACAAGAATGTTCAGTCTGTAAAGGGGGAGGGGAGGTTCATGCCCTTTTGTACGTGGGAGATATACTGAGAGATGGTGCCTAGGAAAGGCCAGGCCACGGGAAGGGCCCAGGGCATGGCAATATGATGTGGTAATCTACAAATGCAATGGGCTGCATGTACAGCCATCCTGGGGACACAAGGCCTGTGCGCACACCTGGGGAGGAGCCGGGAAGAAAATCTCCTGGGATTACAGAAGAACGACTCCTGGGATTATGGCCCGGGTGAGGTGAGGCAAGCAAAAATGATTCCAAATCTGGAAAGGTAGTCTGCATTTCTTGAAGCTCTTCCATGTGGGGCTCCTGGTCCTCAGGACTGAGGTCTGGGTTAGAAATAGATTTGGTAGTCGATTTGAACTCCTGGGTGTGAATTAGATCAGCTCATGATTGTAGATTAAACAGGTAGAAGAATAGAAGAGAAATAGATAAAAGCCTTCAGGACATGGGAGAGGTGGGAGGGAGAGCAGCCACTGTATGCTAAAGGCAAGTTCTCAGAGAGGCCACAATGTCAGATGCTTGGAGCCTCAGCGAAGAGGTGCTGGGGAATTTAGCAGGTTGCTGACTTAGCCTGGGTGACAATTGTTTGGGTGGAATCACTCCCCATTCCTGGAATCCTCAGTGAGAGGCCTGTCCTTGTCTATAATGACATGGAAACATGTCCTCTGCCTTTCATAGCTGAGATAAGATAACACATATTTTTTCTTTTGAGAACTTTGACACTTTGCTGGATTTGCTCTCTAAAGAGCTGTGTAGCCCCTGTATGGTCAGATATTGGGGACAGAAGAGAAGCAAAGGAACCAGGTGCAGAGCAACAGGTGCGGAGACAGTCACTGACATGCTTGTAAGGCCTTGCGGGTGTGAGGAGCTGAGTTTCACTTGCGTAACCCATGCTTTCAAGGAGCTGACTTTTGGGACTGGAAAGATTTTTAGTGGTTAAGAGTGCTTGCTGTCCTTCCAGAGGACCCACACTCTCTGCTCCTAGCATGCGCAGCAGGTAACGAAGAACCCCATGTAAGAGCAGCTCCAGGAATCTCACGCCCTCTTTTGGTCTCTTAGTGCACATGCTCACAGGGAGTGCACTGGACCCCTCTACAAAACAGAAAACAAAACAAAGAAGCTAGGTGTGGTGCACACACTTGTAATCCCAGAGACAGAAATGCAGGGGCAGGCATGAGCCCCAGCCTAGACACACTTGTCAAGCTCCAGGTCAGCAGAGACCCTGCCTGAAAAGAATTATGGGCAGGACCTGAAGAACCTGTAGCTCCACATTCACATTCATTACATGTGGTCATGCTCCCTCTTGACACATGGACTTGTATACATAGCAAACACATGCTTGTACACATGTAAGCATGCAGGCACACAAGTGCATGCACACATGTGTACACACACACACATACACAAAGCAGGAAGGGGAACAGAGGGAGACAAGTGTAAAGGCTCCTTGCAGCTTTCTGAGTTCTGAATGAGTACAGTTTTCCTTCCATGTCCTGTGTTCAAAGGGCTACGGAGGTGGGAACCTTTGACCTCCTGCCACTGCTGCTGAACTGTGTGGCTTAGGGAGCTGCCTCTCCTACATCCTGCTACTCCACCCACGGTTAAGGCCTCACCTTCTGCACATTCCCCACTCTGGGGAGGACACAGAGGTCATGACGAGGTAGGAAGCTTAACCTTTCTGCAGCCCTCCATCCTTTATGACACTCACATCCCCTCCATCTCAGAAAATGAGGTCACTTCTCTCAGTGCCCCCTTCCAGCCTCACTTCCTGATCTTCTAATTTGCCCTCTGTGGTTTTTCTAACATTGCCTTACTCTAGAGATTTCTGTAGATAATCTCATTTCCCCTCATAGCTTTAAAGCTCATGAACATGCCCTTGCCCCCAGGGGAAGCCTAAACTTGTCTCCTGAGTTCTTTCTACTTTCTGAACATCTTCAGTTGGTGGGTCGCCCATCTTTCCTTTTCCAAACCCATCCCACTGTGAGTGATACAGTCCTGAGTAGTGAAATCCACTCAGTGACTAGCCCGAGAGAGAGCACCCACTGTTCTCTCATCTCCGCCACTTCCCGGACTCCTCTGCCTCAGTATTTCTGGGACACCTGTCTGTCATGGTCTAGTCAGCACGTCATTTCTGTTTGTCTAGCTCACCCACTCTTCTTGCGAGCCTTCCTCCCAGCGTTGCCCACGTCTGATTATGTTCCCCATCTGTTTGAGACTTTCTGGCACTTAACCTTTCCTTTGGGCATTAAAGTGATTCAGCCTGGCCTCAGGCCTGCTGTGATCTGCTCCTTGGCACCCCTCCACCTCAGGTCTTAACAGCTTCCCCACAGGTGTCTAGAGCCCAGCTATGCTCCTGAACTCCTGGCAGGTCCAGGCAGCCAGCGTCTTCTGCCTCTTGAGCTTCCTCCTGCTCATCCTCCATCCATGCCGAGTATCTAACTGGCTGACACACAACTTCTTCTCTTTCTATGTGAGCTTTCCAGCTTAAAGTGCCACGCTCCTCATCTTCAGGCGCCAGGTGCCTCCTCCCTGATGCTACGCTTGTTCATGCTCAGTTTAGGATGAGGGTTTTCCCTAAGACTACCGGCTTTCCAGATGATCAAAGCTGTGAACCACATTGTTGTGGTTCGCACCTCGGGTCACAGTGCTCATGGTTCTAACGGAATGTGAAACCCATGTCTAGATTATTGCAGCTATGAAAAAGAGAGCTCAAGAAGGGCCTATAGTACTCACATGCACACAGAATGCAGTGGAGTGGATGTGAGATAGTTTATGTTAAAAGACCCACGAAATCCACTGCCTATAAATGGTCAAATATTGCTGCGATGTACTTTTTTCCTGTTTTCAATGAAATTAATTTCTTCACTTTGCAGTACTTCAAGAGACTTACAAAAAAGACACACACAAAGAGTATTCTACAAGAATTGTACATATTCTATTTAGAAGATAATAGGGAAGAATTAAATATGGTTGTAGTGTGGAGAGTGCATTAAAATTAGGGCTTTTTGCTGGGTGCAGTGGTACATGCCTATAATTCCAGCACTCAGGGAGGCAGAGGCAGGAGGATCTCTGTGAGTTCAAGGCCACCCTCTACTCACAGAGTCAAGGACAGCCAAGGCTACACAGAGAAACCCTGTCTTGAAGAAAAAAAAGAAAGAAACAAAAATAAATAAATAAATAAAGTACATGTTAAAAAATTAGGGATTTTTAGTAAAAATTCAAGAATGATTAAAAACTTTAGATAAATCTATTTCTTTTCATTTTTTAGTGGAGAGGACCTCAATAGAGCATAACTACACAAAACGCTAAAATTTCAGGGCTTTTTTATTTTTATTTTTTTCTAGAGCTAGAGATGAATGTTAGGGCCTGGCTCTTGCTGGCAAACCCTATACCACTGAGATATAAAAATAATATTTCTTTGTAGCCACGATTTACCATCACCTTTTGTGTCTTTTCTAATGATATTTTCTACCTCTCTGTTTTCTAAGAGGCAATTACTACCTATCGGCCCACGCTGGGGGTAGGGAAAACAATCGCTGCATTTTCCTCGTTCATCATGAGAGAGGAAGATATTCCGTGTGTATACCCTCACAGCTACACTCTTCTCAGAGCCCCTTCACTTTGTGCCTCAGAACGGGGTTAGCTCTGGAAACACTCTGAGACTGCACAGTTAAGGGCAGGCCTCACTGTCTGCATGTGCTGCGTGGGACGCTGGGCGGGCGAGTTTGCCACGAGTGCCGCCCCTCGGGAAAGGGACTCCACAGTTTCTTGTGTCAGTATTTAAAGTCCTTGGAAACAGCCTGGGGGAGAGAGTTGATTTTTCTGGCAAACAAATAATTTACATATTTACTTATAATTTTAGACATATAGACAGGTGGACCTTCTTATTAACTTCTGTCCAAAAGGCAAAGAGCTGTCTTAAAAAATAACCCAGCCATTTTCATCATGAAATGTAAAACACATGCCACGTAGGAAACAGAAGCAGAGGAGGAGGATGTGGCTAGCACAGAGCAGCTGCCTGTGGCGCCATCCTTAATCTCTCGGAGGGAATGATGCTCGCTTCCCATTGGATGCGCCCCTGCTGTACACCCTGTAGCGCTGGCCAGCCTCGCTAAAGGCTTCTGAAAGACAACATGAGAGAAGGACTGAGGAGTCTGAGGGCCGGTGGCTGGGACAGTTTGATTGAACAGGAACACAGGACACCGTCACTTCTCGGAAAGCTTGTAAGTCTAGCCCCGACTAGGGCCGCCTGCCCCTCACTCAGGCTAGACGCTCCGATGATTTGGTTCGTCCAGAAAGTACTAAATTCTGAACTATGCTTTTGAAAGTGACTGCAGAGCTACACATCTCTGATGCCCAGTAGTAACTTGTTTCCACACAATTCCAGGACGTTAGCTTATTGCCAGTGGGTGGACAATCTCAATGAGACCCGGAAGATGCTGTCTCTTAGTGGTGGTGGTCCCTTCAGTAACCTGCTCAGGTGGGTCGTGTGCCACATAACAAAAGGAATTGTGACGCGGGAGATGCATGGCCACGGCATTGGCCGCTTCTCGGAGGAAGAGATTTACATGCTGATGGAGAAGGACATGCGGTCTTTAGCAGGGCTTTTGGGTAACGTACCACACTTCTATACTTTCTGTGCTTACTGTTGCATGACTGGTGCGGTGCTGCTGGGTTCCCAACTTGACTAGGTCGCGGTTTTCGCTCGCATGCGTAGGTCCCGTTTCCACCGCGCGACCAGCGCCCCCAGTTTCCTGCTGCCACCTCTGGCATTAGTCTTTAGTTCCCGCACCGAGGCCCCGTGTGGGAACAGGTGGAGCACACTTCAGCACAGGCCTGGCTGCAGGGGATGCTGGCTGTGCGGTGAGGACAGGGTGATTCTGAGCAAGGAGACTCCTCTATTCATAAACAGGTCTGGTTGTTTGAAAGCACGCCTGTAAGTAAAGTTAGACCGGCGTGGAGAAGATCCGGTTCTAACGTGTTGTGTGCATGTTGACACTTGTCATCTTCTGCTGTTCATTTTGGTGTGAATCCTTAGTTTTCCTCTTCCTAGCATGTCTTATCCCAGATTTTCCATTTGTTGCCCGTCTCGGGGTAAATTGTGTTTAGGGAGCTCCTTAGAGAGGCACAGACCCTTAAATGTCCATGAGCTAGCGAAGGGGACATATTTCATTCACCAGCTGGCTGCAGAGAGCCTGGGCTGCTGTGGCCCCACACTGGGCGAGCTTGGTTCTCGGCTGTGACAATTCAAAAAGAGACTGTTGAAAGCAACGCTGTGGATGTGAATCAGTGTCCTCTGACGTGGGCTGTTGGAGGACCAAGTGCTTGCTGGGACTTGTGGTGTTATTTTCAGAACTTGGTTTTGTTCTCCAGTCCTCCCTTGGTGGCTTGGTTGCTCGATCTGTCGTCATCCGCATCTTAGAGCGTGTCAAATTTCTTGCCTCCTTGAGGAAGTAGGGTATGGGATTTGCTTTGTTGAAACCTCCTGGGTGCTGTGGAAGTGGAGGCTCTCTGGACATACCCTGTCTCGCAGAATGATCTACACTGACCACGCTTTATTGTTCACTTTCCAGATCCTTGCAAGTCTGGAGTCCTCCCTTGAAATCCATTTGGTGCCTTGCTCTAGAAATTGTGCTCTATGGGCTCTTGGCCTTAGACGACCAGCCCTTGGCTGAGTCCTTCCTTAACAGTGCCTGTGCCTGTTTCTGATTTACAACTCTTCCTCTGTAGTTTATGCTGTTGAAAGCCTCAGCAAACCCAGTTGATTCCAGAGTTATTATGGCAAAAATTATGCCAGTAAAAAGCATTTTTAAACAGTTGAACAGCATTGAAGTAATATTCTTCAGTATCACTTCACTAGAGTGTTTCCTGTTGAGAGAGGTTCAGAGTGCAGGGTGATGGCAATGTGAAACCTGACCCTTTCTCTAAGTACCCAAAGATGAAGCCAATGCTTTGCTCCCAGTTTTGGGAAGACAGGAGGGAAATGCCTCACTGAAGGGTGAGCTGGAAGCCTCATTTGCCCTTAACTCGTGGCTTGTTCCCTGCAGTTTCAGACGTCAGGGGTTGACTATGGTCTGAATGGGAAGTCCCACTTCATATTTGTAAGGTTTAAGTAGGTGCTGTTCTGAGTACCAGTGATGGATTCTCTTGGTCCTGCTCTGCCTAGTCCAAGGCATATAGGAATCCTTGCTGTCTAGCAAGTCCACAGCACAGCAATGTTCCTCCCACCTAGTCGCCCAAGATCCACTGTTGTGGGGTGTTACCGTGCTTGTGTTGAAGTAACCTTTGTTTTCCTTAATCACAGAATTTTCACTTAACTTCATTAGGAATATTGTTTTCTAGGAAAAATGTTTGGAACAAAATTTTTTTTTCTGACTTTTAAATTTATCAAATATATAAGTTTGGGAAGGTTCAGAAAAGCACAGAGAAGGAAAATAAGTCAAAATAATTTTATAACCTATTGCTAACCAAAGTACTATTTGATGCTAACCATATGATGACTAAGATTGTGATACTTTTATACATAATTTTGAATATGTACAGTTATTTTCCTTTTCTTCTATTTTTCCATTATTAAGTATTCTGTACCATGTGACTGTATGCCTATATCATACTTGATGCTGGGAAAACATATCAGACAAATTCTGCTTTGCCTACTGCTTGTCTCGTACTTTTGTTCTGTTAATTCTGAGTCTACAGATACATTCCAAAAGCACACAGAAAATAAGACAGCATGAGAATAAGATCTGAGCAGCTGTGCCTAGTATTGACAAAGTGCTTCCCAGATGTGACCGTTAGGTATGTATGCAGTCAGAGAAAGTAGAGATCATGGCATCCGGGACAAAGTCAGAGAACATTACCCATTAGATGGATGAGGAAACCAAAGCATTCAGGGATAGAGTCACACAGTAGGTGGCAGTGAGATGGGGATCAAATCCAGATGTTGTTTTCTAACTGCCGAGCGCCTGCATGGCTTCCGGGACCCTGACTGGGGCGAATAAACAGAGGTCAGACACACCCAGAAAGCTGGGACTGGGTGGTCTGCGCTCTCTGATGGAGAAGCCGCAGTCTCTGGGAGCTCAATGTGAATTGGATAAGGAAGAGGGTGATGGCATATAGTTGAGTCAAGGACACAAGTTAGGTAATCATGGAAGGCACAGTCTGTGGGAAAGCCGCCTCAGGCTGTAACTATGGGGTGAGCAGACAAAGCTATGGTGGACATTTTCTGCACACACGATCAACACCTACACAGAACCAGGAGGGAAGGGCTTTCCCCTCCCATGGGGCTGAGAACTGGGCTCCTTGACCTGACCATGCCCATGTTAATAGCCCACATCCTCAGGACTTCATGGACTCCTACTACCCAACTATGACCCCAAGTTTCCTCATGACCTTTGGGTGAATTTTTGTTATTTCAGGGTGGCCTTTTTCGAACATTTCTTGAAGTAGACAAAGCCTGGGCTGCCAAATTGAGAAGTGGTGTCTAAAGTCATGTTTGAGAATGTTTTATTTGCTTGCTTCTAGAAGTGGGCTTAAAATGATTTCTAGTTGTCTTGGAATGTAGCCATATGGTAGAGCACCTGTCCAGTGTGAGACCCTGGTTCCACCCCAAAGCACTGCAAACAAAACAAGTGTAGACATGTTTGTAAGTTATGGTTACACCCTTCATTGAGAGACATGCTCCCAAGAGCCTGCCCAGGTAAGAGCCAAAGGATAAATTGGACTTATAAATGGAAGTGAGAAGAGCTGATTTCCGGAAAGCATCACTTGCTTAATAAAAAATTTATTGTGCATTTTTTTAGTGTGAAGTACTTCTTTTGAGCATGAAAATAGCTCAGGGTTTCTTTGGTCTTCAGTCCTTGTGGATATCAGGTTTGCACATTTGTAAGAACCACATCTGTTGGCTACATTAATGAAGCACCTGTGGTCTTGATTATTTAATGAAGGGTAAACAATGCAAAGTAGGGGTGTCCTGTCAGAGTCAGCCCCCCCCCATTGTAATATGGTGCAGTTTTACAAAATAGTTATGTGGTGTTGTTGGATAAAAGGAATCATTCAATTAAGGAATCATTCAATTCTGTTTGTCAAGTGAAAAGATACTTGGCTGGTCACCTAGTTCACAGTTACAGCGTATGTAGAAGACTGAAATATTTTCAAAGAAAAATATGGAAACGCGTTTGTGATGAGAAATAGAAAACCTCTACCCCTTGTGGGATAACAACCTTGTGGTTCTCAGACCGTCCTAGTTCCAGAACAAGACTGCAATCTAAGCAGATTTCACAGTGTTGACCACTGCCTTATGTTGACCAATGTCCTTATGAAATGTGGAGGTGATCACCTCATGTGCGTGTACGTGTGTGTGTGTGTGTGTGTGTGTGTGTGTGTGTGTGTGTGGCAGGGAGGGCTGCTGGGATGAGTGGAAATGGGCCCCAGTTTCCTCTCTAGAATTTCTTTTGGCTTCTCAGGCTCATGGCGGAGTAATAGGCTGGTGGCTGTGGGAATTGGATTTGGTGATCATCCATCTGACCAGAATGTGCATCTCTGGTAATGATGAGCCTGCATAGACTACTCTGATATAGTGCTTCTGTGCTTTCAGTTGGACATCTGTGGTCCTCGGTGGTGATGCTGCCATTATCTCAATGGAAAGTAGAAGAATAATTATAAATGGAGCTTGTTTGTGGGATGGAGACATATATGGGGAGACTACTGAAATCCAGTTTCAGGTATGAGGACCAGCACAGGTGCTAGTTAATAGTGTCAGTCTGTCAGTCTGCACACAGTTAGCAGACACCCAAGAATAACCTCAGGATTTGTGGATCTAAGAATTAATTCTGAGCAAAAACATTAACTTGATGAATCCCTTTTCTTTTAGTTATAGTTTCATGTAGTCAAGTCTGTCCTCAAACTCACCATATAGTAAAGCCTAGTTTTGAACTCTGGATCCTCTTGCCTCTAAGTCCTGAGTGTTGGGATTACAGGCATGTGCCATTCTGAACAGCTTAAACTATGAGTACATTTAAAGGACAGAAAGAGTAACAGGCTCAAGTGCTCCTTTCAGACCCATTTTCATGGCTAGGTGCACAGTAGGAGAATGTACTTGCAAATCCATCCATCCATCCATCCATCCATCCATCCATCCATCCAGAGCAGTTCTTCTGATAGAAGAGATGTACACTGATTAGCATGCTGAGATCTTTGTGAAGGTCTTGAGAGTCAGTGATGAACAAGTTTAGCCCATCTCTGAATTACCAGGCTGTCACAAGTAAGATATATTGTTGGTAAGCATTTATAAAATCATGCATGTGTGAGGGGTGCCTCCGTGAAGAACAGTATACAAAGAGGGCCGTTTTCAGGGGAGTGATTTTGGGCAGCTTATGGTTATCCCAGACTTCTTCAGTGGGGCAACATTTAAACTGAATGCAAAAACATAAGCCAGATAGCCAGGTGTGTGTGTGTGTGTGTGTGTGTGTGTGTGTGTAGGGAGGGGAGGACTGTGACAGCAAATTGAATAGCGAGGGATAAGAAAGGAACATCATGTACAAAGATCTAGAAGTAAAATGCAGCTGGGAGCTTTCAAAGACTGAAAAGGTGGCCAGTGCAGTTAGAGATTTCACAAGGGCAGAGGGTGTCAGTAGGCAGAGGTGGTTAGGGCTGAGAACATTCGGGGGTTATATGTCATATACGTAATTTTTGTGCCTCTTGGCTGATAGTGAAGGAGACCATGAGCAGTTTAACTTAGAATTGAGAACTGATGGGCTGGCTCAACAGACAAAGGTCCGTGGTCCCAACCTAATGAACTGAGTTTGATCCCCAGGGTCCAAAGGGTGGGGAAAACCAACTCTTAAAAGATTCTTTGTCCTGCAGACTATCAAAGCAGATGCTGAGACTTATGGCCAACTGTTGGGCAATGTGCATGGAATCTTATGAAAGAAGTGGGAAATAGTAAGATCAGGAGAGGACAGGAACTCCACAAGGAGAGCAACAGAACCAGAAATTTGAACACAGGGGTCTTCCCAGAGACTCATACTCCAACCAAGTACCAGGCATGGAGATAACCTAGAACCCCTGCACAGATGTAGCCCATGGCAGTTTAGTGTTCAAGTGGGTTACATAGTAATGGGAAGAGGGACTGCCTCTGACATAAACTGATTGACCTGCTCTTTGATCACCTCCCCCTGATGGGGGAGCAGCCTTACCAGAAGAAGCCTTACCACAGAAGATGACAATGCAGCACTCCTGATGAGATCTGATAGACTAAGATCAGAATGAAGGAGAGGAGGACCTCCCCTATCAGTGGACTTGAGGAGGGGCATTCGTGAAGAAGGGGGTGGGAGGGTAGGAGGGTGGGTTTGGGAGGGGGGAGGGAGGGGCTTATGGGGGGGATGCAAAGTGAATAAAGTGTAATTAATAAAAAAAAAGGAGACACCAAAAAAAAAAAAGATTCTCTGACACATGTGTGGTGACCCATGTACCCCCATACACTGACACACAGATTGAGAAAAAATTACAGTGAAAATAAAGTAGGAATGTTGCATACATTGTTTTATGTTTAGTGTGGACTTTAGGTGTGGAATGCTGTGTTTGAGAAATGCTTGAGTGGAGATGGAGTATGAGGTAAAGGGAGCCTCTTGGTAGTGGCTAAAAGTTGTACTGGGGCAGCTGTGTAGTTATTTGGGACAAAAGAAATGCAATTCTGCTTCCATGTCACAGACAGGTTGGTAGATGCGGTGGGGAGTGCTGTTTGGTCACAAACCTACAGAAGTAATCTTTTCTTCAGCGTTGAGCTGAGGAGTGGGCATCAGTGTGAGGAGCTGTGGATGTCAGTGCGAGGAGGTGGGTTGAAGGGTGTGGGATGGCTGTAGGCGGGAAAGGATGAGTTGTAGTGGCTGCAGGGACACAGCCAGCCACTTGCTTCCAGATAGGTAAACTAACCTGAAGAAGGTTTCCAGAAAGCTCTTTTGTGTCTTTAACTGGCAAGCAGGCTAACACTGCCGTTGATTATTTTGGACACTGGTCTTGTCTCAGTTACGTGCACTTGTCAATGAGGTGCTGTGCTGAGTCTACGGAACACAAAGGGCATCGGGCAAGGTCTGTACTCTCCAGATGCTTAGAATCCAGCTGCAAGGCCCAAACAGTGTCACGGTGTTCAAAGACGCCCTGTCTCACCTCAGAATCACCTCGCCATCATTTAGAAATCGGGAAAAGTCAGCCAAGATGGAGATCAGAAACTGCTTACAAAGGGGTAGGGGCAAATAGATTAGGATAATGACTGAAAATCCTTAGGTGAGTTATCCAGGACGTGGTTGGCAGATTCACGGCAGGTTGAGCGACTGAATCTCGGTAATGTTAGCTAGCTGATAGTGACACCATCCAGTTCTCCAGGGACAGTCCCTGTCACGTTCAGTTCTTTTCTCAACGGTCTGCTCACAACTTAGGAGAAATTGGTTTTCCAGTGACACTGGCTGGAAAAGTCAAGAATCAGAGCTGTTAAGCATAATCTGAAACCTGGGTGGATAAATGTTCAATGGTGTACTTAGGCCCAGTACATTGTGCTTATTCAGAGTGGTGAGGACCCATATAGCGAGGAGTACCGAGAGACCTTAGTTATTTCAACCTTGGTGTGTTCCCAGCCTCACAGAAACACTCACAGCTTAGTCTGGGCGGGCTGAAGACGAGACGGCCCAGTGAGCAACGTGCCTGCTAAGAAGGCATCATGGCATCATGGCCTGTAGGCCTTGCCCGGGCACTGCCTGGAACACATTATTTTCAGTGAACATGATGGAGAAAGCCTCATAGCTGGGCAGTGAGAACCAAAGAAAAAAAGAGTTTGTATCTGTACACCTTTCCAGCACACCCAGTATATGCCATGAACGCAGGCCAGCTGGCAGGGATAAAGGCGTCGAAATGATTATGTTCGTCAATCTAGCCACAAAGAGAAGATCCACACAGAGAAGAAGAAAATAATAGCTATTAAAGGGAATATTCTGGAACCTCACAGCAGTGCGTCATAAAACGGGCTTTGAGTGCTCTCCCCACTGCCGAGACGTGTGGAAAGGTAGCCTATAGCCCAACTCCTCTCTCAGACCACCAGGAGAGGTATGCGGCCTGGTGGGCAGCCAGCCACACGGCCCATGCCAGCCGGTATGTCATTCCCAGCCGTCTGTGAAGAGACAGTTTTTAAAGCTGAAGGTGTTGCTTTTTTATCATCTGTGTAAGCTCTTTATTCCCCCTGATCAACCTGTGTAATTTGTTTATTTGCTGACTTGTGGATGGTCTGAAATCTGATATGGGTTAGGAGTGGGGATTTACGTACTGAGGGAAGGGAAGACTGGGTTGGGGACAGATGCAGGGGCACGTGAGGACCCTGTGCGTTGGTGCCACTGTAAGAGAGACACTGTAGTCTGTCGTTAGGGAGGGGATGGAATTAGAACAAATCAGTGTATTTCAGGCTGTTGAGAAAGTGACCTTGATTGGGTCTGTTTCCATTATATTTAGGCTGGCTTTTCCTTGCTTCAAAAAAAAAAAAAAAATCTGTTACTCTTGACTTTAGATTGAAAAATTAATAAACATCTGTAATAGCTCTTTGCCTTTTAAAAATTAATAACTTGCTGATTCCAAATTGTGCTGTATATAGCCTTCTCAGTGTGGGCCGTCCCCTGGAGCATGAGTGACCTGCCCAGAGCAGCAGCCTGAAGAAAACTGACCCTCCTCCCCAGAAGACAAACTCCCCAGCTCCTCAGCTGTGGGTGGAGGCTCGCGCATTCCTCTGCCATCCATCCTAGGGTGCTGACTGGCTGGCTCCTGGGTAGGAGCCCACAGCTGTGAGTCCAGGAGCGTGCAGCCCCTCCGTGTCCGAAAGGCACTGTTTGGCTCCTGCCCTTCCTGACCTCATCTGGCTCTTTGTTTCCGAGCCTCGAGGAAGGCGTGCGGCACAGACGCCTCATTTGCGGCCGAGCACCACCCAGTCACGTGTTCTTGTGCGCTATTGTGACTTTCTGCAGGAGCCACCATCCTCCGCCTCTGACGTTTCTCTGATGAGCTGGGAGCTGCTCTTCTATGTGGGGAGAGACATGAATGTAGAGGGCAGATGGTACTGTGCCCATTTGGGAAGATTTAAAGTTACATTTATTTCATTTGCTCTGTGGGTGCGTGCGCGTGCGTGATGTGCGAGGGTCGGAGGACCACTCGGTTTGTGATACTTGGTTCTGTCCTCCCGGATGCCAGAGACAGAACGCAGGTCCTGTGAGGTGGCGACAAGCGCCTCAGCCGGCTGAGCCCTCCCGCTGGCCTCTAACTGCGGACTGTTTTTGGCAGTCCCCGGCACGTGCTCCTTTCCATGTCACTTCCCGGAGACCCTCTCTCAGCCCCGGTGCCCCAGGGCTCTCCTGCCCAGGTGCTGGCCGTCAGCTCCTTATTAAGACAATCCAAAGGGGAGGGAGGAGGACTGGCTGCACGATGCCGGCGCTGGCCGTGAGAGTACCAATCCCGAGGTCTGGACGGTCCCCAGCCATCTGCCGGCGCAGGATTAGCCGCGGAAGGTGCGGAGACACCTCGCACAGTGCACGCAAAGGCTGGAAAACAGCGGACACGTTTTAGGCAGTACTTTTAGTAGTACCTTGCAGACATCCGGCCTTAAGACGCTCTGGCTGCACACATCCTACCAGGCGATTCCCAAGAGCAGTCCAGCCGGAAGCCACGATGCCGCCTGGGCCTCCTGTTTTGGCGGACTTTTGGAACCTGCTTAATGAGGCCCTGCACTGAGGTTCCGAAACACCCCCTTCAGCATTCTCCTCTTCCCCGCGGTGGTCCCTTTGCAGTCAGGTTGGTAAGGCTCTTCACTGCACCTCCCTCAGCTGAGGTTCAGAGGGGCTAAGGAACGGGTGTGGGCCGTTCAGGCCTCGTTAGCACACATGTAAGAAAAGCATTGATAAGACTCCTGTGATCTCCGGTCTAAACTGAACTCTGGTGAGAGCTTAACTCTTCAAGGGCCGCACAGGAAATCTGTGCTCAGTGACTGAAGGGCAAGTGCTTTATGTAAAAATCAAGGCTTTTCTACCCCAGCTCTAGCTCCCAGATGTATTTAGAAGCTTCAGACACTACAGCTGGGCAGATACTCGGCTATTCTAACCTACGTTGGCCTTGTCTACTTTCAGCGAAGTGTCCTGTTACCTGCCGTACTAGTCTTGTTCACCCATGTCCTCATGGTGACCTTCCCCGAAACAACCTCTCTCTGCTCTCCGCTTGGGGACCTTCTCACTGGGATCGGAAGTCCCACCTTAACTCTCTTCCCTCGCTGAAGACGAGTCAGCTCTCTATTAATCAATCAGAGATGATGGAGAACAATTTTTACATAACATTGAGACAGGAGACGCTTCATAGATATCCAATGCCAATGTCCAGGCCAGCTCTCTCAGTACAGAAATCAGCATTTGAATACAGATATATTTATGTATATACATATACATATTGAGTGATAACTAGATTGTGTGCTGCTCGCTGGTGGAGAGACTACGAGATGGTAGACCTAGAAAGTACTAACTCTGAGCTGCCACAGGCTACATCCGAGCAGGGGTTCTAGGTTATATCCATACGTGTTCCTTGGTTGGAGAATCAGTCTCATGAAAGACCCCTGTGCCCTGATATATTTGGTCCTTGTGGAGCTCCTGTCCTCTCCAGGTCTTACCAACTCCCCCTTTTTTCATATGATTCCCTGCACTCTGCTTCCACTATTCTGTAGTCTCTCCTGTAGGCTCATCTCACACGTTAGCTCTGCAGCTCACAGGCCTCTGAAGCAAGTGCTGGTCTCTTACTGTTTTGGGTGATCCCCTGCTGTTGTGTGTAAAAGCCACTAAACCCTGCCGGCACTTTACTGCGCCAGATGCCGTTTCAGAGGACTGACTGCTCACAGTGGCCCAGTCCATGAGCAAGCTAGGAAGGACAAGCAGCTAGGGTTTGGGTTTGAACCTAGCGAGTAAGGGGCAAACTAGGAGAAGGCAGCAACCATTGCTGAGCACATTTTAAGCTTTACTTATGAGTACTCTCTGGCCTTTCCGTGCATTTTGCTTTCAGGTTCATTACATATTGATAGATTCAGATTTGGTCCTCTCACTCTGCTCATCTCTCACTGCACACTGGCACATATTTACCTTCCACAGTGTTCTCATCTCAGATGTTTTCTAGCTCTTCACGTAGATGTCTGTCCTTCCTCCAGAAGAGTAGACCATCAGTCAGGCCCCGAGTGACACCTTCCCATCAGATCAGCACCCCCCCACCCCCCCACCCCCTGTGACCTCCCTTGGAGGATGGCAGCCTTAGCCAGTCATTTGCTCAAGGTGACCAGAAACTGCTTTCCCTGTCTTGTCTGCCTTCTGGCTTCACGCCCTTTAGCTGTCTCTTCCTGCCTTCTTTCCAATTTCATTTTTCTTCAGTTCTTGCTTGCTGTATCCCATCAGCATCTGTCATGTTTCATAACCACACCCAACTTAACCTTCAAGCACATTTCTTAGCTGTTTTGGAACCTTGAATTGTTTTCCTTTAAGAATAGGCATTTCTAGGTTTTTGTTAATATTCCTGTGGAAATGTCATTTCCCCAGAGAGGCCAACCCTGACCATCCGTCTAATGCAGTTGACAATGACACCTCATCAAATCCCCTTACTTTACTTCTCTGAATGCCACTTGTCACACTATCTGCTGTTTTTATTTGGTGACTATTTGTAGCCCTCCCTGTGACGGAAACTCCGCGAAAGGATTTATCTGCTCTCTTCACCTCTGTGTCGCAAGCTGCCAGAACTGCGTTTTGTGCAGAATCAAAATAACATCGCCAAGGGCTGCCATTCATGCTTTACTCACAGCGCACACAGCCGAGAGGAAGTTCAGGGTCTAATACATACCTTTATATGGAGCACAGTTCAAAATAATGTGTGTGTTATGAACATACTCATCTGCTACAGTGTGTACAAGAATTAACATAAGAATTAGGAACATAAGTTAGACGTATGTCCAAATAGTGGTGTAATGACAGTTTTATGTAGGGATGGTGGGAAGTAACTAGAGACTGTTTTCATTAATCTTCACCAAAACCATCTGACAGCAGGCATTATTCTGACTATTATAACGAGTGGTATAGTTCGGTCTGGTTTGCAGATGGGGAAGGGAACCAGGACCCAAGGGCCTGGCTGTAGGTGCTTGGTAAGTGGCCGCTCACAGAGACACCAGTAGACTTCACTGTCAGAGCTCTCACCAAACTCTGCCATCTCCTAACTGCTCTCTGCCCTGTTGCTGTGCTGGAAGCTCCGGCTGGCCTGCCTGGATTTGCTCTAGCTTCACAACTGCTGGCTCAACCCTTGGTTTCTTTTTGTCTTTTCATTCTAGAGCTGTTCGTCTAAAGTTTAGATTCTAAAATGCAAACCAGAACCAGAGACCTTCGCTGTCCTTCGCTGTCCTGTGCTAAAAGTGAAATGCCTTTCTTTATAACCTCCACCCGCCCTCGTTATAGCCGCTCTCCCACTTGTTTCCATGTGCAGCCACCACGCTGTGTAGCCCTTGTCTGCTCAAGTTCCCTGAGGAGCTCGGTCCCCCACCCTGCTGATGATTGTTTCTGCTTAGACGTTTTCTTTGTCGTTTCCCCCCTCAAACCTCACGGAACTGCTTAGATCGGCTGTCTCTCCTCTGAGCGCTTTCATTTTCACACCCAGCAATGCCACCATTCACACCTGCTGGTGGGGAGAAGTATTCCGTCCCTTAGGTCTCCTCCACTTTCTCCCCGCCTTGCCCGTGGACACTGTCATGTTGAAAACATGTGCTGACCAGCCTTCCCTGTGATCCTGGTGCCCACGAGAAGGCCTAGTAAATAGTAGGCACCAGGGGGAGTGAGCCCGGATAGTATGGCGTAGGGCCACACAAGCAATGGTTAGCTTGAGAACCTACATTTTGGCTCAGTCCCCAAGTTCTAGACCCTGTAGTTATGTGACTCTAAATATGAAGGGAATTATTTTAGTGTACAAGGTTTAAGGAAAAAGTATTGCAAACTACTTTCCACGGATGTAATAACAGTTCTATTTTCTGAGTGCCTGTAGAGCCAGCCAGGTGCAGAGAGATGGAGTTTACAGCTGAGGCAAATCTTGTCTATGCTGGTTTCTCTCTTTCCTGAGTTTAATCTCCAGACCCGGTCACTGGAAGACTATTTTCATGGGATTGTCAGGGCATATGCCTACCAAGCAACCTCAATAGTTGCGTTAATTTGCCCATGACATGAGGGATAGTTAGCATCATTTATGTCTGCTTGTTCTGAGACAAACGTTTCTCATATAGTTGAGGGCACCTTGAGCTTTAAGTCCTCCTTCAGGCTCCTAACTGCTGGGATTACAGTGTTAATCTCAGTCACAGTGTCTGTTTTAAAATTTTGTTGTGAAAGTACTGTCTGTGTCTTAGTCAGTGTTCTATTTCTGTGAAGAGACACCATTACCATGGCAACGCATATATAGGAAAGCATTTAACTGGGTTAGTTTACAGTTTCCAAGGTTTAGTCCACTACCATCATGGCAGGAAGCATGGCAATCGGTCAGCAGGCAGACGTGGTGCTGGAGAAGGAGTGACAAATTCTATATCTGGATCAGCAGGTGGCAGGGAGAGAGAGAGAGAAACTGGGCCAGGCTTGAGCATTTAAAACCTCAGAGCCCACCCCTAGAGACACTGATAAGGCCACACCTCCTGATAGTGCCGCCTCCCCGTGACCAGGCATTAAATCTATGAGCCTATGAGGATCATTCCTATCACATTAGAGAAAACCTGCCAAACAGTATAACCCAAGGTCAGGTGTAGTTGATATACACCGCCTCCATTCAGGTGGTTTGTTTTTATTGTGACACATTTCAAACACAAAAATAAGATAATACTACAATAAACAGCTTTCTTTCTGTCATCTTAACTAGATAGGTCCTTGCACAAAAGAACAGCTGTTTTTCTACCCAAGAGCCAGTGAATAACTGAGACATACTTGCTGCTGTCTGAGCAATGTTTTAGCAGATCTTCCCCAAGTCAGCCCTCTAGATAACTGCAACTCTGCCATATCAGTCAGCTTTCTGACACTGTAAAAAATAAGGAAGACAATCGGCTTACAGAGAGAAAATGTTTATTTTGGCTTACAGATCCTGTTCATGATCAGGCTGACTAATTGCTATTACCCCTTTGATAGCGGTGCTGGATGGCAATGCTATGTAAACATGTCAAAGAAAAACTGCTCATTTCACCGTGCGGAAGATGGGGAGAGGGAGGGCGGGGGAGAGAAAGGGAGAGGCAGGGAGGGAGGAAGGGAGAGGAAGGAAGAAGGAGAGGGAGAGGGGCAGGGAGGGAGGGAGGGAGGGGGAGAGAGGGAGAGAAGGAGAGAGAGGGAGAAAAAGAACAAGCTAATGTTCCTTTCAAGAGCATTCATTTCCTGACTTAAAGATCTCCTACTCAGGCCCGCCTCTCAGGAGTTTTGCCATTTCCAGTAGAACCTTTCTGGGGCAGACTCTTAACATGTGGGCCTTTGTAAGGTCAAAACTGTCACACCTGGCTGGCATCTCATTTGTGGACTGAGAGAGACCTGAGCCAGTGGCATGCAGTAAGACTTCCAGGTTCTGGGCCTCTAGAATCTAGCTCATTGAGCACGGACTCTTGCCACCAAGCCTGGCAACCCAAATCAGTCACCAAGACCAACATGGTGCAAGGAGAGAAGCAACTTCTGCAACTGGTCCGTTGATATGTACAAATACTCCATGGCACAAGTACACACACACACAAATAAACAAGTTCATGTAATTAAAAATAGAGCTGGGTGTGATGGCACACACCTATAATCACAGTAATCAGGAGGCAGAGGCAGGCATATCTTTATAGGTTTTAGGCCAGCCTGGTCTACATATCAAGTTTCAGGAGAACCAGTGATTCATAGACATTTGTCTCAAAAAACAGTAACGACAACAAAAAAGTTTATTGTTGCAAGCTGCTAAGTTTCGGGGGTAATTTGTTAGCACCTTTCAGTAAGACTCCACTATAGCCACAGCCTCATTAATTAGAGACGGCTTCTTTATTTAGGTGCTAAGCTGTGGAGAGTTAAGCCTGTTTATCACCAGTCCCGAGAATCAGTACGTTGATAGCAGATGCTGGATCTTGGATATTTTCAAGTTGTTTAGATAGAAGAGGTTACATCGTTTAGAAGGAGTACCTCATTGTTCATTACCACCATTCTGAACCCAGCAGGAGTATCTTATGACTGCTGGGACTAATTCCAGGATTACAGAGCACGGCCCATGGAGGGTTCTGTGTGTGGATCCAGTGATCTTTGAGAAGGGAGTGTACACTAGGGAAGAGCTTCCTGGCTGTCCTTAACTTTTCAGTGGTCCAGATGCAAACAAGAAGAGCACTGGATAGGCAGTAATGAGGTCTCCCACTAAGTGGAGTTAGAGGTTCCGTTCTGCGCCTGCCAAGAGGCCTCAACAGACTTTCAGCACGGTGCCCAGAGAACTGAGAAGGCACAGGACTCCTGTGCTTGAAGACAAGGCAGGAACTTGAGACAGCACAACTGCCTAAGTGCCTCCCACGCAAGCACGAGGACTTGTGTGCGAGCCTCAGAGCGCATGTGAAAAGCTGCGTGCAGAGGCACACGCTTGCATTCAGCACCGGAGAAGTAGAGACAGGGAGATTCCCAGAACTCTCTTGTCAGCCAAGCTCTAACCAGTGAGATACCCTGCCTCAAAACCCCGCAGTAGAGGACTCCTGGAGTAGTGTCTGGAGTTGGCCTTTGGTCTCTACACTCATTACACGTTTATGCATCAGCACATGTGATGCCCCCATACACCTGTGTGCGCGCGCAAAGAAAAAGCAGTTGGACTTCCTGTGCTCATGGATTTGCTTTGAATGTGGTTTACTACTCTAGGCAGGTCCAGTGGTGCTGACTGTTAAAGATATACGCCAGGGCCGGGTGCGGCGGTGCACACCTTTAGTCCTAGCACTCCAACTCAGAGGTAGGCAGATGGCTGTGAGTTCAAGGCCAGCCTGGTCTACAAAGAGAGTCCAGGACAGCCAAGGCTACACAGAGAAACTCTGTCTCAGAAAAACTTATGTGTGTGTGTGTGTGTGTGTGTGTGTGTGTGTGTAGGTATATATACATATGTATGCACAGGAGTAGGGGTCTTTTGTGAAGCTGACCTCTGACCCTGATGATCAAACACATCATCAGGGCTTGTTACTGTTCTGCTTTCTTAATAGAAAGAGGTACTCCTTGTAGAAGGTTTGGAAACAAAATTTCAACGTGACATTGAGTTCTGTGTAATAGATTATCTCATTAAGCTAAATTCGGAGGTTGCCAAATAGTCTGTATAAGGAGACAGTGTGAATAAAGAGATAGAAAAGCAGGTTCATTTGATGCCCAAACCAAGGCAGCCAAGGCAGACACGAGGGAGCCTGTTTTGATGAGTTCATTTGCATAGTCTATATTCTTCAGCTTTGGGGGTGTATTTGGGAATTTGAAATTGGCAAGGGACACATGGCTCATATGACTTAATTTTCTTTTACATTTATTATTTGTGTGTGTGTATGTGTGTGTGTGAGATAGATAGAGAGAGGAAGGGAGAGAGAGAGAACATACGTGGAGGTCAGAGGACCATGTAAGTTGCAGGTGTCCAAACTCAGGTTGCCAAACTTGGCAGCAACTATTTTTACACAGAAAGCTATCTTTTCAGCTCCCTCCCCCCACTGGACTTTTATAGCTCTCAAATCTCACCATTGCAGCCAGATGGATCCTCAGACCCAGAAACAATATTGAAGCAATATGGCAACAGAGAAACAGACAGTTGTCTGATTAACGGTGAGTTAGAGGCACAGGTATCCTTGCTTCAGAGGCTAGCGGCCAACTTTAAGATGGACAAGCTGCCGTTCAGTGCTGTTGAATTGCAAGAAGTGAGCGGAGGAGGCGCTTGCCCCTCTTGAGGAGTGTGCTTTCATCACCTAGCATTCCCACCAGGCAGGTTTTTTCTGCATGGGTGCAACCCCACACCTACATTCCCTAGATTCACAAAATATCCTTATGGATGCTTTGGGTGTATGGAGTCCGGAAGGTGCTTCGACACATCAAGTAAATGGAGACGAACAAAGCCCATTTTGATAGTGGGTGCTCGTGCATTTCCCGCCTAATTCTCAGGAAAGCTCAAGAGGCAGGGCATCAGCGAATAAAACATTGGGAGGCAGAGGAAGGGTAGCTGGTGTTTGCTGGTGATGTAGACGATGTAGAAAGTTCACACAAGCCGAAAGAAATTCTTTTCGAGGATCATACAGAAAGTCAGAGGACTGTCTAGGTATCCTCACGCTAGTGTTATGACAAGGCATTAAGTTAACCAGAGCCTTCTGGTCTGCCTTCTCACCCAGCTTTAACTTTCCCCAGATTCTGAGCTAGTTAGTGCTCTGGCTAGAGACTTGTCAAAGTTGACGACTGTAGTTCTGAGACTTACCCAAGTGATAACCTCATCTGAGAGGGAAGCTCCTTATTGTTGAAACAGCTGTGTGGTGAGTTTAGAGTTTGCTGGGTTCATGAACAAGGGCTGCTGTACATGTCATTTCACATGAAGAGTGGTTTTATCGGGAGTTTAAGGGAAAGCAGAAAGCAGGTTTTATTTTCCGACAGTGTCATCTTCTGAGAGAGTTAGAAGCATGAGCAGTTGAAAGGATGTATTTTCTGGGTGGATAACTTCAAGATGAGCGTGATGCTCCTTGCTTTCCTAGGGGCAGCATTCAAGGTATTTGATTCTTAACTTTGCTTGAATTGCCAGTTAATTCAAGGCGATAGAGGGACCATATGAAACACAAATGGCATCTACCTTCACGTCGCCAGAATTGTCTGCCTATAAATTAATTATTAGTGTTAAGTACGCTAATATATTGTGTATATATATCATATATAGTGTCAAATATACATGAATATACATTAATATAATTGTTCTTCACCATATAATGATAAAAATGAGTATTTGAAAATCTTTTTTTCTTTTTCTTCTTTAATAATTTGTTCACTTTTTATCCAGGCTGTAGCCCCCTCCCTTATCTCCTCCCAGTCCAACCCTCCCTCCCTCTTCTTCCCCTATGTCCCTCCTGTAGTCCACTGATAGGGGAGGCTCTCCTCTGCTATCTGACCCTAGTCTATCAGGTCTCATTGGGACTGTCTGGATCCTCTTCCTCTGTGGTCTAGTAAGACCTCCTCACCAGGGGGAGATGATCAAAGAGCAGACAACTGAGTTCATGCCAGAGACAGCCCTTGCTCCCCTTACTAGGGAACTCCCCATGGTGACTGAGCTGCCCATGGGCTACATCTGAGCAGGGCGGTCTAGATTTTCTCCATTTGTTGATTCAACAGTCTCTGCAGGCCATATCTGAAAATCTTTCTGTCTTGAAACTATTTTCTGGTACAGCCATTCATTTCTGCACAGGTAGTCTGAAAATTCTGTAAAGTTGTAGAGCTGTAATGAAACTGACTAACTGAAACTGGGGAAATAATTAGCAAGGGAGGCAGTACATGCTCTTTCTTGTGCTCTAAGGAAACCTTGCAGTGCGCCATCCCATAGTACTGTGGGAAAGCAGGTGACCAGTTCTCGCTTAGGAGTATGTTAGTGAGCATGCTAGGCATGGGTACTGTGATGCCATGCATAGGCCATACAGTCTTTTGTTTTTCTTTTCTTTCTTTCTTTTTCTGGTTTTCCAGTCCAGGGTTTCCCTGTGTAGCTTTGGCTGTCCTAGACTTGCTTTGAGGACCAGGCTGGCCTCAAACTCATAGCAATCCATCTGCCTCTGCCTCAGGTCACACATTCTTCATGTCCTTCCAGAGGAAGGAATGGGGGAGTGCTGAAGAGATGTATCCAGTCTTATATGTGAGAGTCTTATATCTCAGACCCAATGGTCTGATGTGCCTGCCATGAAGGTAGAAATCCTCAGTGCATTTGGGACGTACCTTGTAGAAAAGTTAGAAAAGGAATTTTTGCGTGGGGAGGGATACTGAACTGGTTCTTTCTGGAAACAATTACTTGCATTGGTTATTAGTGATGACTCCAAAATAATTCCTTTTTTAGGGTGACACCTTCTAATTTTAAAGTGCTTTTGCATTATGCTTTTTAATCTCTAGATAGTTCTCCGTTCCAAGACAGGAGAGAGATTAAACATAACTATGTGTAGAGTCACATAATTCACGGTTTCTGTTGGGATGGTTAACAAATAGAGAAGTAGGAAAGACAGGACGTGCTAAGACTAAAGATGGCCCATGAAGTTTGCCTAATGAGTAACTGACTAGTGGCTTTCAACATGTGGTTCCCAGACTCTCACTTATCCAAATTAAGCTAGAATCTTTTTAGAATGCGTAGCTACGAGCCGTGCTACTGAATGAGAAACTGCTGGGCTGAGGACCTGAATCAGTGGGGTTTCACTGTTGTTGTGTTGATGGGGTTAGACTCTTCAGTGCCTCATGCTTGCTGAGCCTGAGCTGTGAGCTCTGTCCTACTGAGCTGTGTTCCTAACTGGTCATACGTGTTCTCAAGTTTAACATCACTGGGCCACTCCAGCATATCTCAATGCTTCTTGAGTATTAGCATGTATAAAAGTTTTCCAAAACATTACTATTCAAAATGTGGCCAAACAACCGCAGGGTTTCTAGGTGGTTTAATGCCTCCTAAACTTGAGAATCGCTGGTCTGAAAACTTCCGAACATGGATTTTAAAACTTCTGAACATGGATTCTCTTGTTTCCCACACATGCATCTGCTGAGTTTATTTATTTTTTATTTTTTTGTGGTTGTTTTGAGGCATGTGGCCCAGGATGACCTGTAACTTCCTGGGTAGCCAAACCTGGCCTTTGAAATCCTGATTCTGCTACCTCCACCTTCAAAACGACGGGATTATAGGTTTACATCACCATGCTTGTCTTGATTTGTGTTCTAATAAAGTCATCAGTTCTGCTGGACAATCTTTGATAGTAGGATTGTTCCCTGTGATTTAGCAGAGGAGTGGACCATGAGATCAAGAGGACAATAAGCTCAAGTCTGCGGTACAAATGGCAAACATTATCAGGGCCGTTAACATTCTTGTCACTCATGGTTCAGCATTCACTGTTCAGTTTTTGGCCATGCTTGGGTGCCACCTATATCTACAGTATGGTCTTCCTCACAGAGAGGAGCTGCCGAAGCCACCTGAGAATGTCCCATTCTAGAAGTACCGTCATCCCATGACTCCTCAGTACGTCCAGCCTTTTCACTCCCCTGGGGCCTCTTCAGAGTCATCTGGAATTGTCGGGATGTGTGTTCGTCTCATAGGCTGAGGGCTTTGTGACCTTGAGGAAGCATCCCCTGGGCTTCGGAGCTGGCCTCTTGTGGCATACACTTCAAGTACTGATGTGCCCCAAGCTTCTCACTGCCCGAAGCTTTCATGTCAACAGCTTTTACTTATCCTTTCCAGGGACAGAGTCCATATTCCCAACCTGGAGGCTGACAGAGAGAGCTGAAGGTGCTCAGACACCCCCAGCTGCCTCTGTCCCTCCCTGTGGCAGTGGTCACCTGAAAACACAGAAGCTCTAGGCGCATGCCTACTCCTTCAGTGCCCAACACAAAAATGCCCTTTTGTTGTGTTGAATCCCTCTGTCACAGGATCTGGGGCCACTTGGTGAACACTGGGAGAGCTGTAGACGAGAGTTTGGCTTCTTTGTCTATAAGCAGAGTAAAATCTAATTAATTTTTCCTCTTCTTTATGCAGATCTAGGTCAGTTGGTAGAGTGCTTATCTAACAGGTCTGAGTTCTTGGGTTTGATATCCAGCACACACCTATATCTCAGCAACCAGGAGGTGGAGGCAGGAGGATCAGAAATCGAAGATCAGCCTTGGCTATATAGAACGCTCAAGGCCAGCCTGGGCTGCATGAGATCCTGTCTCAAAAGAAAAACAAATAATAAAAGCATTGTGTTATAACCCATAGAATGAATAAAGTATCCATGTGTGCCTGCTCTTGTACATAATTAGATGGGTTAGTAGGTGGGGTGGAGGGATAGTAAAATTCTAACTAATTTGTGCAGAAAGGATGAGAGAAATAGAAAACCAGAAGCAAGTACTGTAGCATTGTCTCAGATAACATCTACTAATGAATATGAATGTTAGTGGTCAGGAAAACCCAGACTTTTTTTTCAGTGCATCTTTCCAGAGATTATTAATTGTAAATGGAAATACAGTCATTTTGTGAGGAAGCCTCAGAGTTAACATTGCCAGGGATAAGACATAATTCTGTACCCTCGACATGCACTCACAGAAGGAGTTTAATTAAGACTCTCCAGAGAAACCCAGCTATTAGGATGTGAGTACATTTATCTTAAGGAACCGCCTCACACACTTGCAGAGGGCAAGTCCAAAATCAGCAGAAAGGGTTGGCAAGTCAGAGGCTGCAGAGCTCATGGTACGTGTGGGTGTGACCCCGAGAACCAGGAAGAACTGTTGCTGAAGCAGGACTCTGGAGACAGCAGTGAAGACCCATGAAGAGCCAAAGTTCCAGACTGGGTCCAGAGGCAAACCAAAGCAAATCGGAAGGCAACCAGGAAGTTCTCTCCTAGTGGAAAGGATCAGCCTCTTCCGTCTAGCTCAGCTGACTGGGCGAGGCCTATTCAGGCGCTTTGCCTACTCCGTCCTCCCGCTCAGTTAATTGCTAATTTATTTCCTTTACAGGTATGCTCAGAATATTGTTTATGCTAACACTGTCCTCCATGGCCTAGTTATGAAATTATATGAAACATTCATTTGACATTAAGCAGAATGCACGAGTAGTTCTGTGGTACTCTTGCCGAAAAAATGTGGGACCACATTTAATCGTGAGCAAGCCTGAGATAAATTCAAGCTGATAGATGATTAATAAAATTCCTGACCAATTCTTTTTGAGACAGGATCTCAGGCTGCTTTAGCTTCCCGAGTGCTAGGATTTTGGGTGTAGACAGCCAGATCCAGTTGTGACCAGTGCTATTTTAAAGTCACAAGGCTGTAGAAGACAAAGAAAGACTCAGGTACACTCGGGAGGCAGGGCAGATAAACACAACATGGAGTCCTGAGTTGGAAACAGGAACAAAAAGGAGTCCAAAACCCAATAAAATTAGAAATAAGTCCCCAGTAGGGTTTGTTGTTGTTGTTGTTATTGTTATCTTTTTCTTTCTTTCTTTCTTTCTTTTTTTTTTTTTTTTGAGACAGGGTTTCTCTGTGTAGCCTTGGCTGTCCTGGACTCCATTTGCAGACCAGGCTGGCCTTGGACTCAGAGACCTGCCTCTGCCCCCCCCCCCCCCCAGCACTGGGATCACAGGTGTGCGCCACCACGCATATCTAGTGTTCTTGATTGTGTTGTTAGTGTTCCTATTATATTGGTTGATTTCCTGGCTGCTGATTTCTATAATCATACAGTGATTATGCAGTATACTAATATTAACAGAAACCAGTTGAAAGACCTACAGGAACTTTAATTACTTTTGCAGCTTTTGTGTGGCTCCGTTTATTTAAAAATGCAAGCTTAAGTTCTTTTTTAAAAGATTTATTTTCTTTTGAATGAGAAACGTGTGTGTGTGTGTGTGTGTTTAACTCTGGGGCACGCGCGTCTGAGTGCAGATGTGCACAGAGGCTAGGAGTGCCCTGGAGCTGGGGCTACACGTGGTTCTGAGCTGCCTGGTGGCAGGTGCTGGGAACTGAACGTGGGTCCTCTGTAAGAGCAGCACAGCCTCCTAACCACCGAGGCCTTCTCCAGCCCTGCGAGAAGAACCTCAGCAAGTGCTCGAGGACTTTTTAACGACAGAAGATATTTTGTGTTTACAACAGCCCATGTTGTGCGTGTACACATACAGTTTTGCGTCTACCTCTCGGTGTTTTCCCAGATGTGAAATTCAGTCCCTATTTATTTTATGAGTGCGTCTTTAAAATCGCTCAGATTTCTGCCCTGATTTCCTTTCTCTGCTCTGTGCTTTTCCTGATCATAGCATCCTTTAGTGAGCTCTTGGCTCTGCAGGCCTTGTTGATTCTGGGGTCTTTGCCCCTGAGAAGATGATGTACACATAACATTATGGAGACAAAGAACACCGGGCCAGAACTCAAGAGGCTGTGATGCCAGCATCTTAGTCTGGTTCTGTTGTTAATTTGGTTCCTTTGCACTTGTAATTTTCTGAGACCAAATAGTTTTGGCTAAATACCATGTACATAAGTTGGTGTATGGGTTAAAATGATTATATAAATATTATATGTATTACAATGCTGTGTTTTTAGATGTTTCTAAATGTTTTATCTATATGTGTTTTCCCATGTCCCCAAAGTCTTTGATTTTTTTTATCAGAGACTTTTTTTTATCAGATACATTCTAGCATTTCCCTTAGAGAGAAAGAGAGAGAGAGAGATTCCTCAGCTACTATAAACTTTTTTTTTCTTTTTTAATGTAGCTCTTACTAGTCTACATCTTGCTAAGCAAGCTAGCTTTTCCATAAATTTTAAGGTGCACCTGTCTCTAATTCCCTAGTTCTGGGATTACAAACATGTGTCAGAATACTCATCCTTTAAAAAAAAAAGTCCAGTGAATGTTCTGCAGACTGAATAGTTGTGCTAGTTGCAAGGCAGGCAAGCACTTGACTGATGAGCCAGCTCTCCAACTGCCATACAGTACTTGATTTTTCGGTGTGTGTCTGTAATCTGTTATTGTTGCTGCTCCTTGTCCTCTTCCTCCTCCTCCTTCTCTTCCTCCTCCTTCTCTTCCTCCTCCTCCTCTTCCTCTTCCTCCTCTCCTTCATCATCTTCTTCTTGTCTTACTTTCTCTGGAGGTTGTGCGTGGCTGTATTCTCAGTATCTTTCAGGTGTCCGTGTAGGCTGGCTTGGGTTTGGCCATGATTCAGTGGCTCCCTGACACAACCCAATAGGAGGGATTTTGGGGTCATCTGCTGATGTCTCCTGCGCTAGCAGCGCAGCACAAGAGTCCTGAGAAGGGTCTCTTGGCCATCTGTATTGACCGTGTTAACAGAGCAGTGACTGAGGCCCAGAAAAAGCAAGTTGCACGGTCAGAAAACAGCGGGGCTGGGAGATAGCTGAGCAGGCAAGCAGTTGTCACAGAGTGAGAACCTGCATTCCATTCTGCAGAACTCACATAAAGCCAGGTACTGTGTGATCTCCGTGCTCCTACAGTGAGCTGGTGGGCAGAAACAGAATCCTTCCAAGGATTCTAAGCTTGTAAGTCAGGAAACCTGGTGTGCACAGTGGCAAACAAATACGTGGTAAAAGGTGAGGGTTGGGACCTGAGGTTGTCCTCTGACCTCTACGTACCTACTGTGACGCATGCATGAACACACGCTTGCACACGCACACACACACACCATACAAAGAGTTTTGTTTTGGTTTGGTTTTTTAGTTAAAAAAGAGAGAAATAAAGTTTTAAGAATGAATTATACCTACCATGTATGTTATTTTGCATGGGTACCTTACCATTATTTTCCTGTTATTTGGGAAATTGGCTTAAGTTCTGAGGTAAGACTGAAATGATGAAGATTGGCTGACAATTTGGAACACCAAGGGCCTTAACAAAGAAAGCTCGATTTTCTTCATCAGAAAAGATAACTTGGCTAAGCTCAGCATATTGCTGAGCAGAGGGTATTCCTTGGTTCCTGTGGGATAGGGCCATTCTCTCACAGCAGATTGTCTGTGTCTCTGTCTCTCTGCCTCTGTCTGTCTCGCCCCACCTCACTCTTTCCTTCTCCCTCTTTGCAGACCTCAAACTCACAAAGAATCTTTCTGCCTAGGCCTCCAGAACACAGGGATTCAAGGGCTGTGCCCCATGCCTGGCAGCAGTCATAATTTAAGAAATGATGCCTCCTAGTTTCATTGTCTTTCCTGCCTTGTTTCCTTGTGTTGCCTCCTGGGGGGGGTGTCCCCCTCCTACCTTGCCTCCCCTCCTACCTGGCCTCCCCTCCTACCTAACCTCCCCTCCTACCTGACCTCCACTAGAGAGCTAGTGGTCAGCCAAGTTACTCAGAATTGGTGCATTCTGCCTTACGTTTTCACATCCCGAGGAACAGGCACTGTTTGTGTGTGAGAGCAACTGTGTTCCTACCTGTGCTCATTCATGCTTGGCATCTAGAGGCCAGGGAACAACCTCAGGTGTACTCCTCAGGTAATAGTCACCTGTTCTTATGAGACAGTGCCTCTCACTCACCAATACTCACAAAATAGGCTAGGTTTGCTGACAGCGAACAAGGCTCTCAGAAGGGAGGTTACAAGCGCATGCTGTCTTGCCTATTTGTTTTCTTTATGTGGGTCATATGGATGAAACTTAGGTTATTATCTTTGCAAAGAAAACACTCTTTTGACTAAGGTAGCTCCCCAGGCCCTAGGAACAAGCATTCTTAATGCCACCTCTCTATTGCAGACAAGAAATCTCTGAGAGGTGAAGTAATGATGAGGATGGATAATCATGTGATAGGATGTGACTTGGGTGAAGATTCTACTATTGCCTCTTTATGATACAGTACCTGACAACAGCTTAGAAGCCAGCTTGAGGCAGTTTTTTTCTCCATCAAATTAATATAAAAATTTTCACATATGTGGGTGATAATTATCCTCTTTCCTCCCTTCAACCCCTCTCAATCCTCCCACACTCTTTTCTCTCAAATTCATGGCCTCCTTTTCTTAATTATCATTTTTACAAATATATATGAATAAATATATAAACACAAGGTGCTGAGTCTGCTTAGTTTTGGCTATCTGTATGTTTTTAGGGCTGACCATTTGGTATTGCATGACCAATTAGGAGGCTCCATCCTGGGGAAGGCTAATTCTCCATTTCTGTGCAGTTGTTGATTCTCTGTAGCTTTTCATCTAGAGGTGGGGTCCTGTGACATTTGCCCCTCCCATGATGGCATGTTAATTGGTGGTGTTCTTGTCCAGGTATTGTATAGTCAACTGTACTGTGGAGATTTCATGGTTGTAGCTTCCCTGTCATTTCTAGAAGATACAGTTTTGAAGCAGAAGTCCTGGTCCTTGGCTTTTAAAGTATTTCTGCCCCCCCCATCCGTGATGTTCCCTGAGCTTTAGGTATAGGGCTTATACTGCAGCTGTATCATAAGAACTGGGGCTGGGCATCCCACGATCAACTCTTTTCTGCATTTTGACTAGTTCTGGCTTTCTGTTGGTCTCAGTCTGCTACAAGAAGAACTGCTGTCTATTCATGCTTCACAATACCTAACAACAGCTCCCAAAGCAGCTTGGGTAGTTCTTCTTAGTCAAGTGTGATAATCCACATGTCACGGCCTGAACTTGGGCAAAGTCAGCATTGGTTAAGCAGAGACATGAGAACGTTGTCTGAAACACCTTGCCTGGGGCCTGATGCTAGGGTTGAACTTGTGACCTTATGTCTTCTCTGTAGTTGAGCTTTCCCAGGGGAGCTGGTACTCTGTGTTAAACGGTTGCCCTAATTATAGGAGTATCATGGACAACCTTGCTTTCAAACTTCTTAGCCTGGGCTTTTTGTTTGTTTCTAAGCAAATATATTGATTTACAAACAACGAGGTCTCCTGTGCGTGATGTAAATTACTTTTGAGATTGTTCTAGCAAAATTCTAGGTATTGACAAGTATCACATCTTTTGATTACTAGAGCTGAGACAAGGAGGTTCTCTGGAGGTCAGTTGTTGAATTATTCCTTTCTCTGGAAGCATCCTTGTTTGTAACCAGCATTAGCCATTTTGTAGGTTTTTCTTTCTTCCTCTTCTCCACCCCTTTTCTTCCACGCTTACAACCCTCTAACACCAGATAAGAAAGAAAATAGAGAGGTAAGGAAAGAGATCTTGAATAAAGACAAGGGTCAGAATGGGGCGACATCTTTAGACTACTTCCTGCTGTTTAGGGGCATTGAGCTACTTGGAGCAAGTTTGATCTTTGCTGTCAGGATACCTAATTTCTTCTTTTTGTGGCTTCTTTTCACACTTCTACTTAACAAACCATGACCAACCATGACCAACCACAACCAACACCAACCAACCAACCTCTTGGGGCCTCACGCCTCTTGGGGCCCTAGCATTTTATGCACCCTCTGAAAAGTCCCCAGAATTCCAAATGTCACACAATAACAGAAACTGTCTGCCGCTACCATACCTCTGCTACAGCCTGAGGCAAATCATAGTTGGCTGCTGTGGACAATCCCACACCTGGGATTGAAACAAAAATACATTACTATAATATTTCTATGTTTTTTAAAGAACTAAAACTCCCAAATTCTTCCTACATTTATTCCTTTGTGATGTGAGCACCCTCCCCTGCTTTGCTGTTACCTTGGGAGCTGTTGTGTCATGGAACATTTGGGATTTTGTTGTTGTTGTCTTTTTTAGAAAGGGCATGCATGCGTTTTGACTCTATAGTGTCTGGTGCACTGTAAACGTGTAATGTGCTTACTGTCCTTGTGATCATATGAGACAGCATGGATGGCTCCAGTGACATTTCTGTTCCATTTGCTGCAGGTGACAAGAAGTACATCATGGGACCCAAGCTTTCCACTCTTGATGCCACTGTGTTTGGACACTTGGCACAGGCGATGTGGACCTTGCCGGGGACAAGACCAGAGCGGCTAATCAAAGGCAAGCAGTAATTCCCTTCATGCTGCAGGAGGATGGTGGGTGGGCAGCAGCATCGGGAGGTGGGTGCAGTGAGAAGCAGTGATGCCCACAGTTCTCTGTCCCTAGCATGCTGCTAATTTTGTATCCACCCCTTTCACTGCTTTTGCTCTCTTGGTGGAAACTTTGCTAAGAAAGCAGTAATAAAGAGCCTGGATAATTTAGGACTGGTCCAAACCCAGGAGTGTGAGTGGTTTGAGTAGGGAAGCTTTTCCCTGTAGCTTTAGAATAAACAACCAGACCACCCTTGGCCTTGTCATGTGTGTGAGTATATTAAAGTGATTTTAGTTCTTTGGTCCTAGCTATTGACAGAGCCACACAAGCTGCTCTTGGGACTGCTTGACATAATGAGAAATTATTCTTAATTTAGATGAATAGAAAGACAGACTGAGCAATCAGCAATTCTTAAAATACACATGTGGTCAGGAAGACAGCACAGCAGGTAGAGGGACCTGATGCTGCTGACAGCGAGCGTCCCATCTCTGGAACCCACATGGTAGGAGGGGAATCCCTTCCTGCAGGCTCTCCTCTGACTTTACTTGGGACTCTCTAAATAGATACAAAAATCAAAATTAAAACCACACACTGTAGCTATACATACCACTACCAAATATTACACATTTAACTGGAGAAAATATAAAAAAGATAGAAACATTGTAAAAAGTGAGAAATGTAGACTAGGCTCGGTGATTCACAGCTGCACTCCCCACACATGGGGCCTAAGGCAAGAGGACGGTGGGTTCAAGGCCAGCCTTACTTACATGGAGTGCCAGCCCAGCCTGCACTGTGTTGTGGGGTCCTGTCTTACAACAAACAAACAAGCAGACAAACACACACATCTGCGGCCTCATAATTCACAGAGAACTACCGGTACTGTCCTATGCCTTTTCATGTTTTATCAAGTACAAGTGTGTATGCACTGTAAAAGGCTGGAATCATAATGTCAACACTGTTAAAACCTAAAGCTTTAAAATAAGCAGTGCATTTTGCTTTTTCTTGCCATCGACTATTCTTCAGGAATGTGTTTTTAGCAGTTGTATAATATTTCATCCTTTTGCTATATTGTTGTAGTTTGTGTGGTTACTATTGTTTTGTTTTTAAGGGTTGTTAGTATTTTTTTTTTTTAAGTTTTAAAAATGTTGTGGCTGGGCACAGTGGTGCACGCCTTTAATCCCAGCACTCAGGCAGTCAGAGGCAGGCAGATCTCTGTGAGTTCGAGGCCAGCCTAGTCTACAAAGCAAGTCCAGGATAGTCAAGGCTACACAGAGAAACCCTGTCTCTAAAAACAAAACAAAAAAATTCAAACCCCATAAATTTTGTGTATGTGTATGGATGTATGTGTGTATATGTATAGTGTGTGTGTGTGATCATGCTAGTGCCTGTGCCTGTGTATGCATGTGTGTATAGAGGCTGAAAGGCGACATTAGTTTATTTCTCTCACTTTCCACTGTTTCTTTTTGAGACAGGTCTCTCCCTGAACCTCACGGACTGGCTAGGCTGGCTGGCCAGTGAGCACTGGGGACTGATCTGTTTCCACCGTCCATTCCTGGGGTGACAGACACACACCTTCATGCCTGGCATTTACATTTCTGGGATCTGAGTTCAGGTCCTCAGGCACTTCACCGACCGAGCCCTTTCTCTGGCCCCTTTTCCCTTACTTTGAATCAATGTTCTGTAGTGAATCTTGTTGTATCTATGTACTCATTCTTTCTTCTGATTACTCCCTGAGGCTAACTCCTAAGTAGGCACCGCTAGCTCGAAGGACAGATGCTTCCATGCTTTCGAGAAAGGCCAGCGTGCTCTCTGCTCTTCTGAGCAGTGTCTGACAGCCTCTTTACTTTACTTCCTTGATTAGGCTAACTATAATTTGTTTTAAAATTTTAACCTTTTTTGTAACCTGTGTTACTAGCAGTAATAGCCTTTCTGTATTTTTTGTTGGCATGTCCTATGTAACATTTTCTGTTCTTTTTACATTTTATTTAGTGGTGTGTGTGTATGTGTGTGTGTGTTACTAGAGATGAGTCACAGGGCTTTGCACATGCCGTCAAGTGCTCTGCCCCTGAGCTGTGTTCCCAGCCTTCACTGTGACACCTTCATGCATGTATATAATGTGTTTTGATCTTAATCATTCCCTCAGAAGCGTTCTTGATGTAGACTCAGAACTGGTGTCTTAATCAGGAGACTTTTTCATGTTCTAAGAGAAACCTGATTCAGAAACTTTCACCAACAATGTTTTTTTGTCGTTTATTTTTTTTACTTGATAGATTAAAAAACATATAAAATGTTTTTTAATATTTTTGAAAACCACCTAGGAATTATTCTTACTCTGCCGCTCTTGCTCTTTTTCGTCTGGCAGTAGCCAGGTAGAGGTTGTGCTGGGGCATAGCTGGTTCGGTGGGTTTTGTAGGTGTTGAATTCTGAGCTCTCTGGGCTCGGGTCACTGATCCCAGACTCTCTGATGGTCCTGTGTAGCTAACCACAGTGGTAGCCAGTCCCTGAACATGGGACAGGGCGGTACTGTGTACATGCCTGCAGAGTACATGTGTCTGTGTGTGTGTTTGGCCACTGGCCTCATGTTTGACAGATATTTGCTGGTAATGACCCAGGACAGGGAGTGGCTTTTGCTGGGGTCTCTCTTTCATCTTCATTCTTACCACGCACCGTTAGATCTTGGAGAAAATTTACCGTAGATTCTAGGTCTTGGTGACAGTGTTTCCATTGTCAATGAAGTTGTTCACAGAACATTTTTGATTAGGGACATTGGGGTAATACAGGAAGATAACACTAGTCGTGTTATTTTTTTCTCCAAGAAAGCAGCAGAGGGTGTTTCCACGTGGGAAAGTCCAAGGGACGTCTCTTAATTTTGTCTAGGATTGCTGAGTCAGTAGAGGAGCCTTCAGCTTTCGAGTTGTGTGAGAGAGACACTTTAGGTTTTTTCTTTATTTGCTTGATTGGATTTCCAAGTTAGACAATAATACATAATGGTTGCAAGTTGAATTATAAGAGAACAGGTTAAAAATGTGTGGATTTCCCCTTTATTGATGTCCGGAACCAGCCACAGAATGATCAGCCCAGGAGAATTAATGTGGTTTTTTTTTTTCAGGTACAGATTTATTTATACATAGTTCTGATTTGTTTGTTTTGACTATTTGCTTAAGTAATGCGGTTGTGCATTACTTTAACTTATTAGAAGCTTTGCCAGCTGAGAGAAGAGGTGATTTAGTCCAGGACCAATGGATATCTATCTTTCCTTTTCTCTTCCTCCCATCTCCCCTTTTCTTCTTGAGCTGATATGTCATGCCAAGCTTAAAACCCGTGCGCGTATAACTTTATTCACGGATGATTTTGTTTTAATAGAATGGGGAACTCAAAGTAGAATCTAAAGCAAACAGATATGTACATTTAAAGTTTCAATAAATATTGAATCATGTATTTTAACTCTTTCAGTATTAAATATGTTCCGGAGTAGGGTGTAGCAGTTAACCCTCTGCCAGCCGCACAGTGTGATGCTTGACCTCCATAGCCTCACCAGTGCTGGATGCAGCACACTAACTTTTTAGCAGTCTATACTCTACAGAGCAAAACGTTGGTAACTATGGTTGAGTGTGCCTTAAAGAAAAGCAGTTTTTTCTACTCATAGAGCTTACATAGAGCACAGACATTTATGTTGATAAGGGGTTTTCTCTGTCTCTTTCTGTGTCTCTCTGTCTCTCGCCCTCCCAACACCTGCTTCTACTGCTAACCTTTACAGTGTTTGTTGTTTGTTCTGTGTGTATGTGGGGGGGCGGTGGTAACAGGTTGAGGGGGTCATCTGATGGGAACTTGCACACGGGAAGGACTAGCAGAGCCAGGTGAAGGGAGACCCGGACTCTAGATGGTCACTCTTTCTTCATTCTCTTTTCAGGGGCAGGAGGGGGTTTGTGGGATCACAGTCCTTCTCATCTAGGCAAAGCTGTCAACTATGCCAGAGCGTTACAACTTTTCCCACCAGAGCTCACTGCTGTTAGGGAGCAGTTCTTTCCCTTCACAGTTGCAGGAAGAAACACGGGGTAGTAGTCCCCGACAAATACAGCAAAATGTTTGCATCCCGGGCCAGTCTCTCTGCTCCTCAGCATAGACTGGGTCACAGTGGGGTGTGAGCATGGTGGAGTTAGCGCGCTCAGCAAACGAGTGGACTACTTGCAGCGCTTCCTTGCTCCCGATGAGGACCCTATAAATGTCGGCTGATGTGATTATTGATTTTCACGATCTCACACAGAAGTGACATGAATGTCACACCACCAGGGAACAGCTCTTCTGGAGAAAGGTAAAGAAATGAGGAAAGGCAGCCCCAATGATAGAACATCAAAAGCTGTGTCTCTAGTTCTTACAGCTAGAGTTTAGCTTTTTGTCCTCCTCTTCCTTTTCCTCTCCCACCCGCTTTTCTCTTTCCACTCTTTTGCTTCCCTTCCTCTCCCTCTCCTCTTTTTTTTTTTTTTTTTTGTCAGTGCTGGGAATGAAACCCAAGGCTTCTCATGCCTAGGCCAGTGCTCTGTAGCTGAGCTGTGTCCCCAGGCCTTTTTAATTTTTTTTATTTTACTTTTATGTTTACAGACAAGGTCTCATGAATTTGTCCATGGCGGCCTTGAACTTGCCCTGTAGCTCAGGTGTCTTAGTCACGTTTTAGTTGCTGAAAAGAGACGTCATGACCACAGCAACTCTGATAAAAAGAAAGCATTTAATTCAGGGCTAGCTCACAGTGTCAGGGGTTTAGTCCATTACTGTCATGGCAGAGAGCATGGCAGGCAGCACGCTGCTGGAGAAGTAGCTGTGAGCTACATCCTGATCGGCAAGCAGGAAGAGAGAGAGCCCAGGCCTGTCGTGGGCTTTGAGGTTTCAAAGTATGTCACCCCATTGAGATGCCTCCTCCAACAAGGCCATATCTGCTTCATCAAGGCCATGTCTCCTAATATTTCCAATTCTTCCAGATAGTGCCTTTCTCTGGTGATTAAGGATTCAAATATATGGGCCTATGGGAGCCATACTCATTCAAACCACCACATGAGGCAAACCTCGACCCTTCTGATCATCTTGTCCCAGACTCGCACGTGGCTGGGATCGTAGGCCTGTACCACTGGGTAAGGCTCTCATTCTCTCGTGGTCCTTTGGAACTGCTCCTGGGGATGGATTTGACTGAGTTGAAGAGAGCCGCCTGGGACCTCCAGCCTCTGTCTTTCTTGTGAGGTCTTTCCCCCTTTCTTGCTGTCATTACATTCTTTTACAGTTCTTAGTTTGGTACCTGGGGAGAGAGCCACATGCCTGTCCCTGAAGGAGGAAACAGGGCAAGGTTTTATATGTGTCTCCTGAAGGGCATGATAGTGCCGGCTTCTCAGCTTCTGCCTCCTGAGCACAAATCCCCTCATTGGAAGATGAGTGGCCTGGGATCTGGAGCCACATGGATCACACTGCTGTGATTCATGAGTTCAAATGGTGACCTCTAACCAGGAGCTGACTATGGATTTACAGGTCCATGAAGCAGGGGCCCCTGTGTGTTGTTATGTGTGTAGAGGGGGTGCAAATTTAAGGAAAACACCAGTCAGGGTCTGGAAAGTTTTAATGACATGGGAAAAATATTTATAATAATATTACTTGGGATATCAGATAACAACAATCAATAAATAGAAAAGACAAATATTAAAATATTAATTGTGACTGCTTTAGATGGATGACATGATAAATCTGTTCTTTTTCTTTATGTGCTTGTACAATTTCTAGCCACAGACTTGTAATATTCCAAATTATGTTATTTTCTTTAATGAAAAATAAACCAGGTGCTTAGAGTGTAATCAACAGAGCCGTTAGTGTAGACAGAAATAAAATGGCTGTGACAAGGGGCCCGGAGGGAATTATTAGAGTGTGCTGCATCCACATCATACACTGTGAGATGAGCATGGTTGCTGTGCTGTGGGATTCAGAAGTCCTCGCTGTGCGTCAGTAGAAGAGACGGCAGACTGCGGCAAATGCAAGTTTATGTGAACACTTAAAGCACACTTCTATAAGAATGCAAAAATGTTGATAATGGCTTACTGGAAACTTTTTTTTTGCTTGTTGGAATTTACTATTTTTTTTCACTAAAGATGGATTACATATATAATAAGTGAAATGTTAGTTGAAAAGATATACAAAGAAAGGTAAGGTCCAATTACTATTTGTATGCAACACTGCCATCTAGTGGATCAAAGGCAAAACTCATTCGATTCATTTTTTCTTTTGGAGTATTGGGAAATGGTGCTCACATACTATATCATATTACCGTATTCATAATTATGTGTGCAGCTTTTTAAATTAAACATTTAAAAGAGTAAAAACACAAATATTATATGTTTTTGTAGGCACGGGTATCTGTAATTCACAATTCACAAATCTGAATTGTCCATTTTATGGAAAATATAAGGCATAGTTTTTAATATTTTTTAAATTTTATTTTTATCTTTTCCTTATATTGAAAACAGATTCCTTTATTATTCAATATATCCTGATTATAGTTTCCCTCCTCTCTGCTCCTCCTGGCTCCTCTCTCTCCTCTCTGGAGCCACTCCCTTTCTGATTCTCATTGGAAAAGAACAGGCTTCTAAGAGATGACAGCCAAACATGACAAAATAAAATATAGAAAGATAAAGCAGAAACCATCATACTGAAGCTGGAAAAGACAAGCCAACAGAGGGGAAAGAGTCTTGAGAGCAGGCACGAGAATCAGAGATCCTCTTGTTCTCACAGTCAGGGGTCCCATAAAAATACTAAGCTAAAAGCTGTGATATACACAGGGGGCCTGAAGCAGCCCCAACACAGAGGACCTGCTGCAGACCTGATTGCCCTCTGCTTGCTGACTCTGTCTCTGTGAGTTCATATGAACCTTGCTTAGCTGATGCAGAGGGCCTTGTTCTCCTGGCGTCTTCCATCACCTCTGCTCTTACACTCTTTCTGCCTTTTCTTTTGAGGGGTTCCCTGAGTTCTGAGGGGAGGGATTTGAGGGAGACATCCCTTTTAGACTCTTTCTCCACATAATGTCTGTCTGTGAGTCTCTGCGTCTGTTCCTATCTTCTGCCAGAGGAAACTTCTTTGATGATGATGACTGAATGAGGCACTGACCTATGAGTATAGCAGAATATCTATCAGTAAGAGTCATATGTATGTATATATACATATATGTATAATATATGTATATATACATGTTTTAGACCAGCAGTAGTGGTCGTTGTATATGGTTTTGACTTAGGCTCTGCGCTGTCTAGTATGCATCTCTTGGCCACTCCATCAGTGTTGGATATGGGCTCCATTTCATGGTTTTATGTGAACTCAGACATCGGTTGACTATTGGTGTAAGTTCTGTGCCCCCACTGCCTTGACTCATCTTGCAGGCAAGGCATATTGTAGGTCAAAAGGTTTGTGCCTGGGTTGGTGTTTATAAATTAACTTAATAAACGAATGGTCATATTAGTGCTTTTGCTATGCAGGCATGAAGTGGTAAAATGCTTCTCAAAGCCAGATGGTCAGAAGGTAGCTACCAGTTTTGGTAAACTGCTCCTCTTCTTCTGGTCACTATAGAACACACTGTCTTTTTCCACTCAGTCTGCTCACCGATTTTTAACTTTTCTTATTTTAAAAACATTTTCTGTGCATATAAAAATCCAAATAGTTTGACAGTATCTCTTTGGAAAAAAAAAGAAAACAAAAAAACAACAGTGTTAAAGTTTAGCCTGCTTCCTTCTTTCACATTTTCCAGTACAGGTCCCACTGTACTTCGTGGCTCTTTCATAGCACAAACTAGGTGCTTTGTAAGTGAAAGCCATTTTTTTCTCCCACATGCTTGGAGTTGGGAGCTCCAAGACCATGTTGTCTGAGGAGGGCCTGCTTCCCAGTTCACAGGGAGAGTGCCCCCTCACTAGGTCCTCCTACAGCAGAAAGGGCAGTAGCTGAGGCTTTCATTTGAGCCACGAGGGCCCACCTCATCCTTACCATCTCCTGATGCCCCACCTCCTGACCGCATCTCCTTGGGAGTTCAGATTGTATCGCTTGGAAGTGGGGGGAGGTGGGGTGGGGAACTCGGGCATTCTGATCAGCAGCACTGTGGGCTTGCCTTTGAGCGCTATCTCTCACTTCTCTGCCCCACTGCAGGTGAGCTCATCAACCTTGCCATGTACTGTGAGAGGATCAGGAGGAAGTTCTGGCCCGAGTGGCACCAGGATGGCGACAACACCCTCTACGAGTCTGAGGAGAGCAGTGAGGGCAGCAAGACTCACACACCCATGCTGGATTTTAGCTTTTACTCAAGGACAGAGACCTTTGAAGATGAGGGGGCTGACAACAGCTTCTCCAGGACCCCAGACACGGATTTCACTGGACACTCTCTCTTTGATTCTGATGTGGACATGGATGATTACACAGACCACGAACAGTGCAAATGATGACCCTTCACTGACCCTCTTCCTTAGGAGTTACCAATCCCTGGGGTCGGTCCGTGTCCCGGGTAGAAATCTGTCTGGGCTGGGAGGAGATCTCCAAGCTTGGCCCAGTTGTAACATGCTAACTGGACTATAAGCCGCCTTATTTCTTTTTTTGTACAGATAAAACCACAGAACCATTCCGATGGCTGCGTTTAAAACAGACAAGACAAATATCAGCATGGTACCTGAAATCCATTTTTGTTTTCATTAGAAAACCAATATTGTGTGGGAGGGCAGGTACACGAGTGGGTTGTCAGCTGAGTGTTTCCGTTGATCCTTTTCAACGGAGGACTTGGTTGTCCGATGGATTCCCGAGCGTCTCTCATCCGCAGGGTGTTTAGGGAGTGAGAAATATCATGAGAAGAGATGAAGGCGATGCCATCCTTCGACTGCTGCTGTACCTTGTGCGTATACCTTCCCGTGGAGCAGAGGTCGAGTGTCATTCAGCGGATTCAGCGGGCAGCTGCTGAGTGCGTGGCGCTGCGTGGGGTGCTATGCAACACGAGTTTCCCTGCAGACCCCGCCGGTGGCGAGCGTGGGACGGGGGCAGGTCCTTCAACTATCGTGTGCCTCATTTCTCCCACCTGCCACGTGGGGATGACAATACTCTCCACCTACCTACCTCACAGGGGTGCTGTGGGGATTCCTGTGGCAGCGTTAGCACGGCGCTTTAAACCTCCTGCTAGCGGTGCCACACAAACGCATACTGTGCTCCGGGAGTGTCTGAGGGCGAAGGACTCTCCTATCTGGGCAGCAGGAGCAGTCCCTTGCAGAGGCTGCGCAGATGAAACACACACCACAGAGCCCGTTAGGACAGCGTCACGTCCCTTTGTGGCTTTGCTGGAAGGACTGGCAAGTAGCTCCTCGGTCCCGGCTCTGTCGCTTTCTTTGTGGAGCGCATTGGAATGTGGCTTTGCTGTCCCCTCCCCCAACGTGCTAACCTGCCTGTATTTATCGGTTTGGAGAAGATAAAGATTTACTGGTTTCGCAGGTTAACAGAGGGAAAGGAGAGTATCTGACCTTTGCAGGTGGAGGCTTGTGGACTGTCGTGTCTTTTTGACAGAGATGTGTTGGAAAGAGAACCGCAAAGGTGCTCCTGTGAGTGAGTCCTCTGTGGAGGTGACCCGCTGTTGTTGGGTGACAGGACAGCACTGATCCCAGTTCCTAGTGCTTCATCATCTCTCATCCCTTCCCACGTGCCCTTTACCTCTCCACAGAGCCCCCGAAATGGTGGGATTTCCCTGTACCTGTGTTTGTCTCTGAAGGCAGCTTTGGGCAGCTTAGTGCATTCTCCAGGCAATTGTGGGGCAAGGGTTCTGTGGGATGGCTATGGATTTCTGCAAACCAATGGCTTCTAACCATCGGGGAAGGATTACTTCTTAGAGAGTTGATGAGACCCTTCAAAGACAGAAGTTTCTGGGAAATTAATGTACTTTACTTGAAAAGTAACCTCTTTTTAATACAGCTTTTCCAGGACAGTCTTTAAAGAGTGTCGCCCATTTTCAAGGAGGCAAAGAGGAAGCGCTTTTGAAGATGTTTGCCACGCAAGCAGCCGTAGGGCATATGGAAATGGGAATAATGAACTGTTGAGCTAGAAATTCTTACCTGTAGAAAACTTAGCTATGGATATTTGGTATTAAAATTATTCCTATTTAGAGGAACTGTTCAATGACCAGTAAGAATATAGTGGAGGAGGCGTGCATGATTAAGTGTGCTTGGGTGTCAGCATCATTTGGGTGTCTCCTGGTTTTCTAGTCAGCTGGCGGCAGGCCCATGGGGTGAGGCAAACTCTTGAATGACACATGGACAGGGGGACTGTGGACCTGACTGCACAGTCCTTAATGGGTGGCCTTTATTGTCCAATTTGGTGGCTACATGCTACTACTTATAAGGAAAACAATGAGAAATTAGAGGGCATTTTGCTCATTTGCTCGAGGTTTTATTTTTGTTTCTATTTTTCTGGAAAGTAACTTAAGGAAGCATGATCTTTTTCATAAATACATGCTTTTGATTGGGCAGAAAACCCATGGACCACATGTTATTTTAAACCTTTTTTATTCTAGAAACACAGCTGCTTATATGTCAGCTTCCTACGCCACAATCAGTCTTAACGAGCAGTGGCTATATGCTTTGGATCCATCAGGACAGTTAAAAGGACAAAATACATTTATGCAGAAATAGCCTACGTTGCCAGAGTTCACCCTTTCATCGTCCTATAATCAGCTGTGACCAGTGATGGTACCAAGGCCATGGCAACCGTATCAGTGATTACAGACATAGAACACTTTGGGCCTGAATCACTGTTGCAGTCCAGGCCTCGGGAGAATCTTGCCCACGTACACAGAGCTATTAGATATGCTTTGGGAAAATAAGTAAGATTTAAGGAAAGGAAGAATAGATTTGTTGTTTTTTGTTCTTTTGAAAGTATGCACTGAAGAAAGTGCAAGACTTAGCTCTAGAGAGCCTTTTACTAGAGAGCCCCTACGGTCCTTTCTGTCTCCATCACATACCATGTACCTGAAGAACAAGACCTGCAGCTGAAGTCTTTCCCTTGCCCGCAGGACTCTTGCCATCACACACTTGTCTTGGTTTTCTTCTAAGCCGTGTTTCTGAGCACTTGCTCCGTATTTCGGTAGCAGCACGCACCCCAGCCTCACTCTGAGCACTGGATTCCACATCGCTCTCACCTCCCATATCCGGGCAGTCTGGCTCAGGTCAATTCAAGAGGCCTTTTCTCAGCAGCTCTTGCATGTGCAGTACTGCTAGGCTTTGAATAACAGCAAGATGGATTTCCAGATTGTCAGCACTCCCCTTTCCTTATTATCTTTAAAGTAACTCGTGTTCATTCAGTCACCCACTCACTCAGCACATACTGAGAATCTACCCTGTCTGTGTCTCGTCCTGGGATGCACACTAGGTAGAGAGGAGCTGACAGGTCAGACATGATGCTCTGACTTCAGAGCATCCTCTTTTGTTTAGCTATTTGTGATAATGTTAACATGCCCAGACTCTTTCCAGATCCATCTCACTCATTCTACTGGAGGAATCTTTGGAAAAAAACCTTTTGGTCTGTAGGGTTATCTGTTGCCTCAGGCTGAGGCTGCCTCCTTAGGACTTGAGAGGCTCATGCTCTTCATTTGTCTCCCATGACTCTTCCATACACCCTCTAGTGCAGCATTTATGACTATCCATCCATGGTTCCACCTTTGTGCTTCTGGTCATGACAGCCCCTCTGTTGAGCTGCCCTACCCTCTGGCCCCTGTCACCCATCTCTTAAGACCCAACTTCATCAGTTCCGCATGAAGAATTCCCTCCCAACTTATTATCATCCCCCTTTCCTCTAAAAACAAAAACACTTATGTTTCCTTCCCTGAAGGCTAGATGGGGAAAGCATGCTATAAAGTAATGGGTTTTCATTGTGTGTGTCAGTGCCTCTATTGATAATCTAATGAGAGTTCTAGGCTCTATTCCCAGAAAAGTGCATATATGCAAATATCAAAATTTTTACATATAAATTCAAAGATTTGGAAAGTGGAATTGCTCTTTGATCCCTTAGGGGGCCCACAGACCCCAGATGAAGAGGTCTTGTTCTAAATGTCACTGTTGATGTTGTCCTTGTCTGTTACACATCCAGGGAGGAGAGAATTGGTATGAGTTGTGCAAACGGAAGTGATGCCTATTGTTATCTACACCGAGGAAGTGCTGTGTGTCAGAAAGGGAAGAAAGAACAGCTGTCTCACATTGTCTGAGAAAATATCTTTGTTCAGACAGATTCGGAATGTTTATCTTTATGTGTGTGTACATGTCTTTGTACATACTTTTGAGGGTGCACAAGCTTTGTGGGGATTAGATCCTGCTGGGCTGGAGATAATAAGGATGTGTGCAGGAGGTAGGTGCTGGGATTAGAATTCTGGTCCTCACGATTGCACAGCAATGGCCCCAAACCACTGGGCCAGCTCACTAGCCCTGGATTTACAATTTCAAAAGTGATATAGTTCCTCGCTGTTTCCATTCTTACTTATTTTTAACCACCTGCAAAGCTGATGTGTGGCAAAAATGAGCTCAGGACCAAGTCAATATCATTTCCGTCCACACATTTACCACTTCTGAGTGGGTAAGCAGTTGTTTGGGGACTGAAGGTGGGAAAGAAGTTTTTTGTTTGTTTTCTTATGGACTAAGACCTACTAAACAAATTTTGCTATGTTCATTTTTTTCATGGATCAATTACTGATTGTATTTTCAATAAAATGGTCATGTTTTATGTTGGTAGGGGTCAGCTCAGTTTATTTTTCCACACACACAAAAAGAACAAAGTGATCTTTAGAGCTCCTGACTGGCCAACAGTCCTGTCTGGGTGTTCAGTATTGTCTGAGTAGACCGAGGACTGTATTTCTGACTTTGGAAGCTGAGCTCTGTCTGTCCATCTTTAGCAGGGCCAGAGAGCAACTGTGCATGACATGCTTTACCAACTTTATTCTAAGGCCCCGAAGAAGTGATTGCTGGCACCAGTCAATACCTTGCCCTTCAGAGTACAGCTCTGGGAGGTCGTGAAAGTGGCTTAAGGAGAAGGGACTCAGATGTTTTAGAGCCAGCAGGCAGTGTGACCTTGGCCATTCTGGCTTTCGTGGAAGCAGAGAACTTCCCTAGTCCTAGAGCTTCCAGAATCCACCTTGCTAGACCATGACAACTACAAAGCTCTGGTTTTAGGAGGATCATGTTTCCAAAATATCTAAGTTGTGTGCACAAGAAGGAGCCTTGCATTAGTAAGACAAATAACTCATGAATAAGGTCTCACACCGAGTCCTGTTACAGTGCTTTGGAATTCATCGTGTGCACAGTTGACTCTAGCACTGCTTCCTAGCACTTAAAAACATCACCGTCTCTCATTGCAGCTTTAGCTATTTAAGACAATCTACTGACTGCTGAGTAATAAACATATAGTTTATCAGGAACAGTTCATATTTATAAAAAATAAATTTGCTAACTAATTTATCTCTCACCCTCTGTCAGCAAGTGTTTATTTTTATTTATTTGCTCTTACTCGGTGGCTCTAGAGTATGGTACACTTAGTTGTCAGTGACATTTTAATCCTTTTTCTTTATTATAACTTGAGCTGTCCTCTGATCTTAAAAAATGGATTTAGCTTGTAAATTCCCATGTTTATTAGTGCTGGCCAAACAGGTAACAAAAAGACAGACTGTTTGTTTCAGGGCTAGAAGAGAGGAAGGCTCTTCAGTGTGTGGCATTTACCCTTAAACGGTTGTTCAGAATGGAAGTGGTCTTTCACGTCTCCTTCAGTCCTACCCCTTCGGCTTATTAACCAAGTCCAGTGCTAGATTTTAACTTTTAATTACATTTGATTTTTTTCTTTTGCAGTAATATGACTGAAGACAGCACTCACTTGTTGGCAGGTCACCGTCAGCAGAATGACATGTTTCCGTGACTCCTGTGAAAGGAGTTTTGCCTCGGTAGTAAGCCTTATGAGGTCAGATCAAGGCAGGTTTTAGACAGGTTTACCCACTTCCCTGCTCTGTATTAAATGACAACTCAAGTTTTAGTTTGAGTGATTAGTGTCTTCATGTTGGTGGTTGGGAAAGAAAGGTTCCAAGTTCTTTTTTTTTTTTTTTTTTTTCTTATGGGACTTCTGAGCCTTTCACTGAGACAGGAGAGAAAGAGATGGCAAGAAGTGCCAGGACTCAGGCAGCGGAGTTATGGGGCTGGGTTGGAGATGCAATGGTCACGGAAAGTTTTTAGGTGATGGGGTGTTATGAACAGGCTTGCAAAGGAGAAACAAATGCGGTCTGCAGAGTGTGGAGTGCCTGTGGGTGTGCAAATGGCCAGTGCGGGAACACTGAAGCAATGTTTGTCTTGGTTTCTCACCAAGGACATCATCCCTGGATGCACAGTCTCGTTCATCTCCATCTCAGTGCTCATGCCTCAAGACTGTCCCGCTGACGCTGGCTTGGCAATTTTGCAGAGGAATTTCAAGCTTCTGGCCCAGTATGTTTGTTACCTCTTTTGATTTGGAAACTATCCTAGTATCAAAAGTTATGGCACTTACAGAAAAATGTGCAAAGCATATATTTTTATTTGAGAAGTTTTTAAAATGTTTGGAGACACCAAAAGTCATTTATACTTAGACATCTGTCCAAACCATTGTATTTATTTTTTTGGTAGAACTTTTTGTGCTCATCGTCTCTCTCTGCATTTACTTATGGTCAATGCAGATGTGTAGACAGTGTGCTGTGTGTGTTTATGTCTGGTGATTTACGATGTTCATTACAGAGCACCCAGGCCTAGACATTAGAAAGTGTATGAGCCAGCAGAGGTCAGGGGTGGAGGTCGCTGCTTAGTAGCACCCAAAAGCTGTGACTGACGGGAGTGTGTCTGGGATCCGTAGGCAAGTGCGCAGACTTGATGCGTTTTTTAGGTCAGGTTGTTCGCTTATTTTTACATAAAGTAAGTGGCAAGAAGAGTCAACAGTTAGATGCCACTTGTTTTCCTCTGAGACAGGATCTCATAGAGCTAGATCTCACTTTTGCAAGAGCTCGTTTTAATTCTGGGGAACACCTGATCTGGAATGCTTTGACAATTCCCAAATGCTTTCACCATACTAAGAAAAACAAAAATACCAAGGGACGTGAGCCTGAATTATTCAATGTAAAATGCATTGCTGGGGAGCTGGGCTACCTCTCTGAGAAGCAAGCTTTGATAATACCTGGCAATTACCATGTCATCTTGGGTATCCAAATGTACAGAAGATGTTCAGGTCTACCCTAAGGCATCTGAGGTAGCAAGGGCCTCCGCCGGCATGGGTTCAGCCCACCTTTCAGCTGCTGGTGATGGAGGGCATCTTCCTGTGTCACCTGGCTTGTAAACACAGTGACTAGCGTCTCACCGATGGAGGGCCCCAGTGTAGCGGCGTCATGCCGTGTTTATTTCTGGTTCTATGAGTTACTTTGGCACAGTCCCTGTTAGTCGTTTATAAGCCATACTTCCACTGTACACCTGATTGTAAGGTAGATTTCAACTGTGCACTATGTTGATCGCTCTGTACTAACGTGGAAATTCTGTATACTTGGTCTTATGCTGTATGTATTGATGTGTAAATGATAACTAATGGATATGAAACAGCTTGCTGTGGATGTCTTCATTCCAGTTCATTTCTCTTGAAAATTTGAATGTTTAATCTTTATACCTATGGGGAAATACGGAAATTTGCATCAAGTATGCTGTTAAATGGTGACCTCTCAGATTACGGGGTGGGGGGGAGGGGTATTTTAGTTTTAAGGCTGTTGTACAATTGGAACAAGGTGATGACTTTTTTTTTAGGCACATAAATTTCTGCTTGGATTTTAAATGAGTGTAGTTTTAAAGAAGACACACTGGCCTCTGAAATATGTAGTCCTCCTTTTTCTGCTCCTCCACTGTGCTCCGAGGGATGATAATCCAAGAAGAAATCAGAGGAACAGCTCAGGGCACATCTTAAAGCCTTAGCTGTGGCTAGACCCTGTAGTGAACCTGCTTCTTAGTTTCTATCCTTACTCAGTAAAGTAACTGTGCTTCCCATTTATAGACCAAGGGGGTCTCCAGCGTGGGTAATATGGTGGAGTCAGAGATGCACAGGTCAGATTTTGGAAAGACAAATCTTGTTGCTCCATGCTCCACAGTATATTGTGGTCTGGACCTAAAGGCAGGTTCTGTGGAGATACGCAGGAAGCTTCAAATACCATCTTCAAGTCAGATCTTTTAATACTCAATAGTTTTTAACTTTTAGGGCAAATTAAAATAAGGTAATATCCAAACTTTACCCCACAATCAGAGTATCTATTAAGTAGAAAGGAGAAGATCCCACATTTTAATAGAATGGTTTGAACGTCTGTCCTCTGGGAACTGATGGGCCGGGATGTAGCTCAATGACAGAGTGCTTGCCTAGCATCCCAGGGTGCTGGCCACTCCAGACACACAAATCTTGCCTAAGAACTCTATTCCCTCCTCTCCGTGTCTCTGTCTCTCTGTCTCTGTCTCTCTCTCTTATTTTCTCAAGGCAGGGTTTGTCTTTGTGTAGCCCTGGCTGTCCTTGAACGCAGAGATCCGCCTGCCCCTTCCTGCTGAGCTCTGAGTCTACAGGCATGAGCCACCACCACGTGGCGCAGGAGCCTCTTCTTAACCATTAACCCATGCTTATTTTTGTTTTTTTTTTCTCTATCTGTTGAGACAGAGTATCAGTATGTAGGCTTGGATTGCCTGGATCTGGCAATATAGACCAGGCTGACCTCAGACTCACAGAGCTTCGTTTTCTCTGCCTTCTGACACCTAGAATTAAAGTCATGCCCACCGTGACCAGCCTCCATGGACTAACATCAGACATATTTAGGAATAAATATACCCTACCCAAATGTAAGTTGGAACCAGACCGTTCTAAAACTTTCATGGAGGGGTACAGACATAGGCTCTAATCTCAGCACCTGCCTTGTTAGGGAGGCATTTCTGTGCTTGTCACGGGAACTCACTAGGGAAGGGACTCCTTGCCTTCCCAACTTGTATGCTGGAGGGTGAAGACGAGTGCTTTGGTGCTCGCACTGAATGTTCCCCGACTCTCATAGTTTGTCTTCCTTTCCCTCAAGAGGAGAGATGGAAGAGTGGGTCTCTGTGCTCCACGACCTGCCTGTTTGTCAGCTTCCACTGAATGTTTCCCAGTTGGGCTGATTCCTTTCAGCAACAGACTTCTTTAGAGACTTCCCAGGCTAAAATAGCATATCCTTCGGACAAAAAAGAACCCTGGAAAGTACAGAGGAAAGGGAGAGAGTCTTCCTTAGGGAGTTCGTGGCAGGTTGCTCTCAGTGCATGAGAGAGGCAGGTGCCTGGTTGGTTGATTCTAAACTAAAGGAAGCCATCTTTAGAGGAGGCGCCGTAGGGTCCGAGACTGAGGTTTTCCTACCTGGGAGCAGAGGCTAGTTCAGCTTGGGCAAGTGTTCTGTAGTTCATACTCTGCAATGTGTCCTGGCCGAGTCCAGTTAACATCAAGATCCATGGCAGCCTTGGAAAGGATGAGAGTCAGAGAAAGGCTGAAAGGAGCAGGTTTCTCAGGCCCCGTCCTAAGAGGTGCACAGGTGCTCAACAATCAGGCAGTGGCTTTCTTCTCTTCTCTAGTTGACCTCGCTACAGCTTTCCTTGAGAACTCAGGGAAGATGGCAGAAAGATTGTGCGTTTACTCAGTAGCTTAATCAGGGTTCTAGTGCTGTGGAGACACCATGACCAAGGCAGCTCTTATAAAAGAAAACATTTAATTCAGGGGGGGGGGTTGACTTATAGTTTCAGAGGTTTAGTCCATTATCATCATGGCAGAGCGCAGGCAGACGTGGTGCTGAAGGAGCCAAGAGATCTACATTTTGCCCTGAAGGCAGCCAGAAGACAGGATTGTCACACTAGGCAGAGCTTGAGCACAGGAGACCTCAAAGCCCACCCCCATAGTGACACACATCCTCCAACAAGGCCACACTTCCGAATAGTGCCACTCCCTATGGGCCAAGCATTCAAACACAAGTCTCTGGGGGCCAAATCTATTCAAACCACCATGAGTAGTGACATAAGATAATTCACATGTGCTGGTGGCTCAGACCTTGATGCAGTATGTGAGGAGGTAGGACCAGACTGTTGGAAGCTATCTTCATGACCACGGGGATGGAGTTTTGAGCGGGCAACTAGCAGGAGCACTCCAGTTGAATGAGATTTACACGAGGGCAGGAAGAGAAAGGGCCACTGCTGTAAAGCATCTCTGGCTTTGCATGATTTAGTGAGGCGAGCAGGGAGTTGGGCAGGGCACTGGATATGGAGGAGGGAAGGACTGCCATCTTCTGGCTGTGAGGGAGTAGGAGAGAGATGAAAGTGACAACACCAAGGTTTTTGCCCTGATGTAGCTGATATCCGAAGGGGGAAATAAGGAGGGCTTGGGGAGAGCAAGGAGTTCGGTGCTAACCATACCAGAACCCAACTGGTAGGAGGTTGAGTTCTCAAACTTTACAGGGGGAGGGAGAGTGAAACCACCCTGAAAAGATGGCTGAAGTGCAGGGATTTGTATAGATGGCAAGTATTGCATCTCCATGATGTTTAATTTGTCTTTATCAACCATGCCTGGGCCCTTCTACATAGACTGAGGAACCTTGCATGTTCATCTTAAGAATTTTCCAGCCCAAACCTCCTCCCACCCTCCCGTGAAGCTGACTAGTCCTCTATAAATACTGACTTTACCTCCTACTTTGATGATTCTTACAGCTTTGGGAAGAGGAGTTAATTGACCAAATCAAGTAATTAAAGCTAACATTAAGAAATAGCTGTGCCCCAAGCACAGTGTTCTTAACATTTACATTACACATATAACACATTTAACCTTTACTACAATGCTAGGAGATATGTTTTCTTCTTGTCACCATCATAATCACCACTGTAAATATTCATTTCTTTAACAGTGAGTTAATGATGCTTAATTTTATTAACCATTATTTAATTTTATGATGGCTAATTTTATGTGTCGACTTGAATGGTTCATGAGGTGACTCGATTAAGCACTGTTTCTGAGTATGTCTTTGAGGGTGTTTCCGGATAAGACCAACATTATAGGGATTTATATAGGATAAAGTAGGATAAAGTTCATACTGTAAAAGGCCATTAAGGAGGAATTCAGCGACACTGTGGTAAGCTGAGGACATACACACTTCATTTTCATTCCTGGATATATATTTCTGACCCAAAGGCACAGGAATAGGATCCTGAACAGCAAGGTGTGGAAAGGGAGGACTGGGGACAAAAAGATGCAGAGGCCAGAAAGCTTGAGGCCAGGAAGTCCTGCATAGGCTGGTTGATGGCTCATGCCAAGCAAATTTAAGAAGTTTCATAAGAAGTACTATGCAGCATCTATACATAGCGTGCAGGGGAAAGATGGGCCAGACTCTGCAGAAAGCTATCATACAACGGGACGAAGTCAGTCGAAAGCTAATCAAGCAATGTTTCGCCAAGGAGCACAGAATCTCTCAAGTGCATCACAGACCCCGAGCACTCCAGTCTTCTTTAAGGGGGAAAGGTCAGCTTCCCAGGAATGGAAAACTTAATTCCTTCAAGGCCTTGCCATAGCCCCAGACCGGACCTTGCCAAGTCTGCCTCTAGGCAAGGACACAGAACTAGAATTTCTGTTGTCCCTTTTTCAGGGCTTCTGAGAAAGCCTTGGGCCAGCCTGGCTCCCAACATGTTCCAGAGAAAAGGAGCTCACTGACTCAGCAGAAGCAGGCTTCTTTCCCTGTGAGGGCCCCTCATTCAGTCCACTAAGGGCCCACAGAGAACAGAAGGCAGAGGGAGGAAAGAGCAAATGCCCATCTTTTACCTGACTTGCTACTTCAGCTGGTACATGTCATCTGTCCTCAGACTGAGATTTACATGTTAGCACACATGGTTTTCAAGTTTCTGGATTCAGATTGGATCCTCCCACCTTCTACTGGGGGTGGGATCAGTGTTGCATGTAAAGATAAGCACCGACCTTGCCGTCAGTGAAAGGTAAGACATGAGCATACAAATCTGATTAAACTCAGATGCTGATAATAAGACAGTCTGAGCCCCACCCTGGAGTGAGTCCTTTAAACCTGCAAATCTAGGGGCCCTTCCCAGGTCTTCATCACCTCAATCATTCATCTGCCTTTATCTGTAATCATTCATCTGACTTACAGCTAACTTACTTTTCCAAGTCAGAAAAATTTTAGAATTTTCCCCTTTCTAGGAGGGAAGGAAGGAAACAGCTTTCATTGATTGGAAAAAAAAAATTAAAAGCCAGAGCCAGATTCAATGGATAGTTCATAGACTGACCACTTGACCCAAATTCTTTCTTTTCTTTCCTTCCTTCCACACTTTTTTTTTTTTTTTTGGTCTTTGGGCAAGATAAGAAATTTTATTTAGAGGGAGGGGGGCCACAGCTGGGATACAAATACAAATTGAATGAATTGTAATAAATGGTAATAATAAAAAATTGAACAAAAAAACCAAAAACAACAAAAAAGAAACTTTATTTATCCAAGTTCTGTTCCTTTAAAATGTACACATAAGGAAAAATTTGATTAAAATATGTAAAAAGCATAAGAAACAAAGACAAATTCTTCTAAAATCAAAAGAACCTGGTGATGTCCCAAAGCCCAGAAGTCATCAGAAGCAGCCACAGGAGGGCTAGCCCTATTGAAAACAGCCACATCAAAGGCTCTTGGCTCCTCTGCCACTGTAGATTTTGTTTCACATATTAATATGCGGCTCAGGAATATTCATATCCTTATTTCTAATCATTTCACATAATAATAGTCTTTTACTTAATAATACAATATCAGATAAGTGATTGCTCATTATTCGCCGGAAGTTCTCAGTCGGTGGCACTAGAAATATGACAACAGGAAAGAGAAGTACTTAGCAGTTGTTACACGTGAGACAGTCGCTGAAAGCTTTGTAGTCTTGTCAACAGAAGCTGAATCAGGATCGCTTCTGAGATCTTTTGGACATTTAGCCTGGTTTATTTCTCTATCCTCTAAGACATTTCTGAAGGCTGTGTGGCAAAAAGCCCTTCCCAGGGAGAAGCAAGTTCTTCCGAGGATGATTCCCACTGGTAAGGCTTGAAGAATTTCTACCCTTTTCTCCTACCAGGTGTCTTGTGCTTTTGGACTCTGTGTAGACACTGAGGTGATAGGACCACTGTGGTGGATGTGTCTGAGGGGACTGGGTTTGCCGAGCTTCTCTCCATCCCCTTGAGTGGACTGTAGAGCTCCTGAGGAAGGTCAGGAAAGTCGCTCCTGTGGACGTGATGGCATACGTCAGCATTAGTGAGTGATGACTCTGCTCATGAAGCCGTTGCAACTGTTTTGTTTTTTCGAAACATGGTTTCCCTGTGTAGCCTTGGCTGTCCTGGACTCCCTTTCGTAGACCAGGCTGGCCCAGAACTCACAGAGATCTTCCAGGCTCTTCCTCCCTGAGTGCTGGGCTTAAAGGTGTGTGCCACTGCACCCAACTGCCATTCCAATTGTTAACTACAAGCAAAACATGCTTTGGGAAGGTGTTGCCCATTCTCTTCCAAGATCTCATTAACCAGGAAGCAAAGGAAGTATCTTTAACTTTGGGTTTGCTAATTGATGTCACATGACCAAGTTCACCAATTTTATATATCACACTGGCAGAGAGAAGCCAATCAGCTAGCTTCATATTCAGCTTCTTTTGGGTCTCCTGGAGAGTCACTGGGTATCTTATGACAAAGATGTTACTGGGTTTGCTGTCTAGGTTGTGGATGATCTTAAGCATGGGGGGGATCTGCAGAAGGACGTCCCTGAGTTTGGGTGCTTGGACATGATTACCAGATGTAGCATTAGCATTTTCAAATACAGCAGCTTCAAATGGGAGCTCTCACCATTAATTTGCTCATTTCCAGTGGTCACATGATCATCTGTCCAGGAAGATGGTGGTGATCACCCCACCATATGGGGATGATGGCCAATCACTGCATGAGCATTAATTTTAGCATCAAATCTAAACTTGCTTTGATAACCCTGAAAAGGTTTTGGTAGAGAGCTTTATTGAATAAATGCATCCAGCCTGCCTCATAATGTACTTGTAGACTGTACCAAATTCCCCCCCCCCCAATTCTTCTACTTCAAAGAATACTTTTTCATGACAGGAAGCTGTTTGAGTTTCCTGTAGAACAATTTCCTTAGCAGGCAGCCACATTCTGATTTGCCTTCTGCCTTCCGCAGTTTCCTCAGGAGAGCTCTGCTCTTCCTTTGCCCTTTGGTTGAAGGAATACTTTTCTACAGGACACTGGAGTGCATGGACTGATATTGACTAGAGGCAAAGCAGTCTTTTAATCAGTGTTTATAGCTTTGGGCAGCTCCAGCTGGCTCAGCAAACTTTTGGGAGTAGAGGAGTTGTCACTTGACCCCCAGCTCGCTCTTGCTGTGTGGTCTTGATGTCCCCAGACATTTGGGAGAGTCGGAAACTGGACCCTGAAGAAGAGGATGTGACTTTCCTTGTCTCTCTTCCGAGGTGCATCAAGTTAATTCTGCCTCAAGCTCTCCCTGCTGCCTTCTGACTGTCATCCGACTCGGCTTCATAAGAGGAGACCTTTAATTTTGTACTCAGCCCCTGGTTTGCCCCTCTGTCAGCCATCCCAGGGAAGGGCCTAGCAAGTGTAGGTAAGGAGGTCTCTGAGAAGGGAGCACTGAATTCACAAAGGAACAAGCAAAGCCCAGCCTCTTCCTCCACTTTCACCCACCCTTCCTTCTACCAATCAACAGCTGTTGACCTGAATCCTAAATAGTAAGTGTGCAGTTCTGCTGTATCATCCACCAGGGTGACTCACATTGCCAAGGACTCTCCACAATCAGCACCTTACATTAAACAATGCTTGCAGTGAAGGGATGAAGGATGTACCAATGCATCTTAAAACATATGGACCGTGTCTTCAGGAGGAGAGGACCTGGTTTCACCCACTAGCATTCTAGTTGCTTGGAGGTTAGTGGCCTGGGCGGATTGTGTGCATACCTTATATTTTAGCATCATCTAGATGTTTCTCTCATAAGCTTCTTTAAAAGTAGCGTTCCCGCATCACCAAGCACTAGCTTGCTTTCTCCCAAGTAGAGTTCTGGGAAACTATTTAGAGTCCCAAGGATGAAATTCTCTGAGAATCCCATCCTGAAACACTTGTGGCTCTGTCCTGAATAAACATTTGCTTTCATTTCAGATGTCAATAGGTACTTATTTTCTAGGCAGGCCTTCTTTGCTGGCTCTAGGTTGTCTGATTTCTATGCTGGATAATACAAAGGCTTTAAAGCTTGCAGCAGCTGGAGGTCCAAACAGGACCACACAATCCACTTCTCTCCGCAGCATGACACACATAGTAAGTGCTCAATGAAGGTCTACTGCAGAAATGGACAGATTCTCAGGTAAAAGACAAATCAAATTGCAAAGAAATATCCAAAGTTTGACACAACATACTGTGCAAAGGGAGTCCATAAATTACTCATAAAACAAACCACAGGTGACTGAAATACAGGACAGTAATTTTTGTAGGCTCAGGTGGTTTATGCGGTCTTCAGCATCCCTTGATGGAATTATAGCCCCACAATTCAAATCGCTCCTACTTCCTGGAAACACATATAGCATGGGCATGAATTCCAAATCTTGCCCATGGTGGCACTGCGTGTCTTTGCTGCTGAACTCTTCTGCTGCCCAATAGAGTCTCTTGTTGGCACCTTCAGAGTTAGGTATCTTGATTTCATATTACGAAAAACCACAGGCTCACCTAGATATTTCTTTGTATCTCCTTGTTTTCTGTATTTAACTTGATAAAGCTAAACACATTAAAATGTTATTGATTTCTCTGAGGTCTCACAAGTCCGTTACTGGGCTGGTGGTGTGTGGCTCAGTGAGTGAAAGCGCTTGCTGTATAAACCACTCAGAACCCATGGTGGAAGGAAGGAGCTGAGTGTCAGAGGTTCCCCAGCCTCTATGTGCGTGCTGGGCCTCAACCTCCCTCCTGCCCCAGCACCATCATGTACTTACACATTCTAACAGTTCACCCGCACACGTACATACCCTGCTGCAATAGTAAGTGGTGTAAAGCAATTAAAAAGCTAATTACTGCTAGCTGTTGGCTCTTGCACGCCATGGGAAGCAGAGTGAGGTTGGTGATGCTCCCTTTGCTTAAGTGTCAGCACAGGCGAATGTTCTCGAGCCTATGGACACAGAGAGAGAGGAAGAAATTACTGAGCTTTAGGAGATGATGGGCCCTCTCTTGTTTTTCCATCTCTTTATTTTTCCAATTAGGTGAATTCCAACTTGTGGTGTTGCTTTGGGTCGTCTTCTCTATGCTGTCGTATGTATGGAATGAGTATCCCACAAACAGGCACAGCTCTGTGGGTTTTGATTTTTTCCCCTGATGTACTAGGGAAGCCCAATTAAGTGTGTGTTGTGTTTACTCTTAGACAATGAAGAGCTGAGAGGGAAATCCTAGTTCCTCAAAGTAGTTGTTACTCTACTGTTAACTATTAATTTTGAGCCTAATCAAACGGTTAACCTGAATCAGGCTCATCTGCTGTGCTTTGGTCTCCTTCTAAAGAACATCATGGCCTTGACTGTCTTCTCTCCCAGTTCCTTTACCTCCCTTCTGTGTGCTACCCTGTGCACGCACCAACTATTCCCAAACTCTTAGTCACAGCTCTTGATTTTTCTCAAGTTAAAGTAGAAGACTGTTTTGAAGGTTGTAGGTATTTATAGATGTGCAAGGAAGGTTTTCTGGAGGCACTTTCACAGTCCCTGTGAAGATTCCCCCGTACTGGAGATGTATCACCTTTAATGAGACAAGCAGCCATGCCTCTGGCTGGCTTCTCTGACCTGCTGTTGCTGCTGGGTTGGGATTCTACCACTCTTCTAAGGTCCTTTCTGGGAACATCTCTTTAAGATGTTCAAAACTGCATAGAGATGAAACATTTACTCAAAAAACTTGAGAGAATAGTGTCATCAAAGAGAAATATTTTCTTTCCCCCAAATAATGATGGTGCAATTGATTTTTATCTATCTTTATGTTAAGACAGAAACATTGACTCTTCACCAAGTCTCAGTCTGATTCATTTATTGATGTGTTCTAAGGCCACGCAGATGGGAGTGACATTAGCTGGTCCTCCTGTCTGCGGTTCTCAGTCAAGGGTGAGGTACCGTACCAAGTTTATGTGTTATAAGATGCAGCATGTAAAAAGTAACCAAATGCTTTCTGGGCAGGCCTGACAGGCTCTTAGACAGGACTTTGGCCCCTATTCTTTCCAGGCTCAGTGTGGGAGGCAGCAAGGCTCAGCCTCACCAGCCCCGCTCCTCTTTCTTCTCACAGCACCTTTTGCTTTCTTCACCATTGCAAGGTAGCAGAATGAAACTACCCCAACCATCTAAGCAGCTGTTTATTGCGGCCATACTCTAAGGTTCTCTAGCAATCTAGCTAGCTAGAGTCGATGAATCAGGTTCACTGAGATGACCTACCTCAGTAATAAAGTAGAGAGGGGCTGAGGAAGAGTCCTGCCATTCTTAGCACCTGACATCAGTGTCTGGTCTGTGCATGCATGTGTGTGTACATGTGTCCACACTTGTGCAAAACTGATACATACACCAATATACAGATACATATATAGACAACTACAGACACCACACATAATCACATGCTGAAAAGAAAAAGAAGGAGGAAACAATGCTCTGTGATAAAAGCCTGGGGTGGGAGATGGAGGAAGGAAGGTCAGGGATTCATAGTTGGTCTCAGCTACACAGTGAGCTTGAGAATCTCAAAATGTCTGCTCTTTTTTTCATTCTTCGTGTTTCTACATATCACAGAGATGAGCAGTATGTGTGGCCTCTAAATATTTGTTAGCATCGAACTGTTTGTGTGTGGAGTTTAGTGACCTAACTGCCTTCAGTGGCAAGCTCTTGATGAAAGTAATTGACAACTGAGTTTACCAATAGGTGTGTGCAAAACTAGAGCACGTGGGGTAAGATAGTTTGGCTATGCTGTGTACAATGAGGACTTTGGAGAAGAAAAGGGGAAAAACGCAGCCAGGCTTTTTAGTGCAGGTGTGTAATCCCAGCCACTTGGAAGCAGAGGCAGGGGGATTACAGTGCGGGTTTCTTGGCAACTTAGCAAATATATAAAAAGGCTGGGTATGAAGTTCGCTGGTAGAGTGCTCGCTTAGCATGTGTGAGGCCCCTGATACCCAGGAAAAGGAAGACTACTCAGCAGTATGTACCAGGAGGGAAAAACTGTGTGTCCTAATATTTGTTCCCTCTTTTCTGTTTCACGGCTGCTCTCAACTTGGGTCCCATTGACCTGTCCATAGCCCTTCCTGTTGGCTCATTTGTTGGCTCCTCACCATTTTAACCACAGACATTTTAACAGGCTCAACGCCATAGCTTTCCTGTCAACCTGAAAACAACGTTCTAAGGTCTTCATTCTTCTTATGTCCTATGGGAACTTTCTTCATATAGACCTTGTTCTCCATCTAGGCAGTCTACTACTCATGTTTTCATCAGCCATCTTGTTGTCTGAACGTCTCAGTTCGGGTTTCCGTTTGTCGCCTTCTCGGTGCCTTCTCACTTCATCGTTCTGTGAAGAATTTTCCTGCCGGGAGGTCCCATCTTAGCTTCTGAAGGAAACACAGTCCACTTGCTCGCTTTGCGTGTGCCTGCGTGCTTCCTATCCATCCCAGTAGTGGAGGCACCACATCTCACTGTGTAAATGACACGCTTCCAGAAAAGAGTAGCTGAGTTCCCGAGTTCAAATAAATCACTCCCTTGTTCTGTGTGTGTGTGTGTGTGTGTGTGTGCGTGTGTGTGTGTGTTGGTGACAGTGCTTAGCCCTCCATGTAGCTGTGCAGACAGACATGTGCCATCACTCCTCACCGCCTGAGTGATTTTAAAAGGCAAATCCATAGAGCTTTGAGGTTAGCGACTTCCCTAAGTCATTGTTGAGACTATTTTTTATTTTTGCGCTATTCAAAGTCTTGAAGTTATGGGTTTCATATACATTCAGACTCCTGGGCAAAGAAGTTTTTCTTTTATTTGTCCTAAATTGCCCTTTATAGTGATGATCCTATTTAAAGCATAAAGGCTATATGCCTTTTAAAGGTTAGGGCACTGTTTAGCCAGACACCCAAATATTTATACACAGAGATCTTCACGAGTGTTGTCTGATTAATGCTTGTCTTCTTGGGAAAGCTGTGAATAATGTCAACATGAGCTACATTATTCCTGCTCGAAATCCATCCGTCTAGTTTAATGGGCGCTGAAAGCCAGGGGCTGTTTGCTGATTGGTGTTGCAATGGCGCTGTAGCTCCTTCATAACCAGTGGTCCTGCAGAACCTTCTGCATACCTAGTGGGGGTCTCACCATAAGTGGAAACTGAGGCGCGGCTGGAGTCCTTTCATATGTGATGGCTGTAAAGGGGGATGTGGCCTCTCAGGGAAACCCCTGCTTGGATAAAAAGAACCTTTAATAATAAGTTCGACTCGGAAGTTGAAGCTATGGTCCTAACCAGTTGCATTCGGGCTGTTGTGATTTATTAAAGAGCTTGGGACGGTGTTTTGAAGCAGACCAGGAAGGGCTGGGGAAAGGCCAAGCTTCTCTGTGTCCCACGTCTCTTTTGAGTATTACTATTTTATTTTACTTCCTGTTGTTACATCATGTCTTTTGTTTGTGCATCTTCTTTTCTTTGGAAACTTCTTCTCCCCCGGTCTTTGTTTAGTATGTGCTTTTCATTAAAGTGCAGCCCCTTTCTGCCATGCTCCTCACTCCTGTCATCTTCATTACCTCCCCCGTGTCCCTTTGCATTGTAAGGTACGGCACTTCGCAATGTGAGGGAACTTGAAGCCGCTACTCTAGCCTTTTCTTTTTAGAGACAAGGCTGAGAAACCCAAGACAAAAATGAGCTGTGATGATTAGTTAGAGTCACCTGGGAAGAGGGACACCAGCTGTCTGGGGCATTTTCTTTATACATACATTATATGTGTACACACACACATACACACACACACACATGCGCGCGTGCGGGCTTGTCTGTTTTTTTCCTAATCTAATTTACTTTTTAAGTTTTTTGAGATTATACTATTCCCTCTTTCTTTTCCTCTCTCCAAACCCTCCCATATACCCTACTCCTTGTTCCCTTTTAAATTCATGGCCACTTTTTTAATTTTTAGTGTGCGTGCGTGCGTGTGTGTGTGTGCGTGTGCGTGTGCGTGTGTGTGTGCGTGTGCGTGTGTGTGTGTGTGTGTGTGTGTGTGTGCGTGCGTGCGTGTGTGCGTGTGTGCGTGCGTGTGTGTGTGCGTGTGTATACATATACATTCCTAAATGTATAAATACAATCTGCTCAGCCTACATCATGTTACTAGTGTGTATGTGTGTGTTCAGGGCTGACTGTTTGGTATCAGACAACTAATTGGTGTGCTCTTCCTTGGGGAAGACTATGTCTCCCACTTTCTGAATTCTTTTGCTACCTGCAGACATTTGGGTAGGGTTGGGGTCCTGTGCGATTTCCCCTTCTACGTTAGTTTTCTTAAATGACTGAAGTGGGAGGACACAGCCCGCTGTGGATGGTCCATCCTTGGGCAGGTGGTCCGGCCTGGTGGAGCAGGTGGAGCAAGGCATAGAGCGCAAGCTGGTAAGCAATGTTCTCCTGTGGTCTCACGTACCTGTCTTACCTTCCTTCTAGGACGGGCTGTGAGTATAAGATGCCATACAACCGTTCGTGCCCAGGTTGCTTTTGGTCACGGTGACTATCAGAGCAACAGAGCCAAAGCGCCTGCTCAAGGCATGCTGAGGTAATGACTGAACCCAGGAGACCAGCACACTGCATCGTAGTGCTGAAAGAGACTGGATGGCACCTCTGCTGCTCATTCATGCGCTTCGTGTGGAAGGATTTGCGAATATCCCAGCACAGAGTGTTCTGAGAGCAGTACCAAGGAGAATAACCCACGTCTGGCTCATAGATATCACCATATTGTTGGAGAATTTTCACAGAGAGCTGCTCCTGTCCACTGGAGCTACGACCAAGACTTTGATGCGGATCTTTTTTCTTTTCCTTTTAAAACTTTTTAGACAAAGTCTCGCTATGTAGCTCTGAAGCTGACTGCGTAGAGTAAGCCGGCCTGGATTCCGCTGACGGTCCTCCTGTCTTAGCCTCCCTGGTGTTGAGCTCTCTGAGAGAGCCCTTCCTTCACAAGTGCTTTGTGCTTGATTGTTGCTTTTAATAGGTGATGAAGCAGTCAGGTTCTCTCACACCTTCCTGCCCTCATCCCTCAAAGTCTTGTTCTGTTAGTGGTTCCCCCTGCCATGTGGTTCCCCCCTGCCATGTGTCAGGGCCCTCATCTGAGCGATCTTCGCCGTGGCTGTCCTTGCAGGGTGGCAGCAGATTTGGCACACTACTGACCAGTGTTTAGGCCACACAGACTGCAAGTCTCTGATCCGGGTTTGATCCACTTCTTACCATGCACATTCATGGTGTTGGTTTATTCGTATCAGGCCCACATGGATTCTCCAAGCGTCTTCAAGCGTAGAAGGCAGATCCTCGGAATCCCTCTCTTCTGGTGGTGGTGGTCACGACATCCAAATAGGTCCTACAGTGTTTCTATAAAATGACAGTAGCCTAACATTACAGTATTTCTATAGAATTTGATCATTTGATACACGAGTCTTCCATTACTTGGGGAGCTCAGGCAGTTTGAGCTCAGGAGTTTGAGGCCAGCGTACCCAAGGCTATGAGGCTGGGTCTCAAGAAAAAAAACGCCCCCTTTTAAGCAGTCCTGGTTTTGTAACATTTTCTTAATCCTCTGGGTACGTTCTAGGTCACCACATTTACCCTCATTCCTGTACTTCACATGCTATGACTGCTTCATACTGGTGAGCAGCTGACTTTGACCAGTGAGCACAGTTACTTTTGAGAGAGTTCAGTTTCCACAGTGCCGAGGTGGCATCTGTGACAAAGCCATGTGCTGCGGAGTGGAATGGAACAGCTCCCACCTACGCCAGTCAAGGTCCGTTGGATTGCAAGCTCTAGAGTCGTTGGAGGAACGAGGTTGTATCTCACAGAGGTATAAGAAGGACGGTATTGTTTAGGGACACATGACTGTCAATACTTTCCATTTACCTAAAACAAAAACCAAACCAAACCAAAACAAAACAGAAAAAAGCTGAGAGCTTTATTGTTTTGCCTAAGACCATAATTTGGGCCGAGATTTGACTCCACATCTTCTGGTCCCCAGTTAAACCTTCTTTCTTCCAGATCTCTAATGTGAAGAAGGTAGACACGTTCATTTTCTTGAAAGCACCACTTCAACTGTGGTAGGGTCATAAAACCAAAGATTGCCTTTATTTTACAAATAACAGTTCTCCAATTTTATAAGGTAATATTAACAACTAGGAAAACATTTTTTTCAATAAAATGTGTTTCTAAAAAGAACATTTAAAAATTTAATTAGTTTATTCTGTGTTGCCGTAACACAATTACCAATTCTAGGTGACATATATATATATATATATATATATATATATATATATATATATGGAAATATGGAAATATATATATATATATGGAAATTTATCTGTTGATTCCAGTGGCTGGTGGGTTTAGAGGAAAATCACTAGACTGATACTCTAGTCAAGACCTCCTAGCTATGTAGCAACATGTCAGAAAAGCAGAAAGAAAAGCATCCATGTACTGTAGCGCCAGACAAGTATGTTGGGTGGACTCATGTTTAAACAAGTAGAATCCCAGCCCATTCTTTTATTAACCCCTTGTGGGAGTGAACCCCTTGGCCTGGTTTCCTGTCACTAAGACCCACTGCTTGAAGGTTCTGCCTCAGTACCACCTTACTTGGGGACTAAGCCTCTAGCACATGAATCTTCAGGGAAAAAACCCTACAGGATAAGTACTGAATACTTTATATAAAATAAACAGCTACGGGGTTGTTCAGAAGAGACCATAGATCACCCATATACAGGTGGACCTTGACTCTCACGGCTCAATCTATCATTTTTCAACTTTGTGCTGCTATGAAAGTGATATGAGTTCAGTTGAAACCATATTTTGAATTTTGATCTTTTTCTGGAATATTAATATGTAGACAGTACTCTCTCAAGAGTATTGTCCATGCCTGCCTACTGAGCTCTTAAAATCTAATTACTGTGATGGAGGTATTTGAAATACAAATGAAAAAAGATGAACATGGATAGTGGCTTGCATACTGGACAGAGAAGTCCTAGAACACAGGGATCTGATGAGTGTCCTGGTAGAGACAGATACTATCAGATATGATTTTCGTGAGTTCTCTGTTTGAAGAATTATTAATAGGGAGCCATTCCTATGCCGTGCTAACATGGTTAACCAATGAAGGAAAATAAACAAACCAGTCAGTTTTTACATTTGGCTGATTTGCAATCAAATGGTCTTGGGGTGGAGCATGCCCGCTAAGCCAGTTTTTCTGACATGGGATCAGAGTGGATGCTCCATAAAGCCATACCCCAGCCTATACTGTGATGTATCCGCCAAAGACAACAGCAACCAAGATACCATATTGTAAAGGTTCTTCTCTTCCCGCAGGTTATTCACGTATGCCATTGCAATTTTTGTAAGATTTCTGAGATTTCATTTACATTTTAAGAATGTAACAATTTAAAAATATCCGTTCAGGTTCATTTGCCTGTCACTAGTTAAGTTGCAAATGATGTGGGAGCTAACAGGGGAATCTTAAATCTTTCATTATCGCAGGCTCGTCTCCAGGGGGGGCTGTGACTTGCTCTTTGGATATATTCCAAGTCAAGGAGGGTCTTTTTCCACATTCCTGAAGACAGAACCAATTCTCTTAGCTCCTCAAGGGCCAAGAGTCCTGTCTGTCCTCTTGAGAACAGGACTTGGGTTGCAGAGCAAGGGATGCAGCCATCTGTTCCCAGCTTAGCCCTGACTCCCTGCTATTCCTTGGAGGCCAGGTTGGTTTCACAGTTGATCTGGTCCAGGATTTCATAATGGCTCCAAGCCCCGCAACCACCGAGAGATGATATGCCCCCAGTGAACAGTCTGGAGTCTCTTTCTCCTACCTGAAGACGGTTAAGCTGGGAATCCAAATCCAGATTTTTGCCCTAGGAGAGTGATAAAAACTATGACAAACCAGATATTCCATTTTCTCTTTCCTTTCATTTTCCAGAGGCTAAGGGTGCAGTGAAAAGTCTCTTGAGGGTACTTCTAGCTTAGATGGAATTGGGCTGATTCCAAGCACCTGTGGGATAAAAGTGAGCAGGAGGAGGTAGTGTTTTCCAGGGTCGCCAAGCACGTCTACTGAAAAGCGTCAGGACAGGGCCACAAGCCACCCACAAGAGGGCAGCAAATGATTTCCAATCTGGTTTTGTTTCCTTTAAAAATCATTTTACTTTGCTTCCAGAGAGCTTCTATTTAGTCAAGAAATAAAAATTCGGGGCTGATGGAAGGAATGGGCCTTGGGATTCCTGCACATCCCTGTTAGCATAGCTCGTCACTGGAGCGTGGCAAGTGTGGGCTGGTGGTCTCCCCGCCCAGAGACCAGTGGAGGTTGTGCCTCTTTGTATGAGGTCAGGGCTTATGCCTAGGGAAGGGAAGGCTTTTACACTGCATCTGGCAGAGCACAAATGCTCTTTATTGTTTTAACACCCCTTGTTCCTAAAGACCCTTCACAGTACACCGATTACCAAATTATTAGATGCTAATCAGTGGACAATTTACCTATGTAGGAGGCTGAAGAAGGTGTCTTGTTCCAAGAGTCTTTTCCGTGTTGGTCATAGGGTTGAACGCTGTCCTGCGTGTGAGTGTGAGTGTATATCACTACTCCTGTGTTCCCATCACGGAAGGCACAGACAGGCCTAGGCTGAATTATGGACTTGGCCCTTCCCTGACATGCTTTCATTTCCCCTCTCTGTGTCCTTCTGTCTCACGGGAGGGCCCTTCTCTAGTCTCCAAATTCAAATCAATGAATATTTATTAGGTACTTCTGCAGGAAAATCACTGGGTACATGCCTTAAGGGACGTAAAATAATACCCACAATAACTTACGTATTAGATATGTGTGCTTAGTTCATTTGCCGACATTTCATTATCCCCCAAACAATCCCATAAAGTAGGTATTATTTCCAATATACAAACGGAGAAATTGAGGCTGTGGGATGTTAAACAATTTGTCATTTCGCTTGTCAGCATAAGGAGCAGGAACTTGAAGGCAGACCTCCTGACAACAGGCCCCTAATCACGATGCTATATTCCTAGAAAGGTGTTTAGTGCCAAATATCTTCTAAGTTAATGCCGCAGCTCTCTGACACGGGTGCATATAAGAAGTATCTAGGGAGCATAAGGGTCCTAGCTAACAAGGTAAGTTTGTGTGCGTGTGCATATGTGTGTGCATGCATGTATGTGTGCATTTGTGTGTGTGCATGTGCATATGACTGTGTTTGAGAGGGAGCAAGGTAGAATTCCAGGCATTGTCATTTGTAAGGTATCCAGGTGCTGCTGAGTCAGGGTTAAAAGCCGAGCTTTTGTGGGTGGGAAGGGGTGCAGGTATGAAATCCAGACATGAACAGAAGGAGAGAGGTGTGTCTGTGTGTGTTGCTTGTTTGTCAGTGTTGTCCGGCCTACTCCAGCAGGTGGTGACTATTCCAGTCAAGGTGAGCACATGTCTGCAATCCTCATCTGAAAACAGTTACAAATAGCTAATTTCTAAGTATCTGTCTTTACGAACCACAGTTCCTGGTTTACTCACTCACATTAATCCTTTGTTAGTGTTATTGTCACCATTTTGTGCTAATCATATAATGGGTTCCTTGTCCACCTCACCACACTTAGTGTGACAACTTACCTTGTCGTTAAGGCTCAGGAATGGCAGGTTCTAAGCTACGATTTATTTTATGTATGCTGATGCAAAACAAACAAACAACGACCAACTAACCGTAAATCACCCTGAAGCATGATTTTGCAAAGATAGAAAACGTGAAAAAAAAAACCAAAAAAAAAAAAAAACCAAAGAGAAAACAGACCACCACGTTTCTTAATGCTAATGAGAGAGTGCTGTGGTTTCCGCTGATAGGAAAGTGAGCGCAGAGAGTGTCAAGTCACGTGTTAATGTTGCTCAGTTAGGAAGAACAAAGTATGGGAATTTATATGCCGTCATCATTCTCCCTAATTACAGCTTTAAATGGAAATACTAAATTTCACATAAATAGACCCCAAGTACTTTAATTGTTTCCTGAGTTTTGGTTGGTTATATATTGATGCCTGCTTTGTGTGTGTTTCTTGTGCATATATGTGATGTATGTGTGAGTGTGGCCTGTGCACATGCCAGAGGAAGACATGTAACATTGTGTTCCACCATTCTCCATTACTGCCTGACACAGTGCCCCTCCCTGATCTTATAGCTAGGATGGTGGTTAGCGAGCTCGGGTTGTCCCCTGTCTCTGCTAAGACGGTTCAGTTCTGAGAGAGCCAACTTTCTTCACTGCAAATGTTAGGTTCTCCTCTTGTGCAAATCCCGGAGCCAGGGGCTCTTCCACAGACAACCTGCGTGGTTCCTTGGAGAGTTTTCTTTTTCCTGCGCTATGACACAGACGAAATCTAATCCCCACGAAAGCGATGTAGCCCACGGTGTGCGGAGGAAGGTGGTAAGTGACCTCAGGTGGCGTGCAGTTCTGCGGGTCACGCCAGGACGCGTACACCTCTCCCTCCGTAGGGCCACCACCCGCTCTTGGCAAATGTGTTCACCCCACATTCACTGGGACTGCCCTGAGCTCTCAGTCTCCATGGTTAACTGGAAGGTAGGCTGCGGGTTGGTGCGGCTGTGTCTGATTGACCAGAAGTGTTCTGTTTTAGTTGCTTACTGTGTAATGAGCTTAACAGACTGAAAGCTGAACTCCAAAGCTTAACAGACTGAAGTCATGAACTATTTTATCGTCCCTTACTCAGTTCTGTTGGTCACGTGTGCTTAGCTGTTTCTGTGGCTTGTAGAGTCTGTCAAGTGACTGCAGCTTGCTAGTGGAGGGAGCTGCAATCAGCTTGCTAGTGGAGGGAGCTGCAGTCAGCTTGCTAGTGGAGGGAGCTGCAGTCAGCTTGCTAGTGGAGGGAGCTGCAATCAGCTTGCTAGTGGAGGGAGCTGCAATCAGCTTGCTAGTGGAGGGAGCTGCAATCAGCTTGCTAGTGGAAGGAGCTGCAGTCAGCTTGCTAGTGGAGGGAGCTGCAATCAGCTTGCTAGTGGAGGGAGCTGCAATCAGCTTGCTAGTGGAGGGAGCTGCAGTCAGCTTGCTAGTGGGAGGAGCTGCAGTCAGCTTGCTAGTGGGAGGAGCTGCAGTCAGCTTGCTAGTGGAAGGGGCTGCAGTCAGCTTGCTAGTGGAAGGAGCTGCAATCAGCTTGCTAGTGGAGGGAGCTGCAATCAGCTTGCTAGTGGAGGGAGCTGCAGTCAGCTTGCTAGTGGGAGGAGCTGCAGTCAGCTTGCTAGTGGAGGGAGCTGCAGTCAGCTTGCTAGTGGAGGGAGCTGCAGTCAGCTTGCTAGTGGAAGGGGCTGCAGTCAGCTTGCTAGTGGAAGGGGCTGCAGTCAGCTTGCTAGTGGAAGGAGCTGCAGTCAGCTTGCTAGTGGAAGGAGCTGCAATCAGCTTGCTAGTGGAGGGAGCTGCAGTCAGCTTGCTAGTGGAGGGAGCTGCAGTCAGCTTGCTAGTGGAAGGAGCTGCAGTCAGCTTGCTAGTGGAAGGGGCTGCAGTCAGCTTGCTAGTGGAAGGAGCTGCAGTCAGTTTGCTAGTGGAAGGAGCTGCAGTCAGTTTGGATACCAGACTGGATGCTGGGAGGCCCCAGCCTTCTCCCTCTGCAGCCGTCACAGGCCTCTTCTTTCTGCAGCTTCTCTCTCACAAGGAAAATAGAATTATTTGTAAAGTGGAAGCTGCTGGCCTGATTAAAACCTAGCCCTAGAACGGGCATAATGCCATTTCTATCCATTAGGAAGTACCATTGTTCGGATTTTGAGTGTTCTTTAAAGACTCATGTGCTCAGGGCTTGGTCATCAGGGTGGCACTAAAGGCAAGTGATGGAACCTTTTTGGGGTGGGGCCAGGAGGAGGTCTTTAGGCCTTCAAGACATACTGTTAGAATGGATTATGGGCCTGTCCTCTCCCTTTCCTCCTGCACTTCCTGGCCATATGCATTGCTTTGCTGTGCAATGTGCTTCAATGTACAGGCCACAGGGTCCAGCCTCGTCCTGGCCCGAAGCGTGCGAGTCTCCAAAGCTGCGAGCAAAAATAAACCTCATCTCTTCACAAGTCAACCACCTCAGGCTGGCTTGCTGGCTTGCTTCCTCTGTCTGTCAGTCAGTCTGTCTGTCGTTCTCCCTCTTTCCCTTCCTTCCTCTTGCCCCTCCCCTTCTCTTTCTTCTTGAGACAGATTCTTACTATGTAGCCCTGGCTGGCGTGTGTGTGTGTGTGTGTGTGTGTGTGTGTGTGTGTGTATCAAACTGGCCCCAAATTCACAGAGGTCCTCTTGGCTTTGTCTCTGAGTGTTGGGCTTTTAAAGGCATGACCCACCACACTCTGTCACCTCAGGGATCTTGTTACAGTGACAGAAAGTTGACTAACACACAGTGTCATGGGGCCAACTGAGAGTTAAAGCATGTCATTAAAATATAATTTTAGTTGGTGCATGACAGAATTAGTAGCCATTTTTATTCTATATCAATGTTCATATACTGAATGAACATTTTGGTGAAAGCAGATTAAGAGAGGGAGAGATCTGATCTCAAGGATTCAGGAATATGTAACTGCTTTTCCACTGTTTTGGCAAGGATGCTAAATGTGAATGCATTGGCAGGAACTTTTTCTGGAGAAAAAGGAAAGCACCAGCGGCAAGGTGTACAATAGTTTTGTTACTTTGGCCCCTGGTCATCTGATTCAAGAACAGAAAGACAAAGTAGACATTTTCTAGTAATTTTCTCCACGTGGGCTATAATTAGCTTGTTATCATGTTTTGTTTGGCTTGTAGAGCTGCTCTCTCAGCTGTGGGTGCTCTTGGTGAATGAACGAGCAAGTCCACCATCGGGATAAATAGCAAGACAGCCATTGGCCTCAGTGCATTGTCTCTGCTGCAAGATAGGTCCCTCATCTTACCTTCTTAAGCACAGCACTTGCTACAGCATACACCAACCATGAATGAGGTGTGAGCTGAACCGTAAGAACAAGGAGATAGGAGTAAACCGAGATAAGCCCATATAATATAAAACATGAAAGAAAAAAAAAAGATCTTCCTACACACAGCTTCACATGCTGTGGGAGATGAGGCAAACTGTGACGGGAAAAACTTGTGAACTGAAATTGTGATGAGCTCACTAAGAAAAGCTTCCAGGGTGTTAATAAACGGGGCGAGATTTAGGAACACAGAGGGACTAAATTCTCAGACATTTACGTGCAAGGAGATCATGGCACACACGGATCCAGATAAAATGTAGATGTTGATAAGATTCATTCAGGCCTGGAGGTCTATGTTTTTAACAAGATCTTTACTGTGGTCTTGCGTATGTGTTACTAAGAGGCGGTGCTGATGAGTACTGCAAACAGGGTCCTTTTCCTTTAAACTTCACATTCAACTTTCTCCAAGGGTCCACTTCCCTGCAGCCTCCTTCAGACGGTCCATCTCAGAGGGAAGTATGGAACTTTCTAATTAGAACTACTCTGAGACTGTGAACAGATGTTTCTGTCATCCAAAATTTGTTTGAAGATCAACATGATGTTTGAGAACCCCTATATTGCCAACAAAAATGAGAAATTCTTTAACACACTAAAGGATATCCCTCACGAAGACGTTAAATGTTGTGGCTTTTCCTTAAATGTTGTGGCTTTATTTCCCCATATAAATATAGTGAAAAGTCCAAGCTCTGTGTAGTTACTTCTGCTTCTAGGACGAGCTCCTAGAGCTTCCTGCACAACACTACCCATCCGGCTGAATGAAAACGAGGTCACGACCACTCCAGGGTATGGTCAAAGAGAAGAATATTATTGGCGATATGAGGGAGAGTCTAGCCAGAGACATCTTGAAGAGTCCAGACAGAACTGGGCCTTGAGAGGAGACTGAGGGAGGGAGAAGAGAGAGGAAGAAAAAAGAGGGCTGAGAGGACAAAGAGGTCAAGAGCGAAGAGGCGAGAAGAACCAAGAGAACTGGGTGAGCACCTGGCCAAATGGCAGGGTTACACGAGAAGCTGGGGAAAGGAATGGCAGCCCCTCCCCTGGGTTGGAGAGTTTCAGGGTAGGGGAGAGGGGTGAGAGAGCAGAGTGGCCACGGCTCTGAGTGAGCATGGCCATTGTTTGGTATGTTACTAGGTACCAGAGACAACCTTTTGTGTCCGGTTTCTTTGGGACCTGACCTGGGCTCCGAAGGCTCAGTGCAGATGTTGGCCTTCACTGTAGCTAATCAGAGCTCCGCGTCTCTGTCTTGATTGCTGGGCTCCCCTCATGGTGAGAGGAAGACAGGCAGTAACAGGCGGGAAGTGGTCCTCTCCAGGCGCAGTCACTGTTGAGACGGACAGCATCTCGTTTGTCACATCCTGTCCATCAAGATGGCAGTCAGGATCCCTAAATGATGTAATTGAGGCCACTTGGTGGTTTTGTTTTACGGAAGTTATTCAGGTGTCTGCGTCCAGGTTTTATGATCTGTGGTATGATGCCTTTGCTGTGGGAAGTCTTGATTTGTACGTCTCATTTGCCAGATAATTGTTTTCTTCAGTCTCACGTTGCTGTGAACCATGCAATGGAAAACTAATACAGTATCTCCTTCCTTTATTGTGGTCTAGCTTAGATAAGGAAACATGATTTCAGATCTTATCCAAAGCCTATGCAAACTACTTTGGCTCAGAAAATTGGTCTGTAAATCTTATGGAGCCCAGGTTTTTCCTGGGCACTCACATAATTTCAGGTGGGTCAAGAAATACTGATATAGTCTGTCCTCAAAATTACAACATGGGTCTCTGAAGCCAGCTGGTAATTGCAAATGCTAGAGGAGTTATGAATGGGAAAGGAGGCGTTCTCAGATACTGTGAGTGCTAAGAAAGCTCTCTGTACTGAGCGTGGAACTTAGGGCCTTGGGCATGCTGCAAGGGAAGCATGCCAGCACTGAATCGTGTCCCAGGCCTTTGCTGTTTGAGACAGTCTCCCTTGTGTAGTCTTGAACTTGTGATCCTCCTTCACTGGTCTTCTGTGTGAATGGACACAGGCCTGTGCCACTATGCCCGGTGTAAAAAAGAGCTACTATCTCGTTTCCATTTGAGTTTTAATGTCAGCCCTCTCTGATGACAAAACATACCTTGTCCTCCGTCCAGGCTTCACAAGGAACACTTTGATTTTGCCTGTTCTACAGGAGCCAAAGTTGAAGGCAGCCGCATTGGCTCGGCGAACTGCTGCATCTGCCATTTTCGGTGGAGCTGAGCAGTGTAGAGTGTTTATGGTAGCAGGGTACAGAGAAAGCGACCGTAGCCTACACACTGCCAACACCTGGACTCAATAGGGGTGAAACAGTGAAAACTTCTCCCATTGTTGTATGTCCACCTCATTCTTTGTGTAATCACCAGATCACACATTCCCTTCAGCTGGCATGAAAACAGATGTTCTCATTCTCACTGCCCAGTGAAGAAACAGGCTCAAAGCAAAGAGGTTCTCTAACTTTCTCCCACAGCGCACTGGGAGGGTTTACCAGCACAGCTGACTTCGATAGTACCCAGAATTACCTAGATGGCCTCCACCGCCAATCTTATCTATCTCATTTATGTCTGTGAGTGTTTTGCCTGCATGGATTTAAGTCCACCATGTGCACGCAGTGACCAAGGAGGCCAGATCTTCTGGAGCTGGAGTTGTAGATGGTTGTGAGCTAGCCTGTTGGTGCTGGGAATAAAGTCCAGGTCCTTTGTAAGAACAGCCAGAGCTCTTAACCACTGAACTATCTTTCTAGCTCCTAATGAACATAAAAAAAAAGTTTGACTTTTATTTTGTAAATTTTATGTATGCATGTTTGTCTGTGTGGGGTATGTGAACAGGAATGCGGTTGCTCCAGAAGAATGCCTTGGGTTCTCTGGACCTAGAGTTAAAGGTGGTTGTGAGCTGTCTGATGTGGATTCTGTGGAGCTAAAGTTAGGTCCTCTAAGAGCGCAGCATGTGATCAGAACCACCGAGCCACATTTATAGCCCCTAAAGATTAAAAAAAAAGGTTTAAATCTTCCGTGTGTGTGTGTGTGTGTGTGTGTTCATTGTGTGCATACACGTGTTAGTGTCTGTGAAGGCCAGAAGCCTCAGATTCCGAGGAGCAGGAGTTGTAGGTATTTGTGAGCTGCCTGACATGGGTGCTGGCAACTGCCTGTTCAAGTGGCTTGAAGAAAGCAGGTGAAGGAGAGGGTATTTGGGCTGCAACAGACTTCAGTGGTGTGGATGACACAGGTCACAGGGGATACGCCTGTCTCTAAAGAAAGCCTTTCCCGTCTGTCGTGACATTCAGACTTGATCAGCATTTTGTCTTTTCTCCTCCTCACTTACATGGAGCCAGACTTCGGGGATGCTCATCTTTCACTCTGTTAGTTCTATACTGTGCCTCGGGGTAAGGCTGCAGCTGTGGGCTGAGGCATCACAGACCCTGGCTCTGGAAAAACAAGTGTTCTTTCTAAAATCTTCTCTAGTAAGTTTGGATTGCAAGGCAGCCCGGCTCCTTTCTTTGAAACTGGGCTTATTTGCTAAGCAAAGGCAGCACCATCACATCTTGCTGATGCTTGCAGCAAACATCAGCAGCAAATGATCCTCTTAAGCAAGTGCAAGCGGCTGCAGGCAACGCTGGGGGCTAAAAGTACAGAATGGACTGAAACCAAAACAACCGCTCAACCTCAATGCCACCAAGCACCAGAGGGGCCCTTCAGAATACTGATGTGGGGAAGGCTTTCCAGTCCGACAGCCGAACGATTGGGACAGGGGTTGCTCTGCGGAGGAACGAGCCGCCCAATTTTGGGGGCACCAACTCATGACTCATGCGCAGACTCCTCATTGTCTGGCTCCAGAGAGGCTCAGCAGCTGAGACCTGAACAAGAGCATAAGAGGTGAGGACCTGACTCAGGAAGGGAAGTGCCCTGTGCACACGCTGGCGGGGTGCCCATGCCCAAATGGGTCATCTTTTTTCCTAATCCCTGTCGCTGGGTGATCTGTCTAATATCTCAGCACCCACGATGAGGTAGGAGGATCCATTACAAATCTGAGGCCAGCCTAGAATGCATAGCTAGACCCTATCCCAGGAAACAAAACAAAACAAAAACAAACTAGAAACAAAATAAACCACCACCAACATTTTACCCTACTTATTGCTGGGGCAGCATGATCTATGCTTGTTTTTTGGAAAAGGAAATCCATGGATAATTTCCATGCAATCCTTGGTCAGGTTTAGCATTCCTCTGTTCCTTTAGGAGTTCTCTTTCTGGTAGAAGCCTAGGAGAGGCCTCAGAGCAGGAAGACTGATACCCAGATGAACCTGTGTTCCTAGTATTAGGGCCAGAGTAAGTGGGACTATACAGGCATTCATACCTCTCCACCAAGAAGTACTTGTGGAGAGCATGTGTTTACATGACTCTTGGAATAGTTCATAGGACTCGAGGTTTGTGCTTAGTTCCCTTTTATGTGGCATCATTAGAATCCTGTTTCTTTCTAAGCTGTCTGGACTCCAGTTTGTATTATTTCCCCTCCTACAGGAACAAACTTCCCGGTGGATTCCTACCTCCAGACAAGAGAATTTTAAGGAGCTTAAGGTTTTGTGCCAGGCGGTTTTTGGAGTGAGCCTCGTGCTGACATCATGTCCCGATTCTCACAGCTGAAGTTAGGTGGTAGTCCTAGAACATTTCCCACTGTGCCCTGGGTGAAAGTTGGGTTTCACGACTCCCCTTCAAGGCTACGTGAGCAGTACAATCAGTGGGGAGAGAGACTGGAATTGGGTGACCTGCTCCAAACTGTGCAAGGACCCCTAGGGTGATGGTTTTTGCAAGTTGTCCCCCCCTGCTGGGGTAGAATTTTGTATGACGCAGCTGCCTTAGAGTCATGCTCCTGTCTCTAACCCTAATAAGCTCGCTGGTTCACTAAGGTAGACGCAGGTTGTACATTTCTTTGGCGTGCTGTTGGTGTCCTATCTGGGATGTTGTCTCCCTATGAAATGGCTCACAATAGGAACTGAAGACACATTTTCTATTTTTGCCTACGCCTAAAACATCCTTTCGGCAATCTTCCATTTGTCTTGCTTCGTCCAGCGTAGGAGCTGTGCTCTTGCTAGACCCTGCCCTCTCTCTCCCTGGGAAACCTTCCCCTGTTGGTGGCTGAAGAAACTCCCACTTTCCTGCTGCCTGTGGAGACTGAGTCTCTGCTGCGCCCCACATGTCTCCTGATTTGCTGCCTCGACAGGTGACATGATTTCGCATTCTGGATCCAGAATGCTCATCCACCCATCTGCCCCTGCGTTCACCCATGTGTCTGTTCATGCACCCTCCCACCCATCCATGAGTTACGGAATGGGCACTCATGGCACTCTAGGCATTATCTTCTGTGAAGTTGCTCTACAGAGATGACATCAGCCCTGGCGAGCTGGGTCTTCTTTCTGCGGTTGTAACAAGGTCTGTCTTTAAACTCTGGTGAGAGCATCCAGACACAGCTGATGCTTGCTTACCCATGTCAGTTCTTCTCACTGTCTGTTGCATTGTCCTGTCACTGAGATTTGTTTGCCCACAGGTGACAGTGCCCCGAATTCAGTTTTCTTTTCTCACTTTGATCATTATTATGAAATGTTTAGTTCACACTTAAATTCAATTATTATTACAACTCCATAGCATTTATTCAACTTTGTTTCTTAAGACATAGGATCAGATTAATATAAACATGATGCCATCACTTCAGTATGTTCAAATTGCTTCTAAGCTGTGCATCTAGTTCTTATTATTCCCACTCAGTTTTGTCTTGATAAGTTTTAAGGTTGTTCTTTTAAATTTGTAAGTATTTTTAATTTTGTTAAAATTGTACAAATTGGAATGTTAGCCATATGATTAAGCCCCTAATTTCACATGGAAGAGATGTATTTTTCCATCTCTCTCTCACTTTTAAAATATATTTACTTTTTATTCACCATCTATCCTGGTTGTAGTGCCATCACCTTGACTCCCAGTCCCACACTCCCTCCCCTTTCCCCTACTCCTCAGAACAGGGGAGGCCCACCTTCCTTTCCAACCCAGCTCATCAAGTTGTATCAGCACCGAGTGTGTGTCCTCTTCCCCTGTGGCCTGGCAAGGCAGTGCTGCCAGAGGGACGTGATCGAAAAGCTGGCAGGAAAATCCTTGTCAGATGCAGTCTCCGATTTCCTTACTTGAGGATCCACACGAAGCTTAAGCTGCCCATTGGCTACATTTTGTGGCCATGCATGGTCCTTTGGTGCTGGACCATGGTCCATGCTCCATGGTCTCCACAAGCCCCTCTGGGCCCTGGTTAGTGGCTCTGTTGGTCTTCTTGTGGAGCTCCTGTCATATCCAGGTCTTTTCTTTTTTTCTTCCACTTTTTCCTCAAGGCTCCCGATACATTGCCCATCCTGAGTGAGGTAACCCAGACCAAGAAAGACACACACGGCATGTACTCACTTAAAGGGGAATTTTAGCCATATAGTACAGCATAAACACACTATAAGGCACAGACTCAAAGAAGTCAAGTAACCAGGAGGACCCAAAGGAGGATACATACATCTCACTCAGAAAGGGAAGTAGAAGAGACAGAGGTAGTGGACGAAGCCAGGGCATAGGTAGGAGAGGGGACACAGAGAAATATGAGGATGGAGATCAGACCTGGGGAGATTGGGGCAAGAGAGGACAGAGGCCTGTAGAGAAAAGAGAAACTGAGGGTGGGGGCATCTCTGTGACAAGCTGGAGGCTTAAGTCAGGGTAGGTTCCTGGGAGGGTGTGAGGGGGACTCAAGTGGAGACTCCTAGTAGCAGAGGCCATAGAGACTGAGGAGCACATCCCCTAACTAGACTAGTCTACTCCTAGAGGGAGGAAAACACCAACCCACCCACAAAAACTTCACTCCAAACTTACCCTGCCTATGAGATGTGCAGGGATAAAGGTAGAACAGACAGAGCAGAGATTAGGGGAATACCCAACCAATGCCTGGCCCAAACAATGGCCCACCTTATCGAATAGTGCCAACTCCCGACACTATGAAAGATACTCAGCTAAGCTTGCAGACAGGGACCTGAGAGGCTTTCCCCAGCAGCGCCACAAATTTTAATACTATATCCCAAGAAATTTTGTATCATTTTGTTAAAACATCTCATATTTTCAAGAGTGGAAAAAACAAGCTAAAAGTTATCATACAAATTCACTTCAGGGAATAAGAAAACTGGAGAGGAAATTGTTCAGTCTTTTCTCTTCAGGTGACTCAACAGGTGATTATCCTTAAGCTTTGTAAATAAACACATTAAAGTTCTTTCTTGTGAAGTTATGATAATTCTCAAATGATAAAATGAAGAAAAAAATGTTGAAAAGTTTAAGAAACTTAGTAAAACTATTTGGTTTACGGGAGTAGGAAAAGACATTTGGTGGTCTGAAAATCTGGTGAATTTTTTTTTTTTTAAACAAAGGGGCAGTGCTGGCTGTCCTGGACTCTCTTTGTAGACTAGGCTAAACTCAGAGAGAACCATCTGCCTCTGCCTCCTGAGTGCTAGGATTAAAGGCGTGCGCCACCATGGCCTGTCTAACATAGTTTTTTCTTACTGAAACTGTATAATAAATACATGTATAATAAATTGTTCCAAATGCAACTCAAGTACTAAACTGACCAACAGGGTCTAATAAGAAACATGGGAGGGAGGGGGAATTAGTACATTTTGAGGAAAATTACTGGAATAAGAGTGGCATGTAGATAAGGTCCGGGTGCTGCAGTGAGGATACCTGAAGAGAATCAGATCCCACAGGAACGGTGGCACTCTTCGTTGTGTCCAGACACTGAAGAGAGTCAGATCCCACAGGAACGGTGGCACTCTTCGTTGTGTCCAGACAGAGTGTTCTGGATGAGCAGTTGGACGGTGCCTCTGGGCAGACTTTAGGTGTGGTGGCTGCAAGGCAGTTCTGCCGTCTCCCGTCCTCCCTCCTCAACTCTGCAGCAGTTCACTTGGTTTCGGAATGAAACGCTTCTCTTTGATCTGCGTGTCAGCTTCACATCAGATTGCGCTGTCCACGCTCCTCTCCTCGCTGTATCGTCTCACCCTGCTTCTTCTGAACTGCATGTCCTTCACATTTGAATGATTTTGTTTGAAAATGCTGGCTTGACGGTTCCTCTATGGTGTCCTGTGCTCCCACTCGCTCTAAAATATGAGGATGTAGAGTTATAGAACCTCAAGCATTTATTTCAGGTAGCAAGGTAGAGTAACTTCCTTCCTGTATGTACCATGTATTAGAACATGCCCAAGGAGGCATCCTTAAGCATATAAACACAGACAGACAGACACATGCATGACTATTTACCTGAGACTTGCCTGCTGACTGGTGCTGTTCTTTGTGTTCTGTCTTATAAAATGGTATATGTTATTCATTATGGAATAGCACTGAAGTATGTTATATGTTATATATGGTCATGGTCATTGATCATCATCAAATTTAAAATGATATTAGGTTCTACTTAGTACATACTTAGAGACCAGAGTTTTTCAAACACGGATGCTATACCTCAGAATCACCTAGCGAGCTTTGATTTGGTTTCCTAATTTCACACAAATTGACTGCACACAACTCTCAGCAGATAGGACCCAAACACCATATATTTCTAATTCCTTAGTTGATTCCAAACTAGTGAGGTTTGAAAACCCGATGCAAGGCCTCACTAAGGAGGTTTGGTCTGTGGACCAGCAGTGTGTAGAGTTACTGGTAGCTTGTGAAAACTCTCAAGCCCCATTTAATTCTTTTCTGAGTCAGAATTTGCATTTTGTCAAGATGCCAAGATGTTTCCATAAACAAAGTTGGAGCATGCATAGACGTTAAAGGGCGCCCTCCTAACCATTTCAGCCATTTATTCACAAGCAGTTGATCAAGCTCTCCTAGTACACCATGAACACCATGAACTTGGCATTTCAGCATTATTTTAAGAGGAAACTGGGGGTCTGTGCAGGTCAAGCACTTCCAAATAGGGTCAGTCGGGATTTCAATCCTGATCTCTGTTGCTCCAAAACAGAACCTTTCCCACAATGCCACACTGCTTCTGAGCATAGTATACTATCAGTATATATATATATATATATATATATATATATATAAAGCCAAGTAAGCAATCCTTTCTAAATCTTCATCCTACAGATAAAGTATTTGAAGCCGCTTATCAGGGATGGGATCCGTGCATGTATGTTACTTGGTGAGACAAGTAGTTTGAGGCAGTCACCCAGTGAGCTGAAGAGATGTTTTTCAGTTACTAATGCAGAAAGCAGAAAACAAGACAAAAATATTTCCCCTTGGTTATGAATGAGTCCCGGGGGACACACTGAATATTCATTTTAAAGAGGGAAGATTCTCAGTTAGTAATGCGGATGCTCCAGTGAGTCTGGCTGCAAGTAATGGGTCTGGAAAACCCACAGTTGACTGTAGGGTAGCCTCATGTAATTCTACAAGCATTCTTGTTTTCTTGCTCACCCCAGGGGCATCATTCTCAGGCTACTTGTTCGAAGAGTTTTGTGTAAGCAATTCACAAGGACTGTGTAGCTGGGATGTGAGGGATATTTGATATGACTGGAAATGTGCTTAGTGATGTATATTGTATGTATTGGTACTATTTCAGCTAAATAACAGGCGCCATCTGCCACCGTAGCTCTCTCTCCTCCACCTGCCTAGTTCTTGGCTCTCTTGTGTCAGATTCCTTCTCAAATCCAAGTTAGTTTTAATGGCTAAGCTATATTAAATATAATAAAGTAGAATCAGAAAAACAAACCATACCTTCTCATGTGATCCCATGTAATTGAAAATCATATAGGTACAACAGCTTTTAAGATTGCTGCTTAAAATCTGGTTCTTCAGACACACTATAACTTACTTCATCAGCATTATCTCTTTGGACCTTCTACTCTTTCTGCTTTAATATGAACATTATTCTCTATAAACCTCTGCTCTAAATGTAAGACTGTCTTTAGGATCTGCTTTATAAGTAGAGATGGTAAATTAAAGTGTTATGAGGATTAAGATTAGAAAGGAAATATATTCATTTACAGTGAAAACTGCAATTCATCAAAAAGACTATCCATCAACGCATTCACTGCATGTCAGAGAAAATGTGGACGTTTTTTGAAGACTTATTATACTCATTGTAAAGTTGCCTTCTAGAGCGTTGCCTTCTAGAGCATGTGCATTTGGGCCAGCAGTAGTGTTTGAAGACCAGCTGCCCCTAGAGCCTGCTGATGAGACCCCAGCGAGATGGAAGGGTTCATCAGGGAAGATGTTGGCAGGATGGGGAGTAAGCCCGCGTGAGCTGCACCTTCAGCCTTTTGATATTAGCAGTCATCAGTGGTCACTATTTTATATAAAACCCACACTCAAACCAAACCAAACAACAAGAAATAACACCTGCAAACTCATTAGCAAAAACAAGGATTCCAAGAAATGAACCAAGATCCAGTGTCTCTATTGATGCCAATATGTCAGTATTTTTTTTTCTAAAATTTTCTCTTTTTGGCTCATTTTTCAGGCAGCAAAGAATATGCCTGGGTAGCTTTGAACACATACACATTTCTCATATAAAGCAACTTAGTGTGTGTTCTCCGGACTCCCCATACCCCCCAGTCAACTTATTAACACATTTTAGTGAACATTAGGTTTCTTACTTTTATCTATGACAATATGTTGGACATCCATCTTCCCTAATATATACCCAGATCCATTTTATTGTTTTAGGACTGCAATAGGACCAGACCCGTGGCTACATCGGCACAGTATATGACACAGCGGAAGTTCTGCAATAATTCATCCTGCAACCACTTTTTGTGTACTCGGGATACATGAGACCCTGGTGGTGGATGTACAGAGGGAACTGTCTATTTAGTTCTCAGCCTCTTCAGGAAGGAAAATGGGTATTATGCAATTACTGAAAGAGTGATTGCTGCATTCGGTATTTAAAATGTGGAGCCTGGATCTTCTCTGGGGAAAGGACTAAACTCAGAAAGAGCAATGTTTCTACTAAGTTCCCCACAAACAGTTGGTTAGAGAAGGGGGCAGTGGATACGTTGTGGGAAACGCGAGGCCGAGAGTTGAGAAGGGTGAGACGCTTGAAGACATCCAGCAAACCAGAGTGGTAGTGTCTATCCTGGATGGACAGGGAGAGGTCAGCTGACATGCACCTTGTAGGCATAGGGATTTGGGGTCTTTCTCTAGACCCATGGGAACCAAGTTAAGGGCTCTCCCCTCCCTCTCTATCATATGCACGCATGTTTGCGTGCACATGCCCTTGCCTCTGTGGACATGTGTGGGAGCTGGAGGTGTGGAGCATGCTGTTCCGGCTAGCTCGGCTGGCCAGCAAGCCCCTGTTTTTACCTTCTGTTCCCCAGGGTTGGGGTACAGGTATATGCTGGCAGCCTAGATTTTATGTGGGTAATGAGGATGAAAATTCAGGTTGACATACTTGTGGGCTTTACTCATTGAGCCATCTCACCAGCAAAGTAATTCAATCAAATGACTTTGGAAAGAGTCTCCCTGCTCTGTGGATGATGGATTGGAAATGAGTAGGATTGTAGTTGGGAAGTACAGAAGAGGCTGTTTCAGTGGTCCAGGAAAGATCCCTGATGCTTAGAAGAGTTGAGGATAGTGGAGGCAGAGAACTGAGGGTAGAGATGAGAGGTCTGCAGGGAGATAACCGGAAGGACTTGGATTGAGGGATGGAAGAGGAATGAGGGCGCATTTGAAAGTGGGTTGGCCCAGACAACATTCAAAAATTCTTTGCATGTCTGAGACAGTAACACTGTGTGAGCCGTGATCACATACAGTGTTAAACAAGTTTGATTTTTATTTACTCTAAGAAGAAAAGCGTCAGTCTTTAATCTCAAGGATTATTGCTAGTTTCATTGTTTGCTGCCCAGACAAAAATAAGGTGCTGGGTTCTGTGGTGCACACCTGTAATCCCAACACTCAGAGAGGCAGAGGCATGGGATCTCTGTGAGTTCAAGGCCAGCCTGGTCTACAAAGAGAGTCCAGGACAACCAAGCCTATGCAGAAAAACCTTTCTCAAAACAAAAACAAACAAACAAGAAAAAAAAACCCCAAAACCTTACCATTACAATACAATCATGCTTGTATACGACTTTTTAATATATGATTATTTATTTCTCAACAGCTTTATTAGGATATATATATATATATATATATATATTAGAATATATAGTCAGCAAGCTCTCATATTTAAGAACTACAATTGTATAAGTTTGACGTATATATGCAAGCATGATTCTGTCATCATAAGCAAGGCGATGAATCGCTTCCCCAGGCATCCGGCCCTTCCCAAGCCTCCTGTGGGGCCCCTGAGGCTTCTCCATCTTTCTGTATCCCTTTGCAGCCACTCACCTGGATTTTGATACACAGATGAGTTTGCATCATTGTAGAATTTTTGTAAATGTGATCATGCAGTATTGTACTCCTTTGTGAGAAAAAGGGGTTTGGATTTTTTTTACTTGAGAAAATCTTTCATAAATATATTATCTTTATTATTCAAACAATATCAAGAGACCGTATCCGGAGGATTAACTCCAAGGTCTTTGACTAGGTAGTCCCTGTCTCGGTCACACGCTGCTATGGTGTGTATTCTGTGGCATTTCTTCTCTGTGATGTGAGTGCCAAGGGCGGGGCCTGCCCTGTGTCTGTGGGTGTGGAGACTGGGATTATGACCTGGGTGTCTGAGATGAGCCCCTGACCTCTCACAGTGGTACACATGTCAAGAAGTCTACTGGCAAGCAGACACAAATGGCTTAAGTTTTGTGGGTCTTCCCTTGGTTTAGCATCCGAGTCCAGGGCAGACCTATGCTCAGTAAATGTGGGTGGGTGGGGGGTGCTGGGGAGGTGGCCCCGGTGGTTGAGAGTACTTGCTGGGAGGAGGGAGACAAGGGTTGAGAGTTAACAAACAAAATCACTCAAATGATCTTTCTTCTTCCTCTTCTCTGCCCTGGCCTCATTAATACAAGGAGGCTAATATTTGGCTCCGGAGCGTGGGCAGGATTGGAGCTCTCTCCAGGGGCTCTGTTAAATGTCATAAATTGCAAGTGTGCAGTTAGAAGAGTTTGTGAATGGCATCTGAGCCTGAGGCCATCTAGTAATATTTATATGGTGGAAGTTCAGCCCGTTTCCCTTTTAGAAAAAGTTTCTGATTTGCTTCATATGATGTCCATCTCAATCACTGTTTCTGGGCTCCAGTGGGGAGACTCTGGGATCCAAGCGATGGGGGAGGCTGTGGAAGAGGCAGGCTTTGTGCTTGGAGATGACTCAGAGAGGCTCCTATCTGGGGCCTTTTATTCTGCCTTCTTTCTGTGAGTAGTACAGTCAGGAGCCAGGTCTCTAGGTGCTGGGAGTAAAGAGAATCATGCTTATTTTAGTCTATAAAATTCAGAGAATAAATTAAGCTTGCCGTCATAGCCATGTTCAAAGGTCATAAAACCCCATAGCAGGGGTGATGGAATATTACCAAAAATAATAAAATCACAACTCACTCATTCCTGGAACTTATTCACCACTCCTGTTTAAAGCTGTGTATAGCGGTAGTCATCTATTCCAGGAGCAGAACTGCAAGGCAGATACTGCTGTAACTCCATTTTAAAAGCGGAGACTCTGAGGCTCAGGTTTCTGTTAGAGACAAACACAGGATCATGCTAGTTGCTCACACATAGGCAGGCATCTCAAACTCATAGCACAACACTCTGGGACCCTCCCTGTTTCGCCCCAACCTGCATTTTCACTCTAATTTCATTCAGCACATCTTCGGGCTTGTGCATGCCGAGAATGCTGGCTTCCTACTTTATCACACCTCCCCCGCCCCCAGATAAATTCATCCCACCTTTTACATGGGTGCCTGCATGGCCATTCCAGGCCTTCCCAGTTTATAAGACCCAGAGAATAGATTAAACATGCCACCATAGCCCCCAAAAGGTTTCCCCTTTGCTCTGAAGTCTTAAATGTCCCTCCGTTGTTTATGCCTGTATGGTCTTGAGGTTGTTTCGTACTGTCAGTCAAGCCTGTGTTTTTTCTTAAGGGACCGTCTCTCCCTTTCCATAACTGGATAATTCAGCATGGATAAGGCTGTGTATGAGCACAATGCTTCCTCAGCCAAAGACACTAAAGGAAGAAGGGGCCAGGAGCTTTATTTTATACTTTCTGCCTCTAAGAGACTCACAGAAGGGATAAGTAGAATGCTTTGTGGGAAATTGGGATGCTCATGCTGTCCTTTGGGATGGCTAATGTCTGTGATTTAACACTGAATGTAAGCAGATGGCTCTTCTGACATACTGGTCTACATAAATTCTCCTTTCTTCAAAGTATTCTGTACAACACAACAAAGCTTTAGAGTTATGGGAAGCCAGGAACACAAAATCAACTATCACGAGTGGCAGCAACAGCCAGGGCAGGTCTTGCCCTTTCTTTGTCTGGAATGATTCTGGCTGCTGCAGGATTCATGGTGGCTTACCCTATAGGATGGGTGTTAATTGTGGGCTTACCAATTAATTGCCATTGATTGTCTTTCCCATCAATTGCAGAGCTGTGAGTCAGAAGAAGCTAAAAGCAGGAATGAAGATTTAAGGGTCAAGTGATGCCAGAACAGACTTTGGGTTTCGTAATGTGTGGTTCAACACATTTAAAGCTTCAGCTTTCTCTAGAGTGTGACTGTGAGCCCTGAATTGGGGCAGACAGGAACAGCAAAGCATGCTGGAGGACTTTTGACTCAAGATCTGGGTCTCAAGACTCTTCCAAGCAAGAGCCTGAGCATCTCATGGGGCACTTGTGACTTGTAAGAGTCACCAAGAACTGGGAAGAGTTTTGTGCCTTTCCCCTCTGCGTGGTCTCCAGGCTCACCTTTGTGGTACTTCTGGTCTCGGAGCCTGTCCTCAACTCTCCTCAGTGCCTAGAAAGAGCTGTTTGTCCTCATTCCAAGACGAAAGAGACCTTCTGGGTACAGAGAGTAATGGCTGCTTTTCTTTTATATTCATCATAAAGATCAATAATCCACATATAATTTCCACACTGGGCGGTAAGTATGAGTAATTATGGAATAATTAAATGTGCAAAGGGTAGCCAGGACTGTTAAAAGAGCAATTATGTAGCTAACTCCTCTGGGCTGCCTTCACTCTGAGTTGAAATAAAATAATTTGAAATATAACATCAGATTTCAGCATGAACATTTCTAAATCCTCTTCAACCTGTAATAGAGCTTTCTACCTCAAAATTTAATGAGCACATATCAGTCCCAGAGCCCCAAACAAGTACAGGGACAAAAGAGATTCAGGTTGAGCAACAGTAGTGCTGTTCTCTTAGCAGATTCAAGGAAGGCAGGGAGGCGACATGGTGCCCAGATGCTGGTGGCTTGTAGCCATCCGGACTCCTCTGGTATTCCTGGTTATTGTCATTTGTTTCACTTTCAGTGTAGGCTGGCTATAGCCCTGCTTCGCCATCTCCATTCTGGGGTCTAGGTTAACTGGTCATGGCACTCAGAGAAGTGGCATAAAAAGAGCAAATCCATGCCACACCTTCTAAGGATCCTGCTGAGATGAGGCACGCATCTTTAAAAAGTTACTTTGTGCGTATGTGCGCGTGTGCGTGCGAGTGTGTGTGTGTGTGTGTGTGTGTGTGTGTGTGTGTGCGTGCGCGCGCTCCGACAGGAACGTGGAGGTCAGGACGACAACTTGCAGGAACTGTTTCTCTTCTTCCACTGTGTGAGTTTTGGGGGCTCAGTCCTCGGGCTTGGCAGCAGGTCCCTAGATCCTCTAGCATCTTGCCTGCCTGGCACACATCTTTTCTGCTCACAAAGTGGAAAACATTCTCCTCCTCAGGCTTCTGTAGCTGACCTGAATGCTGAAAACGTTCATCGGGCATCATGGTTGGCACGCTAATGCTCACGGGCTAAGTTCTGCCCAGCACTTGATGGCATACAGCCTGTAGGAAAAGAATGGTGCTCACATTTTTATAAAATTGAAGGGAGCCAAAGAACTAAAAAGGTTGTATTTAGAGGGCTGGAGAGAAGGCTCGGCGGTTAAGAGCGAGCATTGGCTGCTCTTCCAGAGACCCAGGCTCAACTCCTGGCACCCATATGGCAGCTCACTACTGTCTGCAACTCTAGTTCCAAGGGATTAAATACCCTTGCACATACATACATGTAGACAAAACGCCAATACTCATAAAACTAATTTAGAAAAAAAGAAAAAAGTTGCATTTAGATAACGACATTGTTTGGGGTGTGTATTTTCTTTGTGTGTGCTCCTACGCCTTTGGATGGAATGTGTGCTTGCGGGTGGGGGTCAGGGGCCTCTGCTATCATTCCTCTGCTGTATTTTAGTTATGAAATTATAATATAATCACATCATTTCCCCTTTCCCTTTTCCCCCTTCAAACTCTACCATATACCTCTTCTTGCTCTCCTCAAATTCATGGTCTCTTTTTTCAAGAATTGTCATGACACGCATGTATGTATATACATCAAGAATTGTCATGACACGCATGTATGTATATACATCAAGAATTGTCATGACACGCATATATGTATATACATCTGTATTTAAATATAACCTGCTCGGTCTGTATAATGTTATTTGTGTGTATGTTTTCTTTGTTCGCTCTCTGGTCTTGGGTAACTAACTGGCGTGCTCTTTCCTGGGAAGAGCGCTTTTGCACCCAGCTTTCCTCACTTGCCCCGGGCTCTCTGTGTAGGCTGAGGCCTCGTGGGCCCTTCCTTACCCGTGTTAGCACACCTTTTGGTGTTGTCCTTGTTCAGCTCATGTTGGTGAGATCTTTACGGGAGTAGCTTCTGACACTACTAGGAGACATAGTCTCACAGCAAACCTTTTTTGATACAGGGTCTATCACTAACTTGTGACGTGTCAGGTAGTCTATTCTACCTGGTCAGTGAGCCCTGGTGATTCACAAGTCTCTCTACCCACCCACTACTGGGCTGGCAAACTATACGTGGGTTTTTATTGTTATAAGGCAAAAAGCGCTTTACAGACCGAGCAATCTCTCCAGCTTTGTTTATGTATTTTTCTATGGCTGTTTTTGTGCTATCAGGTCAGGGCCAAGTAACGCTGATTAAGATTTAGATCTTCAGCACCTAAAGTACTTACATTCCTGCCTTTTACAGAAATATTCCTGGCACTCTGTCTGGTATCACTGATCAGAAGTCAGCTTGTCTGTGTAGAGTTTCAGCTGCATTTCCCCCTTCTCAGTCTTTGTGGCTCATGTGTTTGGCTTCCAGAGTCACTACTGCTATCTGTGCACGGCAAATAGTGTTTGTTGTCAAGTCATTTCCAATGTGTTAGGTAGGGCTCTAGTGCTGTAAAGAGCCATGATGAGCACAGCAACGCTTACAAAGGAAAAGAGTTAATTGGGGCTGGCTTACAGTTTCAGAGGTTTAGTCCATTACTGTATGGGCAGGGAACATGGTGGCGCCCAGGCAGACATGGTGCTGGAGAAGGAGCTGAGAGGTCTTCATCTGAATGCGAAGGCTGCAGGAAGAATGAGGGAGGCTCTGGGCCTAGCTTGGACTTAGGAAACCTCTAAGCTCAGCCCAAGTGACATGCTTCCTCCAACAAGGGACAGTGCCAGTCCCTGTGAGCATATAAAGGCCATGTTCGTTCAAGCTACCAAGGGACTGAGTCCTACTCCCATCTGCCCAAAGGAAGTTCCTTTCTGACTTGGAGAACATTCAAAATGGCATATGAATGGGAATGCTGTAGACTACCCTAAATAATGTTAAATAAAGAGCAGTGATCGTCCGGGGCTGTATTGGGAGCAGATACGGGAGGCCAATGATAAATTCTTACAGATTAATAGAGAAAAGTACTTCAATATAAAAAATAAGGGTTCTAAACTATTTAACAAACACTTAAAAAGCATATGACTAATATTCAGTCTTGCTAGTAATAAAAAAAAAATGCCAATTAAAAGTGAGGCCCTGGAGATGTACCTGCACAGATGTAGCCCATGGCAGCTCAGTATCCAAGTGGGTTCCTTAGTAAGGGGAACAGGGGCTGTTTCTGACATGAACTCAGTGGCTGGCTCTTTGATCACCTCCCCCTGAGGGGGGAGCAGCCTTACTAGGCCACAGAGGAAGACAATGCAGCCAGTCCTGATGAGACCTGATAGGCTAGGGTCAGAGGGAAGGGGAGGAGGACCTCCCCTATCAGTGGATTTGGAGAAGGACATGGGAGGAGATTAGGGAAGAAAGGTGATATTGAGAGGGGCTGAGGGAGGGGGCTACAGCTGAGATACAAAATGAATAAATTGTAATTAATAAAAAATAAATTAATTTTAAAAAGAAGAAAAAGTGAGGCCCTGATTTATCCATTTATTAAAAACAAAGAAATGCCCACTAGTGGCAAAGATGCAGGGATTAAGGCACACTTGACAGATACGTGCAACTTTGATTTTTTTAAAATGTATGTATTTATTATTTTTACTAATGCATGCGTACAACTTTTGATAGGTGCGGTGGTCTGACTGAGATGTCCGCCACTAATCCTGGGCATTTTGATGCTCACTTTGTGCCTGGAAGGATCAGGAGGTATGGCTCTGTTGGACTTAGGAAACCTCTAAGCTCAGCCCCACTGGGGTCTACTTGAGGTTTCAAAAACCTTGCACTATCCCCAGTGCACAGCAGCTGTGTTTCCTGCTGGTGTGCAAGGCTCAAGCTCTCGGCTCTTCCTGCCCCGTGCCTTCGCTCTGCAACCATAGACTCTGAACCTCTGTAACTGTAAGTTCAAATCACATTCTTTCTTCTTATAAGTTGCTAGGTCATGGAGTTTTACTGCAGCAATAGAAAACTAAGACAACAGGGACCTTGCAAATAGATATCAAAATCTTAAAAGCATCCCGTTCTCTGGGTTTGTATAAAGAATAAGGAGGAACACGTGTGGTCATCTGCGCACAGGAATGGCTACAGCTGAGGCTATTTACAGCTGAAAGTTAGAGACCGCGTGTACATCCAGTAGTAAATCCTACACTTGATCTTTGTCAAAAACTGAGAAGTGACCCCCTGGCGAATCCTATTCCACCGTTAATATGCTGTAAAAGAAAAACAAATGCTGCGGGAGAAACCTTCAACGTGGCACCAAGTGGAATAAGCAGTAGACAAATAATATTTACACCGTATTTCCATGTCTGAAAGATAAAACAAATGGTGGGAGACAAAAATCTGTGTATCCACTGGAAAATGTTTACCGAAGCCATTATAGTGATTTTCTCTAGACTGCATGATTTGAGATTTTCTACCTTTGAGCTTCCTACACCTTCTTAATCTTCTACCATCGTATGTATTACTTTGGCAACCAGGAGGATGATGTAAACATTTTCAGACTGAAATGAGATTTATATTCACAGTGTGCTCATGAGTCCTTGGTGGACCATGTAGCCCAACTTTATCACAGAATCTTCATTGCTTCCTTCAACTTTGAGAAGATTATCTGCAAACCACTGCCCAGGTGAGTCCAGGAGCTTTGTTCTTCTTCATGTACTGAAAACAACAGTGATTCCTAGCCATGCCAGACAAGAACTTTTCTGTTCTGGCTTTCTGGCTGTTGAAAACGAGCCTTTGCTTCTCTGCATTGGATTTGGACATTACCACGCCTCGACAGCTGACTTTATTTCTGTTGCTGAATCAGAAAGGCAACTGGGAGAGCTCGGAGAGAATGAAGTGGTTTTGTGCAGAAACAGTCTTCTACTTGGGGGAGACACCTATAGCATGCTGATTTTCATTGACAATCCTCATCCTTTCTCATCCCCTGAGAGGAGTGTGCGCCTCCTCATCCTACCCAGGCACCACTGAACATCAGGGGTGGGGTGGGGGCAGCGTGGACTAGGGCCTTGGTTTTGAAAGGCTACCAATGGTTACTCAGGAAATAGCTTTACTTCTCTCTTTCTTGTAATTGCTGGTTTGGCCTTGGTCATCCTCAGTAAGTGAATTTCTAAGCAATGTCTGAGAAAATTGACTGCTTTGGGGCTTCTCAGACTAGCAATCTAGAATATTCTGGGGGAAAATCTCTATTCATTTTTTTGGTAGTCAGCTTTTTGTTTGGTCTCTTGCACATGGGTTTTTCCAGGGTCTCAGACTAGACATCTGTTTCAGGATGCTTCTTTCCTCTCTGGAATTCATGCTGCCCTGGCCAAGGTACTGACAGAACCATGGAAGACTAAAGGCAACTAAGAGACCACTTATACACAGTCAATCTTCAGGTCTGACCAGAGCAGCAGATTCTCAAGAGGAAGGAAATAGTTTGGCACAGCAGCTGTGTGGTCAAAAGAAAAACATATTTTTTGTGGGGTTGTGAGAAAAACATATTTGGAGGTTCCCACAGAGTCCCTGGATGGTAGGATTCTGAATTCCTTATGGATAGTCAGTCTACGGCTACCAGCAGGTTGGGGGGACCACGGAAGGTTGACACATACCATAAAAGCAGAGTTAATGTTTGTCTTTGGCTGTGGGAGTACAGTGAAAGTGGCTTGATCTTTGGCATTGGATGGCCTGGGACTGATCCTGGCTCCAGCACCGAGCCTTGTGCGGTCTGCAGCTTCACCCTGTTTTCACCTGTGTGTGGTGCTCATGCTCTCTGGCTCTGGAGAGTGAGTTGTACAAAGCACATAGGATGGAGTGGACACATAGCATGACTTTCTAGTCTCTCACCAAGCTTGGGTTTAGAAATGAGCAGTGCTAAGCTTGTCTCATGCTCCCGGGGCCCCAGGCCGGGACTCTGCTGCTCTGACGCTCATGGGCAGTCTGTATTTCAGCAAAATGTTTCCATAAGACTTTCCTTCCTTCATTTCAGGCAATCTTTAAAAAGAGCATTTTGAACTATTCCATTTGATTGAAGTCTGAGGTGGTTAGGAAAGAATGGAGTGTTCTGAAGAGGAAGTGAAGTTTGACGTGTGGACAGAATTCAAGATGCAGCAGTCAAAACGAAATGAAACCAATGCATTTGTTTAGAGGGAAGGGGAAAGCATGCTGTCCATCTGCCATGTTATTCAGTTCAGTGTAGAAAGACAAATATGGGCCTCTTCTAGGGTTGTATAGCGGCTGCGACTGATCTGAAAGGATCAGTGGGGTTCAGTGTTTTTAGTGTGTGAAGGTGCTTCCTCAGAACTGCCTTAAGAGTCTCTACTCTCCTGCACTCACTGCACAGCGCTGCAGTGCACAGTGGAGGGGGGCGGGGTCTGTTCCCTGCACCCCAGAGGCAGCCACACTCACCTCTGTGTCTGTGACTTGTCCTTTGGCTTGACTGCAAAGGAAATTAAAATTCATACTACAAATGTTTTCTTATTTTACAGAGTAATAGTGACTTTAAAGAAAAAAAATCCTGTTATGAATGAAAAATCAGACTGAAAACCATTAATTCTTTTCATCCAACATCCTTGCTTCTATATGAATCTAAAATCTAAATTCCCAAGACCACAATTCTAGTTTTTTTCCCCTTACTTCCCCCATGCCCTCACTGCAGAGCCTCCAGGCTGTCTGTATGCCCTTGCACATGAGGAATTTTTGCTGTAGGCCTGGGAAGGCCTGGAGAGACAGTCTGGCCCAGTGTTGATGTGTGAAATGTGGCCTTATAGCACCTTCCGTTCTCAGGTTCGGAACTCTTCCCATGGAGAGTCGAATAGCCTCCTGGGTTCTTGGGCTGCAGGCAGAGATTCCAACCCGGAAAAACCAGGAGCAGAGAAAGACTGAGGTAAAGAGTGTTTCCTCCTCCAAAGACCAGGCCCATAAGAGACAACACAGGGTCTGAGGCTGTTCTGCTAGGCCATTTGTTCTAGTCACGTTTTTATCAGTATTAAGTATCCCATGTGGATCTATTGGAAGAACCTTTCGTGAAAGATCACCAGCAGCAGCACTTCATGGTCAATGTTGGTGGCCACTTAGATAATTCCAGGGACAAAACTGAAGTCAGTTTGATTAAGATTTCTTCTAAGGCCAAGCTCCACTCCATGGATTCTAAAGCCCAGCTTTGCTGGATTGTTTTTATTCCCTTTATACATGCCTTTGTAGCTTTGTTTAGGTTCTTCCTTCACTTGGATTCCCCTGACCACCACCTGTCCTATTCATTCTTTAATCCTCGTCAAGTACTGATTTTCCGGGAAGACTTTTGTGCCAACTTTGGCAGTGCCCTATTCATTGTCCTTTGTGTAACCTGGGGAACTCAAGGGAAGTTCCTCTAAACCCGGAAATTTCCTGCTGTTTCTGGAAGGTGTTCTCTGATCACACATGGTGTCTGGGCTGCTGGGAAAAGAGAGTTAAGTAATGCTGCAGAGCAATGGCAGTCTTGAAGGATGGGGTTGTGGAGTAAGCACTCCAACCTCTGTCTTTCCTTTCACAGATTCTGATTCATGTCAGCCTGATGTGATAGAACCCAGCTTCACATAGAAGTAAATTGCTCGTTTAAGAATTTTTGTTTTATTTTGTTTCTGTTTGTTTGTTATGTTTTTTTTGTTTTTGTTTTTGTTTTGTTTTGTTTTGAGACAGGGTTTCTTTGTGTAGCCTTGGCGGTCCTGGACTCACTGTGTAGACCTTGGCTGGCCTCGAACTTGCAGCAATTCACCTGCCTCTGTCTTCTCTGCATGCTAGAATGTTAAGATCACCTCCTTTCCCTCTGCCTTAGTCACTGTTCTCTTGCTGTGAAGAGACACCACAACCAAGGCAGGTCTTAAGAAAACATTTAATTGTGAGCTTGCTTACAGCTCCAGAGGGTTAGTCAATTGTCGTGATGGCAGGGGGCATGGTGGGAACATGGTGGCACTCCTACACTGGGACAGCAGCTGAGAGCTGCATCCTGATCCACTGGGAGACAGACAGACAGACAGACAGACAGACAGACAGAGATGGAGAGAGAGAGACTGGGTCTAGCATGGACTTTTGAAACCTTAAAGCCCACCCCCAGTGACAAACTTCCTTCAAAAGGGCACACATTCAAATCACTGTATTTTTAACAGTGCCACTGCCTGAAGACTAAGCATTCAGGTACATGGGCCTGTGGAAGCTGTTCTGATTCAAACCACCACATCATCAACTACTTGTATCCATATCTTTACTCAGGGTTTGTTCTCGGGGTGGGCTAGATTCCCAGCGCTAGACAACATCCATCTATGGTGTTACAATGGCACATACAGGTTTCCCTCTCACACGAGTTTACCTGAACTTTTCTCTTCGCAGCATCTGGTGTATTTCACCTCATTTTAGAGAAAGTTACACCTGTGCCATATGTTCTGTAGGAGGCTCTCACTGTTTTAAGGTGGGAAACCTGGTGAGTTTCCTTTTATTTTCCACCCTACTGAGCACAGCCCTTTGCACAGAGCAGATATTCAGCATCTAGTTGTTGAACAGTGAGTTAGAGATGGATTGTGGCAAAGCTCCCTCACACTTCATGCTTCGGCGCTGAAGGTTTATGCAGAGCGCGTCCCGGAGGGCTGCATGTGCAGTCCTCAGTACATGGGTAAGCTCAGAAAGTGTCAGCAGGATAGAATAAGTCCCTTTTTGGTGGAAATAAAACAACTCCCAGGATGTGGCAGCATAGTTTCTTATCAGACCTGCATCTGCTTTGTGGTCAGTCAACCCAACAATTCTCAAGAAGGCTTCCTACTCTGGTGACTATGGAGGCTGTTTTCAGCCAAATCCAGTTGGATAGGTCCTTGCGGAAACAGCCAAAACAGTCTTCCAGTCTGGACTCTGTCCCTGTCCTTGTGCATGAGCCTCAGGACTGGCCAGCAGCAAAACGGTGGCTTGTCTCCCTGACAGCTGTCAACAGCCCATGGATGTAGAGAACCAACTCAACTTGTAGCCTGAAAATTTCAGAGTCATCTGAGCCACTGAAGGGAAGTCTCACAGTCCTTAAGATAGTGCCCCAGGGCCTGATCTCAGCCCGAGGAAACCCTCAGGGGATGGGGCTTTGCTGGACTCCACAGACTGGGGGAGGGGAGCCCAGGGACTTCTTTGTCTAAGGGATGGTGAAGCCCCAGTTCAGGCTTTCAGCTGCTGGAAATAATGTCACACTCATGAGCGGTGTCTATACTTCAGGACCCACATTAGTAGGAATGATATTTACTTTATAAAGAGAATTGGCTTCCCTAACATGAAGCGTGGGAACAGGGTGCTATGATGCATTAAGTTGCTGTCCAGTGAGACCCCTCCCAAGTAGGGAACTTGAGAGCTGATGCTGGCCTGAACCACAGGTGAGTTACCCTAATGTGCTCAGCCTCTGTTGCCTCCCAGGTTGTTGGGGACAACAACAATCCAGGACCACTGGAGGAGTGTGAGAGATGACCTTCTTGGTCACAGTGGGTGCCCAAATGGATGTCCTTTCTTTTTGTGGTTTTTGTCTTCCCCCCTTCTAATTTTTTCTCATTTCCATTATACTTTGAGAGAAAGAGTACTAAACTGTACAATATTCTTGAAGCCTGTAGTCCCTTATGCGTATCATTAATAAGCTTTCAATAAACTCGTCGTTGACTGATCTGTTTCTTGGGTACTACAGAGGCAGTCGCAGGAGTAGGTGGGCTCCCAGCTTCCTGTCAAGAATGGTCACAACTAGAGTCCTGTTCTTTTCAGGCTTGTCTAGGTCCCAGGCTTTGGGGATTGTCCAGGCCAGGCCAGTTCTCACCCCAGATCTAGGAACGGGAGAATTTTGAAGAACCCAATACTCCTATTGCCACTAAGTCACATTAGGCAGAATTGGGAAAGCAGACAAATCACAGAAGCACTTGGTTCAAGGAGGTGGCTCTGTATAGTTGTACCTCTGGAATGGAACAGATGTAAATGATTGCTTAAAAAAGAGATGTACTCCGTGGAGCCAATGCCATGCAACTCAGGAAAGTAATTAAGGACTTTATAATTTTCAGCATTAAGAAGGCTTCTCACTTAAAGTGCCCTTGGTCACAGAGAAACAGGAGTTCTGTGTAGATAGTCATCTGCAACACAGATGTTTATTCGTCAAGCTGATGGGGCAGTGAGGGGAGGTGGGAGAGAAAAGCAGCATTTGTAGAGAAAACCTACTTTATAGAGAAAGTGATTTTACAACATCTCTTTAGGAACGAGTGAAAGCTGCCTTTTTTCACAGTGTGGCTGGTGGTCACGCTTTCCTTACTTTTAAATTAATTTACCTAGATGCTCTTTTTGAAGGATCAAAGGGCTTTTTGTGTCTATATTGATCTTTGTCAGTTGTAGTGAGGCAAAATATATCCACAGTGTTGTGCTCTGTCCTGGTATACAAACCTGTGAATCAAATGCTATTAGCTCTTGTGTGGACTTTGCCACGGTAAACTTCCAGTGGACGTTAGAATGTTGACATTTCAAATACTCTTTTACTTTCGTACAAGGGGATGACCTTAAGATGCATATGTCCGAGCAAACGGAGAACAAAGAACTGCGGCAGCTCCACCAGCATCAGTGCATGTGAATTCAGCTGCTTAACAGCCAGCCTGCGCCTGCAGGGGTGGGTCTGCTCGCCAGGACGGTAAGCCGCCTTCAGGTGCGCCTTCAGTGCTCGCAGAATTTGCTTGGCCTTCTGGGAATGACATGGTTGCTGTGGTGGCATGCAGATGGGCAGGGACAGGGAAGGCACTTCTCCCAGAAGGTCATTAGAGGTTTAAGTCACAGCGAAAGACTCCCCACGTCTACATCAACATAAGGAAGCAAAAGGCATCGTCTCTTCACGTAGGAGGAAACACGACAGTGGGGGAGACATTGTGGAATCTGTAGAAGATTAAAAAACAAGAAGGAAGACAGAGTCCAGGTAGTTTGACGCGACATAATTCCATCAGTGTGGAGTGTCATTTCTGTGATTAAAATACCTGACAAAAGTGATTGGATGAAGGGAAGCTTACAATTGAAGGCTACAGTGCGTCATGTCAGAGGAGTCGTGGTGTCAGGAGCCTGGGGAAGCTGCTCACAGCTCATCAGCGTCAGAAAACAGAGGACGACGAATGCTTACGCACAGCTTGTTTTCTTTTTATTTAGTCTGGGACCCCTTCCCACTTCAGAACCTACTCAAGATGATCCCTCACAGACGGCCATAGAGATTCATTCTCATGACAACTCTAACTCCCAGCAATCAAGACTGAGCATCACATAAGGATCCTGGGATCCTGTCGGGGGAGCACCATCCTTGGTGATCACAGCAGAGAAAATAGTGGTGACAGAGGTGTCCGTGTTCTAACACCTGCTGCCATTACATGGCAACTGGCCTTACAGGCTTTATTAGGGCCATTGAGACGGAGAGTAATCCTGATGACCCCAGCACACCTGATTTAATCACAAGGCTTCCCAGAGGCAGAGAATCTTCAAGGCTTTGGCCTGTGGGAAATATGACTGTAGAGCACAGTCAGAGAGATGCAATGTGGCTGGCTTTGCAGATGGAGGTGCAGGCTCCATCCAGGAGAGTAGCCTGCTGCTATAAGCTAAAAGACTCAAGGAAGTAGATTGTCTGCAGAGCCTTCAGAAAGAAAGGCAGCCTCACTAACACCTCAGCATTAGTCAGCAAGATCCATATATATTCCACAAGTAGCAACATCAAAGAAGCACAGTGGTAGAGAACTGGACTGAGGAAGTGTGATTCCATGAGACTGATTCCTCCTCCATTAATCCCTAATCCAAACTAGCTTATTAGATACTTCCTCCTCGTGAGAATAACCTTTCCATTCGTTTTTCATAGTTCCATAGAATGTGACAGTACGAAACATCTAAGTCAAGACAAGTAGATTTAATAGTCAGCTTAACTTGATTTTTATAAGCATTTTCTCATTGATCAAGGTGCATTTTTTTCTCTTTTTCTATTCAGCTGGACTAGGCCAGGGAAGACACTGTTTTTGAGTGGGTTCAGATGCACAGCGTCTGCACATTGTTAGGGGTTTGTGTTCCACAACCTTAGGAAATTAACTTTCACATGTTTCCTCTTAGCTGCCAAGATGGGTCACGGACACCTTAACAGATGAGATTTAATTAAAATGTGAGTGACAAGGTGACAGTATGAGTCCCAGAGCAAGCCAACGAGGTGAGCTCAGCACAGCCCTGATTCTATGTCAGTTACAAGAGAGAAGAGCTGAGGGATGCAGGCGCAGAGCCCTGCCGTGAGGGCTCACTTCTCTGCCAGCCATGCAGTGACGCTTCAGGAAGGGGCTTCCTGTAAACAGCAGTCAAAACATCTTCCAGTGGCTGGATGAATGAATCCTTATACTCAGAAAGACTTTGGAAAGGCCATTGTGTCTATCCTTTTTCTTCTTAGAAGGCTCTCAGGTAGCCTATTTTACAGCTTATCCTTTCCAATGATAAAAATAATTTAATTTCTACTTGGTGGGCAGGCACCCACCAAGACCCCACAGTTCTTCCAAATCATTGTTCTCTGGGGCTCTTTCTACCATAGGGTCATCATTCTTTATGAAGTCTTCTCTAGGGAAAGAGCTGCCTCTGTTTCTCTAGATACCCTTAGGACTCCCGAAATTCTCCTGGTCTAGAACTGGAGCTGAGCAAAATCTATCCATGACTCAGGTCATATTCTGGAGCATGTGGGAAAAAGATTGGGCACAACTTGAAGAGGTGATGGAAGTGTCAGCAAATTGGCTCAACAGGTGCTACAGCACACCATGCATGCAGGTGTAGAAGCTCAAGGGACAGTCTATGACAACGTAATAGTCATCGTTGTCGTCGTCGTCATCATCATCATCATCATCATCATCATTTTGGGTTTTTCAAGACAGGATTTCTCTGAGTAGCCGTGGCTGTCCTGAACTTGCTTTGTAGACCAGGCTGGCCTTGAACTCATAGAGATCTGCCTGCCTCTGCCTCCCTAAGTGCTGGGATTATTGGCATGCACCACCACGCCTGGCTGAATAGTCATTATTTTTTATGTGTTGCTTTTTCCTAGGTTTTCTTGGCAGACATTCCATTTCACCCATGATTTGATTTTTGTAAACAATGGTCCAGCCCAAGAACCTGGGGCTGGGAGGCCAGAGGTCTTAGGAGAGACCATTGTACTGCCATTGTTCTGCTAAGTGGTCATGTTGTTCAACTGCCACCTAAACATTCCTGTCTATAGCCGCAGATCAGTGCCGTGCTCAGCCTTCATCAGAGAAGGTTGCTACTGCAGCAGGCAGAGGTAATGCAGAAACCCTAGCAGACAAAACACCAAGAATAAATGATGGTGGAGAGGAGAACTTGATCCTAAGTGGGAATCCGCATCACCCAGTCCAAAGCTCAGGGAGTGTAAAGGTGGGAGCAGGAAGAATCTAGGCACTGGAGGATGGGGAGGTGTGCAGTAGAATGATGCTCTCTGGATGTGACATAGCCAGTGAATTGCTGAGCTCACTGTAGCTGTGGCTATCTGCATAAGACCTGTAAAAACTGGACCCACCAAAATCTCATCATGATTGGGAGAAGGACCCATGAGGCCTCAGTCCTTCTTGAGGGACTATGGAAGTCAATATTGGCTGGGAAAGGGATTAGTGTTTTCTTTAATGGTATAGCCACTGCTAGGTTGTTTGTAAATAACCTCTCACAAATTAAATCCAGAGGGTTACAAACAAAACATCAGTCAGTCAGTCAATCAATCAATCAATCAGTCAGTCAATATCCATGGAAGGCAAGACCTGACAACTTAACTTTTAAACTCAAAAAGGCACAAAGCTTGGGGAGCAAAGGCCTTCTGCTTCTCATATTCTATAGAAATTTCTAGAAGCTACACCTCTCATATGACACAGATGACTACAGGAGACTGACAGGGCCTTTGCCATCAGGCCTCTGACCGTACTTCCCAGCATCTTTTTCTCTTTGAGTCTTGACGGTTTTCTAATTTGGCCACCTCTCTCCTCGTCCGGAAGGCCTGGGTGTACCCTTTCCTGGAAATCTGAGTGTCTCACAAACCTGGTGTTTTCTGCTGTGGATCATTTTTCACTGACTGTCCAAAACATATTTTCAATAAAATGCATTCACAATGAGCAAGTACAGACTCTTTTTCCATTATTTTCATAAACGATGTGTATAGCATCATGGTTTGACTCTGAATTTGCCTGCTTGCTCCCCGATTGGTGGTGGTATTTTGGGAGGTTATGGAAGCTTTGGGAGATGGTAGGAGGTGGCTCCCCAGGGCTCAGTCTTTTAGCGCGCGTAGTGTCCCTCACCACTCCTGACCTCATGTTCTTCTTCCTGTTGACAACGATAAGCACGCTGGGCTCCAGAACATACTCCTGTGCCCATGTTTTGTCTTAGTGTGTGGTATCAAGCAACCATGCACCAAGTCTTCTGAAACTGTGGGCCAAAATAAGCTACTCCTCCTTCAAGGTGTTCCTATCGGGTGTCTGGCCACACCAAGGGGAGCAGCTATTCACATACTGTTTACATTGCAATAGGTAGTATAAGTAATCTGGAGATGGCTCCCAGGGCACACAAAGATAAAAACACGGAGTCATTTATGGGAGGGACTTGAGCATCCTTGCCTTTGGGGTTCGGGAAACTCTTCTGTAGACACCAAGTTATGGCCTTATTGAGGGCAGTTGGGGCTGTAAGGTGTCTGCTAATATTACAGTAAAATTACCTTTCTTCTAGTGTGCTCCATAAAGGTAGGGTTCTCCCATTTGCTACTCTGGCCTAGTTCAGCATCTTCTGTCTGACAAGGATTAAGATAATGGCTGTTGAAATACAGAAGGCCAGTGGAGTTGGAGTGTATGCTCTTTAGAAAATGAGTCCTGAGGGATGGGGGAGGGGCAGAGGCGGGTAGGTCGGGGCGGAGACCCTGCTCGGGCCCGGCCGGCTGGGTGATTGGGCTGCCGGGCTGGTAGCTGGAACCCAATGTCCAGGTGTGTCTCCTCACGATGTTGCCCTCCCGGAGGAAATCCACACAGCTGCCCCTGGAGAATTGAGGGGCCAGGTTGCTTCCTGGAGGCCTCCGCCGGAAATGCTCCATCTTCCACCTCTTCATTGCCTTTCTCCTGTTGGTCTTCTCCCTTCTCTGGCTGCAGCTCAGATGCTCTGCAGATATGGGCCAGGTGACCAGGGGTAAGGGCAGGAGACCTCCAGTTCACGCCCGGCTGGTCCCCTGGAGCCATCCCCTGAGCACTGGAAGGGAGATAAGTCCCGGGGGCCTCACTGCCTGGCAGTGCTCGCGCCCTTCCGGGAACGCTTTGAGGAGCTGCTGGTCTTTGTGCCCCGCATGCACCGCTTCCTAAGCACCACATCTACCAGGTAGATGGTTTCAGGCTCAACCGGGCAGCACTCATCAATGTGGGCTTCCTGGAGCGCAGCAACCGCACAGACTGCACTGCTCCCTCTCGGCGAGGAGCTAGACCAGGCTTCACCCCCTCTACCGTTACAGACCTGTGTGGGCGGCTTTCTGCTGCTCTCCAAACACACTACCGGCCGCACCACGCGATGTCCAGCCACTTCTGGGGCTGGGGCCGAGAGCATGATGAATCCTGCCGGCGCATCCACGGAGCCGGTCTCCAGCTTTTCCACCCCTCGGGAATCACAACCGGGTACCAGACGGTCCATCACTCACGTGACCCAGCCTGGTGGAAGAGGGACCAGAAACGCGTCTCGGCTCAAAAGCAGGGACAATTCAAGGTGGACCGGGAGGTCTGAACACTGGTGGGTTCCTGCACAGCACTGTCTGTAGGAGGGGCCCTCTGCACTGTTCTCAGTATCCTGCTGGACTGTGACGAGACAGCTACCCCCTGGTGCACACTTGGCTGAGGGCTAAACTGTAAGGAAGCCTTCCAGACCTCAACGCTGCTCAAGCTCAGGAAACCTCAGGCTTAGGCCCAGCTTGAGGGGATGCAGAGCAGCCTGAAGGAATTAGCCAGACCGTCTTCAGCAACTGGTCCCCAGAGCCCCGCTCCAGACAGGACACTACTAGTTTCTGGGATGCTGCTGGAAAAATTTGTCAGAGAGAGGCTGGAGGTGTGGACACGACTGATGTTCTCCACCCAGCCTACCCATGCAGAGGCCTGAGGCAACTGGAAGACGGGCTAGGACAGCCTCAGCAGCCTGTCTGCTCCTCTGCAAGGACAGCCTCATGCAAAGACGCTGTCAGAAGCCAAAGGAGCGGTCGATACGAGGTGTAGCTGGTTGTCACCATCCACGAACAGGGCCTTGCGTCGCCAGATCTCACTTTCCTCAAGAAACTAGAATGCTGGATTCTTACGCAGAATTTCCTGACTTCTAAACGGTAGCAACTAACTAAAACTTTAAAAAGCTATGGCAGGCCAAACAAAATGTTTTGTGGCCACTGGTTTCTCAACCTTTGGCTGGAAAGAGGGGGTGGTGGGAAAGAGGGCGCTCTCAGGTATACGCTGGCATGGAATTGGGTCTGCCTAGGGACAAGCTGGCAGGTGTAGATGGGAAAAAAAGCCAAAGGCGTGGGTTCCTGCACTTCCCTGACCTTCCAGGCTCACGGGCACCTGGGAAGCCCGGTCCTCCTCTGGATTTGTCTAGCTGGGCTCTGTCCCTACACAGTGCTCCATCCTGCCTTACTAGGAAACAGGCAGAAGGAAAGGAGTGCTCCATCCTGCCTTACTAGGAAATAGGCAGAAGGAAAGGTAACCGAAGAAGCCAAGAACAGGACCTGAGGGGGTATACAGTGAGAAGTCCAGAGTGTTGGTTCCTTTTTGTTGTCGTTTGGTGGTTTTTGTTTGTTTGTTTTGTTTTTTGTTTTTCTGACAGGGTTTCCCTAAGTAACAGACATCTGACTGTCCTGGACTCACTTTGTAGACCAAGCTGGCCTTGAACTCACAGAGATGCACCTGACTCTGCTTCCCTGAGTGTTGGGATTAAAGGCATGTGCTACCATGACCAGAGAATTTTGTTATGTTTTTAAAAACAGAGAAAGAAGAAGAAAGAAAGAAGGAAGGAAGGAAGGAAGGAAGGAAGGAAGGAAAGGAAAGGAAGGAAGGAAGGAAGGAAGGAAGAAAAAGAGTCCCAAATGGAATTTCAAAAGGTAAAATACATGTGTATTGTTCCCACCAATCAAAATAGCAAACCATGGCAGCCCCTGGTCAACTGAAGTCCTGGGAGGCATTTCCCTCTGAACACTAAGGTTGTGACATCTTAAGGGTAAGCAGTTGGCTTAGCTGGATTTCACTTTCCCTGCCTTGGCCCATTGTATGCTGCTCATGGGGACAGAATGGCAGAGTGCTCCAGGTTTTATCAGTCATGTAAACTGAGGTCTGCTACCCCTGTGGAGTGTATTTCCCAGATTGGTTCAATGTATTGCATTATTCTGTTTAACCAAATGCCCTTCCCAAGCATAAACAGACCTGAAGTACTTGTAGACAAGACACAAATGTGCACTCATTTATAGAACATGGTGTTCTTTCAGGGCCAGAGATCACCTTTGCATCCAGCAGTGCTCCTCGGGGGACATCCTGGATCTGGGAGTCCTCTTCACAGGCCTGGGTCTAGCTCTATAAAGTCAGCCATAAACACCATGCTCTCAGGAGCTGAAGTGCTCTTTATGAGACGATCTAGGGAGTCCCATAAAAATGATATCATTGTAGGGAGGGGTTTAGGGAGGGAGGAAGGCAGGGAGAAGGAGAATGTTACAGTTATTTTTATAACTGTGTTGGTTTCTCTTGGTTTTACTCTTAGCCTGGTTATCATATAAATAACTGACCCTTTATATTTGTTTATAATAAACTTCACATCACAACAACTGAGCAGACATTGCTCTATTAACCCTCTAAGGAAGTTGGCTTCCTCCCAGAGTACATCCCAGAATACTTGCACTTTGTAGCTTTCTTCCTTCAGCTCCTCTCTCCTGATATTACCTGGACCTCTCCCATGCCTGAGTCCCCTGCTTCCTCTCCTCTAACCCTTCCTCCCCTGGCTGGCAGGAAGTACAGTGAATGGCTGTAGCTGCTTTGTTAACATAGCAGGGGACCATTGTTGATAGAGGTGACCATGTCACCCTTGCTTAAACCTGTGGATCTTGTCAACACCTTCTGTTTGCCTCTCAAAGTGTGAGATATGCTAGACACACAAAAACGTTTAGCTGAATTTCTTTGATTTATTTGTAGGGGAAGAGGAAGAACAAGGAAGAGAGCCTTGATTGGCTGCCAGTCAATGTATGTAGGTAGGGAGTGAGAGACTAAAGTACTGAGATTTTCCGTTGATGTCATCGTCTGTTTTTCTGATGTGGTAGCTATGCCACTCCCCCAGTTTCAGGTCCTTGCTGCCTTGTCTGTGACTATACACAAGCACAGGCAAAGACATACACCGCTTCTTCAACTCCTGCTTCATACTGTCACTTGGTGTGGTAGTTGGAATGCTTAGTCCCCAGTTAGTAAAATTGTTTAGGAAGGATTAGGTGGTGTGGCTTTGTTGGAGATACATTGCTTAGGGTGGGCTTTGAAGTTTCAAAAACCCACTTCAGGCCTGGTCTCGCTTTCTTTGCCCACAACCGTAAGATCAGCTGTGAGCTCTCGGCTCCTTCTCCAGCACCACGTCTGTGTGCCTCCATTGTCATCATCCCACCATGATGACAATGACTAACCCTCTGAAACTGTAGGCAAGGCCCCAATTAAACAGACCCCCCCATAGACTTCCTTGGTCATGAATCTCTTCAGAGTAATAGGATAGCAACTACAGTACTTGGTGAACTTGCTTAAACTGCTTTAGCAAGGAAGCACTGGTCTCATGCTCTGTTGTTTAAAGGCTGGCTTTATCTACATCTCAGTTTTAAAATACTTGTTCTGGCACTTGTTCAGGCATTAAGTCTTACCAATATTACCTCAAATATGGAGTTTAAATAAATTCCTTCCCAGAAATGGTTGAGGCTTTATGCTTTGGCCTCACATTCTGCCCCTCTTGAGACCCTTTCTTGAGTCTACAGGCTATTATAACTCCCATGCGATCTTCCCAACTTCCCTAACTAAATGTTATCTTTATTGCCATGATTTTAATTCAATTTTTTTTGAGAATCTAATACCTGAGTCCTATATTTCCATTATTCCTCTTTCAGCTCTTTCCCTGTGCCCCATTCCCTTTCAAGTTCATGACTTCTTCTTGTTTGATTATTGTTAACACACACATGCACACACAATACCCACACATACACCTTCGCATAGAGCACGCGTAGTATTACTCGTACATACTTGTGCTTAGGGCTGCCCATCGGGACAGGTAATCTTTCAGGGTTTTTGTCCCTGGAGAACACAGTTCCTCCTCTCTCAGCAGCCACTTGTTACCTGAAGCTCTTCACATGGGGTGGGAGCTTTGTGAGATTCCCCCTCCACACTGGCTGTCAACGGGTGTTTTATTAAGCAGGACTTGTTTGGGTGACCATATTGTTGGGATTCTACAGGTGCAGCTTCCTTGTCATAGACATGATTTAAAAAAAAATAATGATACCATTTCATTACCTTTGTTGAAATTACTTTTTTTTTCAGCTCCCCCCTCAATTTCAAACTATTTGATTATGCAAAACCTTATATTTGAATGTGACTACTTTCTTTTTATTTTTGTACTGTGAATTCTTGGGAAGGAGTTACCGAGTCAGATCTCACAAATATTTAAAGGACTCAGATGCCTGTATCTTTATTGCCTTCCAGATAGGTTGTCTCAAATGTTGGCACCTGTTTACTTTAGTAGCTTTACAAGAGTGAACATAGTCAGTTATTTCCATCTGGAGAGCCCCCTTTCATGTGTTTTCATTGGTTAAACATTCAAAAGTCTTCTGGAAGCTTTCTAAAGTGTGATGCAATAGGAGAGAAGGAAGGAAGCAAAGAGAGCAATGGCCCTGAAAGATTAGGGGAGGAGTGACCATCAATGATTGAGGTGAGAATGTGAAGAGGAGAATGGGGAAATGATGGCCCTGGCAGGACGGTAGAGTGGGGTCTTCCAAGAAGGAAGGGCCTGAGTCTAGGTGCCCAGACTACAGCTGCACTTTCACGAACCTCAGCGACACCGCGATTACTTTATCTTGTAGCAGCCATAAAGGAAAATCTCTTCCCTTTTTCTCCTCAAGTTAACTAGAAGACAGGAAAACCGTCAGGCTGACATACAGCACATTCTGAACGAGAACCCATTTGCTGGCTAAGCAGTAGATCAGCACAAATGACGAGCGCTTAGACATGTGTTGACCTATTAATTGAGGAAGAGAGACATGAGATAATGAGGTCTCCCCAGACGCCCTTGATCTTCCCCCTCCTGATTCCTGAAACACCAATTAACACTCCCAGTCAATACTAGAAAGCATATGGTGAGTATAAACACTGGCCTATAAAGAATCGCACCCCGAGCGATTCAGGAGCGGCACAGGACATTAACGATCCACCCTAAGGGGTGGCAGCGGCACACTGTAGTGAAAACTTACCGTCTTCTTGTTTAACTTTGAGAAGGAGGTCCTTTTGACATCTAAGGACAATACAAGAAGGAGTGTGAATGTGTGCCGTGTTCACTTTGCACTAAGCGCGGCCCCTTCCCCAGGAGGCGTCGACGCTGTGGACATGTGAAATTCCTTCGTGTAAAGGACTGGCCGGCCTCCCTGGGTGGAGAGCCGTCTGGTGCCCTGACTGATGGCAGTCTCCTGGTAGCTTTATCTATCCTCGTGACACCTTCCCCACTCTATCCTGTCATACTGCCTCCCAAGATTTTGGGGCTTGGTTCCTCTTGATTTGTATGTCCACAGAAAGCAGAGCAGCAGGCAACAAAATAAAACAAAACAAAACAACAAAATTCCAGGTCTGAGTCCCTGAACCTGTGATCATAGTACACGGCAAAAGAAGTTAAGGTCACAGGTGGATTAAGTTTGTTGATTAGTTAACCTTCAGATGGAAAGATGATATTGGATTAGCCTGACAATCTTGAGCCCTTATATGTGGAAGGGAGAGAAAGAAAACAGAAAGTCTGTGAGGAATCAGGCTTGACACTGCTAGTTTTGAAGATGGAAAATTGGAAGCATGAGATAAAGAATTCTGGTCACCTCTAATAACTGGGAAAGGCAAAGGAAGAAATCATCTCCTACAGTCCCCAACCGAAAGGCATTCCAGCTGGCACTGTGATTTTAAATTGGCGCTATGGTTTGAATAAGAAAGGTCCCCATAGGCTCACATATTTGACTGTTTAGTCTCCAGGGAATGAAACTGTTTGAAAGGGTTAGAAAAATTAGGAAAGCTGACCTTGTTGGAGTAGGTGTGGCCTTGTTAGAGGAAGTGTGTCACTGGGGGTGGGTTTTGAGGTTTCAAAAGCTCATGCCAGGCTCATGTCCCTCTCTCTCTGTGCCTGCTGTCTACAAATCAGGATGTAAAGATCTTGCCACTGTTGTAGCCACCCGCCTGCGTGCTCCCATGCTCCCTGCCATTATAATGATGGGCTAATCTCTGAAACTGTAAACAAGCCAGTTAGATTCTTTCTTTGATGAGAGCTGCCTTGGTAGTGGTGTCTTTCCATAGCAATAGAATAGTCACTAAGACAGTGAAACCCACTTAAGGATTGAAACTTTAGAACTTTGAGATAGTAAAGGTGTGATAGCAATCGTAAGCAGCTATTTTATGGTAATTTGTCACAGAATTAATAGAAAATTAATACAGTGCTCACATTGTTGGCTCCTGAGCCTGGGGAGACATTGAACCCGTAGAGACATTGACTGAATCATCTCCTGAAGTTCCAGTTTGCGGTTAATCTTTCTGAAAGATTAAATCACTTTTCCTCTAAGGCGCTGGGCTGACCATTCGCAATTGTACATTTGCTTATTTCTTCAATGTGAATTAACAAGGTTTTGACTGTACAAGCGGATGTGAGGGTCCATTTCCTCTGTTTAGAAAATGTAAAAAAAAAAAAAGTAAACCTGAGAGCCAGGACATAAGATCTGTCATTGAGTTACTTAGCCTCTTAGTTGAAGAGCTGAGATAGAAAATAAAACCGACTCTCCTACAAGGGAGATGGTGCCCGGTTTCCTAAGCAGTACAGCAGTGGGCGCGATAGGAGTCCACAAGGGGGCAGGAGTGGTCCCTTAGTACAGGACTGACGTTGAATACACGCTTGAGGGAAGCTGGAGGAACGCTGAAAGCAGACATTGCAGCTCAGCAGGAAGTTGTGAGATAGCAGGATCTAAGTCTCCCCCGGTGTTTGGCCAGGGGTCAGCAGCTGCTATAGGATGTCAAGACTAGTTGGATGTGCACACCTGTGATCCCGGCATGCAGGGAGGCAGAGGCAGGTGCATCTCTGTGAGTTCCAGGCCAGCTGGTCTGCAAAGCAAGCCCAGGACAGCTGAGGCTACACAGAGAAACCCTATCTCAAAAAAGTCAGTACTAATATGGGCTCTTATAATAAGCACCCTCTAATCTTAACTTTTCACTCATAAGCTAAGTTTTGTTGTTTGTTTTGTTTCTTGGGGAGATAGATGATGTATTTCTCCAATCAACAGCTGTTAGGCTCTGTCCTGTGCCTGGCCGCTTTCACCAGGGAGCTGTCAGCCAAGGAGACACCCTTATGGTGAGTGGAGTGAGTGCTATTATAGTGACCTGCTTCATAACCCTCTTGAGGAAGCGACATCACAAACGCAAGCAACACTTTGCCTGGCCTTGTCAACAACCGCTCCAGCCAGCACCAAGGCTGGAAAACTGTACTTTGGACATGACAAGCTTTGGTAAAGATCTTCTTGAGGTCTTGCTAGTGGCTGATCTGGTCTTTTTGATAGCCATCTTTAACTAGGTCAAAAAAAGGAAGAGCACTTTACCAGAACCTCAGCAAACCTTGTGATTGACAGACACAGGACTGTACAGATTCATAACTTACAGCTGATTCTTTCCTATGGCTTGCTATTGGTCCTTTTATGAGGGATGTGGTTTATCCTAGTAAACTGGAAACTGTGCTGTGATTGGTGCAAATCACAATCCTGAATTTGCATATTACACAAATGTCATATCTTTTATTCTTAGGATTTTAAAGTCAGCTGGGATGTTTCCTTCTGTGTGCAACATAAGGTCCAATGAAAGTCTTTTTCCAAACTGTCATTATTGCAAATGGAATTGTTTGCTCTGAACTTGAAGGAACAGTGTCAGCAGCTAATGAGGTAGCTGCAACAGCGGCAACACTAGTCCAAGACAGCGAGATAGCGGCGGGAGGGTTGCTGAGGCATTCTCAGCAGCAACAAGGGGGCAGGATCTGCAGAAGGTGAAGACAGAGAGTAGAAATGCACACACAGTAAAGGGAGGCACAGAGCCAACACTGTGGATGGCAGAAGGATGGAGAGAGCTGAAGATGAGAGAGAGCAAGCCTTCATTTCTAGAAAAGTTTCAGATTACTTCCAGATCTTAAGGACCATGGGTTCCATTATTCAAAGCTAGAAAGCTGTAACACTATTCATTTTGGTGGTAGAGGGTTCTGGCATTCAAGATTCAGGAGCTGTGACACTAGCTGACATTGGATACTCCTGCCACAAGCTGCTAAGATCTGGAGAATATGTGCACTGGTGAGTGCCAGAACACTGGCAGTCAAGGCCCAGGGCAAAAAGCCCCTAACCTGAGAACCTAAAGTCTATCTTTTAAGCCTTGGAACCATAAGTCTCTAACTATCAGGGCTTGTGTAATGCCCTTTATCTGTAAGTCTCATCTGCCTAGGAACCACGTAACTTCCTGGAATGCTGGGAATTGTAGTTCTTGGGAACTAACAAAGCCTCTTGAAAAGTACGGTGGCCTATAAGATTGTCCTTAGAAGCACTTGTGAATTCCAGTGAATGGTTCTGACCAAAGCCCATCTCTTGATCAGTATTTTATAGTTAATAAATTATTGCTTTAAATTTGGCTTCAAATGGTGGAGTTGGTTTTTCTGATGAATCACAAGATTAACAGCTAGAGCTACAGGTCTGCTAGGTCAATTTATAAGCCTTTGGCAATCTAAAGTTCAGGACTGAAACAGTAGAGCACATACTTACCTATTCACAACTTCCATCCTGGTAGTGTAAATGGACACTAGCCAATTGGGATTACTAACAATTGGAGCCCAACAGGGAAGGAAAGATCTTAGTTCATTCACTTACTATTACTAAGTCTGGGATGAGAACCTGTATGTTCTTAGACAATGGGTTAGACACAGGAACACAGTGTTGACAAAATTTATGGAAATAATTGTATAATTTTCATGGTGTTCCATGAGCATGAAGAAGTCAGTGCTGGGAGTGCACATGCCTGTTCTGTAGAGGAAGAGATGTGAGGTGGAGCATGGGACAGGCTGGAGGGAGCAGTGGAGGCTGTGATGGAGTAGTGGAGAAGTGAGAGTTACTCAGGAGGTTTTGAAGGAGCTTGGGACACAACAGCCTTGAAGAAAGATGAGATAGAGTAAGCTCCATTGATCTCATTTTGAAGAAAGGAGGGAATTCTGTTTGGGATCTGAAGCCACCTTTTGATACACAGGACTTGTTTCCCACAATAATATTTGATATAAGATAAATATGCACTCTGGAACACTGGGATCAAGAAGCTTTGGAAGGATTTTGCCATCTGTGCACGCTTGGCTTGAAAGATGTTTTCAGTGTAGCCACAGGAGCAAGGCAGCGGTTACTCTCAGGAACAGCAGAGCTGAACCGTTTTATAAGAAATGGCTTCTCCACCAACTAAAGAGCATGCACAGACTGGACCTAGGCCCCAACCACATATGTAACCAGTGGGCAGCTTGGTCTGCGGGTGGCTGTCCTAGCAAGTGGAGCCGGGACTGTTTCTGACACGGGCGCTGTTGCTTGATTTTGGATCACTTCCCCCTGGTGGGCTGTCTTGCCTGGCCTCAGAGGATGAGCTCAGTCCTGATATGACTTGACATGCTGGGAAAAGTTGGTTGGGGGGAACTCCTTTTTGTCTGAAATGAAAGGGAAGGGGGAAAAGAGGGGGAGGGTGAGACCAGGAGGAGAGGAGAGGGGGGCTGTGTTCGGGGTGTAAAGTGAATACATTAAATTAGATTATAATAATAAATTAAAATATATATAAGAAATGACAATGCAAATCTACAGTAGCAGCATACAGAGTAAAGAGGCAAGGCTGTGAGGCAGATGGTCAGAGTGTCACCCATGCCCTAAGAGATGTGGGCCACAGGAAGCAATCCCAGAGTAGTTACATTGAGTTGCTTTGGTATCTAAGCTTGGCTAATGAGCCAGCGATGTATTGGTGAGCAATCCTACTTTTGTTTCCCAAGCAGACTTTCTGACTTGATGTAGGGCATTGAAAGGGAAGGACATGACATTTGCAAATACATTTAACATGTTTGTCACGCAGGCAGGAAGCGTGTTGGGACAACTGCCCACCGCCTTATGTGCTGTCTGGGATCTTTGATCTCTTTGTGTTTTCTTTATGTTGAGAAAAGGCTCTGAAGTGTCCTGCAGTCATGAATATAGTAGCCTGCTGCTGTAATTGGCTGCTACAAAGTTGGTTTGACTCGACAAGGGGTCAACTCTTGCCTCCTGATGAAACCCTCATCTGCTTTAGGAGCCTTTTGCCCCTTGATAACCTAAGAGGAGACTGCTGGTCATTCTTCCTCTTTTAGGTCTGAAATGGGCATCTACCACTTACATCTCTCCTTCAAGACACCAAGCAGGTTGGGTGCCTGTGCCAGAACAGCTGTCACATTAGCCAGTTCAAGTGGAGGTGACATGATTCTTCAGCTGGACTTCTTAGTGATGCCCATGGTACTGATGGATGCTCTTTCTTATGACTGTTGTGATTAGGGAAACAAAGTGAAACTTAGCACTTGGAGGAGGCTCTGCTTTGCCATACCCTTGTAAAACCAAAGTTATCCAGTGGGTTAGATCTTGAGGACCCCCTGGGTTTTATATTCTCTGTCCCTTCAGCTTGGGCTGCTTGGGGGTGAGGGGATATACTGGCAGATGTATTTAACCAACCTTTTCCATGTTGGGGAGATAATGCTTTCATGATTCTGAGAGTTTAGCAGTAGACACGAGTGTTGGAGCTCTGAGGACACTGTCTGCCATGCTCAAGTAGTCTGTGACTGGTTTGACTTTCACTTCAGAAAGATCAGGTTTTGGCCTGAAACTCACCCACAGTTCCCCTTTAATGGAAAAAAAAAATAGTGACCTGGGATGAGGGAGGCCTGTTTGGAGCACAAATAGCTATTATTACAGTTTTAGATAACCCAGTCTAACAGAAGGCCATGTGATTGAAAAGACAGATGATAAAATCTAAGTACGAGTCAAGCCTGAGGATATGCCCTTTCTTCTAGAGCTGACTGCCTAGTTATGTTTGTTATCTGACCCTGTAATTAGGATGGCATTCAGAAAATAGAAGGGAAGCTGGTATTCTTTTCAGAATCCCCCAATCTTTGCATTGCTGCATGAAACTTTTGGCTTCAGCTTTCCCCTGTTCATTAACCATGCCAAAATTTTTAATCTAACACCACTGTTAAAGAGTGGCAGGCTTCCAGGGAAATGTGTCAGCCAGGCTTATTAATTTCATGCCAAGTGCTGGAGGCGTGAGTGTAGAGAACGCTGTTTGACTTTGGATAATAGGAATCAGGCAGCTTAAAGGCAGGGGACAGAGATCAGGAGCCCCGCGTCTCAGGAGGAGGAGCAGGTGCAGGCTTCAAGCAAGGCCTTCAGGCCCAAAGGGGCAGCCCATGCTTAAAACAATCTGCAGTGCTGTTTTTTTTTTTCTCTCTTTCTTTCCTTTTTTTTTTTTTTTTTTAATTTGGCGTGTGCCTCTCACAGCTTAACAGACCGCTGCTCCACAAAGAGGGGTAAACAGAGAAAGGGAAATTAAAAAGGGAAGTCCCAAGGTAGACAAAAACAAATTAGGGCAAACAAATTACACAGAGTCAACAAATAAACAAGGGAACATCTGTGAATATATTCCTTGGGTTTCCTGCCTCAGAACGGAACCTGAAAGATGGCAGAGGGAGGTGAGCAGTGTGGCCTGGAGTAACGTGTTCTTGGAGGGGACGGGCGAGCCAACAGTAAAGAGCCAGAGGCCTTCCAAGGTGGCCTTTCTGCGGGGTTCCTGGAAGAAGTGAGGCGCTCCGCAGGTGGGTTGCCAGCCCCTCTGCAGCCGCGGGAGGTGACGGCAGGTATTCCCGCTCTGACCTTGGCTTCCCTGTGTTCCACCATAGAGAGGTCTGTGGAAACGTGAAGAGGTAGCTGTCTGCCCGCATGAGCAAAACAAAATAAAATGAAGCAACATTCCAACACCTGTTCACCTTATCCTGCTCCCACATCTGTTGCAGAGGGCACACTGGCTCTCTCAGCCGACGAGATGGTGCCAGTGTTCACTGGCTGTTGGGGAACAGTTGAGCTGCTCCTTCCGGCAGTTTGGTTGTTACCGACACAATTCCCTTCCACCCCGAGGCTGCTGAGACAGTTTCAAGGTTTTGAAGGAAGTTCAGCATATTGCACACTATAAACCAAATACAGAGTTGAATTTAGAGACAGATGAAAAAAGCAGGCGGTTTTTGTTGTTGTTTTTAAATCTATCTCCTATGAATTCTCTCCCAACCGTAGGATATTGGGAATTAAAATATCGCAGTGAAGAAATAATAAATACTTGGCTTATTCATTACACAAACTCAACTAATGATTTCTAAAATTTCTCTTGGTTTATTTAAAATTTTTTTTCAATTTTCATTAATTACAGTTTATTCACTTTGTATCCCAGCTGTAGCCTCCTCCCCCATTACTTCCCAATTCCACCTTCCCTCCCTCTTCTCCTATGCCCCTCTCCCAGTTCACTGATAGGGGAGGTCCTCCTCCCCTTCCCTCTGACCCTAGTTTATCTGGTCTCATCAGGACTGGCTTCTTTGTCTTCCTCTGTGGACTGGTAAGGCTGCTCCCCCCTCAGGTAGAGGTGACCAAACAGACAGCCTATGAGTTCATGTCAGAGACAGTCCCTGTTCCTATTATTAGGGAACCCTCTTGGATACTGAGCTGCCATGGGCTATTTCTGTGCAAGGGTTCTAAGTTATCTCCATCCATGGTCCTTGTTTGGAGCATCAGTCTCAGAAAAGACCCCTGTGCCCAGGTTTTTTGGTTCTGTTGCTCTCCTTGTGGAGCTCCTGTTCCCTCCAGGTCTTTCTATCTGCCCCTTCTTTCATATGATTCCCTGCACTCTGCCCAAAGTTTGGCTATGAATCTCAGCATATGTTTTGATACCCTGCTGAATAGAGTCTTTCAGAGGCCTTTTGTGATAGGCTCCTGTTCTGTTCCCTGTTTTCTCCCTCTTCCTCTGTCCATCTCGTTTGCCTTTCTGATCTTGGATTCTTTTTAACTTTGTTAAATATGTAGTTGTTTAGAGCCTGCCTTACACTTTACTGATGAGCCATCCGCATGCAGTATGTGATCAGTAGAAATGTTCAACAACGTGATAGATATTTGGGGGTGTGAAAATGAAAGAAGGAGATAAGCCCTCTACTTCCCATGTTGTTTTACTTTACTGTTTCTTTCCTCTACGTGGGCCACAACAACAAGGCAGAGCAAAGCAAAGACGAGGTGTGATCATTCTGCAAACCTGAGTGATGAGACCGTGTGGGTCACTCTATAGAAAGAGCTGAGTGGCAGTAAACCAACATAGTGGGCCACTGGACACTTTTCTGGCTGAGGTGAGCTTGCCTCGGGACCTTTGGTGAAGTAATTCATTCCTGTGTACTTGCTGATTTGTAAAGTGAAAACAAGCACATTTCTTAGTTTTACAGTAGGAAGTCCAATCAGTATCATGAAGACATCCTCAACTCAAGACAGAAATTATCCACAACGTGTTGGCCTCTAACTTGTTATTAATGCTCAAGTCACAGGGCTGGAAAGGGCTGGAAGGTTAACTTCTTCTCAGGCTGTAGGGCTTGTTATTTGGGATCCCAGAGAAGCACATTGATAGATTATCCAAGTTCCTTCCTGTCAGCATATTAAGACGAGGTACGCAATTACTATCAAAGTCCCACTAAAAACTCATCGTAGGATACAAGAAATCAATAGCATGAAATACTGATTGCGTGTTTATTGGGTGCTTTGTGCTTCATTTGTAACTCTCTGCTATGATTTAGAGTTAAAACCCACAGGCTCTTACTTGTTTATTTAGTAACTTTTCTCCCTATTCAGTTAAAAAAATAATCCGGCTCAGATTTATTCCATAAGGCAATGAATTGGAATGAATTGGTAAGAAACACAGGTTTGATAGCACTTCTGGGGAGAAGGCTTGGGAATATCTCCCTAGAATATTATTTCACAGGCTACTACTACATTAACCCTGGAAGGACCAGGAGACCATCGTTTATAACTGTTTCTCTTACTTGAGAGACCCAGTTCTGACATATAGTACTTGCTGTCTTACAACTCTGGCCAGAATTATCATACTGTAATTATGTTTCTGAAAGCTTTGAGTGGGCTTCACCTTAGTCTACTTCCTTTGCTTGATCAAGTCCTCAGTGCTTTGCACAGTTTGCCTATTTTCTATATCCCTTATGACACTAGAATCCATGAGGATTATGGACCTTGGTGCAGTTATTAGGAGTGTATTTTTTTGAGATTCCAAACAACTGTTGATTATGTTAACAATTGTTTTTATTCTATTTCCCGTAGAATTATGCACCTACAAACTCACTTTATTCCTTACACTTACTTAAAATTTATGAAATAAAGCTGAGAAAGCCAGTGATGGTCTTTTGTCAGCGGGGAAAAGTGATTTGAAGTCATTGGGAGAATGGTGAGCTGAAAATTCAAGGTAGTTGTTAGTTTAATTAACCAATTAATTTAATGAATCCAATTACTTCTTAACTTAGTGTTGCTTATAGCCTATTAAAAAGTAATTACTACTCCTGCTTTTGATTAAGATTCACTGTATAGCAGTAGACTAACCCTCTTGCTAAGTATAGCTGTAAAGCAGATATTTGTAGACAACTGGGAAATCAGGGTATGCAGGGCTAGAAAAGTCGAGCTCGCTGAGAAGGAAACAGATCAAAGAGAGCCAGTCCTACACTCAGTGCCGCTACACTCCTACACACACTTTCTTTTGGGGCATTTACCAATTGTGGAGCAGGAAATAGACTCTGGACCCAGAGCATAGCTCAGAGAATCAAATTTCAGCATTTAGGGATCACAAAGCAACTAGAACTCAGAGACAAGTGAGGACCAGATGAAAGGGCAGGATACAATTGTCTTGGTTAGGGTTTCTGTTGTTCCCAAGAGATACCATGACCATGGCAAGGGACATAGAAAGGCCTGGAGGGGACAGGAGCTCCACAAGAAGAACAACAGAGCCAAAATACCTGGGACCAAGGGGGCCCACAGAGACTGATATTCCAACCAAGGACCTTGCATAGAGAGGACCTACACCCTCTGTTCAGAGGAAGCCCGTAGCTGCTCAGTTTCCAAGTGGTTTCCTAGTAAGGGGAACAGGGACTGTCTCTGACATGAACTCAATGGCTGCTTCATTGACCACCTCCCACTGGAGGGTACAGCTTTGCCAGGCCACGGAGGAAGGTGATGCAACCAGCTTTGATGAGACCATGGCAACTCTTCTGATGGAGCTGGCTTACAGCTTGAGAGGTATAGTCCATTATCGTCATGGTGGGAAGCATGGCAACATGTAGGTATGCTTGTGGAGAGTTCTACATCCTGATCCACAGGCAACAGGAAAGAGGCCGTGCGCCACACTGGGCGTAGCTTGAGCGTGTAAGACCTGAAAGCCTCCACAGTGACATGCGTCCTTCAGGAAGACCACACCTACTCCAACAACTCCACTCCCTCTGTTCAAGCATTCAAACTCTTGCGTCTACAGGGGCCATTCCTAGTCAAACCACCACAAACCCTGAGCCTGCTGGTTCAGCCTGCGTTTTTCCCTCTGAGAAATACACCTGTGGAGTGAGATGCTGATAAACTTAGCAGAAGTAGCTGCAGAAAGATAAAAAAGGTCTAAGCAGAAAGGGCATTGACACAGAGCTGGGAAGATTGTTTAGAGTTTTGGAGAAGGGGCTCTATTAAAGAGCTAAGAATTTGGTTGAGACTCCTGAAAGGCCAAGCACAAAAAATAAGGAGCAACTGTAAATGGACTGGCCTTGCCTGGACCAGATAAACTTGCAGCTCTTACATTGTCTGGAAGGAAGGAAGGAAGGAAGGAAGGAAGGAAGGAAGGAAGGAAACGAAAACTAGATCCTTTCTGTGCAGTCACACACATGTTGCTCGGAGGCCTTCCCTGAGCTGCTGATGTATGAAGGAGTATGGTATCTTATCTAAATCCAGGAACATGCCTGGCCAAGCCAGTAATGGCCTTGGCTGGGGCGTTGAGGGGATCTGTGACTTCATCCAGAGAACCCAACTCTTTTCTTCTAAGGGGCTGTGGTTATCAGTCCCCAGATTTCTGTGTACGTGGCCTGTGCTGCACTTGAGGTTTCCTGTGTTCTCTTGGTGCAGCATGGCTTGATTATCTCTCTGCTGACTCTACCCCTTGTATAATGATAGTTTTTGTGTTGTATAATGGTATTCCATGTTTGCCTTTGAAAACCATTTATAAGAAGCTGTACTTCTTAATAAGCTTGTTTGGCATACAACATTGTTTGCCCAAGGCCTCTTGAACCCAGCTTTTCTATCTTCTCTATCTTTTCATCTCCTGGTCATTCCTCTCCTGGAAACCTGTTACTGAAAAAAAAATTTATCTGCTGATCTAGGTTACACACGGAGGTAATGTTTCAAACACTTAAAACAATCACCAGACAAAATAGGAAACAAAGTAGAACAAATGGTGAGAAATTCACTAAAAACCAAGAATCCGTATGAGTAAATTACACAGGAACTTCGAAGTCAGGCTGCCGGTAGCAGTACTCCCTGTGTTCAAACGCCCAGAATCCAGGTAAGATCCAGGAATGGCTTTGTGTGCTTCCAATCCCAGCAGCAAGGGAGCAGAGACAAGCAGATCACAGACGCTTCCTGGCTGGCCCGTCTCAAAAGAAGGCAAAGTGTGGGCAGATGGAGACACCAAACATACCACTAAGCCCTTCACATACATGTTTACAGATAGATATACACACTCTTCCACAGAATGTACATAGTACACACAAACACACACACATGCACACACATGGACACACAGACAGAGCAAGCGAGCGAGCAAGAGAGAGGTATATAAGTAGATAAAAGAAATCAAATAGCTAAAATTACTCTGAATTTAATCATTCATAGATATTTTTATGGCGGGTCATAACTCCATGAATGAATTACAGGAAGACAGTCAGTAGAAAAGGTCTAGATTGACTCACTGAAACATAAAGGGAAAAGAAAGATGAAAGACACGTGCATTCAGGGCTGCGGGAGAGCATTTGCCTTGCATATTTGAGACCCTGCTAGGTTTTAGCATTGATATTGGAAAAAAAAAAAAAAAAAAAAAAAGGAAGAAAGAAAGAAAAATGGTAAAGAGGCCTAAATATATGCCTATGAAATTTTAGAAATAAAGAGACAAATGGGTCAAAACTAAGATAAGGTGGTTCAGAATTTTCATGGATTCATGGTACTTTTGTCAGAGAAGTAAAATGTTACAGTAGTACAGGTAGCATACATGCAAAGGAAACTCTATCAGACATATTACGATAAGACATAAAAAACAGGCACTCCCAGCCTGCCCACAGCCACTTCCACAAAAGCAGGCTGGCTGACTCCAGATCTTATCTCACATCCAGTCCTCCATCCCAGCTCTGAAGCAGAACGGTGGCAGCCACACCCTCTCCTGCCCCTTCTAATGGCTCCCCCAGATCTCCCCTTCCTAGCCTCCCTCCCCCAGCTCATTGCTATCTCCCAGCCCCCAACTTCAGCAGGAACACACAGTTCATGCCCAGGGAAAGAAGTGGGCTATCTCTGTAGACCATCATCTCTCCCTCAGTTATCCCAAGTCCAATCCCTCAGTCTCATCCCCTCCCTCTACTTTTCCTCTCCACCTCCCCTCTCATCTGGATCCATTCCCATCCTGCCTTTCACTAGAAAAGAACAGGCTTCTAAGAGATAATAATAAAAATATAACAAAATATACTAAAATAAGACAAAACTGACAATATTGATGTTGGACAAGGCAAACTAACAGGAAAAACCAAAACCAAAACCAAACCAAACCAAACAAAAACAGCCCAAGAGAAAAAGCAAGAATCAAAGACCCATTTGTTCAGATTCCCAGGAATCCCATATAAACTGGAAGCCATAATATTTTATCAGGGGATCTAGTGCAGACCAGGGCAGGCCCCGTTCATGTTCATTCTGCTTCAGCCTCTGTGATTTCATACGAGCTTTGCATACATTGGTTTAGGGGGGCTGCTTTTTTTGTTGTTGTTGTTTTTTCTTGGTATCCTCCATTCACTCTGGCTCTTACACTTTTTTCAACTTCCTTTTTGGCAGGATTCCCTGAGATCTGAGGGGAGGAATTTGAGGGAGCTATTCTATTTGAGGTCTGAATATTTCAGGGTTTGGTCTTGGACCATTGATATTGAGAGATATCAATGAGTGGTGCTTACTGATTTCTATTATTTTATTGTTGTTATTGTGTCTCTGTGTATGCATGTATGTGTGTGAGAGAGAGAGGGATAGAGAGAATGTGAATCTGTGTGTTTCCTTTTTTTTTTTTTTTTACTTTGCTTGTATTAGATTATTAATTGTGTTTTCTTTTATATAGTGAACCCCTTTAGGTTGTATTTTTCCTTCTAGCACCTTCTGTAGGGCTGGATTTAAATTTGGTTTTATCATTGAATGCCTTATTTTGCTGCGTGTAGTCTAGGCTGGCATCTGTGGTCTCTTAAAGTCTGTAAAATACCTGTCCAGTCTCTTCTTGCTTTTAGAGTCTCCATTGAGAAGTCCAGTGTAATTCTAATATGTCTTGGAAGGGTTTTCACCTGAAAAAGTGTCTCAGCAACCAGCAGCCAAAGAATGCTACAAAAATCACACCACACAATAAACTTCATGCAAGGTGTTTTTGGGAAGACAGGCTGTAAAGTGTCTGTCCCTGAGTGGGGACAGAGAGTAACAAGCCAGGCCATGATGGTGGGCTTTTCAGGGAGTATGGAGTACGCCCATGATGAAAATATGGCTACAGCAGAGACAAGTCCCATTGGCCATTGGTGATGGTGGAGCCATTGTGCTGAGTCATGTATGGCAGGGTGAAGGCGAAGTGGCCGTGGCATGATGTATGTAAAACATCAAGGGACAACAACTGTCCACGGAGAGTCACTTTCAAAATGATAAAACCTAACAGAAAGATATTCTTAAGCAAATAAAAACCATGGAATTAACATTAAGACTGACAGGCCCTAGGGCTCAGAAGCATTCTCCAGGCAGAAGGAAAAAGCTCCCAAATGAAAGTATGAAAATTCAGGAGGGATGAGGACCCAGAACGTTGCGTGTTAGTGCCTGCATGAAGGAGCAGCCACAAGAGGTTAGATTATTATTACAGTGGGGACTGTATAAGGTGAAGTGCAAAATGACCCTGTGTATCCGGACACCAGTAAATGTGTGTGTGTGAGCGATCACATGTCAAGAATGTATGTGGTGATCTCTAATAATACCAGTTAAAAAAAAAAAAAAAACAGAAAGAAAGAAACAATCAATGCATATGTGGCAGCCTGAGGAGGGAAGAATTATTTTAAAAATATCTGAATTTTTACAAGAAGAGAGAAAAAAGAGCCAGGAATAAGTAGCACAAAAAGAAAATAAATAATAGAGTGATAGCTTTAAACATAAACTTATCAATGTTTACATTGACTGTGCAAAACATTATCCTCTAAAGAGACAGTATAAAAACACATAAAAAGTTGAAACTAAAAGGATAGAGAAATTACTAAATATTAATGAAAGTGGTTAACATCATGTAATATAGTTTGATAGCAAGATGTATTATTACAGAACACTTTTTTTCCTCTCAGCCCTGTTGGCATTTTCATTGGTGTATCATGGGATACTGTGCTGGCTACTTTATGTCAGCTTGACACAAGCTAGCTTTACCAGAGAGGTGGAACCTCAACTGGGAGACTGTCTCCACGAGATCCAGCTGGAGGCAAGCTTCGATGGTGTTTTCTCAGTCAGTGATTAATGGGAGAGGGCCCAGCCCATTGCGGGTGGTGCCACCCCTGGGCAGACGTGCTTGGCTCTATAAAAAAGCAAGCCAAGAGAAAGCCACGCAGAGCCAGCAGGTGAGCAGCACTCCTCCACGACCTCTGCATCAGCTCCTGACTTCTGCTGATGAGGAAAGAGTAAGCCAAATAAACCCTTTCCTCCCAAGATGCTTTGGCCATGTTGTGTGATCGCAGCAATAGTGAGCCTGACTAAACCAGATGCCTGTCCACACCTGCTCATGGCCTTTTCTCACCAAAACCCAGGATTAGTGGCAACAAAGAGTGTGTCCATCCAGTGCCAACTGTTCTCACTGAGACTCATTATTACATAAAGGTGTTTCACAGCATTAAGATCAGTTTAAAAAGAAAATGAGACAATCCTACATTTCACTACTTTTCTTTGCTCTGCATAAATACTAAGATTATAAAACTTTAAAGTTTAATTCTATTTCTGTGATGAATGTGTTAATTAATGTTGTATTGTTTTCCAAATATTTGGCAAATTTATAATTATTATTTTTTATTATTAATTTAGCTAACAAGCTTTAGTAACCACATAGAACACGTAGTAAACACATAGAAGTCTCAGGACATGGACAGAATGCAGACTTTTTTTTTTTGTCAGAGTATAGTTTGGCCCTTGGTTAATTTCCCTTCATAGTCCTGAACAAGCCAGGCCCATAGTGCCACTCTCTCTTCCTGCTGCTTGAGGGTCCAGATGTAGAACTCTCAGCTACCTCTCTAGCACTGTGGGCATGTCACCATGCTTCCCACCTCGGCGATAATAGACTAAATCTCTGAACTGTAAGCCAGCCCCAATGATAAGAGTTTACTTTATAAGAGTTGCCATGGTCACGGTGTCTCTTTACAGCAATAAAATCCTGGCTAAGATTATGACACTGATGCAGAAGATGTGGAGAAATAGAATTGCTGTACATTTGCAGTAGGAGAATAAAGTGCTGGAATCACTACCCTGAGGATGGTCTGGGGTGCAGCAGCTGCCTCCTAGAGGCAAGCCTGACACAGCTTAGGTGTGTCCCATGATCCACATACTAAATGTTACAAGTTTCTGGTAGCATTATTAACCGTCACTGAAGCTGGAAAACAATGTTGTATCAACAATAAAGCAGGATATTGGTAGCTGCGTTGGTACTGTTCCAGCTTTGGCCTGACGCCTGTTGAGCAATGGCATTTGGTTTAAGGAAATCCACAAGGTGTACAGTTATTACCTGTGCACATTAATGCACTTACCCTTTAGCATGTGAGCGCTGAGCAGTGAACTTCGGGGAAGCAGAGCCTCCCTTTCGTAGGAAGCTACTGTGCCAGGTTTGTATGGGCGGCCTTGGAAGGGACCAAAGGTTCTTCTGATTCTACCTGAGTGTCATATTGTTATGCTAAAATGACCTTTTTTTTTTTTTTAGAAGCAGCCTAGCTGATCAACGGAATCTGGTTCAAAGACAAAGGGATATTTTAAAATGTGACAAAAGCTTGAACTTACTTTTAATATTCTCTCTTTGGAACCAGTGGATGGGACTGATTCTGCAAAGCTTTCCAAACGCTTGGACTTTAGATCAAAGGGAAGTACCCCGGGCTAGCATTTCTGGGCAAAATAAGGAGAACCTTGAGAGTGGGGAGGTAAGACTGTGGAGAGGGACAATGGGGGCAGGGAATCAGGGTTCCCAGCCTCGGAGGCAGAAGTGTGTTGGGAGCTAAAGGCTGCCAGGGAACCTGGAGTGAATCTGTGTTTGTTCATTTGCAAAATACCTTGGGGAGAGAAAACAGGTGTGATATGAATGCATTAATGAAATGAAATATGAGGCTTGACCTATGAATAAATATTCGGAATAAAAACATTTTAAAATGTATCTTGGTTTTAGGGCACTTACTGAGTCTGGCAGCTAATGTGAGGTTCGTGCAGGCACACACACTCACCCCGTGCGTCAGCTTTGTGTCAGCTTTGCGTCTGCGCGAGAAGCTCACTGATGCTCCAGGTCTGTGTGCCTCCTCACCCCCTTTTTCTGGATCAGCCAGGTTCCTGTTATAAACATAGTCGCATAAACTATGCAGAAAAACATTCAGTTATGTCACCAGAAATCATGACTTGGAGCTAATGCTCTAGCAGCTATTCTGGAGGCCGTCAGCCACGTGTTTGCTCCTGAAGCGATCTGGTGACACTGGTGTTGTGGCTTCAGGTATTTCCTCAGTCTAATGACCAAAACATGATCCGAAGTCCATGAAAGAAAATACGTTATTAATATTTCCCCCTTGAAACTGCAGCGAGCTGGGGCGGCTGGTAATGGGATCTAAAGTGGCAGGTTGAGTTGAGGCCTTCAATAATCCACTCTGTGGGAGTGACACAGTGAAATAAGCTTTCACAACAACCTTCCCAGCCTGTGGATATGCAAAGCTTCTGAAACTGAACCCCAAAATTGTCTCTCTAGACTGAGACCAAAGTTGTCTGCCTAGATGGAGACCTGAAAACAGAAAGGGGGTCTTTCTGGTTACTGCTTCTGCACATTAGTGGGAAGTTTGCCTTTGACGAGAGAGAGAGAGAGAGAGAGAGAGAGAGAGAGAGAGAGAGAGAGAGAGAGAGGCGCGTTGGTTGGATGGATTTTGACCCTGTGGATATTCACTGCTCTCTGCACTCCCCACCCACAGTCCTGTTTAGCCACCTCCGTCTGTTAGCAGCTGCTCAGCTCTCTGTACCCTAGTGCCCTCTCTAGGCTTTGGGGGTACTGGTCTGCTTGGGTGTCTTCAGAAATCCTGGAGATTGTTTTCCTGAGTCACAGTTCTGCCTTGGCTAGTAAGTGAGACTGTATCAATTAACAAAACAAAATAAAGCCATCACCATCCACAAAACCAACCAACCATCCAAAGAGAAGCAAATTCACTTTTCCACTGTAGTTGATTAAAATCTGGTTCTTCTTGTCCTAAACTAAGGCTGTCTCATCCACAAGTAGGAACTGGTCAGTTGCTATCCTACTTAAGTATTTCAAAGTCTTAGGTTTACAATAAATGACACCCTACGAGGTTCAGATGGAAACAGAATTCTGTCTAAAAAAGTCATAAAAGAATAAACAAACATCAGTAAACAAGAAATAAAGAAGTAACTTGTAATTACACAAAAGCAAATAAATCAGTAGTGATAATATTGCAAATGAAAGGAATCTGCGGAGTGGCTCTTCAGCATTTGAGCCTCCAGGAAACGCTGTGTCAGTGGTTTTACCACAGTGAGGTTGTATGCAGTCTTCGGGAGCAGAGGGCAGAGAGAGAACAGAGAAGTGAGGCCGGGTGGCCACAGGGTCAGGCAGATACGCCTGGGTGCTGTCAGAATGATTCACTTTTACTTTTCTGAATTCCTGTGTTCTAAAATATCAGTTTGTGAGAAAATTTAGAGTTCCTCTTATGCATCTGAGCCTTCTCTGGCAAGGGGAAGATTACAGTATCAACATTTGAATAAGGTCGCTATGAAAACAAAATGCAAAACAATTACTGATACAATTGCTGTATTAAAATGCAAACTATAGAGTACACAGTCATCCCAAAGTATCTATTAGAGTGTAATGCACACTCCCCTAGACACTTTTCTATGTGTGTACAGCCTACATACATACACAGACTGGAGGCTGTACCAACATGCATGTGCCTACATGGACTGGGGTGTGTACAGACATACATGTACCCAACATGGAGTGGGAGCTTGGACAGACATGCGTGCTCTCTAATACAAACTAGGGGCTAAGCAATATAGATGCATACTATGCAAAAGTTCCCCCAACTTACCAATGATGATGGTGATGATGAAGAAGAAGATGATGTCTCAGAGATTTTTCCATATATCATTAAATGCTTTCCACTATTCTAATTGCTTGATGATAATTTTTAGAATGAGCACAGTGCAATTTATTTAGCTTATTTTAAAATTTTAATTATGGAACGTTTTCTTGTTAAAAACTTGGCAGCTGGGGGTGGTAGAGCACGACTTTGATCCCAGCACTCTGGGAGTTAGCGGCAGGCAGATCACTGTGAGTTTGAGGCCAGCCTGGTCCCCAAAGTAAGTCCAGGACAGCAAAGGCTACACAAAGCACCCTGTCTTGAAACAAACAAACAAAAAATTGGCAAAGAAGGCAGTAGGACATAGGTGATTCACTCAGAGAGCGCAGCACAGAGTGACAATCGCCTCGTGTATGCAACTTGGGATAGTTCAGTAGAAACTCCTGACAACAGGGCAGCATACGTGTGCCGGCCACGGTGCCTGGCATGCAGGCCACTGCCAGTGTGTGTCATTTGGTAGTGTGTACTCTTTAAATGTTATGCACACAGCCTCTGCAGGGGTCTTCTGAGTGATCCTGGGATCAGAGCTTCGTGTGTCATCTTCGTGTTTGTCCATGCTGGTTACTGGGAGTTTCTTAGGAATTGCTCAGTCTTATCACTTAAAAACCACCTTCATTATCTGGGATTTGACTGTAGTCCCTTCCGACTGCCAGCTTCCACTGGCCTGAGGCCTTAGTGCAGCAGCCTGAAAGAACCAATCCTGCTTCAGCCGTAGGCGTGGAGCAGAGCCTTCAGACCAAACTCCAGATCCTACTGGGCACCTGGATTATAGCCTCTTGAAAGAGCTTGAACTATATGATCCAGCTAAGCTGTGCCCAAATTTGTGGTCCTCTTAGACCACGAAGTAGTAAAGGCAACACGTTGCTTTGAACTTGTGCCAACTGTTCTGCAGCAGCAGACAGCAGACATAGGTCCTCTAAACTGCTTGAGCCCTGGGAATCGCTTTCTGCTTCGCCTTGTGGTTGGCTTGGCTGGAGTCTGGTTGTCAAGTTCACTGAGCAGTTCTGCAGTAGAAGCAGCAATTGGGACGTTGCTCTTCTGACGACATGTGAGAGAACTCAGGGATTCTCATTCTTTTCTGCTTTTCTGGTGTTCACCTAGCAAAACTGCCAGGCTTCTGGGAAGTGATGAGCCCGAGGTGGCTGCTAGGAAAACCTGGATGGCAGTGATGGGTGCTGGCAGGTAGGGAGCTGGTGCAGAGCCAGCATACCCACAGACTCTGCGATGCTCAAGCTAGCTCTTCCTTTGTGCTGACCTTTGACGTGGCTTGGGGGTTCATGTCTAAAGATCTACTGACTTTCTAGAAGGGGTCAGTACTCTCAAGAGAAAAGTAATTGATTTCTGCCATGAATTGTATGATATGAGGGAAAACTGCCTGCTGCTGTAAGTTACTTTCTTTTATTTAGCAGAAAAGACTATTTAAAAAAAAATTCAGGAAGGTTTTGTCTTTGCAAATTGAGAAGCACAGAGAAATCGGGGGCACATGCTTTGAGAGGCTGCTAATCACAAAAGGAAACAAAGCGGCAAAACTCAAGGGTCAGCATCTTGCTCCCAGCCCTCCGGCCGGAAAGAGTCCTTCTGTTCAACTCTTTGCTCCAGACACGGTAGTTAAGAAGGACTGTGGTCAAGACAGAAGTATGCTAACGTGACTTATTTTCCCAGTATCCCATTTGAAAAGCAGAAGTCTAGCTGCCTGTGGGGAACTGGAATAACAAAATAAGGTAATTTATTTTTGAAACCAATTACCAGCATTTAAAAGGCTGGTTTTTGGGTCAGGTCTCATTTAAGCTGACCTCTTAATTACACACTCACTCAAATGCTTTTTCCCCCCTCTGAGACTAATTTTAAATAAGCATTTACAATACTTTTATTATTTCTTTGAGAATTTCATGTAATGTATTTTATCTTATTTGGCCCTTCCCTTTCCCCCATGCCTCCAAGATTTAAGTAAGGGTGAAGAACCTCCAGAGGCTGCCATGGAGAGGCCTTTGGTGGCCCTGTTACAGCAAGTAGGAATGCTTTGGCCGCTGAGTAAGAAAACACCAGAGAAGGCAGCTCAGAGGGGAGGCTCAGAGACTTGAGCAGGGCCAGGCCAGCTTTTTCCTGTGCGAACGCTCTCACAGTCACAAGATGGATGATGTGATGAAACTAGTCACACTGGTCTCTTTTATCAGGGAACCAAGATCTTTCCCAGACAATCCCCATTTAGAGTATTTCTGCTGCATCTCAGTGAACAGTTCTGTGCCGCTTTACCTGCAGGGGAGCCAGGGAGAGTATGTATTTAGGCATTCCATGCTTCTTAAAAAAAAGAATTATGGGAGAAAGGAAGTGTGCACAGGGCTTGCATCAGCCAGTCAGCAGGGGTTGCCACAGGGACCTTAGAATTACAGCATTAAATGCAGTGACTTGGTTCCAAAGCTCTCCTCAGACCCGTCCCATGCCTCTCTCTGCTTTAGGGAAAGGCAGAAGCAGCTTGGCTGCAACAGTGACAGGATGAACTGTGTGCCAGTTTTGAAGGGACTTTGGAAAGATGAGTCAACCATAAGGATGGGATGATATGGGAAATTTCAGGCTAAAAGGGAGGGAAAAGACAAAATAAAGCAAGCAAATGAACCAACCAACTGGAGTTGATAGGAACGGAGCCACACAGAGACAGGCTTGAAAGGACAGTGTGCATTGCCCCTCCTTGGAAGGCGTGGTGGAGGTACTGGTGGCAATGGGGGGACAGTGGTCATGTGTGGTGGGTTACTGCGTTAGTTGTGGATGGCTAAGGACTATGCATCCCGAAGGGTCTAGAAACCAGTTTTGGGACACACAGGCTCAAAGGGCTTTAATGGCAGCTCCAAACAGAGTGTTTGTTCACTGGGGCTGAAAAAGAAGGAAAGGAGCCAGTCTTGCTGTTTAATAGGCCTCAGGCTGATTCCTGGCCTGGGCATTACACGGGAAGACATGGAAAGACAGCAAAGGCACTGAAGGCATGAGCGTGAGGGCTCAGTGAAACCGTCAAACTGCACCTGCTCCGTGGGTGGAGAGAAAGGTTTATTCAAACTGCCAAGGCTATCTCTTGGGGTGGTGGGGGTAGGGGTGGGCAGAGAGAATAGCAAAAAAGGAGGGAGTCCTGCCAGTTATAAGGGGCATGTTAGCTGGGGAGGTGTGTGAGCTGTAGCAGCCAGGGAGCTAGTGGAGGGGCCGCGATCTAATACCAGGAACTAGAAGCCCCATTGCCCGAGGTAGTTGGCTGTAGGGACAGATAAAGGCAGCAGTGCTGACTTCTAGGCCTTTGTTTACCCACTAGCCAGAAGTCCAGCTTGAGCTGAGCCTAGACGGTCATTGAGAACGTTATCGATAACAGCGCTGCCATTTTGAGAACCACTCTGTAGGTAACATTTAGGACCATGGTAAATGGAACAGACTTTATTATCTTGGTAGAGATAGGTCCACACTGGTTCACTACATGTCTATTTAACTAGTTTGAAATGAGGCTGGGAGAGCGACAGAGTGTGACATAGGACTGGTTCTCTAGCATTTGCATGTAGGGTGGTCTTTCTTATTCATAACCATTACTACTTGATTGAGAAGGCATTTGGCTTGTGGCAGGAACCCTCTGAACACGCCCTAGGTCTATAGGCTGACATCTAAGATTGACAGGGCTCTATCTATGTATGCTCAGGGACTGTTGGAGATGTGCATCCTCAGGGAGATTATGAGTCTGGGGGCTCAGTTTAGGAGTTGTCTTAGTTAAGGTGACTATTGCTGTGGGGAAACACCATGACCAAAGGCAATGTGGGGAGGAAAGGGTTTATTTGGTTTACGCTCCCACATCACTGTTCATCACTGAAGAGCGGCAGGTCAGGAACTCAAGCAGGGCAGGAACCTGGAGGCAGGAGCTGATGCAGAGGCCATGGAGGGGTGCTGCTCACTGGCTTGCTCACTTGCCTTTCTCAGCCTGATTTCTCATAGCAAGGATAGCATCACCTACACTGGGCTGGGCCCTTTCCTCTCAATCACTAATTAAGGAAATGCCCGTCAGGCTGGCCTACAGCCCCATTTGGGGAGGCATTTTCTTAATTGAGGCTTCCACCTCGCAGATAACTTCAGCTTGTGTCCAGCTGACAGAAAACTACCGAGCACAGCTAGGTTAGGTGTTATTGCCATTAGGAAAGCCATTAGGTTGACAGCTTGAACGTGAGGATATTTTCATCGGTTTATTTGAAAGAATATGTGAGATGTTAACTACCTTTGCTGGACTGTTAAATAAGGCAAAAGGCTGTGACTTGTCTTGTATTCAAACACTGCAGAAGCCATAATAAAAAGTAGGTCAAGGGTTAAACAAAAACTTACACTGTACTTATCAAGGCCTTTGAGGTCCAGCCTGGCTTTCCAGAACTTGCTTCAGGGTCTATCATTTTCTAAACCCCTCTCTTCATCTCAGCTTTTCTCTGTGCCTCAGGCAGTTTGTTTTCTGTCTGTATTAGTCCCTGGTTTCTTCAGCATATTATCAGGCTTCTTGTTTTATGTTGTTTTCTTTCCCATAGACTGTTTTTCTTGATTTTTCCATATTAAAGGAAGTCCATGTACTATCCTAGTAAGATTGTGTGTCTGCCCTCCTCTTACAAGCTAGACTATTTGAAGCCTTTTCAGTATGTAAGCCACGAGGAAGGCAACATACTCAGAAATACTGCCTGGAGGCAGAGCCTTTTGGTGATTATGCATGTCAGAAAGTTGTAGCGGCTGTTGGAGGTAGACACTCTGCTTTATTACAATCCCAAGGCAGAAGCTGTGGAGAAGGAAGAAGAAGGGCCTGTGTGTGTGAGCAAATTCTGGTAACCTATGGAGGTCAGGGCAAGCAAACAGCACTTAATTTTGCTTTACTTAATTTAAATAGGGAGCATTTCATATGAAGAATTAATAATGTTAATTGGAGCCTGCATTATGGGTATTAGCTAATGAAATGACAAGAATTTAGTAGATACAGATTTGGGGTGATTCGTCTTCCTCCCTAGCCTCCTCCGGAGCACCCCAGGATGTCAGCTCCCACCCTCCGGAGCACACCCCGAGATCCAGACTTTGTGAGGGAGGTGAGGGCTGCGGCTCTGTGGATGGCAGAGCAGCTCTACAATCAGACCTTGTGGGGACCTCATGCTTCAGAATGCAGGGAACCCCAACAGGGACACAGGGTAGTTGTGCTCTAGCTGTGGCACCAGTTCACTGGGAGTGGGGGAGGGGGGTCTGCAGGAGCCCAGTGCTGCAAGAGCCCCATGTGTGACTATGAATACTGCAGGTGGGAACTCTGTGCCTTGTGGATCTCAGTTTCGTCCTTCTTAAATAATCAAGCATCTGCTTTTTTTTCTTAGGTAACTTGAGTCTGTGGGGAAATGGCAAAACCATTGCAAACTGTTTTTCAAAAGCTCACATCTGTAGGAGTCTTTCCTGGGCTGGAGGTTTGTACTCTGTTAAAATGCAAATACCCTGCAGAAGAAATGGCGTGTTAGAGCTGTTATCAATCATTTATACCTTAGTGTCATGAAGGCACTGTCTCTCTCCAGATAGCAGCGTTTGATGTGACGGTTGAGGGTGGGAGGGAACGAGAGGACTCTGGGCAGCGGAGATCTTTGAAGGGATACTCCGAATGCGAGCAGACAGCGAGCAATGGAAGCTTGGGTGCCCACTAAGACCTACTGTCCCACAAGGTTGGGATCCCTGTCCTGACTGAGTTCTGCTGAGACGCCAAATGTAAAATCCACTTTTTTTTTTTGGTAGGACATTTCTCTTCTGTTTCTTCTCTTCTCTTACTTGCTTCAGGGAGGTTTATGGTTTGAAAAATTAAAGTGTGGATCTATTTTCATTACCAAAGGATTTGCAAAACGGAGCTGGGCCTTGCTGAGCTCACATTTGCATTCGCCATCCCTTAAGCTGATTTCCGGTGCTCAGCAGCTATTTTAATGTTTTCAAGAACCCCCTTTTAACTCTTCCTTACTTGTGTTATCTATTTCTGCAGTTAAAAAAATTCCACTGCAGACTCTGGGTGGGAAAATCCCACTGCCAGATAGCGACTGCAGTCACGGATGTTTGCTCAGGGAAGGTTGGGCAGCTCTAGCAAGCGGCCTAGGGTGGGTTGTTGCAGAAGGCTGGAAGCGGAGGCTGGCAGCATATCCGAGGTCTCAGAAGATGCAGATGACCTCAAGGTCGCTTTATGATTGGAGTTAAGATTCAAAAAGTATTTGTTGAATACATGATTGGGCTAAAGGAGAAAGAAAAGCTGCTGGGAAATGAGGACTCATGTACTCTTCAACAATGCTAGGGGGGGAATGGCTTAACATTTTCCTGTTTGTACAGGAAGCCTGTAAAGTACTTACAATTATCACGATGCTCGTCTGTCCATCCAGACGCCTCTCTGTCACCTCATCGTGTGTGTTGACTTTCAGTGCTGTTCCTGGAAGGGTCTTCCTAGTCCCGGGAGGGGCAGGCTACTCTAGACTCCCAGTGGAACTTGTACGTACTATACTGAAGTAGTGGTCATCTTTCTCTTTAAAAAATACATTTTATTTTATTTAAATATTCCCTGGGACTGCGAATGTAGCTCAGTGGAAAGAGTTCTTCCCTTGCAAGCATGAGGCTGTAGGCTCAATCCCTAGTCTTGCCCCGCCCTTCAATATACTGATAGATATCTGTTCTTAAGAAAGTAGATTTGATTATTTGATGTGAAGTACATTGAATCAATTTGTAAGAAATATGCTAAGGGTAAATTAAACATTAAAAAAAATAAAAATATATGGTGACTTAATTTATTTGTTTCTTTGTCTCCCTGCTTGCTAAAAATTTGTTGTTCTAGCATCATGCCTTTAGTTTCAAATTTGTTGTTTCTTGAATTGACAGGTAATCTAGGAGCTATACTCTGTAAGCAGATGAAAGGCTATCCAGGTGCTAAAGATGCTGATGCTTTGGGGCTGTTGATTATGGCAGTGTGTTGTGAGCCTTGGTCTTTGATGGAGAAGGCAGCTGGAGACTTCCCTAACAGGCCAGCGCTGCTCTCAGGACTCCCAACAGCTTCTCTGTTACGCTTTCAAGGAGAAACGATTATGGTTGGTGTTACAAGCAACGACAACAAACAATACTTGTCAGTTTCTATGGAGACCCCTCATTTTCAAACATATTTTTATCTTTTGCCTAGTAGGGAGTTTTATTTATTTACTTAAAACTATACTCAGGAACCAAACCTACATGGGAAAGAAAACATGGAGTCTTTGGCCAGAGCAGAGGTTGAGGATGTTCGAGGAGTCTTTAAAGTCAGTCCGTCTTCACCTGTGGGAGAGCAGGTCCTTAGATTGCATGGGACACAGTTGGACAGGCCTGGTTTGTTTTAGGGAATACAGTGAGCGTGGAAATCGACCTTTTCCTTACATGTCAGCAGTATGTATTTGGCATCCAGGTTATGTACTTGCCAGGATTTCTGCACTGCTCGGAACCCTTTACCTACAAATCAGCTTTTACAGTTTAAACACTGGTATTGAAATAGTTACTCAGGTTTAATTTTAGAAAACTCAGGTCAATCAATATGTATGACTTTTAAGTTTAATCCTTCCTTTGGGGCTCTGGGAAGCTCCTTCCGGCTCTAGCTTGCTTTGATTTTCTGATTGTGAAGGGCAAGGTGGGAAAGAAATAAACAAGGTGACTAGGTTTCAAGGCTGGCTTTCTTGGCATGAATGAGTAATTGGAAAGCTAGCATAATCAAAGTAATTTCATCCATCATGTACAGAAAGGGAAATAGAATTCAGGTTATTAAGGTTGCATGGAACAGCATTTTGAATGTATGTACATATTTCTTCCTAGGGGCTTCCCATTTTTATTTCTAAAAGGAGTTATGGAAAAAAGACAACTGAAAATAAAGTGGGAGCTATGGTCTCAAAGCAAAAGTAGAATAATTCATTAAGGAAAAGAAAAGGAGTTTTGGGTTTTCTCTTTGAAAGGGACAAGGCTGGCCAGTGTGCTTTGAGCCCACGCTGAGTATCAGCAAAGTCCTGGGGTTCCTTCCAAGAGCAGGCTTCCTCATACAAGGTGAATGAGCCTAGTTTTCAGCTCTTCAGATTCATGGGGCAGAGTGGAACAACATGACTTACTTTTAGACTTTGCAGTTTCCTTTTTGGAGTTTGGATGAAACAAAGAAAATGAAGGAAATGGAGGAAAAGAGAAACTCTAGCCTGTATGAGAGAGGTGGGGAGTCACAGCTGACTAGTTCCCTTAAGTTGGGCTATCTAGGAAGGCAAGGAGGGGAACTTGTTTTTGAAGGAGAACCAGCTGAGGGAAATTATGCACCCAGATGCGGCCAGAGTCGGGTGAATGTCTTTGTGGGATAGAATGTTTTAACGTCTATTGATTTCACTAACTCATTGGCTAATGTGTGTTTAGAAATCGCTTATTCTTTTCTTATTCTTTTTTCTTTAAAGGACCCCAGCTGGAGGATGGAAAGTTCTGAATTGTAGTAACTTTTCTTCTCTAGTCAATTTTGATTCTCCCCTTAGAGCAGTTGCAGGTGCTCAATGAACAGTCTTTAACTTTCATGGCCCACCTTTTTTCCTTTTAGTTTTCTTTCTGAAAAGAAAATTAAAAGGAGTCAGTAGAGAAAGCTGGTCCCCAGGCTATGACAAAGGTGTCCCTGGTATATGCCCTGGAGATGGGTTTTGGTTCCATGCCTTCAAGCCCAAGTGCACGAATTCCATAAAGTTTTTCCCAATGATTCTCCTTTTAATTTTCCTTCTTTGAACAAGTATGACATTAACTCATTACTTAATCACGACGTACAATTCCCTATTTGATGTTTGTGATTCTTTTCCCCCAGCTAGATTTTAATTTCCTTGATGACAGAAGTTATGCTCTCATTGTGTTAAAATACCCACCTCCTGCATCTTCTTAGGCAGAGCTCTGTGTATGGGGTTCCATTACATCGTCTCTCACACCCAATGCTTAGGATGATCTTGTACAGAACTGATGTTGGGTGGGAAAAAGGGCAGTCATGATTCTTTGCTTTGCTGATGGTCAGTATGGACTAAGGAGCCTTCAGAGTTCCAGGTTGTTTTGGTTTCCACCTCTGCTGAGAAGGGAGGGGAGGGGAGACTTCTCCCTTGAGCACTGCGTGTGGAGTCGTTTGACCTCTAGCTTGGACATCAGCATTTGGCACAAAGATGACCTACCCCTTTGTCAGTGTTAAACAAAAGTAAAACAAAGCAAACCCAACAACGTTGGGATCTAAGGAGTAGGATTATTGTTATTTACTTATTATTATTAATAGCTGAATATTTTCTCTCTACCCTCTAGGGGCAGAAATAAACTGCAGACATCTTAATTACATATAATGTCACACTCTCTAATCCATCACATTCCACATGGTCCCTAAGCCCCATTTAATGAGAGTATTTATGCCCTCTATGTATTTCTTCTTTCATTCTAACACAATAACATATCTGTCTGCAAAAGCAGAAAGTTAATGAGAGAGAGAGAGAGAGAGAGAGAGAGAGAGAGAGAGAGAGAGAGAGAGAGACTTACGTGGCATTATCTACAAGCCTGACAAGACTTACTTGATATGTTATTTTACAACAAAGGTTTCAGGTTTCTTGTAACTTTATTATTGCTATTCTGAAGGTTCATTCATATTGATATGGAGATGCACAAGCCAATTGTGCTTGAAATATTTTTAGCCTATTGTCATACTTCTCTATTCTATAGATCTCAAAATTATGAAAAATATTTACATTTAATTTCTTTTTGTTAATGTTAGTTTTCTTAGTTACAAAATGTAATTTTAACAGGGAATGCTCTACACTGCTTTTACTGAGTTTGGGTAGTGGTGCTTGTGGGTAAATCCTTTTATGTATGGAGAACTAGGTACTTTGATTAATAGTCAAACCCAAAAGCTGCAAGGCATTCTGGCCGCAGATCAGTTCCACCTGGGGGATGTATAAAGCCTGTGAAACCAGACTCCCCAGGCAGAGTCCGCCTTGGAGGAGCAAGGCCAAGCCCAGTTCTCTGCCATTCTCTTGATGACACCCAGCGTTCAACGTGGAGCAGTTTAGTTTGTTTTGTGGGTTCCCAGAAACATTGTGTAAGAGATTGGAAAAAAGGGGTCAGGCTCCCCACCCCCACTTAGATCTAAATCATTTCTTCGTTCTAACACATTTGAAGTTCATGGTAATGACTTGAGACAGATCTGCACTCAAAGTCAGTGGTTGTCAACCTTCCTAACGCGGTGACCCTTTAATACAGTTCCTCATGTTGTGGTGAACCCCCCAACCAATTTTTGTTGTTGTTGTTGCTCCTTCATAACTATGATCTTGCTACTGCTACAAACTGTAATGCACATATCTGATATGGAACTCTGTGAGAAGGTTGTTCAACATGTCTCCGTCCACAGGTTGAGCACAGCCTTTCATCTCACCGTGGGAGAAGCCATTGCATTTTTATTTACATACGAGCCAAAGGCAGGCAGCCTTCAAACTGGGAGAATCCTGTCAACCTATGCATATACATTCTCTCTGAGAGAAGTATGAATCACCTGGTTTTCCAAGAACCTTGCTATTTTAAATGTTCTCCTGAAGGATTCTGAAAAGGACATCTTGCAGAGAACTATTCTCCCTGGCTTGCTGATACCAAAGGCTTATTCCACAGCTAGCTCACCAGTTTTCCTCCAGTCCTGCACATTTCCAGGCACGAGGAGGCTGCACCACCTTGTAAGGAAGATCAAGCCCTAAGTCTTTTCTTATTGTTATTGTGTATTATGAAAATCGCTGCCAGGAACTCAGTGGCTGGCTCTTTGATCACCTCCCCCTGAGGGGGGAGCAGCCTTGCCAGGCCACAGAGGAAGCCAATGCAGCCAGTCCTGATGAGACCAGATAGACTAGGATCAGAGGGAACAGGAGGACCTCCCCTATCAGTAGACTGGGGGAGGGGCATGGGAGGAGATGAGGGAGGTAAGATGGAATTGGGAGGGGATGGAGGAGGGAGTTACAGCCAGGATACAAAGTGAATAGATTGTAATAAAAACAAAAAACAAAAAACAAAAAAACAAAAAAACAACTCTGCTTTTTTAGATTAAGCCAAACATGACTTTTTTTTTCTTTTCTTTTCTATTCTTTTTTTTTTTTTAATGCTAGCTTAGGCCATCCTGCTAAGTTCTGGCGCCCTCAGGGGTGTGTTGCAGGATGTAGGATGTTTTTATTCTGCACTAAATGATCCTGAGCTGCTGTGATTTTCTTTTAACTCCCTTTGTTTGCCTGCTGTATTATCCCTCTGTTTCCTCTCCCTGTCTCAAAGCCTTCAGCTGCCACTCCTTACTGTCTTACTGATGAGGACTGACTGTCTGGTCCGTTTCTTCCTCCCCTCCTTTAAGTTTGCAGCTTAGTTGCTAACCGTGTCTCCAAGCCCTTTAGTTTCTGTAGAGGAAGGCCAGGCCGCAAGCGAGACCCCAGGAAATTTTACGCGGTCAAGTTCACTAACACGGGGGGGTTCTGTGGTATAGATGCTGGCTGCTCAGATGTCTCTTTTGTTTGTTCGATGGTTTTTCAACTGTTTCCCTATAAAGCAAGTGCCAGGTAAACAGCGCCAGTGTGCCTTGAAGCTCGGTTGGCTCTCTCTCTCTCTCTCTCTGCATTACAATTTCGTACCCTTCTTATGATCAGGAATTGTTTGGGAATTTTTTTTTCCTTTCTCTTTTTAGGAAAAAGAAAAAAATTAGCCTGTAATCCTGAAAACCCAGAGCGGCTTGGGCTTCCTTGAGCCGTAAAAATAAAAAGTGTTGGTCCTAGGGACCAGTGGCTCGGGAGCCCTCCAGAAGCATCGTGGCGGGATGCGTGTGACCCAGAAGTGAAGGCGGGAGGGTGTGCTCTTCTATCGCTCGCTTGTAAAGGCTCTGCTCCAACGTGGCCAGGGCATGAACTCCAAATTTTTGCCACCATTAATTCCCTCTGGTCTACTAATCTCAGGGCATTCCCAACTCTTCTCACGTGACGGCTCCACCGGTGAGCCTGGCCTCAGGAAGCACGCTACCTGCTTGTCATCATTCTTTCCTTCCCTCCTTGGCCTCTGCTGATTCTCAGCACAAATTCCTTCTCTGAGAACACCGACTTCAGAGCGGTTACACGGAAGCCTCTGACCTACCGGCTGCTTTCCACCTCCTTGTGCATTGGCCACTGCGCCTACTCTGTCTTTTTTTTTTTTTTTCTGTAGATGTTGGTGCCTCACACTGTGTCTGGCCTCTCAGATCTGAATCCAAGGGCCTGTTCACCTTGTCTTGAAATCAGCTGAGACTTCAGTCACGTTTACAGAATTCCTTCACCTTTGCCATATCATAAAAGCGAAATTTGTGATTGTACCACAAGAGGAAGGGATTATATAAAGTATATACTACAGGCTTGGAATTTTGGAGCCACCTCATGATTCTGCCTGCCAGAATTTTTCAGTATCTCCTCTCTCACTCAGATTTTTCCTTCTTTCTCTCCCTCCCTCCTTTTCCTTCCTTCCTTCCTTCCTTCCTTCCTTCCTTCCTTCCTTCCTTCCTTCCTTTCTTTCTTTCTTTCTTTCTTTCTTTCTTTCTTTCTTTCTTTCTTTTCCTCTTTCTAAATTCAGATTATAATATAATTACATTTCTCTTTTGGGGGTTGTTCTAATGCTGGTCCTCAAGATCTGGTCACACCTATCCTTGCTTTGTAAACCTGCCTGAAACATACCTGATTGGTTGCTTTAAATAGCCTATACCCGGGCAGGGCAGAATGTGTAGGCATGGCTAAGGTTCCCAGGCTTTTAGGATTCAAGAGAGAGAATGGGGAAGAGAGGACAAAGGAGGACACAGCAGATAGGTTAGCTAGGAGAAGAAAACACGTGGGCTGGGAGGAAGGACTCTTAATGGCGTGAGAAGTCGTAGATAAAGAATATAAGCAAGTACCATGGAATTTTGTTTGAAGGGTAGACCAGATGAGGATGGTTGAGGCAGATGGCATTGGATGGGGGCTGGGAGGTGGATGGTCAGGATATTGAGACTAGTGTAGGTGGAATACTGCCCAACCCAAGGTAAATAAGGCAATCATAAAATCTACTAATAGTAAGACACAGGTGTCTGTGTTTTATTATCTGGATAGCGGGTTAGATGATACCGCTGTGATAATCTTAGCACTAGTAATAAACATTCTGTGGCCCAACACTCGTTTTTTTATTACTACAGCATCTCTCCTTTTCCTTTCCTCTGTATCCATCCCTCTCATATGACAATCCTGATTCTTGTTCAAATTCATGGTCTCTCTTTTCACTAACTGTTATTGCATTGCAACACATATGTGATATGTATATACTTATGTATTCTTAAATATAGCCTGCTCAGTCTGTATACTGTCACTTGTATGGATGTCTTCAGGGTTGACTGTTTGGTCCTGGATGACTAACTGTGTGCTCTTCCCTGGGGAGGACCATCTCCCCTGCTCCCAGCTTTCCTCATTTGCCTATAGTTCTTCGTGCATTTCTTGCCTCTTTCTGTTTCCACCACTTAACCGTGCATGCATTAATATGAGAACAGGCATCTTTCTAGTGGATGAATATGGCCAAGAACTCACCCAGGCCAGTTCTTCAAAGGTTTGACATGCAAAATATAACAAATTATTGATGCTAAAAATAACTTGAAAATTCTATACAGACCACCATTTTGCTTTTCATCTCCCCAAACCAACAACTGCACTTTAGCAAATGAGTATATATTTTCATGAATAAATTGCATTATCTCTGTGTGCACATAGTTGTGTATGTGTGTCTGTGTGGGGCATATGTGTGCGTGTGTGTGTGTGTGTGTGTGTGTGTGTGTTGCTAGCAACTTAGGTGCTAAATTTAGGTTCTTGTACATTTTTTATTCTATGAGACAAAGTCTCACTGTGTAGTTCGGGTTGGTTTTGAGCTCAGACTCCTCCTGCCTTGGCATCCTGAGTGCTGAGAGTACGACACTCTATGACCAGCTATTGAATTTTTTAAAAGTTGTTCCAACTCCTTGAACATGCAACACTGATTTTCTCACCAAACAAAACTCAGTCTGTCTTCAAAATGTTATCCTCTTGGAGATGTTTTACACATGTGTTGCTTTTCCTTACATCCATGTACACCATTGTTGTGGCCCCACCAATGCTTGGGTGGGCTCGGAAGAGGAAGTGGTATGCTTTGCCCATGCCTGCGACTGGGGAGGCCATGAGATAAGGAGCCTCAGCAAAGTCAAGCTGGCTTCTCCTTCAGACTCAGTCTGAGCTGGTGGCACAATTCCCAGACCGGCTGGGTTCAAGTACCTGTCAAGAAGCTCTGGGAGGTTTAGATTTGTTTCCAAGCCACACTCACATGACCTCATGCCTCTAGGTCTGGTTGTTGAAGAGAAGATGGCACATTTTATTTCACTAAATTATGTCTAATTGTTTAGGCTTCCCAAATGTAGTCGAACACAAAGAGGACAGGGTTTTGTGCTTCTGCTCTGCCTCAGGCAATAGCTGTCCTGGCCAAGAAGGTAATGGACTAAGGAGGGCTGGGGTAGGAGGTACCCGAGGTGCAGGAGGGCGGCGTGGGAGCAACAGCCATGGACACAGCGCTGGCAGGGCCAGAGAGAGGCTCTGTGTCTTAAAGGACTAGGGCGAGCAGCGGCTGAGAACCACCCTGAGATGCCCAGCAAGGCCCCAGGCCGGAAGTCTGCAGTGAAGCACCCTGGCCGGTCAAACAAAGAACTTATGCTGCCTCCTCGTTCTCTGTTACAACTCGCTGCTCTTTCCCTGGCCTCACATCTGCTGTTAGAGGCCAGTCCCGAGTTCCTTGTCGCTGGTACCTCTATAATTCAACAGCTTCTGTCACGGAGATGGAACAGTGCACGAATGGAATTTTGGACTGCACCGTTAGGCTTAGGCAGCGGACTTGAGGTAAACAGAGTTGCCGTCGAAGAATTAACAACCGCCCTGCAACCGTATGCATTTATTGGTTCTCGTTATGAGACGCGGTTCGTGTTGCTCAGCGAGGCCTGTCTGGTGCCGCAGCTAGCTTTGCTTCGCCGCTCTGCCCGCAGTGCATGGTGGGTCACTGGAGCCAGAGGGCGGGCCACCTGGAAACAGTTCAAAGAGGTTTACGATTTGAAAATGATTGGCACAGATAATCTCTGTGGCCCCTTCCTACACCGTGTGTCCCTGGCAGCTGTGTCAAACTGATCCTATTTGACCATGAAACATGGCGTGGACAGAATCGCCAGCTTTCCCAGGAGGTGGGGCGGGCCTCACTGTATTGGATTCCAGGGTTGGCAAGCTTACACGAGTGAGCAGGAGATCAAGACTACATGGGCAGAGACATTGGTCAGCAGTTTGTATGTGATTAAATGGCTGGTTCTAACGTAATTCTATTAGCCTAATTTTTTCCTTGTAGAAACAACTCGAAAATCCAAATACTGTATTCATAATTTGCATCTGGGACTTGGTGATGTGTTTTTTTCTTTCTTCCTGTCTAGAATGCCTCTGTGATTGCCCTCTTATTTCCACTCATAATTTTTTTCTTCTCTTTTCTTTTTACGATTGAACCTAATTCACATGTGGGTCAGAGGGAAAGCACTTTGTACAATCTTTTAACTGTTAAGATTGCCATCCATAGAGGTCTTGGCGTCCCTGTAGAGAGCCACGCTTTTGGATCCCAGTCTTAAAAATAATAATAAAACTGAGCTCTCAGGAAATTTGGTAAAATGGCTGACATTTAAAAGAACCGTTGGCTTTTTTTTTTTTTTTATTACATGCACATATTTTAATGCTATTCATCTCACCACTGACCTAACTTACTGTGTTTTGACCTTGAGTGAAGTTTTGCTTGGCTGGCTGGAGACAAATTATCATGATTTTTGTAGCTTATCGAAAACGTCTTTGCCAAATAGAAGATGCAATGGGCGCTTTAAATGCACAGTCATTCGTCCTTTACTTTCTCGTATAACCAACGAACAGATTTGTTGTTGTGTCCGTCATAACTCTCTCTGTGTTTAAGAAGATGTAAGTTTTATTTATCTTTATCACATTTATTAATTATAAGAAATGTGTTTTGCTACAATTGATTGTGGGTGTGAGATGTCTGCGGATTCTGTTTCTGAAGTACATGTTGGTAACACATCTTGTCTGAATTTGGTCAGCATGAGCTTCAGTAGGCTAAATCCCGTTCGCCAAAAAGGTTGCGTTCCCAGGATTTAGGTCCAGCCAAGGCCGACACACAGAATAACCGAGATGAAGTAGTAAGGAAACGTGCTCCGTCACTATTGGTTACAGGGCGAGAGGAGGCTGTTCCTGGTCAAGAGCATCTGTTGACAGCTCACATGTCAAAGCTGCATCGAGGTCACAGATAGTCTTCTCAAGGTTCAGACTGTGACAACTCTGCTCTAGTCGTCACAAACTATCTGCTCCTGTGATTCCCTTTCACCCCCTAAACACATGCACACATCAACAGCCAGAGTATGGTCTTAGGACACTTGGAGATTAGAGGTTCAAACACTGACTGGTCTCTATGTTAGTGTACTTCATCGGAGAGATTCTTGTTCTGACATTTGAGTTACACAGTAAGGACAACAAACACCTTCTTGTGTGTTTGCTGTTGTTTGCTTTGTTTTCTTTCACAAAGATGGAGCTGTGTGTATCATGTGCCTGGGATGCACAGGGCCTGATCTTAATTGAACTTAATAACCCATATGGGGACCTGATTTAACATACGCAACATTTAGAGTTGTGCCTCAGTGTTTTAGACAGGCTGAGGAGACAGTTCTTCATGGCCTTAGATAGCTCACACTAAAGCCATTGTTTCAGTCATGCACCTTAGCCAGCACTCTGACCAACCACAGTGTTTACAAAGCTTCTGTGCCCCAACAAGGTGCACGAGGCTGCCTTTGCTGCACCCTCCGTGCGGAGACTCTTTGAGATACTGAGCAGAAATTTGTATTTTTCTCTGTGAGCTGATGCTTTTTACTGGCAGAAATCTCAGCACACCAGCTTTTGCTGGGAGGTATACGGTGCCTGTTTCTTGGGAAGGCCTGCAGGCTGGATCTCACTAGAGGCAAGCCTTCCTTTGGAAGGATGGAGGACATTTTCCCAATCCCTTTTGTCAACACAGCGGGGGTTATCTGAATTTTGTTTGGGCATTAGTTGCTGTGTGGGTTGGGTTTCTCTCTGTTAGTGGAGCTGTTCTTAGTGGATTAAAACCACAGTTGCTGGGAAGCGCTTACAACTCTGTGGGGGATTTCTCCATCAAGTAACAGGGTCAGAGCTTTGTCTGCATGTGTTTCTAGCAAGCCCACTTCTCAGAGCCTCATTTTCCCGGCAACTCAACCACTTAGCTGGAGTCTGAGAGAACAGTTTCTTTCTTATTACCAGTGTAGAGGTGACCCAAACTTGATTGTCCTGTGTTTGGAAGCACAGCCTGCTTAGGAGCCTAGATTCAGCCACAGGGGAGAATTTCATGCACTCAAACTCCATGCAAAGCCTTTCAGCCCCAGGACGCAGACATCTCGGGAGCATTAACCCACTCCCGGTGGTTCCTGAGGTCCACACTCAGTGTAGATTTTATAATTTTGGGTAGCTTTGGGACTGGAGTGGCGTACTCTTTTGGATGTGAGTTGGAGGCTGACACTGGAGTCTAGGGACAGCCCAGGCCTGGGCCACTGGGATACACATATTGGCTCCTGCAGCCAAGAAACCAGGAGCTGGGTTCTGATCCCAACCTTTTCTGCTTGCGCTCAGCTGATCCATTAACTCAGAGAGAGTCTGAGTGCCCTGAAAGCTTAGCAGCTGCTCCTTTTTGGCTTCTGATGCTTTAGAAAGCCTCTAGAAGTTTCTACTGGATTTAGATGAGACGAGAATAACATATTTTCTGTCTCCCCAGAAGCCTGCACCCCACCTTAGCAGCTTCATTTACATGCACATCCCATGCTGTCTGACTGCCTTGGACTGTACCTTTGAGCAGATCCAGTGGGGTCCCCACGTGCATGTCAATGAGCTCCCTTCACCGGCCCTGCTCTGAAGAGGCAAAGAGAAGGCTTTGCACGGCACTCGTTACTGTGACAGTCTCTAACCAGACATCACAAAAAGATTTTTTTTTCCCCTTGCTGGTGCATATGCCAGGAGCACTCTGTGTAACTTGGTTTTCCAGACCAAGGTAATTTATTTAAACATGGATTATTTGAAAAATGGGAAGGGATACAGGGCCTGATTTTAATCCCTGCTAATATAGAGAAAAGAATGCTCGTGTCACAACTCAGTGAGTGTAAAAATTAAAAAAGGCTGAGACCATTGTTTGAAAACAGGCAAAATAATTAAAATTATTGTGGAATAATCACATATCACACAACAACCTCCCACTCTTATGAGCAACAATCCAAAACAGCTCCTCCAAAGCGGGCCCAAGGGCAGAGGTTCTGTATATCATTCAAAGACCATCTGTCGTGCAATTCCTGTAGCGCCTTTGCACTGTTCTGAGGGCAGGCTGAAATTCAGCCCTGGCAAACTCTTTCCATTTGCTAACAAACAGCAGTGATGGCAGATAAATATGGCAAACAATAGGCGCTTGTAATGAACTGGAAAGGGATGAGGAGTTTTGGAACCGGCACCGGAATGAGAAGTTTTGGGTCCTTTGCTAGGCTCCTGAGACCCTGAGGGCTAGTTCCTGCCATGTGGCAGCTCAGACAGACATCTGCAGGCCGAGAGAGGCTGCGGTGAGCTCAGCCAACCTGCTATGGGCCTGATTTAAATAAAGTTCTTTTTTTTTTTTCCTTAAAAAAATTAATAATCACAAAGACTCAGAGCTAGGCTTCCATTGTTCAGGGCTCCCACACACTGTGAATTTTTCCAGGAGCTTGCTCTTTTATTTGCTCCCTTTCCTTGAACTCAGCATTAGTGACTCCTCTGAAAAGCTGCCCAAGCTCCAGTGCTCTGAAGTGCTCCCTCCTGCTCTGAGTGTTCCCTGAGTCCCTGTCTCCCTGAGCCAGCTAGAGCAGGATCTGGATAATTCCACTTGATAAGGTGCTTCTTCATCTTGTTCTCTAGGAAGAAATTATTGATATGATTGTGTGACAATAAACTAGGACTACCAAAATATGTTATAACAGACCTTTAATAGTTAACAGCTTTGATTCACAGAGAGCCGCATGTGAGGAATTCTAGACTGAAGCTCTGTCTCTGAATGTTCAGAGCAATCTAAAATTCAGAGCTGGGTCTTCTTTGAAAGTTATTTGCTCATCATTTTACTGCGATCTGTATACACACAGAAACTCCAGTGGTTCTCTATAACCCGTAATCCCCTGCTCTTTCCCTTCTAGTCCTGACCTTTTCCTCTTCTCCCCTTTCCTAACCCCATTTCCATCCTCTCCCTGTCTCTGTCTCTACCCTTACTCCTATCCCCATCCCTATCTCTGCTTCTCTCCTCCCGTTGGTCAGACGTTGTCTCCAGGAAAGAGTGGGTTACATAATGAGTAAAAAACATTGCTATCTGTACCAGGTCCAGTCCACATTAGTATTTTCATTTCTCTAGTAGATGGAGCTATAAAACATTTGTTACAATTTGTCTGGTAAAATTAGCTCCCTATACCAAGGAAGACTCCTACTGGCACTGAGAAGGGACTAAAGGAGGCCTTAAAAAGAAGGACCACATTAGCCTTAGCTGTGCTATCTGGCTCTGGGTCGGGGTGGCATTTGGATATGTATAAGGCCATTAACAGGGACTGCAGTGAGATGGATATGGAGTTCAGAAATAGATGCTGGTGCTGTATTACAGAAACGGTTAAAAGGCAGGAAATTGATACCTATTTTTTTTCTTTTTGAGCCCCCACCTCCTCACTTTGCTATTCATCGACAATTCGTCAGGACAGTGTGTCAGTTCCAAGATGAAAGCCCCGTGATCTGTGCTGCCATTCAGACAGGTTTCACTTCCACCAGTACGTTGGAGGGAGCATGATTTAAACTCAAGAGAACTGAGGTTTGCTTTTCGGAGCTTCTGCTGTGAAGCCTAGCCCTGGAGAACCAGCAGAAGACGCAGGGGGACGCTTCACTCTGTAGGTGACACAGACTCAGATTGTGAAGGTGGCTGTCTTCTCTGAAGTCATGGGAAGAGGAACCAGGCTGTCCTCCGGGCTTCCCGAGTTCAGCGTGGGGCTGATCTCGGTAACACAGGCCACAGAATCAGGCTGTACCAGGCTATACTCTCACATGTCGGTATATGACACCAGCGCACTAGATATATCCGTGTTACCACACACGCTTTCGTCTTCCTGAGATAACCACTGAGTTCTTTCTATCAGTTCTTATTATCGTGTGCTATTGACCTGTTTATCTGTCTGGTTTGGGGTATCTATAATTCATGTTACCTGGCTACTGGAATGCTTTTCTCCTGCACTGATCCAACTGTCCCCCCCACAGGGTGAGGAAAATCCAGTTAGCTAGTAAGGGAAGATTTCCCTGTGAGCACGCTCTCCCCTCCCACTGGGCTGGAGCCAGCTTGAAAGCTATCTTCTGGGGGGATGCTGAGAAATTTTACAATTTATTTGTAAAATACTTAAATAGTAGTGGTGGTGACTGCCTTTAAACCCAGCACTTGAGAGGTAAAAACAGTCAGGTTCAGGGACAACCTGATCTGTATAGTGTGTTCTAAACCATCCAGGGCCACATAGTAAGACCCTATTAAAAACGGGGAGGGGGGCTGGAGAGATGGCTCAGCGTTTAAGAGCACTGGCTGCTCTTCCAAAGGTCCTGAGTTCAAGTCCCAGCAACCACATGGTGGCTCACAACCATCTATGATGAGATCTGGTGCCCTCTTCTGACCCTCAGGCATACACGGAGGCAGAATGCTGCATAAATAATAAATTAATAAATCTTAAAAAGGAAGCTAAAAAGAGCTAAACTGAACATAGTGGAATATCTACATCAAAGAAAATGGCAAATATTACTTATTTTTTAGATCTTTCTAGAACTGTTATTGGTAATATAGATATTTATAGTACTTTGCATATACTTATGTATTATACAAGGAGGGAATTCTTTCAGAACTCTGTGGGTTATTATTTTCCTTCTTCAGATTGAGATGTGTTAGTTCATAGGAAAAGAAATACCTAAGTATGTCACTGTAATTCCACAATTAAAAATATGCATTTCAAGTGCTTTAAAATATATATACCCAAGGCACTAGACTCCAAGAGTCCATCTATATTAACAACACTAAGAATAGTTTTGTTTGTCCATTTTTTTTTTTTCAAATTCAAAACAAATCCATACACATTTATTTGTTCCAAATGAGGGCTGAGTGTTTTGGCTCTCCGTTTGTAAGCTCTTGGTTCTGAAGAGGATGCTAGAATCTTCACACTGCTGAGAGTGGAAGATTCCCTGCGCACAAGCCAGCAGAGAGCAGATTAAACAGAAGTGAGTGGCAGCTGCTCAGTTTACCAGACAGTTCTAATGTGGAGATGTTCCTAAACAGCCTATCCCAGGCGCTGGCCCCGGCTTCCAGCGGAAATGCAGGCGCAGGTTCTGCCAAGCACAAGTGAAACCGGCATGCTTGTTGAAAGCAGATGCTGTTCAGACTCAGGCAGGAGAGCATGTCGCTCCAGAATCTCCTGGGTGGTGGGCAAGGCACCAACACACAGTTTAAAAATCAATGCCAGGTCAACTAAGTCGTCAGACCCATTTAGTAACGTTCCGTTCTTCGGGAAGCTGCGCACATGGCTGGACTGTGTTGTGTCCCCTGAGGTCTACTGTCCTTTCTGAGTGCAACTGAGTGGTTTTTATCTGAGCATTACTTCCCCTGAAAAAGACCAAGCATGAGCTCTCTTGCCCTGTCAGAAATAGTGAAAATAGTTTTCCCTAGACAGGAAGTTTGTGTTCTAACTGCAGTAACGGGTTGCCCAAAAAGCGTCCATTTACAGCATGGAACAAAATCTGCTTCTAGTTTTGTTATTGAAGAAGCAACCCATGACCTCAGGCAGATGACCTCATCATTGGCGCATTAGCCGACCCACTTCCTGGCTAGACTGGAGCCAAAGGGCCAGGGCCTTCCTCTGCAAGCACCTGGCATCACGGTTTTCCATAGAAGAAATTTGAATTTGCTTCTCTAAAAGAACTTGCAAAATTATGAATGAAAGTCCTTTTGTTTATAACCACGATTCCTCAGGAAGAGTCTCCAGAGTGGCTACCAGTTTTACAGATGTGGTACAAATATGGCTTAATTCCTACAGGGCTCATTCCTCAGGGTGACACTGTTGAGGGTCAAGACTCTCTCTGGGGGTTGAAGAACTCTTCACAGGGATCATCTAAGACCATCAGAAAACCCAGATATTTACATTATAATTCATAACAGTAGCAAATTACAGTTATGAAGTAGCAATTGAAATAACTGTATGGTTGGGGTCACTAGAGCATAAGGAACGGTGTTGAAGGGTCAAAGCATGAGGAAGATTGAGCACCTCTGCTTTAAGGGGTCAAGTCTTTTGGGAAGTGCTAAGGTCACGGGGAATTCTGTCCTTGGAAGTATTAGTGTAGTCAAGGGTTGAGGTTGGAGTGAGTTAATTTCCTTCAGAAGGTTGTATTAACAAGCAAGACTACATTCCCTCTGCCCCATCTTTTCCTCTGGCTTCTTGTCTTACCAGGTGATTTTTCCCTCTTCTATGTTTCCACTATGATCCCATCTAACATGTGATATAACCAACAGAGTCCTCACTGGATCTGAGAAGATATGTTGGTAACATTCTCTTAAAACTCCCAAACAGAGGACCTCTGAAAGGCTCTGCCCTGCAGACTATCAAAGCAGATGCTGAGACTTATGGGCAACCTTTGGGCAGAGTGCAGGGAATCTTAGGAAAGAAGTGGGAAACAGTAAGATCTGGAGAGGACAGGAGCTCCACAAGGAGAGCAACAGAACCAAAAAATCTGAGCACAGGGGTCTTTCCTGAGACTCATATTCCAACCAAGGACTATGCATGGAGATAACCTAAGACCCCTGCATAGATGTATAGATGTAGCCCATGGCAGTTCAGTATCCAAGTGGGTTCCGTTGTAAGAGGAACAGGGACTGTCTCTGACATGAACTGATTGGCCTGCTCTTTAATTACTTCCCCCTAAGGGGGGAGCAGCATTACCAGGCCACAGAAGAAGACAATTCAGCCACTCCTGATGAGACCTAATTGACTAGGGTCAGAAGGAAGGAAAAGAAGACCTCCCCTATCAGTGGACCTGGGGAGAGGCATGCATGCAGAGGGTGGAGGAAGGGAGGGATTGGGACGGGAGGAGGGAGGGAACCACAGGAGGGATACAAAGTGAATAAAGTGTAATTAATAAAGAATTAAAAAAAAAGACTAAAAAAAACCCTCCCAACTGTGAATGAAATAAACCTGTTTTCTTTATGAAACTCCCAGCCTCGGGTATTTCATTATAGGAACTTGGACTAAGTCAATCTGTTAGCAGCTTACTAGAAATGCACTTGTCAGGACTGGAGAGATGGTTGAATGGTGAAGTGCACCTTTGCTCTTACAGAGGACGTGGGCTCAGTTTAGAAAGCTCACCCCTCCCTGCAACTTGAACTCCAAGGGATCAAACGCCCTGTTCTAGCCTCCACGGACACCTCAATTATGTGCATAAACCCATTCTCTCTCTTACACACACACACACACACACACACACACACACACACACACACACAATTCAAAACCCTAAAAAGAAAGAAATAAAATTTCCAGACCTGATCCTAGATCTTCTGACACAGGTACTCTCTAGGTGATGCTCAGAATCCTGTTTTCAAGAGCCTTCTAGGCAGTTCTGAGGTGCTGATTTAGAGAGACTCCAGGAATAGCTGTGAGGAACAGCTGTCCAGGTCTCATTAGTCTCCTTTGTCATGGCCAGCGTTCTTTCTAAATCCAAGTGCCTGACCCACAGGCTAGTTTCACAAAAGCCAGGTAGAAGAGTGAAGAGTCAGACACCATTACTGCCAGCAACGGTCCTCGTGGAGCGTACTTTTACGTTTGCACATTTCCCCACTTTTCTCAGTAGAGCCTTGGAGCTGTTGGGTATGAGAACATGTGATGCTTTGGGCTGGGGCTCAGCAACTTACTCGACTGATTTACATTTGAGGAGAAATGCACGCCCCATTTCTTGCAGTATAACAATGGTCAAATCATCAATTACAACAAACTCACACTCTTGAAAGTCGAACATTGATCTTTACTGGGGAATTTTAGGTTGAACAGACCCATAACTGCTTATCCCAACCAAAGACAGAAACCGCAATGGGAGATAATTTTCACATTTAAGTCATCAAACCCCACGACCAAGCAATTCACGAATGACGGTAAAAAGACGCTCATTTCTGCCACTCCTGGGTGAGGGAAGTCTGCTGACAGGAATTACTCATTCTCCGAGTCAGAAGGGGCTGCTGAATCCTGAATCCTGTGACATGTGGCCCTCGGGCCTCTCGCTGCTGTGATTGGCAGGTCACACTCCCTTGGTTTTGACTAAGACCTGTCACAGTTGAGAAGACAGCCAGCGAAATGGTTTTCACTTCACTGAGGGCCACACCATAGGTCGCCGGTGCTGCCACCTAACAGTGAAATGCTGCCGGGCCCGGGAGAAGCACATGCTCAGAGCAGCTGCTTGTGGCTTCGGCGGCGGCTGGGTCAGATGGTTGCCAAGTGCAGAAAAGCAGGCGACTAACGTAGAGGTGATGACCAAGACAGCACATTGCTTATGAACACGCTGCCATGTAAGTTACAATCACAGTTCAGTAAATGGAGGAAAACTGTGCCGTTCTGGATAAGGCTCATGAAGACAACAGGAAACACCTCACTAACATCCCAATTAAATAGGAACTATACGAGAATTGTGTAGAAAGCTGGGAGTGTAGAGTTGACTGACAGGACAAAATCATTTGGCCACACCCTCTGCAGTTCCGTTGGCTTGTATTCAGTGCATGTCCTATAGGTTGATATATTCATAAATTCAAATGTGTACTTAATTGGCCTTAAAATGAAATTGTACAGCATTAGACAGGAGTAAACGACAAATGCAAAGCCATGGCAGTGTGTGTGTGTGTGTGTGTGTGTGTGTGTGTCCGCGTGAGTGTGAAGAAAGAGAGAAAGACAGAGACTGAGACACAGAGAATGTCATTTGTCGTGGTCTTCAGCTATTCAGAAAAATGTAGACTATTCTGCAGATATTTCAGTGTAAGGACTTGGGAGAAAGAGTGGGGAAATCATCGGGGTCTGGTCTCTGCTCGCATTTTTCTTAAACACCTCAACCCTCCCCTTCCCCCTTTTCTTTCCCTCCTCTCCCTTTCTTCTTTTTATTTCTCTCTCTCTTTTTTTTTAATTAAAAAGAAATACCTTGCATTAATTACAGGACACGATTAGAACAGGAGAAACCAGTGTCAAACCTGATAACATTAGTGAAACATTCCTTTAAAGGGATTACAAACTCTAAACTCCACGTGTGCATATCCAGCTTTGGAGTCTCCGTTCCCCCCTTTGAGAGGGCACATTGATTTTCAAGTGTCGTCCTCGGTGCATCTGTGGAGGTGAGGAGATACACGGGGCGCGCTCCTCGCTCCTCTAGGAGGGAGGCTCACAGATGTGTAAAGAGCTGTACACACAGTGGTGTGCCTCCTTGCAGAGAAAAACAAGTCTGAAGAAACGGCCTCTTTTCCCTTGTCGGTTGGCTGGTTCTTTCTTCTTTTTCCTTTTTTTAAAATTTCAAGTCTTATTTTTCTTTCTTGTAAGTACCAGCAGAAAAAGATTAAGCTTTGACATTGATATTTTTAATTTTCTGGGTGAGTTGTTGTGTATGTCATAATTAAAGATCAAATCCTGGCTAATGTCCACCTGGTAAGAATGATTAGCCTGCTAATTAAAGAGAGTGCCTTTTATTCTAGGTAATCAAAGATTGTGAGCTAGTCCAGCTTTTGTTATATCAGTGAAAACAACAGTTTGAATTTCTACAAACAGCTTTAAATTTAATGCCTATTTCAGTTCACAATAGGGACCCAGGCTTGATCTTTTCTGATTGTGAGACTTTTTTTTTTTTTCTTAAAGTAACACATGGTCATCTTTCATATTAAAAAATTTAAACAAAACTCACAACGTGTGGCTGAGTGCACTCTGACAGGGATTCCTCTTAGTAAGCGGTCCTTTGATGTATGCAGGCTCGTCTCTCCACCTGTGATATCACCATCTGAATTCCTTCAGGGTTCCCTCTGTCGCGAAGACCCTTTACTTGTCCCACGTCACCAGGTCCGTCAGTGCTGATCTTCCTTGTCCATCACGCTAAGCTGCACCCTTTTGGTTGTTTTGCTCTGAGCTGTGTAAATTTGAGATCAAATGGCAAAAAGGCTAGAGAGCCTGTCACCAAATAAACAAACACCCCAGCTTACTCAGTGAACAAATGTGTTTACGCTAAAAAGGCGAATTCTATCAAAGTAGTTAGGACACCAGATTATTCTGCAGCAGAAGACCATGCCATGCCCAGGCAGCGTCCCTTGCCTGTGAGCTCAACAGGAAGCCAAGCTCTGGCTTGGTGGGATTCTTCGTTTGCCTGTTTATCTAGAGGTGGATAGACAAGAGGAGCCAAAGAGTTTTGTTATCTCCCCATTGGTTTGCATCGCTCTGCTCATTTTCACCGTGGAGTCAGAGGGAGGCTGGGTTTTCACTTTGTTAGGTCTTAGTGATCTGTAAATACACTGTAGCGTTTGAACACTCTTTGAACGTACTTAATTCTCAGTTGAATTTTTTAAAAAAAAATTGAAGATTTTTATTTGGTAGCACCGGTGATCCTCCATTTTAGGCAAACACACAGCCGGTGAGGGACCACACTGGCCCAGTATTTCTAAGTAAACAGGTTTAAGCCTCACAACTTCACATGGTCTGTCGTAGTAAATGTAATTGTTGTCATTCCCTGTGAATACTGGCTTCAAGTGATCACCTATGCTTACTTCCTGGCGGGGCCTAACCCTTCTGTGTTTCGCATGAGTGATACAAGTGTTATAGACTGTGAGCCAATTCCTTAGGCAACTAACGGCGTAGTTTGTTTTAAGCCCAAGTTCTTTTGGAAGGATAGTACATAGCTACACATGTTAAATGTTTTCTTAGTATATACTTGAAGCTCATTGTAGGAAAAAAAAACCCCTAGAAATCTTAAATTTCACCCTGTTCAATAAACACTGCCACTATTTTAAAAGAATTTTTTTCCACACATATGAAAAGCTAATGTTTTTTATGGGGCTTAAGGAGTTAAAGGGAATGAGGGATTATTCCACTTCTTGCTTACATTTTCACTTCCCTCAAGGTCCCCTCTTTAACAGACTGTCTCAGGAGTGATTCGGGATGCTGAAGCAGTTGATCACTGAATAAATCTTCCCTGACTCTGAAAATGTTACAGTATTATGCAGCACACACAGCATGGGTTGCAGCTGAGCTGCTCTGTGGCCAGAGATGATCTCTGGGTAAAGAAATTGCCTGGAATTACCCAGGGGAGTCTGCATTTCGGTAGCGAAATAGTAAGTGCAGGAATGGAGTGCAGAGACTTGCTCAAGATTCTGGCCATAAGAACAGTGAGCAAGCGCTGGTGGAGTGCAGGGTAAAAGAAATCTCAGGACCATTGGATTTAAGGAGGACAAGGACATTTCAGAAGTGTAAGTCATTAGATAGCTCCAGAAATGGGCCATTTCAAATATGTCACCTAGCTGCTGGCAGGATGGAATGTTCTTGAAGTCCATTTCTCCTGGAGCCTCTCTGAACGAGAAATCCACGGAGCATGAGGTAATGTCTACCGCAGTTTCCAAACTCCAGAGATTGGATTGTCCTCTGTGTGGGGTCTTGGGGTTTGAAAAGAAGGGGAGGAACTGTTCACAGCACATTCCCCTAGAAACACCTATCCTGAGCCTCTGGGCAGTGGGGAACTGGCTTTTATATTTGAATTTAGGGGAGTATTTTGATGAAATTTCTGGCCATTGAAATAATTTTTAAACATATCCCTCCAAAACGTGAGCTACTTACTCAGTTTTGTGTTCTTGGTGTTGAAGCCAGTCGCTAGCACATATTAGGTTCTCAAAAATTTTTTTGGTAACTGAAGAAATAAGTGAAAGATATAGTTAGTGTTGACATAAAGCTATCTATAATGTAGCAAGGGTTGAAGCCATAACCAATAGAAAGTACCTTCCTCTGGCCTTTCTGCTTCATATGCAAATCAAAGGGAGCTGTAAAGTCTCGGCATTATTATCCAGTCCGCTGGAGCTCCGTGCTGTCAGCTCAGGGGCAGATGCCTTTCCTAGGGGTTCAAGGTGGGGAAGAGTAGCACACGCGGAGCGCAGCAGCAGAAGACGTTCTAAACGTCTTTGGATGGAATAAGTTTCCCATATCCAAACTTCCACCGCCTCGTTCAGAAACTTTCTTGCTCACTTGTGAAGGCATCTGAACTTCAGACCCTTGGTACAAAGCCCCTTCCTGTGCCAGATCTATGAGAGAGGCCATGGATTTATCATTTCAAAAGGAAGATCAGACACGGTGGCCCGCAGGTGGCCATTTGGGCACCGGTGGCATACAGGAATTGATAATGCGACGTTTCCATTTTTCTATAATCTGTGTGGGTCGTTTAATCTTACTGTCCAATTACTACGCAGCGCCACAACAGTCACCACACGTATGTTGTTGACTATGTTCCTGAATACATTACTGTAGGTTGTCTCTCAGATAACAGTAAGTGTTCATACATGACGGTCTGAGTCGTTAGAGATCTTGTGAGGAGAGATGGGAAACATTAAAGGGAGCACAGTTCTGGTCTTCAGCTAAGTGTCAGTGTTTGTAACATTTCACATCTATATGAGCAGAGAGCTGTGCGTAGCTTTTCCCCTTTGAGAAGTTGATTTGACGGTGGGCAATTGCTGCTATCCATTCTGTAACGGTTGCATTCTCCCTCTTTCTGATAGGCAGAAAGAGACACTCTAACCTCAAAGCAATCAGAAAGGAAATTGCATGAGTGTGTGTGTGGAGGCAGTCTTCCTTTTTCTAGGCCATTGGGTATCTGGAACCATTGGCCTGGCTTGTGAAAGCTATGTTTGGCAAGATGCCATGAACCAGAATCTATACTGAATTCACAAGTCTATGGCAAGGACAGAACAGTATTTTGGTTAGGCCAGGTTCTACAAATACCTAGAAGTGACTCTCTTTCCACCACAAGCCTATATTATACCAGAAATTGCTGAGAATTACTTGCTCACAGTGTATTCATAGCCAGGCAGGACCCTTACCAACAATGGTATCACCTAGGCACATTTTAGCAAGTTTCCACCATTTCATGCCATTCCAGTAAGACAAGCACGCAAGCAAACAGGCAGCAACAACCAGGAAAAAGAAAGCCGAAAGGATAGTCTGGATATAACGCCTATGACATGGAACAAAGCGAAAGGACATCCTGGATATAACGCCTATGACATGGAACAAAGCTGTAAAGAAGATGCATTATTTTAAATAACTGTCAGGGATGGTAGATGTTAGGGTTTGCTAGAGTAACAGAATTTATAGAATGAATCTCTTTCTATATATATCTATATATTACATATATATCTATATGTGTAATCTCTATATAAATTATATATGCACATGTGGATATATATTAAATATATACATGTATTAGAAAATCTATCGGTTTCTATATATATATATGTATATATGTACATATATATTAGATTATCTATCTATCTATCTATCATCTATCTATCTATCTATCCATCTATCTATCTATCATCTATCTATTATCTATCCATCCATCTATCTATCTATCTATCTATCATCTATCTATCATCTATCTATCCATCTATCTATCATCTATCTATCATCTATCTATCTATCTATCTATCATCTATCTATCCATCTATCTATCATCTATCTATCTATCTATCATCTATCTATCTATCATCTATCTATCCATCTATCTATCATCTATCTATCCATCTATCTATCTATCTATCTATCATCTATCTATCTATTATCTATCTATCTATCTATCTATCTATCATCTATCTATCTATCTATCCATCTATCCATCTATCTATGTTAGAAGACTTACAGGCTATGGTCCACCTAATCCAACAATGGTTTCCTGTGTACAGAAGGTTCAAGGAGCCAATAATTGTTCAGTTCATGAGGTTGGATGTCTAAGTTGGTTTGTAGCATATGCCAGAAGCCTGAAGAAGCAGGGTCTATTTCCAGTGAAGGAATGGACTTGCTAGAGAGGATGGGAGGATTCAGGCAAAAAGAGTGAGCTTCCTTCTTCCATGTCCTTTATATAGGCTTCCAGCGGAAAGTGTGGCCCAGATTAGAGGTGGGTCTTCCGACCTCAAACGATCTGGATTAAAGGTGTGTCTTCCTACATCAAAGACTGAATTTGAAGTGGATTTTCTCATTTTAAATGATCCAGTTAAGCAAAAAATCCCTCACAGGTGTGCCTAGCCTTTTGGGGTTTTACTTAGTTCCAAAGGTGGTCAAATTGACAACCAGGAACAGGCATCGCAGTAGATGAACAGGATGGCCTGACCGGGTGAAAAGGGGGTAAGGTAGCTGTCTGGCCTTACCCTTCAGGAGTTTTCAGGTTGCCAGGTTTCCCCTGGGTCCGCAGTCATTGTCAAGAGCAGGAATTCCTCCTCTTGAATTACTTAGCCTCCCGCTGACAGGACCTCTGTTGGGTTCTCTGCTGGGTCAAGCGGTAACAAACAGAGGACACATGCTGTGCTGGCTTCGGTCCTACCTCCAGGGTCCCTCGGGAAGATACAGATTCTTGTGCAAGGGCAGGTTTGAACAGGTCCGTGTGATCTCAATGCAGCCAATTGCTAATTTCAGGTGTGAGCCGGGGCGTGTTGTGGAAGTGGCCAGCATCTTCGTTTTTGTAGGACCTGCAGCAGTGTCGTACCGAGGAATAAGCTTGTTTTTGCACAGTGACTTTCACAGGGTCAGATATCACTTTGTGTATGTGTGTGGGGTGTGTTTGTGTGTGTGTGTGCATTTTCTTTTGCTAAATTCTGTAGAGCTGGCTCAAAGTAATCGTGATTCCAGAATGAGGTTACAGATCTGTGCAGAGGGAGCATGAAGCTGTCGGGGGGGGGGGGGGAGAGGGAGGTGTTCTTTAGACTACTCCTTCCACAGGAGTGCCAGGCAGGTGTTTTTTATTTATTTTTTATTTTTTTATTTTTGTAACTGGAGATATCTACTAAAGACTAAATCTTTCACGAATACACTGGACAGTCTGCTCACAAGTTTGTGGCCACCTAGGTGTAACACAGGGGCTTGCAAACATGCTGTTTCCTGTGTCTGCACAGCAGGAGGAGGGCCATTCAGAAACTCTCGGAATTTGGGGTCCAGGTGACTTTTGGCTCTCCTGAGAACTGTGCTTGCTTATAGTAGTGATTTAAGGAGCAGAAAAGAGGTAGCCAGATGTTTTGCTGCAGCTGTCCTTCCTCCGGTCACATTTTTTTTTTTCTGAGCTTCTCACCCGCATTCTACCTTGCTCTTTCACTCATCCTGACACTTTGCTCACTGGATAGGTGCTTTGATGTGATTCTTTTTATTTTCTCTTAAACTAACACATCTCCATTATGTCTCTAAGAGGAGCTTGTGGAGGTGTGTGTTTGTGTACATTTATTTTGTCATTTTTCACTTTTTCACTGATTCTTTGCGGCTTTCACATCATGCTCTCCAATCCCGATCATCTCCCCGTTTCTCCATACCCTCCCTCCACCTTTGCACAGCCCCAGAGAAGACAAAGAAACAGAACAGAACCAGACACCACCTTGCAGTGTGTCACGCTTTGCCACAGACTACACCCCTCTGTCCACACAGCAAATGCTCACTGCAATGAGTCGGTGGTCTGCTTCAAGGCCTCAGGCTTCTGCCACACTTTTAATACTGGATCCTCACGAGGACTCTGCAGATATTCTGTTGTCCTGTGCATGGAGATCCTGCAGCTTTAGCTCTGTAGGACTGGCTCCTTCACACACTCCAGCCGCTCATGAATGGGGTAGATGTTGCAGTGGGCACCTCGGAGTCCTGGATGGAGTCCTCGGTGGTAGATGAGTGGGTCAGCCCTCCAGCTGCCAGCACTCACACCATCAGGGCTAGCTCTCCCACACTTCCTGAGAGGCTACTCACACCAGGCTGTTCCTCTTCAGCCTTAAATCTCCAGTTCCGCCTCTCTTCATAGTGCACACGCCATTCTGTTTCTCTTTCTCCCCCATCTCTCCATCACGTGCTTGTCGTGGTCGTGGTGCTCACAGGTGCCACATCATGAATAACGTCTCCTCTTGAAAGGTAAGATGGTTAAATGTTTGTCTAATCTGAACATCCCCAAGGAAATGAATCCTTGGCCAAAGTTAAACCCAGCAGAGAAAAAATGTCATTCAACACGGAGTCATGCAGTCTTACGGACGACCCACTACCATAACCATCTGGAGAGCTTAGCGGATAGGCAAGTGAGGAGACGTAAACACAGAATGACGTGTCAAGTCATTTGCGTGTCTCCACTCTACAGGCACTGCTCTTCTTCCTGTGCTAGGATGCAGCTCTGGGAGTCACAGAGGCTTGGGTTTTCTCAAAGGAGGAAGGCCCATTGGCACTTGGCGTTTGTTACAGACGCTACTGATGGACAGTGTAACTCACCATTTCCCAAGAACAGAAACCACCTTCGTGTCTCCACTTCTGCCTCTCCATTACCTATTTACCTGCGTCTTTCTTTCCCACCAGTCTACCGTCTACTTGCAGACCACTGGGAAGTAGAGCAGGCGCCCAGCCTCGGGGTCATCTTGGCATTTCTGGCTGAGGGCCAGGCCCCTAATTTATTAATTGACTTTATATCCTAGCTGTAGCTTCATCCCTCCTCCCCTCTCTCTTTCCTCCCTCCTCCTCTATTCCTCAGAAAAGGGGAGCTCCCTTTCCCATTCACCCCAGCTCGTCTAGTTGCATCAGGACTGAGCACTGTGCTGTTCCTGCCAGGGAAAAACGATCAAAAAGCTGGCAAGAGAGTCTGTCGGATCAGGCCCCTGTTGTCATTCTTTCAGCTCCTAGTCTGGAGGATGCAGAAGCATCAGAGAATACAGACTGAAAGAACATGAGCAGACACATGCTCAGGTTCTTAAGGGCCATTAAGTGCAGTCAGTGGATTCTTGCTCTGTCTTAAAGGGCTGGAATTCAGGAGGCAGAGTTGGTCATGCTTGGGCAGGAGTCATACCAGACCAGAAATTAAGCTGGAATTTCTTTCTTCCCTAAGTTCTGTGACATTTTTTTTCTTCTTTCTTTCTAGGGTTCCTCCTCTGCTACTTTTTTAAAAAAATATCAATTTTCTCTCTAGGGCCGTCTTTCCAAGATTTTATTTCTCAATGCAAATAATATTGGTGTGTTCATGAAAGCTCATTATAATGTTCCATAGCTATCTTTTGGAAGGTATATACTTTACACAAGTTGAATTGTGATAATTGAAAATCATATTTGTAATAAATATTTTTTAATAATTATTTCCTATTTTTGGCTAAACCAGACTAGAATCTGATAAATTAAATAGTATTACCAATGAAGGTTTTTACCTGCTTGAGGATTCAAAAAATAACATTAAAAATGTTTCATAACAATAAAAATGCCGTACTAATAATATTTATGAAAATACATTTTTACTATTATATTCTAAAAATTTGCTTTTGATATAAGAATCTCAATTTTACATGGCATAAAAGGTAGAGAGACTAAGAAGGAAAGTGATGCCTAGGATAAATATATTCTTTTCCTAGTAAAATTATAGACAGTATTATGAATGTTCTGCCTGATTAACTTCTGATTATCATATTCTAATTGGAAAAGTCCTTCAGGTAAAATAAGACAAGCTCTGCAATAATAGTCAGAGAAACATAGTTTCAAGTACAGTCAGGTGACGAGTACTTAAGAGTGCTCCTGGTAGGTGGAATTCTGTTCAGGGACCTGAAGAAGAGTGCTGAAGGTTGGGAGATCCTGCCCTCAGAACCTTTGCATTTTGTTGTGAGGCCTAAGCAGTACCCGTCCATCCACCCTCCTACCCGTCCACGGGGGATAAGAATGTCCCCTCCACTCCCGAATAGGCTCAGGTAGTTTGGCATTTGGCCCTGGTTGATAGCGCTATCTGGGGAGACTGTAGAAGCTGCAGGTACATTCTGGAGGGAGTATTCCACTGTGAGAGCCTTTGAGAGTTTGTAACCTCATCCCCTTGCAGTTTTCTTTCTTGGTAGTTGAGATGTGATCTTTCAGCTTCTTAGTCCAGCTACCATGCAATCCCTACCATTATGGTCTCACTCTAATCCTATGGAATAGTAATCCAATATTAATTCTTCCTTCCGTAATTTATTTTTGGTCTGTCTGTCTGTCTGTCTATCTATCTACCTCTCTTGCCTCCACCTATGTATGACTCTATCATCTCAATAAATAAACCAACCCAATTAAATTTTTAGTTTTGAAAATAAAAGAAAAAAATTAGCCATATGATTTTTTAAAGTAATTTTCCAGGTTCTACCACCCTGGAAATTTTGTACTGGCTGTATGTGCTTTGAACTCAGTGACTGACATTCTGGTAACTCATGGCCTGCCCAGGTTTTTTTCTTAGCTGAAAACAACATGGCATTTGCCTGAAGACATCTTTGAGTTATCTTATGAATACAGATTCATTTAAAAGCCAATCAGAAAGGGAAATATAGAGAAAGACAGAAACAAAATGCTGCAGTTTATTTCAGACTCTGAGCCTGAGTTCATTTCCAGGTCCACCTCAGAGATTTGTATTTATTTATGAATAGTCTGCTTTGTTCCAAAAGTTATTTAATGTTAGACTATATCTTAGTTCTTAGGTAAAACTATTGGAGCAAATCAACGAGACAGTATAAATTTTGTTGAAAACGTGGCAAACACCCAACTCCCAAAAAGTATAGAGGTGGTGGAAAGCCTTGCGCTGCTGGAATGGCAACCCCACTGATCCTTAAATTGTCAGATTTTATTAGTGTATCTCTTGGAGATCTTCTGGAGACAGGAATTTTAAATGGAAAGTTACCTGGAAGAAATGCCAAATAAATTAACTGGTGCTAATATGTTATATATCTGACTAATTCTTGTCTGCAGGCACTGTGCCTGGAGTGTGCGCGTGTGTCAGTACAGTTACTTGTGAAAGGACTAAGAGTTGTAAGGCATATACAGCCGACACTCAGTTGCTGCTGTTCTGAGGGTCAGTTGTGTATGGATAAGCCCTGGTGATTTAAGTTACTGGGGTCTAGACTCTTGGTATGACTTGCTTTTTAAATGGATGCAGTAGCCTGATTTTACAGTGTTGAGAATTTAGGAGATTTGAAAATACTTCAAGGTCTTAAAAAAAATCTCTCTGGCTGCTGTTACTCGGTCTATGTTTCACCGTTCCCTGAGTAAGCACATTGATCATGTTTAGGAATGTCAGGCCCTGCAGGTAGGGATTTCTTGAGTGCAGACCGAAGGCTGGAAGGGAAAGATCTATGGCTAATGGCTATCATCTAATACTTAGGCATGACAGTCAGCTCTCAGTTGCCATGCTAAAACACCCTAGACACACAACATGAAAGGAGGAAAGATTCTTTGGCTCACAGCCTCAGGGATGTTAGTCCATGACCAGTTGGCCTCGTTGCTTGGGCCTTTGCTGACATAGCATATCATGGAGAGATCACAGGACAGGGCTGCTCACTTCATCGCCACCAGAAAACAGAGAGAGGAAGGCAAGGACATAGGTCATGACATAATCTTTCAAAGGCATTCTTCAATTTCCTGCAGACTCCCCCTTCTTAGTCAATCTGCCAGCAGGGCTACAGGCAGAAACCAAGCCTCTAATATGGGCCTTTGGGGTACATTTAAGTTCCAAGTTATACCACCCAAGCACAGACTATGGGGCCCAGGGGAAAAGCAGGGGTCCTACAAACTTGAGCTGGACTCAAAAGAGGAAGGGGAGAAGAGGAAGAATGGATGGGAGCTGTGTCTGAGTTGTTCTGCCTGGGAAGGATGCTGCAGGAGGAGGCTTTTCTCAGTTTTAGAACAAATGCTTGTTTTCTTCTGTGTGGAAGCCACTGTGTTTTAGAGAACTGTGTGGCTCATCAGTTTGTCCGGTACTCCTGGGGTGAGCAGACACCAAGGTCTTGTCCTACCAGCAAGCAAACAAGCCCTCAGTGAGACTTCTTGGTTCTCAGCCAGAGGATTAGGACCAGCATGAAGAAACACAGGAGTGCACTTAGAAGACAATGTTTTTGGTGCTGGAGTCAGCCAACAGCTGGCCTTCGGGAGAAATGCAATCCTTTAATGCAGAACCAAAAATAGAATTTTTCAAAGAGATCCCTAGAGCACATGGTTGCAGCCTGGCACTTAGTATGAGGAGATGACATGGGATCCTGGTTCAACGCAAACTAAGGACCCCAAATTGTGACTTGACAGGTGGAATCCCATCACAGAGCCTGTTGGGGTGACACGTAGAGGAGCTGGAGGCTGCACTATCTCAGATGTGGTCAGCGCTTCCCAGTGGCTTTATTATTTTCTTTTATTTTGGTAAATGGAAGCAGAAGACAATAAGCAACCTCTCTCTCTCTCCTTCCTTACTCTTTTCTTCCCTTCCTCTGTCCTTCTCTCTCTCCCTCCCTCCATTTTTCCTTCCATCTCCTCCCCTCTTCCTTTTGTTTTTTCCTCAGGGGCTGGTCATTGGGGGGGGGGCTCTGGGTTTGACTAAGATCCACAGGTGCTTAGATCAGCCACGTCTGAAATATCCTTGGATGCACAGAGCTCATCTTACACTCCCTTTCATGCCATGCCTTTTCCTCACAGCAGCAAACAGTTGCTTTAGGGTGGTATTTCAGGAATATGGGCAAGAAGGCTCTGGGCAGAATAAAAGGGAAGCAGTTGGTATTGGTTTTGTCCTTTGGAACAAGAGGAATCTTTGTTGGGAAAGTAGGATGTGGGAGTATGAGAAGCAAGGATGTGGGAAATATGAGAACCGGAAGAGAGGCAGAGAGATCCCATCTTCATGAGGACTCTGCAGACACGTGATTTATGCTAGTCTGACAGAGGATGACTTATTTCCTACTATGTATGTTTGTCATAGACATTGATTATATGCAAAGCGCAGTCACCATTGTAGCAGCTGACCATTGCAGCTACATACTACAGAGCAATCAGGACAGTCAGCAGTTTTATCATATTAACAGTCAATGGTTTCATCGCATTCTTTACTAGCGGACAATGTTGTGAGTGATTGCGTCTGCGCCAGGACTTTCGTAGGACCCTGTCAGTTTGTGCTTCTGGGTTTGAAATCTCAATTTCATTCTCAGTGAAGACAAGAATCTTGAGATGCAAGTAAGGTCTGTAAGGCTTTGTCGCCACACAGTAACAGCCTGTGTGTGGCCATTGGCATGAGGAGGCGCCTATGGCTGGCGGCCCTCCACCCCCTCTTCCTGGGAGAATGGTAAATGACACTGCTTGTTTTCATTCTCATCTGTTAGGAGAAAACAGAAGAAAGAGCGAGCAATGGCGTGGAATATGCCACCAAAGCACTGGTTGTGTTAACTAATAAACCACAGTAAAATCTTTGGGTAAACGCTCTCCAAAGCCCTGGTGTTTAGGACCAGCTCTATGTATACTTCCTGAACAGTAGAATTAGCATCACTTTACAGGTATTAGGTGGGAAATAATATTTCCTTAAAACACTTTAGAGAAGTGAAAAGCAACTTCAAAAGAGTTTGATTGCCATGAAGTGGTTCTACCTTCTTATTTAGGATTTTGGAAGCACCTGATGGTGACATAAGTCTGACCAGACAGGGTGAGTTCACTCCACGTGACCAAATGCCACAGCAAACCCTTGGAATGAAGCGGGCATTCTGGCCAGCACAAGGCAAGGAGAGGTTTGCTAGTGTGTTTAAAGAGGCAGTGTTAGGAGGACGTTGGGAAGTGTTCCTCATGGTGAGAGGGAGGGGAATCTGGTCTTTGATTTTGCTGCAGGTTATTGCATCGGAGTAGGGGAACGGTTTGCTTGCAGACGGTGTGCACACGTGCCTGTGTGCATGTTGCTGCGTGTGTTCATGGATGTGCGTGCCTGTGTGCTGCACCCATGGATGTGCCTGTGGAGGACAGAGGGAAACATTGCGTGTCTTTGTCACTCTTTACTCTTCATTTAGCCCGATGCTTGTCCTTTGTTGTCTGCCTGTCTCCCCTCATGTGCTGGGGTTACAGGTGCTAGCTATGGTCGTACCCATTTTCTTTCTTGTTTAATGAGGATGTTGGGAATCTAAACTCAGGTGCTTACAGTTGCACATCAAGCACTTTACCGGTTGAGCCATCTCCCCAACCTTCTCAATGTTATTTCTTTTCTTTTTTGTTTTTAAAGAGTCTTTATTTACTATAAACATTCAGAACTATTGTCTAAGAGACTGGTAGTTTGAATAAAAATGGCCCCCATAGCCTCATAGACAGTGACACTATTAGGAGGTGTGGCCTTGTGGGAGCAGGCGTGGCTTTGTTAGAGGAAGTCCCCACTAGGTGATGGACTTTAGTGTCATGAGTGCTCAAGCAAGGTCAAGTGTGATATTCACTTCCTGCTGCCTGCCCACCAGGATGTAGAACTGTCAGCTCCTTCTCCAGCACCATGTCTGCCTGCCTGTGGCCATGGTTCCCACAATGACGCTGATGGATTAAATCTCTGAATCTGTAAGCAAGCTCCAGTTAAATGTTTTCCTTTATGAGAGTTACTGTGGGCATGGTGTCTCTTCACAGCAATAAAACCCTAACTAAGACAGAGACCATAGGACCTCTGTCCAAAGGTAGCAGAAACAAGGGCACGAGGGCAGCTCAGAAGTTCTCTGAACTTTTCCCTGCATTCTCACAGCACCTCCAGGTTCTGCCCATGAAGAAGTGGGTTCTGCCACTTGTTCAAAGTTACACAGCTAGTAAGAAGCGCTGATAAAAGGCAGGGACGGCTCTGGAATTCTTAGCCTCTTGGAAAATCAGTATTCTTTTCACCAGATCCTCGGAACAGAGATTTAAAAATTTCCCTGTCAAGGAATCCCCTGGACATCATTCATTAACCAGCCATGAAAAGAAAGAATGTATTTCCCATTTCTTAACATTTGTTCAGGCTCTTCTAAAACTCATCAGGGGAACCCTGACATCCACTATCCATGGGACCACCACAGGTGTCCTCTGCCGCACGGCACACGGCAGCCTCTGTCCCTGCTGCTGCTCCCTGAATAGTGGAATGAGGATCTTCGTCTTGTCCGTGGAGAAATCCTAACTCCCTACACGTTATTTCACCACTTCTCAGCCCAAGCTTTGCTTTTTTGTTGCTTGTAGAAATAACAACAAAGTTCACTCTCATGTGAATTTTATTTCAGACTACTGTATTTGCCAGTGCTTTTTTTTTTTTAAGTGATTTTATTCTACAAAAAAAAAAAATGGCGAGATGGCTCAGCTGATAAAGGTGAGCCTACAAAAGCCTGGTGAGATGGCTCAGCTGCTAAAGGTGAGCCTACAAAAGCCTGGCGAGATGGCTCAGCTGCTAAAGGTGCTTGCCACCCCGTCTGAGAACCTGAGTTTGGTCCTCAGAACTCACAAGTCCACAGAGTCCTGCAATCTGTCCTCTGTGCTGTGGTTGTCAGCCATGTGCTGTGTCCCTCTCCCCTAAGAGGATGAATCCATACATGAATGAAATGAAAAAGGAAAGGAAAGCTGTAGCAGCATTCCATAATGACACTGTTTTTGTTGTTCTCAAATTTTTGATATTAATTTATTTTTTCACTTTACATCCCGATCAAAGCTCCCTCCCTCCTCCTCTCCCTGTCCTACCTTTCTCTTCCCCATCTTTCTTCTCCTACTCCTCAGAAAAGTGGAACACCCCCTACCAACCCACCCCAGCACATCGAGTCGCATGGGTACTAAGCCAATCCTCTTCCCCTGTGGTCTGGTGAGGCAGCCCTGCCAGGGGGAAGTGATCAAAAAGCAGATTCTTGTTTTTAACACTGACTTTGGGAGCATGATGGAAGGGCTCTGAGGACAGCATTTGCCTTTCAGATTAGAGTGGAATCACACAGCTAAGTGAAAAATCTGTGAGCTCTGGACCACAGTAGACAAAAGCAAGCCACTGAACCATTTGGACCCCTGTTTCCTCAACCATTTAAATATGGATAATAAGGCCACCCTCATAGACGGGGTGTGATGTTTACATGAGATGAAGGGTGTCTAGGGCCAGTCTCAGCATCTGGAATAAGGAAAGAGTTAGCTCTCCCTGTTTCTTCCCACGGGACAGGAGCTGCTTCAAGCAAAAGCTCTAACCATATCCAAACTCAGAGAAAAAGGCCTGTGGGCAGAGGCTGAAATACATATTTCATCTTTATAAGAAGTGAGTTGCAATCAGCTCTGCCACTTTGACTCCAAGATACACAGATGTATTACAGCCATCCTCAAAGAGCACTTCGTGCACACGAAGCTCTATCAGGTCCACAGCTGGCTGCTCACACTTGCATCTCAGCTGTCACTAGCTGTGGGACTTGGGCAGACTATATTCTGTTTCTTCTTCTAAGTAATGGAGAAAATAACATTGCCTGGTTTAAGCGTTGTAAGAAGGAGAAGAGGGGAAGCATTTCCACAGTGCCTTACATGCAGTAAGTGCTCAATAAATGCTATCTTTCAGTGTCCCATGCTGTGAAGTGTCTTATTATTCTCATTGTACCTTTGGAAACACTGCATCAGTGAATGGAAGTTCTTTTTCTTTTTGTCTCTGAGCTGGAAAAGTTAAATGGGCAATTGTTAGAGCAGGGTAAGTGTGAGGAAGGAAGCTCCATGGTCACTTGCTAAGTACGGAGCTATGTGCCTCCAGGACTTCTTCTGACAGGGCTAACTTGGCTTCCACGCCTACAAATGCCACACCCTTTCCACTTGATTCACCCCTCAGCTCTCCTACTAGCTACATCAAAGTTTCTTCCTGGCTGCAGTTTGCATCCTTTTTGCCCACAGCTGGGATTAGGGATTACCAAGATCCCAAGAGGAGGATGCCCTAGAGAGGCGGAGTGACTCGGAGAGTCCACCCTTTGCTCAGTAAGCAGTGGTGGGGCAGCTGAGACACCGAGGTGGAAAGTGCCTGAGCAGCTAAGCGAATGCTGGACTGCTTCTCCCAGGACCCATCAAGGTGAAGTTCTACTCGCCAGGACTTGCTGGATTCCTCAAAGGCAAGCTTTCTATTGGACGCTCTATTTTACTGGCTAAGCTGTGATATAGGTCCCATTTATTTAAATATTTACTTAGAGACAGGGTTTCTCTGTGTAACCTTGGCTGATCTGGACTCACTCTGTAGACCAGGCTGGCCTTGAACCCACGAAGCTCTGCCTGCCTCTGCCTCCTGTATGCAGGGATTGCAGTCCTGTGCCACTAGCCCCAGCTATAGAACCTTTTTATTGCCTCAGAGCTCCGCTCCCCTTGGGAGTATTGACTAATGCAGGGCTTTTGTTGTTGTTGTTGTTAATGGAAATTGTCTCATGCTGCTGAGTCCTTCCTTGTGCTTGGATCCTCTCACAAGTCTGTTATTTACCAGCATGCTCCATGGTTATTCTCATGACACACACATAGGCAAATGACCAGGGTCTCCTCCCATAGATGATGTTAGTTTCGGTCACTGGGTGCAGACGGATGCCTGGATTTTTCATTATATATTTTTCCTCCTTGTGGCTAAGGAGTATGTCGCAGCACCCCAATAACATGCATGTACCCTGTTCTCTCTCAGACCCCCATATTGATAATTCTTACCTCACTGGTCTCCACCACAATGCTGATGGGCAGGGTTTTAAACGGTGAGCAGCAGGCAGTCATAAGGCGATTAGCTTCAAATGAATGTAACCAACTGCTTGTATCTGCTTGCAAAGTGGAAAGGCCCCTTTCCTTTTCTTTGTAATACGGGAACCAGAGAAGGTTGAGGTTAACTCCCCAGATTTCCTGCTAGCTGGCCGATTATGAGATTTAGATGAACTGCTAGCTTTTCCTCTTGTAGATCTTTAGCTTTCTGGCTTGGAGGCTAGGTAAAGGTAGTTTGGATTAGGACTCATTACAGGGTGCAGGAATCACTTTATTATTATCATTTTTTTCTTCCCATCCTACCTCTATGGATTGATCCACATTTGGACTTCTCAGGGTTTCCTTTACTTAACTTGATAAGTGGTTTTTCTTCTCCTGACCCCTGACCTCAGGGATAGGAAGGAGGTGAGTGGTAGAGAGAGACACCTACATCTCAAATATTGACAAAACAGTATGTAGGCAGAATAAATAAATAAATAAAAGAAGGCAGGCAGCCAACTCGGAGGAGTTTGCAGCCCTGCCCCCTGCAGGAGCTTGCACTTTGGGGTCCACAATTCCCACATTAGAACAGATAAGCAGGAAGCTAGCGGGGTGTGCCTCTCTACCAGGGAGGGGGTGCTCTTCCTGAGGTAGAAGCTATCTGCGCTCCCCAGTAAGCCCAGGAACAATCTCCACTTATTACTCCAGCTCAAAGCCCAGGACTGTTTACTGCCTCACACCGACAAGACACTAACCCTCCCTCATTACTGTCACGGTGGGGATTTATCTGCTCCACATTCTCCTCGCATGGGGCCCACATTTTCATCCAGTAAAATCACATACTGTTAACTCAATATATACAGTGAAAACAGCATGAATAATGGAACCTTTAATCCTTATTTCTCAAAATTAGATTTCCACTTTATCCTTCTCTCCTTTCCTCTCTTTTAAAAAAATTCTCAGTGCCAAGCAGAATAGATGTTGTCAAGACCTTAGCTGTAAGCAGAGTCTGTGGTATTTCCATTCCATTACCAGGTACCTTTGCAGATCCAATTTCTCGGTGGATTGATTGTATTTCTTCCCCTGGTCACTTCACACGTGACTCATGAGAAATTAACATCATCCTTGCTACAGAGAAAGAGATGGCTGGCCCATTGACATGGTATGTTTCAGCAAATAGAGTGAAATTTTTATGTCTGGTTAACCTCATATATGTAATATCATAATGCAAAGACACATCTCTGTCTCTCTTTCTAACTTTTCCTTTGTAAGGGAGATTTATTGGGCCAGAATTGTTTGGGATATTAAAACAGTATGTAGAAATACTAAATCAAACTTCAGGGAAAAGGTTTATCAAAGGCTGGTGGAAGACAGCAAGACTATTTTGCTAATACATATATAATATATATTATACATTCTATATATTGTAATATTGTGCAGACAATAGTCAGGATGTGAGGCCTGTTAAGGTTCATTATACTGCTGATAAAGCCGAATAAATTTTACCTGCTGATAAAGTGATCTGTATGATAGATCAGGCATCAACTCCTTTCTCAAGTTTAGAAACGCTCAACTTCTTAAGAATCGTAGATCTGCATGTATGACTACACCCATACAGCACACGTGTATGTACTATTTACAAGCATAGCCTCGGCACATGAAGTGATTGGTAGATAATTTAGTCAAGAGGCCAGTCTCTGGCATTCAGTGACTCCCAGTCCCCACTCCAAATTCCTCATGTGCCCATCTATAAGCAGGGATGATCATGAACCCTCCATGCAAGAATTAATGTTGCATTGTATGTGAAATACCAGCATGGTGCCTGGCACACAAGTGTACAATAAATGTAGCCATCATTATCTGAGAGGCAATTTAGCATGGAATGAATTAATTGAGCTATGGCTCATATGATCCTGATTGGAAACCGCTATCTCAAAAGACAAATGAGCAATAACAAAACAAAACCCAAACAAATTTAAAAAATAAACAACGTTTAAACACTCAAGCTAAGATGAAATGGATCTACATTGATCATGGAGATGGCCAATATAAAGGATGGGTGAGGGGCTCATTCCATAAATTTATATATGTTCCAAGAATTTATATCAAAACATCTTATAAGTTTGTCTTCTTATGATACTTAGTTTTTTAATTTTAATTTTAATTTTTCCCAATTTATTCATTATATATCCCAATTGAAGACTCCTCCCTCAACTCCTCCCAGTCCGGTCCTATCCTCCCTCCCTCTTCCGCCCATCCCCTTCCCCTAGTCCACGGAAAGGGGGGTTCTCCACTATTGCCATCTGCCCATAGCTTGTTAAGTCTCATCAGGACTGCCTGGATCCTCTTCCTCCATGGCCTGGCAAGGCTGCATCACCAGGGGCAACTGACCACAGAGCAGTCAACTGAGTTCATGACAGAGGCAGCCCCTGCTCCCCTCACTCGAGAATCCACATGGAGACTGAGCTGCCAATTGTTTACGTCTGAGCAGGGGAGTGTAGTTTCTCTCCATGGTCCTTGGTTGGTGTATCAATCTCTGCAGGACTTCCCTGTGCGTAGATTTTTTTTTAGCTTTGTTGGTCTCCTTGTGGGGCTCATGTCCCCTCCATGTCCCTTTATCCCCACCTCCCTCTTCTTCCATACGACTTCCTGCATTCTGAGTTTGGCTGTGAGTCTCAGCATCTGCTTCAGATCCCCTGTTGGGTGAAGCCTTTTTCAGGACTCTCTGTACTAGGTTCCCATCCTGTTTCCTCTCTTCCACTGCTTCTGGTGTCTATCCTGTTTGCCATCCTGAATGAGATTTAAGCATCCTCCCTAAGCTTCTTTAGGTCTACAGATTTTAGTATGGCTATCCTATATTATATGTCTAATATCCGCTTATAAGTGAGTATATACCATTCCTGTCTTTCTTTTTCTGGGATACCTTACTCAGGATGATCTTTTCAAGTTCCATCCACTTGTCTGTAAATTTCATGATTTCCTTGTTTTTAATTGTTGAGTAGTATTCCATTGTGTAAATGTATCACAATTTTTGTATCCATTTCTCTGTTGAGGGACATCTAGGCTGATCCTGGCTATCATGAATAAAGCTGCTATGAACATGGCTGAGCAAATGTCCTTATTGAATGGTGGGGCATCTTTTGGGTATATGCCCAGGAGTGGTGTAGCTGGATGATCCTTAGTTTTAAACAGATTTTATTTTCTGCATGTTTCTCTGCTTAGATGGTTCATTATTAATTACGGATTTTTATTTATTTTACATTTGGTGTGTGTGTGTGTGTGTGTGTGTGTGTGTGTATGTGTGTGTACACTCAAGTGGAGGCCAGTTAACTTGTGACATTCTTTCCTTTCCCTTGTGTGAATTCCCTTAGCTGCAATTGTGGATGCTTTTACGTGCTGAGTCATCTTACTTGCTGAGCACCTTGCATCTCATTGTGGTCTTGCCGTTTTTCTGTCACGCAGGGCTGTGCACAGCCTAGCAACACAGCACTGCTCACAGGCCAGAGCAGACTGATGGATAGGGTTGCTCTCTGTTCCTACTGGCCGTCAGCACTTCTTCATTTTGGAGGAAAGGAAGTCTGTGAAGAAGGAAGAGTGACATGGGATTAGACCTGACACTCAGGTCCTTAAAGACTGTCATCATCAGTAGACACGAGCCAGCCCTTCCCACACTGCTGTGCCCTTAGTAACTCGCTCCAGGAGCATTTGATGCTTTTCACTGCTAAGACATTGTCCGAGCAAGTGTGGATTGGTTTGTAGCACAGGTGTTATGTCAGGTTAGTCAATAATTCCATGGATGTAGTGTATGTGTGTGTGTGAGAAAGAGAGACACTCCCATTGCTACTTCATACTTTTAGCCACAGAGTTTTAAACAAGAACAGAGAGGAGGGAGGGCAAGTTGAAGAGTTACCGTTTGGGATACTCCCCAGTTTACTGTTGTCTGACCACACCTATGGTGGTCTTCTGATTTGCTCTTTCAGGAGATGTTGACTCTGAAGTTGGCACTTGTCTTCTGATTGGAAGACAGTGATAGCAATCTGTGCTCTCCCCTCCCCGTTCTTTGAGAGGATGTGAACTGCCACTCTCCCAGAACTCTAATCTCCGTTGACCAGTCGAGACTAGGTGTGGCCATTGCTGGTGGTGCCCGTTAGCAGATGGACAGTTTTACCAGTGACAGCATTGCTTTGCTTTTACTCTGCCCAGTTAAGACCCTGCAGTAGATTTGATGAGTGGGTGTGTGATTGCTTTAGTAACGTGTATTCTTCCCAGGAACTAGACTGAGTTTAAATGGAGCTCCAAAGTTTCTGGAGTTGTCCTGAAGCCAAGGACAACAAATGAATTGGCAATGCACCTAGTTTCATTAATCTGATGCACTGTCCCTGAGACACTGCTCCTCTTCTCACCGTAACCTGTTTTCAGTGCTGTTGGCCTTACAAGTTCAAGGCCAGGGGCAATGTCCACTTAAATGAAGCCAAGGAGAATCTGTCACATGAGTGCTGCTTACATGATGTTTGATTATTGTGATGGAGTCTGGGCGATGGCTCCTCTGTGGGAAGAATGCAACAAGACGAATTCTCACCAACATAATTGAGTTTGTGCTTAATTTCATAACTTACCGTGTCTTAGAAGTATGAAAACTAGTACAAAATTTATGAAAATTCTAAAAAAATAGAATACCCAAATAAAGTTAAATAGTTAAATAAACTAAGCCCAGAAGTAAATGCTTATTTCTGAATCTAAATTCTAAATTCTGAATCAATTCTGAATTATTGATTTAGATTATATATTGGACTGTGGAGTTCAGAGAGTGGCTGAAGTTTGCTTGGCTTTTCTTTGGAATCGAGGAAACCCCTTTGCAGCAAAGGAAATTTGTGCTTTTATTAGCATAAATTTATTAGTCTTACACCTAACAGATTTAGGTGTATTGGAGTTTGCAAATATGGATTGGTTTGTAGCAGAGGTATTTGTCAATGGTTAGTCAGTAATTCCATGTAAGCAGTGTATGTGTGTGTGTGTGTGTGTGTGTGTGTGTGTGTGTGAGAGAGAGAGAGAGAGAGAGAGAGAGAGAGAGAGAGAGAGAATGACTGCACTGTTCATTAATTTGAAGGATATTAATGTGGAATTCAGCTTAGATTTTTTTCATAAATCACGCTCTTCTTTCGTTCAAGCCCATAGACCCTGTAACGAATGGTGATGCTACGGTAAAGCCTTGTCTGGACTGCTCAGAGTGGGTTCCTTCTGCGGTCATGCTCATAGAACTTAGATGAAATAGAAATACTTCATCTACGCAGGTCTCTTGTGATAGTACGCGGCCTGGCCTCATGATAGGCACCTGTTTTTCTTTTTCTTCTCCTTCTGGCCAGCAGGGGGTAGTCTGACATCAGCCTTTGCGTCTGCAGTGTCTGAGCTGTCCTGTGCTGGAGGAAGGGCTCTCTGGATCAGGACAGGTCTGGCTCCTGTGATGAATCAGAGCTGCCATTCAAACAGTGCTAAATGATATCAGCACAACTGCAGTTACCCACCAGCTTTAAACCGCATCTTACCTGCAGAGGTACGAAAGAAGCGATGGCGGTTGGTCTCTCGCACAAGTGTCCCCTGCTTTGGCAGTGTCATGTTTGTCTTCTCTGGTTACACACGGGTGTAAGGCCTCTTCAGAGTCTGTCTCTGAGCCTCCACCGCTGAGAGGTTGTCATTAGGAATGGGGAGACCGGCCACCTCTCCCTTCTTGGACCACATCTGATTGCAAATGAAGATTTCTAGCATGCAATGCTCCTCAGGCGTCAAGAAGGAGAAAGCAAGAATCCACCGGAGAGGGGCCGTGCGCAGGCAGTGGGCATGCGCAGCGTGAAAGAAGGCGCTGGGGAACAGAACTGGAGGCCGCCTGCGGGTTCTCACTGCGAGCATTGAAACAGAGCTTTCCCGAGGAGCCTACACTGCGCTCGTCGTTCTGGGAGCTTTCTCCGTAGGATGAGTTGTCGCTGAAGCCCGCAGAGGGGTTGGTCGGTGTAGCCGGAAATGTTTGTGTGTCACAGCCACGACGCCCAGCCCTGCCTCCTTTGTGACTGCTTGTGTTAGAGTGCTTAAACACAGACCACAGAGAACACGGGTTAAAAAATCGGAAAGAAGGGGAAAATCAGGTTATAAACTAGTCTATATAATCCATTCACAGGCAGCATTTCTTCCACCCGGAGTGTGAGAAAAGACTCAGTTTAAGTAAGAAGAAAGCTATAAACCCGGTTTATGGTTTACAGCTATGGAAAGCTCTTCTCCACACTCATTTTTAAAGAAATTTTTCTTCTTGTTTCTCTATCACATCGTGAGGGCTTTGTAACACTTGGAGAGAGCTGAAATGATAACACTTATTAAAAGGACTATACAGCACTGCTTGCAGCCTGATGTCACAGATGAAGAGAGACACAATGAATGTAATTGTTGAAGTCTCCCTTTTCTCCCCCAAATGTCTCAGTTCAGGCAATAAATTATATGGCCACTACGCATGTTGTATAATAAGCTCTAAGTGTTTACAAGTTGATTAAATTTGTGAATCCCTCCTTGTTGGTATTTTAGTTTGCCTTTTCCTCTGAGTTGCACGAAGTTCCTTTTAATTTCACCAGCTCACTTAATATTTCTTGTTCCTTTCTGTTCTGATAAAAAAAAAATTATCATTTCAGGAAGTCTCCTGTTTCGTTTTAGGACCAATTCCTGTTTCTGTCTCTTTCTGGAGGAGTTGCCTACAGTTCAGAGAGAGATGATTCTGTGCTCATATTTGCATTTGCATACTTCTGAGAGAATGATGGTCTTCACGCCACAGGACAGCCCTGCTGTGGCACTGACTTATTTTATGTTACCCCAATCTGTGCTTTGGTACCTCAATTTTATTAAACGGGGCTATCCCTGCCTTGTGGGAATGTGATGGGGAAAATGTGGCTGTTTTTTTTTTTTTTTCCTTAAGTGCTTTGAAGTTTCCGGATGAAAGGTATTGCCACAACGCAAAGTATAAACTAAAAAAATATGCCAAAATAATTTTACATATTTATATTACTTCCTGTGGATAGCACAAGCCCCTGGAAAAAGAACTCACTCATCATGCCTTCCTGTCACCGGTGTGGTTCCTCGAGGGGATGGTTGTGGACAGCCATGCTTGAGCCAAGAGCTGAGACTCAGCTTGGAGGGCCTTCTCTTCCACACCACCTGCAAGTCGAGGAAGCGGGACACATTGTCTCGGGGCGTGGTGAGGCAGCAGCCTCTGACAGAAAGACAGCTGCCTAAAGGCCCTACTTGGGGCACACATGATTTCATTTGCATTCTGATTTCTGTGATTCAGATGACAGCTCCGGTTGTCTCTGCCAGATCTCCCTAGCCTGCAGAGGGACCCCAGGTAGACCTGCCCAGAGAAGCCTGACTTGCGGGGACTGCCACAGCAGCCCCACGACTGCAGCCCCAAACATTCAGCAAAAAAAAAAAAAAAAAAAAAATCTGTTGTTCTTTGGTCGCCAGGACTTAACAAGCCTAATCCCTGGGAGAGGCGATAAAAATTCATTAATCTAATTAAATACTTCTTATTGCCAAAGTGACTTTGTAGAGGAGCTTTGCTGAAGGATAAGTGCAAAGTAAAATGGGGTCCCAGCAGAGAGACAAACGTTAGACTTGAGCAAGCTGGTGCACGCTTCATTAAACTCATAATTATCCTTTGGTTCTAAGTAGCTGATAATATTTAATGAGTATCCAAGATAATTTAAAGAAAATGTTTACTAATGAGGTACAAACAGTGCCATGCAACACAGATACCTAGGGTGCCATAACCATGTATCTTCCCCCTGCATCTTGTTCATTGAATATTGGAAGAGAGACCGCAGGCGTTGTCACAGACATCTAAGCCAAGTGGAGTAAATCTGAAGGTAAAAACCCACTGCCAGAAGCCAAATGTGTGGAAAGTTCCACGAAGCAGAGAGAATGCTGAGGAAATTTATTACCAGGACGGGAACTTGAAAAACAAAAGCGCCGAGAAGAGACCAAATGCCCTGTTACACGAGACCTAGTTAAAGGGTTTGGGTGGCTGAGCTCTTTGTGCAGTTGTCCCACAGTCACTGGGGTACAAAGTGTGGACCCAGAGTTGGAAGGTCTAGGAAGAAAGAGACATAATCAACGTGATGCTGGCTGAGAGTAGCATGTTCTTGGATGGGGGTGTGCGAAGTCCAGAGCAGTAGTAGGGTAATCATTTGGGGAGACTGAAGAGGGACCCACGTTTTCCTACAGTTCTATCCATGTGGAGAGTTAGGTTCTGTTGAAGTCAAGATTGACCGTATGGCTGTCTCTGGTTGATGCGGTATGAGCAAGAGACATGGTCTGGTTTTCTGTGTCACTGTCCTCTTATCTCAAAAACTGTCATTGCGTCAACCTAGGCCCCTCGAAATGCAGTGAGGTGAGAACCTTCATGTGGCCTATACATAGCACAGGCAGAACCAAATCCTGGATGGTTTTTGACATTGAGAGTTACATTTTACTGCAGCATAAAAGAGCCCATCTCGAGTAATAAAGACCATTCTGTCTTTATTTGACCTTTAAAGCCATTTACATAACCAAGGTTTTAAATATAATTTGATAAGAGTCATCTCAGGATGTGATGTCATTTGCAATTTCTTCCCCTGTTTAGTTATGGCACTTTTCTCTCACATTATAGTTGTGATTGTCAAAGGGTATAAAGTAAGAAATCACAAACTACTGAGTTGATATGGAACTCAGTGATAGAGGACCTGCCTACCTAGCATGCGTAAAGTCTGCTATGGTCCCCAGTGTGCTAGCCTCAGCATAAACTGCCAAACTGAAGAGAATGAAATGCACCCCCAAAACAACATGTGTACACTCTGTATGTATCCACTTACGGTGAAAGTAATTGAGTTGCTCTTAAGGATACTACAGCATACAACGCTTTCCTTAAATTCTAGAGTTGCGCATGGGTAGCACAATGTCCCTGCTTAGAGAAGTTCCAGAAAAGTGAGGCAGATTGACAGAGGAAACAAAAATTGGTATCTTTCATTCATGCCATGACTTCCACATTCTCTCTGTCCTTCATCCTGCTCATCACATCGGCTGAAGCTACATGCATTTTCCTACAGTGTAGCCGTGCTGAACTTTCTTCTTCCTGGTTATAGTGTTAGAGTTGGAAAGCAAAGCGAGATCCCAAATGCTTAACCTGCATTTCGGGTTGCTAGAACATAGGAGAGTCTGCTCAATTCGGTCAATATCTTTTTATGTTTATTGCCTGGCAGAGACTTTTGAGGTCTCTGTGTGTGGCCTTATATATTCCATTAACCCCAATATCTGTTTTTATCATTTTTTTTTTTTTACCTTTGCCTGGTAACAGAGCAATGGATTTTAAACAAATAGCCACATTCTCTTAACCTGGTATATCTATCACCAGGGAAACAAAGAAACATAAAACTCACTTAAAACACACAGACAAATTGGGAAAGATTTTGGTGGTGAGGGCAGTTGGGAGGAGAGACTAAAGTAGATTCATTTTAGCATAAAGAATCTGAATTGTGACTTTTTCCCCCTACTCATCTTAAGAGGAATCAAGTAAAGAGACAAAGCTTTTTAAGCTACCGTTAGATTAGCAGTGGTGATGTCTGAGTGTTGGGTATAGGAAAGTAACAGCAGAGAAGACAAAGGTGAGTGAATGGCTGGACGAAAGGGAAAAAGAGCAAGGCCAGTCATGTCCAAGTCTCCAGACGCTAAGTTTCTCAGCACAGAGAATGTTAAATAATCCAGCAGTCCATGTCAGCTGGCAACTGCAATATTGTGCAAGGATCAGTCCTCAAAAACCTGCAACTATTCAAGGTTTAGTGTCTTGGATGTTGTGGTAGGTTGAATAATGGGCACTCAAATATGTCAAGTCCTGTTCCCTGGAATTTGTAAATGTTACCTTGTTTAGAAAGAGGGTCTTTGCAGATGTAATTATTAACAATCCCAAGAAGACTATTGTAAATGCCACCATTCGCTCTTACAGGAGAGGCAAGAGAAGGTAATAGGCACAAAAAAGGCCCTGTGACCTTGAAGGCAGAGCTTGGGCAGTGACGAGCCACCAGAATGGGAAAAGGCAAGAAACAGATGTTCCCTTAGGCCCTGGGAAAGAGTGTGGCTCTGCTGACACTTTAATGTCAAACTTCTGTTTTCTGCAACTGGGTAGGAATACATTTCTGTTGCCTTGAGCCATCCAGGTTGAGGTGACTGTTCCAGTAAGTTGCCCTAAGAACCAAGCACAGCTTTCTTTCTAATGAGAAGACATAAGAGGATGCGGGGCCGCCATGTCTTCAGTGCTGCTGGCTGGGCTTCCAGCTTTCCTGCGGAATGACAGACATCTCAGGAAGATTTCTGTGCCATCCCCAATTTTACCAAAGGACTCTGGCTTCCTTAAAGGGAGCGCCTTCATTGCAATTAGCCCAGGCTGTCTAAGGTAGCATAGAGCTGGGTTAAAAAGGGGAAAAATGAGACCAGGAACCATAAGCTTTGGACCTTCGCCACCTTGAGATGTCCTCTCATGTAAAAATGAGTGTTTCTGGTTAAACTCCATAGGCATGCAAATTTCAGTCTTTTCCAACCCAGTGCAAGAGTCTCTGACTAATGGATGGGAATTAGGGGGTCTGTACGCTGTAATGGCTTGGCTTCTGTTGCTTTGTCAGAGGCAGACTCCTCGTTAATAACAGAAGGCGGGCACCACACCCCAGTAAAATTTTCCCACGAAGCTCACCCGCAGGAATCAGGTAAGATGGCTTCTTACTGGTCCTGGGAAGGCTCGCAACAAGAGGTGGTGTCAGTGCAGAAAGAGCAGAATTTTAACAGCTGCCTTTGCTGCTTCTCAGAGCAGTTTTGCAGATGTGTTACCTATTGTGTGGCATAAAAGGTGCTGGCATAGTAAGCAGTCATCAATACAGAGTTGGGAGCTGTCTGCTCACCCTCTGCAAATACAGGCTCATGATAGCAGCCTGAATACTTCATCCTGCAGACAAGGTGAGACTCATAAAGCTGTCGTTTAGCCACTTTAGAGTTGAATTTTTCTCACCCTCCAAAGCACTCCTTCAGAAACTAGCAGGCATTTTACAACTGAGCAGAGAAGCTGGCTTCTAGAGCCGCTTCAAGGGGCACAGGAAATGGAAATAGCTTTCTTAACTTCAGGCCAGTCGGGAATGCAATCTCTATTTTATGTAAAATGAAATGATACCTGGTTAGCTTTATTTTTAATACTTATATTTATTATTTTTTCTGAATTTTGTGGATGCTAGAGACATACTCCATTCATAAATGTGTGTCCCCACTGTTAGGTTATGCAAAGTGATGGTTTAAAGCGATTAGAAACTTTCCCCTTCTCAGCTCATTCTTGATTTCCACCTTCCTTCCCCACCATGGCCAGTAAATAGCTTTTCCCAGATCCATTCTTATAACATGACATAAAAATTTAAGGCAATTTTCTGGGTAATTGAAAATGCAAAACCTCATTCAATCTTGGAAGTATTTGGGGCAAATTATCCCAATACTTCAGTTTGTACTTTCCCAAGTTAAGACCATTTGAATTCTATATTCTTCAGCCCCATCTCCATTCTGTTCCCAGACTGTCCTCATCACCTGCCAAGATAAAATCTAGTTGTTTTTTTTTTTTTCCCCTAAAAGAAATTCTGGGTCTTATACTTTGTTTCCTGTGTTTGTTTAAGAAGAAAGAAGATTCAAGAGTTTCCTTCTGAGATTTTAACTTTTAAGGGTTTTCTTTTCCATCCTGTATTTTAGGAAATCGTGTTGTATATACATACATACAAACATGCATGCATACATACATACATACGTATCTCCAGATAGGTAATAAATGTGTGAGTAATTTCTATTATTTTTCAGTTTGTATTCATAGTATATTTCTTAGGAAACACATGTTGGTTTGGAGAGGCTCCTAAAAGGAACACATTTCAATCTCTGCCAAAGTCATCACTTTTCTCAGACACTGTGGTAGTGTGTGTGTGTGTGTGTGTGTGTAAGCATTTTCTTTCATGTCTGGTGAGAGAGTACATTGATCCAAGCTGAAAGGAGAAAGATAAGCATAATGTCCTCAGCATCTTCAGGTTGCAGAGAGGAACTTGTACTGCCTGCAAACTAGAGTGAGTTCAGTGTGCCTGGACTGTGGAAGAAGTTAGCTCCAGCTGCTCCATACAGTAGGCGCTCGGTATGGTTCTGTTGGATTTTGTTGCCAGGAGAATGCACTGTCCTGTGTTACTTGTCTTTTCTCCCTGCCCCCGAGAGCCGTTTGATTTCCGATCCTGTAGCAACTCCATTCTGACCCATCCCTAAGGGGTGACATGCGGGGGTCCCAGCATGTTGTATCAGACTTTCGCTTACAGATTCTTTTCATGTGTTTTTTCCTGCTTGTGTGTGTGTGTGTGTGTGTGTGTGTGTGTGTGTGTGTGTGTCTGTCACTTGACATAGCCTTGCTCTTTGGGCATAATATAGATTCAATCTCAAAAAGATCATTTTGAAGCTGTGAGAAGTTTAACACCTCTCGTCTACAGTACTCCAGCAAATTCCTGGAGCACTAGGAACCTAGTCCTACTTCCTCTCAACTCACTCGCACCAGGTCAAATGAGAGAAAAACCGGAGGGCACTACATTTCAGGGCAGTTAGCCAGGACTCTCTTGGGTCACTAAGTTACTTAAGAAACAGCTCCCAGAGCTATGGATCCTTTCCTTGTTGACAGAGTTTACACCCACAAACAACATTTTTGTGTATTAATACCCTGGCACCCATCTATGACCTTCCATCAATAATCCAGGCATTAGATATTATATTATAAAATGTAAAATGAAATGAACAATCTGTATCCTACATACAATGGCCAAGAAAACTATGACCAGAAAATGATTTATTATCTAAGCGTTCTGGCTACCTTAGCTTAATGGACTAAGGGGCAGTAGGGACCTGCCCAAGCATTATTGACTTTTTGTTTCATTCACTTACAGCAAAGGAAATGGATATGGCACATCTAGTATAGATGGCACATTCTATAGTATATTCTATATACTATAGAATGTAATGTTCTAAAAAAATAATTAGACTTTTGTTGAACAATTTTCTGTTTCTGCTGTTTTGAGAAGGATTTTTATGACAATTTCCATAGCTGTGGCTGGTATTTTTATGCAATACTAGAAAATAGACATCTGTACCATGAGACATGGAGGCTCAGAAGAACAATTTAGGAAAATTCATGTATATGTTGAGAATTTATTATTTCAATTATTGATCAACTCACAAAATGTTTATTAGGAATTTCTGGGTGGCCATCCAGTGGTTGCTGGGGATACAGTGAATACGATCTAGAATAAACTTTGTCTATTTTTTTTCAAAGACAAACAATTTCTACATGGGTAGAAATGTTTACACACACACACACACACACACACACACACACACATTTCCTTTAAGGATGCCAGCAGTCAATTTCTTGATTGGGAAAAATATGCTCTGAACAGACGTGGTGATACTAGAAGGAGCAATCATGATGGTCTTTAATTTCAGTGTTGCAGTGAGTGATGGTGGGCATCCCTCAGTGCAGAGAACACTGAAAGAAGCTCGTGTTATAAAGTAGAAGAAGCAAGGCTTCATGAGGCCTGGAAAATTACCCTACTGCCTGAATTGCAGGAGAAGCTTTCCATCGTAATAAGCTGTAAGACGAGGAGCTTTTTTTTTGAAAGACTGGAGGAAAGTCTAGTGAATCAATTATCTCCAGAACCTTAAAAGAGCCTCTTCTTTTGTAGACAAAGATGAGAACAGCAATAAAGGCATGCAAGGAGCCGACGCACCAGCTGCCAATAACATGCCTGCCTGGCTCTGGAAAAGGCTGACTGCAGGTGATAAAGCTGTCAAAGTGTAAAGGACACTTGCCAAGACTGCAAAGGAGACACATGGAGTGCCAATACCCCCTTGCCTTCTTTACTTAAAAAAAAAAAAACGAAAAGGCAACTAGAGAAAGATCAAAAACTGCAAGAACAAAACATCTGTATAGGTTTTTCTATATATATAGTGAAAATGTAACTATGATGTTCTTGATATTAGATTTTTAAGTCAGATTCCTACTATGTGGCCCAGGTAGCTTTGAACCCATGATCTCCCTATCTTCGCACCTGGGTGGTGGGATGACAGGTGTGTGCCATCAAGTCTGGCGTGTTGCTGGTAATAATAATTTTGCCGACTTTGTCTTCCCCTTAGTGTATGGCAAAGCCATTGCCTTATAGACAAGATAAAAACAATGGCTTGAAAGTAAGTCAGAGATAAAATTAGGCTTTGGGCTCTACTGTGGCATTTCCTGGGAGCTTTTTACATTATAAATTGTCAAAATAAAATATTTCCCCTAGGAAACTGAATAATTAGTAAAAATTATTTTTCAAAAAGGGAAGAAAAAGAAAAAAAGAAAAGGAGAAGTCCTGTGGAAGAGGGGGGAAGGATTGAATGAGCCAGAGGGGTCAAGGACACCACAGGAGAACCCACAGAATCAACTAACCTGGGCCATAGGGGCTCACAGAGACTGAGCTGCCAATCAGAGGGCATGCATGGGCTGAACCTTGGCCCTCTGCACATATGTAATAGTTGTGCAGCGTGGTCTTCATGTGGGCCTCCTACAGCAGGAGCAGGGCTGTCTCTGACTGTGTTACCTGCCTTTGGATCTCTTTCCCCTTACTGGGCGGCCTTGTCTAGCCACAAAAGGAGATGTGCTTAATCTTCCTGCAACTTGATATGCCAAGGCTGCTTGATACCCATGGGAGGCCTCCTTTTTCTGAGAAGAAGGGGAACAGGTAGTTGGGGGTGAGATGAGAAGGAGGGACTGGGAGGAGAGGAGGAAAAGAAAGCTTCGTTCAGGATGTAAAGTAAGTAAATTAATTAAAAGAAAAGAAAAAACTTCTCCCACTTCAGGAGTTAAACATAAATGTCACCATTATCAAGCATCACAATACCATACAACACAGTTTGGTGAGTTAGGTGGAGCAGGAAGAGCACCAGTTTAATAATGGAAGAAACCCGGGCTGCCTTCTGTCGTGTAAGAGTGATGGTTCCAGAGTCTTAGAAGGTGGTGATGATTTCTTGGCTTGGCGAAGGCCATGTTCTATGTCACATGATGGCAGAGACACAGAAACAAGAAGCGGGCCTATGTAGGGAAGCGGAGACATGAGGCGAGCATGCGCAGAAGGAGTATGCAAAGATGATGTCAGTCTCAGGAATGTTACATCATGGGGAGGGGATCCCCTTGTCCTTGTTACCTCTTTTTTTATTTTATTTTTTTTAATTTTATTTTTCTTTTTAGTTACATTTTGTTAACTCTGTGTCCCAGCTGTATCCTGCTCCCTCATTCTCTCCCCAACCCCACACTCCCTCCCTGGTCTCCTCCCTGCCCCTTTCCAAGTCCACTGATTGGGGAGGACGTCCTGCCCTTTCATTTGACCCTGTTTTATCAGGTATCTTCAGGGCTGGCTGCAAAGTCCTCCTCTGTGGCCTAGCAGGACTGCTTCTCCCCTGGGGGGGGGGGGCGGGGGGAAGGCCAAAGAGCCTGCCCTTGAGATCCTGTTAGAAATAGTCCTTGTTCCCCTTACTTTGGAAAACTACTTGGTTACTGAGCTACCACGGGCCACATCCAAGCAGAAGTTCTAGGTTATATCCATAGATGGTCCTTGGTTGAGTGTCAGTCTCAGAAAAGACCCTGTGCCTGGATATATTTGGTCCTTGTAGAGCTCCTATCCTTTCCATGTCATACTAACTCCCCTTCTTTCATGATTCCCTGCACTCTGCTGAGGGTTTGGTTATGAGTCTTAGTTTGTCTGCTTTGAAACACTGCTAGGTAAAAGACCCTTACCTGTCAATATTGTTAGGCTCCCAATGAGGTTTCTACACGAGTTGCAGTCATACCGAATACTAACAAATGTGAGAGGTTAAGCAGTTGGTTTGAGATTACTTGGTGAACTTGAGAGAGTTCCAGAATTTGAGCTGGACGGCTTCAATTCAGTACATATATGGAGCTAATACAACAACAGACGGAGCCTCGCCCTGTCCCTTTCCTCCCCTTCTTCCAGAAGTCAGCAAGCACAGCCCACCTTTGTAAACAAATTTTCCTTAGAACATGGCCGTTTGTTTATGTTTGTTTATGTAGCATCTTTGCCTAGGAACCGTACGGTAAGGGAAGCCTTAAATACTGTCTTACTCTTTATAGAAAAAAAAGTTCTTGACAACCGATTCTAGGGGAGGACTACTGATAAGGGAGCCTGGCAAGGGAGCTGGGACCTGCTGGCCCTGTGAGCCGTTCGTGCCCGCCGTTAGGAGCAGGAACAGCATTAGCAAGGTCTCTGACTGGAAGGACTGTGCAGATGGCAACCACAGGAAGAAAGCCTCACCTCATCTTAGAAGATATGCACATTCCGTACACGACTGTTTAAAAAAATGGCTTTTAGAAACGTGTTTTCTCATTCTATATTTGATTATATTGGTGGATTTCAACTATGACCAGAAACGTAAAAGAAATGACAACAAAATTGTTTCTTTTCTAAGCTGGCATTCAGTAAACGTCTTCAGTCAAATTAGACATTGGGTACTCTTAGATATATTTTAAGGATGTAATGAAAATCTGTAGTTCACAGTTTCAGCTCCAGAAGGGCAATATTGTGCCAATACTGGAACTTTTGGTAGAAAGTATTCTAGAAAAAAAATCTCATTCTTAAAACTTTGAGAGGAAGTTACTCATTTAACCATATTTCTGGATTAAACTTTTCTCTATTTTCCCCAGTTGAGCAAAATAACCCACATTTTCTAAACCCTGCCAATTTGCCGTACGCTTTGAGGTTTTGTGCACACAGGTAACATACATTTTTTTTTTTCATTGCCTAAATAGCTTCTTTGGTCCTTGATGACCCTAGCTCAGCATCATTCCCTCTGGAACCATCTTAATTCCCTTCCCTGGGAGCCCCCTGGGAGTCTTCATGCTGCAGTGAATTGTCTGTCTCCTCTGGTTGTCCTTTACAGTGGCTGAGTCTCTCACCTCTCTGTTCCCAGCAAACAGCACATGGTGTTCAACATGTTTTTAGAAGAAGTGGTGCTAGTTCTGTGGACTTAGTGCTCCTTGTGAAGAGACACACACCAGAGGGCTTGATTTCACTTGCGCTGCTGCTGACAGTCAAGCTCTGTGAAGACAGAGAGAAGACAGCCAGGAAGACAGACAGCCCTTGTAGAGTCAAGCTCTGTGAAGACAGAGAGAAGACAGCCAGGAAGACAGCAGCCCTTGTAGAGTCAAGCTCTATGAAGACAGAGAGAAGACAGCCAGGAAGACAGACAGCCCTGGTAGAGTCAAGCTCTATGAAGACAGAGAGAAGACAGCCAGGAAGACAGCAGTCCTCGTAGGAAGGCTGGTTGACCACCACCATGACCCTGGTCTTCCAAAGTCCGAGAAAACAAAATATCTGATGTCTAAGCCAAAAACAGACTGAGAGGAAGGAAAAGAGGCAAAGAGGACAAAGTGTGTGTGTGTAAACAAGGAAGACAGAATAGAAAAAACAAAAACAAAAACAAAAAAAACAAACCTACAGGATAAAAGCATTGGGGGGGGGAGGGTGTCCAGAGATAGGGTCATTTAGAGTTTGCTTGTGTGACTTTCTCATCAAGAAACTATTCTAATGTAATATGATTTCCATTCACATCTCTGATCTTCTTTGTCTACATTAAACATGAAAGAGTTTTATAAAGGGGGAAAAGGTGGATCAATTTGCATAAATTCACAGAACTCAAGTTAGTGGGATTCTGGGTGGTTTTTGTTTGTTTGTTTACCTTTATGTATGTGGGCTATAGCTTTTTATTACTCATTTATTTTTATTTTTATATGTGTATGGGCATGTTGCTTGTGTATTTGTACTCCGTGTTCATGTCTGCGAAGGTCAGAAGGGGTTGGGGCCCTTGGAACTAGTTACAGATGGTTTTGAGCCACCACATGGGTTCTGGGAATCAAAACTGGGTCCTCTGCAGGAACAGACAGTGCTCTAAAGAATGAGCTCTTTTCTCCATGCCCACATATTCTTATATATAGAAAATAGATGTTGACTATAATATAAGACAGTGAGATAATTTAAAATGTTGTCAAATATTAGCACTCACTCCAATGTTAAAACCTTTAGGGATGCTAGCTTAAGGCATGTTATCTAGCCTTAACACTATAAATATTTATTTTTGTGTAAATATGATCTCTTTCTTTCTCTGTGTGTGTGCATGTGTGTTTGTGTGTGTGCATGTGTCTCTTTGTGTGTGTCTGTGAAAGTAGCCACTTGTGTACAGGTAGAGGACAGAGGACAGCCTCAGATGTCGTTGCTTTTCCATCTTGTTTGAGCCTGAGTCCTCCTCATGATTTGCTGAGAAATACAGCCTAGCTATCTCTAAACTTCTTTGGTTCTCTTATCTCTGGTTCCAATATTGCTGGAGGAGTACTGAGATTACATGGGATTAAATATTGTCACGTCTGGCTTTTACATGGGTTCCAGGGAGCTGAACAAACCCAGATGGTCAAGCTTTCTTTGCAAGCACTTTTGCCTGTGGAGCCATTGTAAAATTCTAAACAACTTATTAGTAACCAGGAAATGAAAAAGAATCCTCTATCCATCCTTATTAGAGAGTAATAATGATGTTGAAGTGTTAAGATGGAAAGAATGAATACTGAGAATTGTGAGCTTTCTTTTCCTCCTATTGTTTGTTCTGGAATGGGGCTCTGTGTTTGCTTGAGTTTTCACTGATCTCAGTGAGCATGGATAAAGTTACCTTTATTATTAACAAGAGTAAGATCCTCTGCATCTTATAGAAAAGAGTTCCAGAAGCAAAAGAGAGAAAATTCCTTGTCCATACATTCAGGGGTGATATTTGCTACGTGCTGGCCGAAGGGAGCATATTGAAGCGTCCAGGCCCATCAGCCATGTGCAGAGAGCCAAGTATTACAACAGAAGAGTAAACTGAGTAAACTCTTTCCTCCCCAAGCTGCTTTGGTCATGGTGTTTCATCGCTGTAAGAGATCCTCTTGTCTCTGCTTATAAAGTCAAGTGTTAAGAATGCAGCGAGGAATTATGCTGATTTAGGGATATGGCAGCAGTAGGTTCTCCTCTAGGGTCCAGGACTGCATCTTGTGAACCCCAAGATTGTGTTGTTTCTAGAACACAACTGGAAAAAAACCTGTTTCTAGTTGTGGTGTGGCTCAGTCCTAGAACACACCTTTAATCCAAGAGCTTTCTGTGTGTAAACAGGATTAAATAAAGTTAATCATAGGTCAAGAGGTGGATCAAGCAACTGGTCGACAGGGAGTGAACACAGAAAAAAAAATCATAGAAAGTAAAAGGAAACCAGTAGAACACAGGAAGGAGAAGGGAGGGACATTGAGTTTAAGGGGTTTTTAGATGGCACACAGAGAGAATGTGTGTCCTTTTTTTTTGGACATTGGCTGAGGAGGAAAAGTGTTGGGTGCTTTCTCTGCTTCTCTGAGCTAGCAGCCTTTCACCCCATCATCTTTATTGGTAAAATCAAACAATTGAAATTTTGTTAAAAAAACAAAACATCATATGTAACTGGTAGTTGACTAGCCTTATTGTATAACAGGCATGAATTACCTCCTATTCAACAGACCTCATGTCTTATTAGATGGCATTTGGTTACTCTCAAGACATAAATGCCACGACTACACCTTCAGCAGAGAAATTCGTTAGCTATAATCCTCAGGACATTTCGATTTTGTTATGTGACATTAATACAATAGCTTCTGTGAGACTGTTTTCTACTGAGGTCATCCATACCCATTTTTCTGTGGTCGTCCTTCCTTCATTTCTATCTGCAACAAACACCATGTAACAGAGACTGTTCTTGACACCAGCAACATGATAACCTGCAGTAAAAGTATCCTTTTACTTACGAAAGATGAGAGAGAGAAAATAAATAAATAGACAATAAGCCGATGAAGAAAACAAACAGGGACTTCACAGAGGATAGATAACTCAAGAAGATGATTCTTTAAATAGTGTTTTCTGGGAAAACCAGTGTAAGATACTGACTGCAGTGCTGCTCTGAGAAAAGGAGAGAGGTAAGCTGTGCCAGAAGAGAAGAAAGCCCACACAGGCATAGAGAGCGATCAAGGACAGAAATGGCTGATGGATGTGGTAAACACTGGGGTGGGTTCAGACCCTATAGAGCTCTGTAGGCAGCAACAATTCTTGATCAGAACACACCGGTGCAATTACACTAATTATTTAGAGTGAACATTATTTGATTGGCCAAGGCTTTGTGTTAGCTATTTTTATTCTCATTTTGATCATAGGTCATTGCAAGGACAATTGTGCTATAAAAGCATATGTTTCCTAACTTCTCAAAGAATTGCTTTAGGTGAACTGCCAAGAGCGGAGAAACTTGGCCCCCAGACAGTGACCATGCCAGCCCTGAGAACATGAGCTGGAATGGCCTGTCGCTTGTTTCTGCTCTTGTTCTGACCTTCCTGTGTATTCAGAGTCACTCTGAGACACTTGCGTTTCCTTTGGCAGCCCACGCAGCACTTAACCTCCACCATGCAAATAGTATTAATCTATCAAGAATTCTAGGCCAGCCTGTTTGTTTTTTTGTCCCCATTAACCTCTGGCTAGCCCCTATACTTCTCCAATAAAAAGAGCTCCATTTCTTAATCAATGGCCACTTCCCAATGGAAATTATAATTATGATTGGGCAGAATTTGGTTAGCATACACAGCTTCATGAGTGTGGCATTAGGATAGAGCAGTTTCTTTGCCCCATTGTTTTGCAGGTTATATAGGATGGCTAAAATTATGGTGTAAGTACAGCCAATTTTGAGCCTGAAGAAGGTTCTACTCATACGGAGTAAAAATAACATGAAGTGACATAAAGTAGCCAGCACCCCACCTTGTATGTCTACAGTCTCATGTCATGAATAGTTGTACTTCCTAGGCTTAGCTGTGTATAGCGCCTAAGATTCACTCTTCCTCGATCTTACAGTCGAGCAGGCTAAATCCTTCTATCTACAGACAGTAACCTAAAGCCACAGACTGTCCCCTTCAGCAGCTGCCTTGTGCTTGTGTTTACACCAAGCTTATGGCACTAAGGCAAAAGCTGTAACATTAGTATGTGCTCTGAGATTCAAGCTGGGGAGGAAAGCGACAGAAATGCTTTAGAAACGCTTGCTTTTCTTGGTGTGGTCTCACTCCATCGCATGAAGAAAGCACCCCGAAGAGGGGTGAGGCGAAAGCGAGATGGAGATAATTTGCCTGATGTTCTCTGGCTAGACCACTTACTAGTGGACACTGAAGGCAGAAAAGGAGTTAGTCTAAGGACAGCAAATAAGGAGAACCTGTTGTGTGTTCGTCTAGGAAATGGATCAGTTTAAGAGCACCGGTTCCTCTTCCGGAGGGTCTGGGTTCAAGTTTCAGCACCCACTTGGCACATCACAGCTGTAAGTCTGCAGATCACAGCTCCCTCTTAGAGCCTCCGCTGGCTTCAGGCACATATGTGGCGCACCAGCATACATGCAGACAAAACATTCATGTATATAAAATTAAAAAAAGAAAAAATAAATGGAGTATCCTCAGGGAATGGAAGGAATGGGTGAGTTTAATTTATCAATATTGATATTGTTGAAAAAATAGAACTCTGGGTAGCCTTGGTTGGTAAGAATACTTCTTTTTGGGCTAGCTTTCTAAGAGGCCTTGTTTAAATATATATTTGTTTATTTGTTTAAAGACCACAGTTTTTGGATAAATTCCACATTGCATTCTGTTCTGTAACAGCCATGTTTCAGACACGCTTTATCAGCCAAATTAAAGATGCCCTCCATACAGGCGAGGGCTGTAGCTCAGTGGTAGAACACTTGTTTATCATTATGAGGCCAAGGGTTTGATTCCTTACCCTGCTGAGTTTTGGTGTGTGTGTGTGTGTGTGGGCGTGTGTGTTCACATACTGACTTGCAATGAGTCTATCACGAAGATGGTGATGTTCTCGAAAGGTGTAAATTAATAAAAAACAGAAACTGTTTCTGTTTCATTCACTTTTTTTTTAAGAAGAATTTATTTTCTTTAGTATGAGAAGCTGAAGGCTCGCTGTGAGGTGGTTATTTTGTTCGATGATTTAAACTAACAAAGTATCTTGTAATACAGTTCCCCACTGGGGATTTTGTAAGTCGTGTCAACACACGATGCTACTGACATTTCCAGAGAAGCTCCCCTGATTCTGCAATGACCTGTCCACGTTTCCTCCCAGCTCACTCTTACTTCCATCTCTCCATTTTTTTCCATCTGCAATAAAATGAGCCTTCTCCCTTGTTATACAGCTCTCCCCTCAAACCCCTAACTGTACATTCAGCTCAGTGCAGCACAGTCTCAGAGCAAATAGTCTAACAGAATTAATAACTAAAACAGGGATGGAATTATTAACAAATAAAACAGAATTAACAAATAAAACAGCATCTATCTTATAAAAAAGAAGACTTTCACCCAGCATAAAACCCAAGACGAAGGTTTAAGGATTTTCAACTCCACAAAGCATTTAACACCTTGACCAGTGCTGTTTAGTTGAGATAAAACTTGAGCCTCGTATTTGATAGGGAAATTTTTGGTAGCCATATTTTAAAGTAAAATTATTTTTAGTAATTTATTGTGTTTAACCCAAAATACTGTCACATCAACATGAATTCAATAGAAAATATTAATGAGATGTTTTATTTTTCAGTTACCATCTTTAAAATCTGGGGCACTTTAGTCCAGACTGCTTATCACAAGCCTCCTAGTTACACATGGATGTGACTAACGTTGAGGCCAGATAGTGCAGATTTAGTCTTTGTTACAATGTGCTCTGTTACAGGATCCACTCCACAAGCGGTTTCCCAGCTCCACAGTGAGACAAGAGGAGAGGAAGGGCTTAGAACTCTGCTAGCAACTGACCCTTTTATGGCATCCAAGCATGACATCATTGGTCAATAATCTGATTTTGTTGTATTTAATAGGATACCAGCCTGTATTTGATTAGGGTGGAAGTAGGAAGCAGATGCTTTCAGACATCCTGGGATGCCTCAGGCTTGATTTTCCATCCTGTCTTCATACTGTTCAACTTCAGGTTAACCGGGGCACCTTCAGAGACTTTCACCAAGGAAATTTAACCTATGACAATTTTTATCTCAGTGTAAGTTAAAGGTTCTAAAGCTTATTTTCCAACACGCTATTTCTTACACCACCTCTCTTGCATGCCTTGTCTTTTTTTTAATGGAACACAGCGTAGGAAGTGCTGACTCTAACAAGTTTTTGTCCTGAAACTGCACCCCCCTTCCTCCCTCCCACCCTTGCCACACCCCCACCCCTGGCCCTTGACTGTTTCCTGTTGAAATTTACTTCATCTTGCAAGGCTCGCAGTCAAGGCAGACGTGTCCTCTTACAGAGAGCAAGTGTCTTGTGGCTTGCTCAGGTCCTGCCGCCAGACCTGGAGTCAGCCTTTCTCATTCCTTAGGCCAGATCCCTTTCAGCTCTGAAAACTCTACAGTTCTGGGCTATTGGAGGACTGCAAATGTCCTGTCATGGGCATTCAGGAGTCCAATCTCATCTAGGAACAGTTTGAGAATATGTCTTAATTCCCATTGAAGGCAGAGGTGTAGGTGACTCTCACGCACTCACTATGTTGAAAAGTGCTTTGCACAGAGGAGGATCTTGATTGGTGTTTAATTAATTCTCACCCCCTGAGAACCTCTCTCCACTCTTCTAGGCCAGGCAAAAATACAGCTTCTTTGTTTTCTTGGCAGAAGTGCAGCTGTCTCAACTTTGTGTCTTGCCATCATGTCCTTGTGCTGGAGGGAAGCCAGCAGCCTAGGGTGGCTCTACAGTCCTCAGCGCAATGGGATTCTGGGCCCTGGCAAGAGCCTTTACTCACCCTATACTCTTTTCTTCCAGTGGGAAGGTCTGGAACACTCCATGCAATCTGCTTCCCCCCATTGGCATTTTTAAAACACAGAGCAAGGAAAGACCAAGACTTGAAATAAAAGGTGGCTTCATCTCTCTTTTGCTCTTCCCCCAGGTGTGTGGCAGGGGAGGGAAGGACTGTTTCCTGTGTGCCAATGCATTATTTTCTCAGCCCCAGCCTCAGCCTCTTTCTTTGCTCTAAAAGATATTACAACTGCCGCTCCCTTTTTGTGGTAGAGTCTGCCTGTGGTGAAGGGCAGCAGGGAGTAATGGCTTTTGTCAAGGAGTCTCTCCTCCCCTACGGAGGTGTCAGCTCTCCTCCATGGGGCTTGTTCCCCTCACCCTTGTGGGAAGAACTGTCAAAAGCTGTCAGGATAAATTCTCTGCTCTTACTTGCACCTCTTCTTTCTTTCTCTCCCTCCCTCCCGCCTCTCTTTTGATTCTGTCTTGATGTCATCTCTTCAAAGTATACTACCTGTAAAATATTGATTCACAGCAGGCTGCATCTGCCAGGATCAGATTTCTCTTCTGCTGGCAGCAGTAATAAACTACCCCAGACACGGCAGACCTGGTGCCAGCTTCATCACAGCTTCACGCGCTCAGCCGTCTGTCTTTTGCCTGACTCTACATAATAAAACAGAGTCCAGAGACATTTCAGAAGTAGGGAGACCAAGCCACAATCGGTGGGGACACAAGAAGAGCTAGCGACACCTGCAAACAGAGGGTATAAAGGTCTCACCCTACGTGGCACATGAAACAGATACTCCCTGGTCTCCTAGGGCAACTGGAGAAATAGCAAAGGAATACAAAGCCATCTAGCTCACTGGCAACCACAATAGCCTCCACGGCCCACCTCCCCTGCACTCTCCTTTCCCCAACATCTTGAGCCAGCTTGTGGAATGGTGATTTGAAACTTAGGGGCCCTACAGAGCACAGGGTGACATGAATTTGGTTTATGGGAGAATAGCAGAGGTAGCAGAGAGACAGCAGGGCGGGCAGGTGGGCTGGGCGGGGGCAGTGCCTGCGTCTGCCACTTCCAGTCTTCACAGTTTGGGCCAAGTCACTGCTCTTCCCTGGTTCTGCTTCCTTGTCGGGGTAACAGGGTGCACAGTTGTGAGGCACTCAGAAGACTGCCTGGCAAAAACTACTGTTAAAATGTTTTTGTTTTCAGGTCTATACATACAATTTTCCTGGTGGGAAATCAGAAGCCCGGGTTGATGGAGACCATGCTGGTGTGTCTCTTTCCTTCTGGGATGTATGTGCCTCATGCTCTTGGAAATGCCTCAGGAAGACAGGCAGCTGGAACTTGAGTGGGGACTTGAGTGAGCACCAGACAGCTGTGCCCGCTCGCCTCACCTCCCCGTGCTCAAAGCACCCCTGCCCCTGAGGAGGTCAGCTGTGGGGAGACTACTGATCTTCAGTGGCACACGTCTCTGCCACTCACAGGCTTCCCCGGGAGAGGAAGGTATTAAAAAAGGGAAGCGGCCATCTAAAGTCAGTAAATCCGTCATCAGGGATGACAGCTGTGGGTTTGCAGTCTTGTTTTACTGCGACTTTGAGCAAGCTGGTGAAGGTGGCCGTGGCAGGCAGCCCTGGCGTGTGAAGAGTTATGGCATCTACTGTACTAAGCTACTGAAGGGACTCTCCCACTTATCACCCACTGAGGAGCCTTCCCTTTTGCAGTACAGGGGAATTTACCCCTTGTGACCAACTGTTAGGCTTCCTTTGAAGCCTGTTTTAATTCAGGTTTGCTTCGGCTTGTGATGGCTTCAGAGTCAGTGGGGAAAACATTGATGATACGACAAACTAGCAACCTGTATTTTTTACATACTGTTAAAGAAATCATGAGTCTTTTATACTTGTGTTCTTTTGCTTTTATTGGGAGAGGTGTCCTCTGAGACCCCTCAGCTCCTCACTTTATATTCTCTCTCCCGCTCCAGCCTCAAAGCCTCTCACACAGTGGCGGGCTTCCCTTTGATGAGGCAAGCTGGGGAAAGTTTCATCTGGAGTCTGCCACAGTCGATGATCTGGGTCGAGCGATACTGTGGAGTCAAGCGCAGCACATGCGTCCCTCCTCCGTGTGCAGGGAGGAGCATTTCTTCAGAAAGAGGCAGCGCTCTACTCTTGCAGGCCTTGAACGGCACCGAGATGGAATGGGCATCTCGGAGGCTCACTGGGTTCAGCCTGTCACCTTGGTGTGCTCTGTGGAACTGCAGTATATATGTCTATTTTTCTGCCAGAATTCTGAATTACCGTGTTTCCTCTCAGCTGTGGAAGAGGAGTTTAGTGCAAAATATCTCTTGATACCCAGTTGTGGGAGAGATTAGAACACGTGAGCACACAAGATGGTAAGTGAGGCATAGCATGAAGACACAGAGCAGGCCTTCACCAAAACTCTGTAAAGAGAGTGACTGTTCTCTACAGCAAGGGGAGGTACAGGCATGGCTATTTAGAAATCAAATGCAGTAGCATGACTGAACTGCTGGGGTTTGGAGCTCAGGTCTGAAGTTGTATGATCTCAAGCAAAATGACTTTACCCCTTTGCCTTTAGCTCTGCACTTCAGGTGGCATTGTTATTAGGTCTAGGCACGATAAGGTATCTGAAGTGGACAGAGACTGACACATAGTAGGCCTCAGATTGCCACTAATGTCAGTTTCCTAGGATAGGTTCTCTTAGCAATGTGACAAAAAGTGGTTGAAAGGCAAGTGATAGAGAACCTTGAAGTCATTGCTGGTCTTTACCCACAAGCACCACAAGCACAGTCCTCCTCCTTACAACCCCTAGTGGAGGGAAACTGGCGGGAACTCAAGCGCTTTTCAAAGACACCAACACTTCGATGCACCTCTGTGGGCGCAGTCATTGGTGCCAGGCACAAACCTTAGCTGCGAGCCCCACTGCTCTGGTTACAACTTTATCGCTCCTTTCAATTATAAAAGTATCTTTCAATTGTTGACTTTGATCTTTTCCACAGGGGAGTCTGTGCTAATTTGCACAATTGGTTTAACCTACATCATGCCAAATGCTTCTGTATATTCATTTAACCAATATTTATTTTGAATCTTCATATTTCCCTAAGTGCAAAGGTTTAGTCTCTATTTTCATAATCCAAAAGAGTGAAACAGACTAGAATAATTCACTATGCTAAATATTCAGGCAGCTATAAATAGAAGCTGTTATGTAAATTCGTAGGAAGGGAGCTTTATGACCTTGTGTAAGTATGTGCTTATGGTGATCAGGGAACAAGGGAAGGTATCCTAGAAATGGTGGCATCTACCATTCTGATAGCGACATTACATTTCAATGCCCAAGTGGAGACTTTCACAAGGAACACAATGTCCTGTAAAGTGGCTGACTGATGGCAGCTCTATGAGGGAGGGCTGGGAGTCCTAGAGCGAGAAACTCAGCATTCAGCTTTGCAAGATATAAAACAAAAGAATATCCCTTGTCAGTGAGAGTTTGGAGGGCAGAGTGATGGGGGGGGTATGTTTTTTTATAATGGACTGAAGTTCCAGTTTCTGACGGCAGGAACTGATGAAGAGGTTTGCGTTATGTAGAGCATTTCTGCCATAGTTTCTGTTGAGAGGGAGGGAGAGCTCATTGTTTGGCACTGACTGACTGATACCTGCCAAAGAACAGTGTCAAGATTTAAACAGAAACATCACTGGGTCTCTTTTATTAATAACTCTGAGGGACACGCAGTGGCTGCACGTTACTTAGGAAATTGCTTGAGTGTAAAAGCCCTTTCCTTCATAAGTAAACACAGACAAGGATGTCTGAGTCACAAAGAAGCTGGTCCAGGTAATAGCTTGGCAGCATCCACAATGGTAAAAAGAAATGATGAGGGATTGGAAAGCAAAGGGAAAACTCATTTGAAGAAGAAGGAGAATCAATAACGTTAGCTAGCAGGCTTGCTCATCTGTAAAATGAGGGGTTTGGGGCTGGAATGAGTCCAAGATTCTTGCCAGCTTTGACACTTCATGGACCTATGGATCCAAGAAGGAGCAGACAGGCAATATAAGAAACTGCCTAAAACATTAATTAAAACTTACTATCCCTTTCTTCCCTGGAATGGAATGTCCCACAGACAGTGTTCAAGTTCAGAGCTTTTATTAAGCCAAAAATCTGGTAATTAAGTTAGTTATTTGACAATTTCATGTATGTATGTAATGTATTCTGTTCACTATGCCCTGTTATCATCTTCCCCACCCCTATCAAGCTCCCCCTCTACATACAGATTTAAGACTTTTGGTTTGATTTTGTGACCTATTTAGTTTAACCAGTGTCCTGAGATTTGGGCTACTCATTGTGCCCTGGCACAGTCACTAGTGGATATACCACGGAAGGAAATAACTCGCTCCCTTCAATCTATCAGTAAGAAATAGTTCACCCACGAGGAATTAGACCTTCTGAGCCACGCTTCCGTCCATGCCTGGCTGTTTATTGACGGTCCCATTCTTATACAGACCAGGGCAGGCATCATCAGCTGTTGCGAGTTCCATGATTGCAATGGGTGTATATCCCTCAGATGTGGGCATTTTGCAGCCTTCCTTTCTATCTTCTGGCTCTTACATTCTTTCTCCCCCTCTGCAATGCTCCTTGCATCTTACAGGGGATAAATGGTTTCTTGAAGGCAGGACACTCAATTGTCATTTATTTATTTTTTTGCTGCCCCTAAGTCTGTATTCACTGACGTTCACTAGAAAGGGAGGCTTCTATGATTTTTAAGTCTGAGCATAGAAATTGTCTATACATAGAAACACATATTTTTAGAAGGAAGTTTGATGCCATATTAATTTAGATAAATAAGAGTTAAATTTTCTTCTAGGGCCTGTAATATAACCTGTCATGGCCTTTTCAGTGGCTTTACAGTGCCACATATGATTTCTTCATGTGGGGTGGGCCTCAGATCTAGTAAGAGAGTGGTTGGTTATACTGACAACAATCATGCCACTATTGTGCAAGGGGTATGTGGGAGGTGTCATAGTGGTTCAGAAGGCTCACAGTTGAATGAGACTATTGATGTTCTTTCTCCTGCAAAAGACTGCATAGTGCTTTATGGCACATAAAATCTACAAAGCAGGAAGTGTCAGTTATTTTTGTTGCTGTAACTAGATATCCAACAAGAAATCACTTAAGGAAGGAAGGGTTGACATTGGCTCATTGTTTAAAAAGAGATGCAGGCCACCATTGTAGAAAATGCCTCGCCATGGAAGTTTGATATGGCCGGTGATGATATTCTACAATTAGGAAGTAGAGAGGGCAGGAGTGAGGACCCACAAGCCTCAAGACCCATCCCCAGTAAAAAACGTACTGCTACATCATTTGATAAAGTTCTGTAGCCTTTCTACACACCATCATCAGCTGGTGTGTTCAAACATGTGAGCCTATGGGCAACATTTCACATTAAAACCCCACAAAATGTTAATAATAGAGTATGTCTCAATCATAGGTTTGGTTTTCTTTTTCAAGATTGTATAGAGGGCTGAGCAGTTCTAGAAGATGGCTCAATTCTAGGACAGAGAAAATCCAGAACTCTCATACCTGTAGGAAATCTGCCAGTCTACCAGGAAGCTTCTCCATATTTGTTAAGTGAACAAGAATGAATGACTTTCAGCTGAACCTTTAGAGATTTATTCATTATAGTAATTACATTATTTATGTAGATGCCAAATCTTACTGTCTTGTACAAGATGGTAACATTGTTGAGTAGAGAAATACAGTTCTAGCTCTGTTTCTGTTGTGATAGAATGCTGATCAAAACCAACTTTGTTGGCAAGATAGTTTTGATTCTGCTTATGCTTATGTCACAGTTCATCATCTAGAGAAGCCAGAGCAGGAGCTCAAGCCGGGACCCTGAAGGCAGAAACTGAAGCAGAGGTCATGGAGAGATAGATGCTGCTCACTAGGTTGGCTCTCCACATTTGCTTTCTTATACAACACAGAATCACCTGTTCAGGTGGACGCTCTGGGCTGGGCCCTCCACATCTATTGTAAATCAAGAAAATGTCCCTACAGGCATTCCCACAGCCCAAACTGATAGAGGCAATTTCTCAAGTAAGGATCTCTCTTTCAGGTGTCTCTAGTTTATGCCAAATTGACAAGAACTAATGAGCATAAATATACATACTCTGATTTATGGATGGTGGGACCACTTGGAAATCTTGACATGTCCTGTTTTGATGCTACAAAGAAAGAGGACTCAGTAAATGTTTTTGTGGAGTGTTTCAGCTTTCTTATTGGCTGAGTTGGAGAGATGCTTAAGCCAATCAGAAAAAGTAAAAAAAAAAAAAAAAAAAAAATTCCTTCCTGATAACTGCCAGCCTGACTTGTGGGAAACCCATGTTTCTGGCTTTGATTGTATTTGATAAAGGGCACAGTTATGATAGGGCAGTGTGGTTTGCAACCTGCGGTCACAGTCCCTTAGGCAAACTTCTGTGTCCAAAAAATGTTTAGTAGCAGTTGATAACAGAGGAAAAATTATAGTTATGAAGTAGCAATAAAAATAATTTTATTGTTGAGGGTCACCACAACATGAGAAACCATATTAAAGGGTTGCAGCATTGGGAACACTGAGAGCAACTGTCCCAAGGGGGGGCTAAGGGGAGCACAGGGAGAAAATGCCCTCATGTAGTCTCAAAGGAATGGCTGTCTTCTCGTAAAGTCATAGAGGCAGCATGTGCTGGCTGGGATTTGGTTTACTGGACACAGGTTAGGGTCATCTGGGTAGACGAGGCCTCAGCTGAGCAATGTCTCCATCACATTGGCTTGTAGGCAAGTCTACAAGGTTGGAGGCCAGCAGATGGCAGGCAGTGTGGCACCTGGGCAGGCAGCATAAGAAAGGCAGCCGAAGGGCCAGAGAATAAGCCGCTGAGCATATTCATCGGTTGCCTGTGGCTCAGTTCCTGCCCCCAGGTCCCTCAATGCTGGGCTGCAATGGGAAGTGTAAGCTGAATAATCCTATCTCTTCCTAAATTGTTTTTGGTCATGGTATTTTATCCCAGCAATGGAAAGCAACTAGGGCATAGTATCATTGTAAAATCAATAAGAAATGATCATAACCAAAACCGGGGCGTGGAATAATCGAGCATTTACAGTAAAACAGTTCAATTAGTAAAACTCCTCCAAAATTAAGAAAAGGGGTAATTTTAGTCAGAATTGTTATAGGCATGCCAATATATGAAATGTATCTATAGTTAAGCAAATAGAACTTTTTTCCCTAGAATATATAACTGTCCGCAGAAGCATCTGTATTCTAAGCACTTTCCTTTTCTTTCCTTTTCTTTTCTTTTCCTTCTTTCCTTCTTTCCTTCCTTCCTTCTTTCCTTCCTTCCTTCCTTCCTTCCTTCCTTCCTTCCTTCCTTCCTTCCTTCCTTCTTTCCTTCCTTCCTTCCTTCCTTCCTTCCTTCCTTCTTTCCTTCTTTCCTTCTTTCCTTCCTTCCTTCCTTCCTTCTTTCCTTCTTTCCTTCTTTCCTTCCTTCTTTCCCTCTCTCTTTCTCTCTCTCTCGAGCCAGGATTTCTCTGTGTAGCCCTGGCTGTTCTGGACTCCCTTTGTAGTTCAGGCTGGCCTCAAATTTACAGAGCTCCTTCTGCTTCTGCCTCCCAGAGTGCTGGGATTACTGGCATGCATCATGATGCCCAGCTAATGGTTGTCTTTCTGAGACTTTTTAATGTGTAACCCATAGAACAGCTTCTTCCGGCACTGATGTCTCCGCCTTGTCAAAGAGGTTACTAAACTACTGTTCTTGGAAAGTTTATGAAGCATTGTAGCCTACATTTTAATAGGATTAAAATTTTGTCACATTTTTGTTGTTTTGTTTTTGTTAGCACAGGTTAATTATAAACAATAGATTTCATCATAGTTTTAAACCTATGTGTAATGAATTCTGACCTATTCATCCCATATCTTCTTTTGTCCTCTCCAATTCCCACAGATCCTTTTCTTCTTCCCAACTAGGCCCTGTTCTAATTTTTTCTTTCTTTCTTTTTCCCAAGCTCATGGTTTCTCTCTCTGTTTCCTGACACAGTGAGTTTCACTAGAGTACTTAAAGAACTTGGATGACAGACCCAGAAAGACACACTTGGTATGTACTCATATATAAGCAGATTTTAGCTATCTAATACAAGTCACAGAGCCAAAGAAAATAGGTAACAAGAGGATCCAAGGGAGGGGGCATAAATCTCACTCAGAAGGAAAACAGAATAGACAGTGGAAGTGGTTGAACAGTGGGAACCAGGTAGGAGAGGGAGAGCAGAGAGAAATGAGGGTGGAGACTAGACCTGGGGGATCAGAAGGACAGAGGCCTGCAGAGAGAAGAGAAGCTGTGGGCAGGGGCATCTCTGTGACAAGCTGTAGAACTAAGACAGGGCAGCCTTCTGGAAGGATATGGGGGTGACTCTAGCTGAAACTCCTAGTAGCAGGGGTCATGGAGACTGAAGAGGATACCCTCTAACTAGACAGGACTCCTAGTGGAGGAGGGGGAACCCACCCACAAAAACTTCGACCCAAAATGTGCAGGGATAAAGATAAAGCTGGGATCAAGGTAATGTCCAACCAGTGCCTGGCCCAGCCTGAGACCCATTCCATAGGAGAGAGTCAACCCCTGACACTGTTAATGGTACTTTGCTTTGCTCGCAGACAGGAGCCTAGCATAGTGGTCCTCTGAGAGGCTCCACCCAGCAGTGGATCCAAACAGATGCTGAGACTCCCGGACAAACATTGGGAAATGAGTAGGAAGTCTTCTGGAAGAGTGGGGGAAAGGCTAGAAGGACCTGCAGGTGACACAACCTCTACAAGAAGACCAGCAGAGCCAACTAACCAGGGCCCAGAGGGGCTTGCGGAGACTGAAGCACCAACCAAAGGCCATGCCTGGGCTGGACCTAGGCCCTCTATACAGACACAGATGTAGTCAATATGCAGCTCGGGCTTCCTGTGGGTTTCCTAGTAAGGGTAGTGGGGGCTCTCTTCAACATGGACTCTATTGCTTGCTTTTTGATCACTTCCCCCAGGTGGGGCAGCCTCCCCAGACCACAGGGGAAGAGAATGCACCTAGTCCTGATAAGCTGGAGTGGGTTGGTAGGGGCTCCCTCTTTCTGGGGAATAGGGGAGTGGGAGATAGGGGAAGAGGGAGGGTGTGTGGGACCTGGAGGAGGGGACTATGGTTAGGTTGTAATGTGAATAAATAAACAAGTTAATTAAAGATAAAAGGAACTTGGGTGAGGGACATGAGTCCCTTACCGGTGGCTGTGCCACTGAAGAAAATGCCCCTCCTCTCAGCAGTCATTGACATTTCTCTTTTTAACGAAGAGGTGATGTCCAGAAATTAGTTCGACTCTGGCCAAAGTTGGGGTGAGGGCATGAAGTTCTGGGTCTGAAATCCAAGGGATCCTTCATTATCACCCCAAACTTGCATGACTCTAGAGTGATTTCCTCCTTAAGGTGGCTTCAGCATCACACTCCCCGAACTATAATCCCATTCCCAACTGTCACAGAAACATGAAAAGGTGTACTTCTCAAGTGTACAGAGCAACTTTTGACTGCTTGGCGTTTCTGTCTGAGTTTGGGTATCTGGTAGTAACTTCATAATGAGAAATGCAGGAAGATCAGCTCCAATGTCAAGGTGAGTTCCTGCTGAGCAAATGACACCAGAGAAGAAAAGCTCCTCTTTTGCTCTTTGCTTGAATAATAATAATAATAAAAAGGACCTATAATTGGATTTCCTTAAAGACTCGGAGAACTAACATCTTTATAACTTTTTGGATTGAAAGTTAGTCCTTCTGAATTCTATTAACTTCACAGCCCACAGTTTTTAGAAAGTGCGGTTTTGTAGGTTCTGAAGGGAACCAGGAACAATGAACAGAGCAATATTTGCATTCACAAGGTATTCTGTGTTGGCAGATTGTCATCTTTTGTAGAAATATCACAGTTTTTCAAAAGGACCACTTTGAAGATAAAGAATTATATTTAATAATTTTTTTGTTAATAAAAATGTCATTTTGAATGCTCACTTTGGCAATCCAAGATCCCCTTGCCCTTTAGCATGGTGCTGCCCATTTCAGGTAGACAGACTACAAGGAAAGGCACTGTCACTCTCCAGTCCTCACCTCAGGGAGAACAATAGCCCATATTTGTACCCTTACTTCTTAAGGTTTCTAAAGCATTCATTTTAGCAGAAAAATGAGGACTTGGTTTTCCAGGGAAATTCCTAGCCTAACAGCTAAGGAAATGGCAGCTAACAGCTACAACAGGTAAGTTTGCTGGAAAAAACCTAGGGACGGGACACACCCAGTTTATTATAGTCCAAGCTTAGCTCAATATTCTCAGCCTCAGTGACTTGGTACATGGGAGAAAGAGTGGGCCCTTCTTGGTGGCAGCTGAGTATATGAGATCTCTGAAAAAAAAATGCTTTTCCTTATTCTAGAAATATTTCAAGAAATCCTGATTAGATTGAGGCTTTATTTTTGGAAAGTTGCAGATTTTTTTTTCTAAGAAATATGCGGATAATTCTTGCAACTGTATCGCTGACACAGTGATGCAGTCAAGACAGAGGAGTGATCACACATGTAACTGCTATGTTGTTACTTCTCGGATGACCTCTAGGATTTGAAAAAAAAAAAAAGGCTCCTTTGTGTTTCTTCTAGTTGGTCTCTAAAATTAAGGTCAGGGAAGGAATTTTCCTTTGCTCCTGGATAAAAGCTTCCATTGTAATTTTCCACTTACACTTAGGTATCACATTGGTATATGGTATAAGTTCAGGCAATTGAAGCTTATGCAATGCTAGCTTAAGGCAATTATACCATCCCTCAAATAAAAGCCACAGTAAACTAAAAAGTAATAACTGTTTTATGTTGGTCAAAGACAAAACATTACAAATGATCACAATTCATTGTCCCAAGCATTAGACTATTATTTTAGTTCTCTCTGAAAGGTAAAATTCCCTCCATTAGTTTGCACCTTCATGCTGAGACACAGTTCACTTGCTTCTTTCCTGGACGCCCTGGTCAGATGGCAGGGAGGCCAGCTGATGAAGTAGAGCACTTTCCTTGCTTCCCAAACTCATTTCTGGGGCTTCTTCTCTGAGGCTTTCTTAGCTTGGTCACAGCTTCTTTACATTCTGTGCAGCTCCCTGTCTCACCCTCACTGGGGCCTGTTTCACAGGTGCTGCAATCAAACCTGAGGGTGGAGGAGTCTCATGTTGACACTGGAGTTCCCGAGAGATCATCTATTCAAAACAGCGTGATAAAAGACCCAGTGATTTAATTTTTTTAACATACCATTTTTATTGATTCTCTGGGACTTTCACAATCATGCACGGCCCCGATCACAATCACATCCCAGTCCTTCCGTGTCTCCCCTGTTTGTGACCCAACAAAAGTAATAATAATAATAATAATAATAATAATAATAATAATAATAACAAGTCCACTTTGGGTTGTCTTTTATACTCACTGGAGCATGGTCAAACCTTCAGTGGCCTGTTGCCTCTTAAATAGAACTGAATTCTCCCCCCTCCCCCGTGCATCCCTGACAGAAGCCATCAGAGGTGGGGAGTGGCACTTCATGATCCCCAGCACACTTCACAATTTTTTCCATTATTTATCCCAATTGAAGCCCCCTCTCTCAACTCCTCCAGTCCCACCCTCCCTCCTGTTTCCCCTCATCTTCCCATCACATTTTTTTAAAATTTTTATTTTTCTTTTTAGTTACATTTTGTTAACTCTGTGTCCCAGCTGCCCATCACAATTTTTAAGAGTTCTATTTGGTGGCTTCCAGTCTAGGCGTGTGTGTGTGTGTGTGTGTGTGTGTGTGTATGTATGTGTGTGTGTGTTTAGGGGAGGAGTTGGGGGGGATTGTCACAGACGCCTTCCATGTTCCTCCCTCTCAACTGTGTGTCTGTGCATCATCGATACCACAGCAAGAGTAGCCTCTTTGCTCTTCACAGTCATTGGGCTTCTGCCGTGTGCCGTGCATGGCCTGGCTGCCACCCCTCCCCCACCTTTGAAAAAAAATGTGTGTTCTGTGATTTGTTGGGTAAAAAATTCTCCACTAAAGCCTGTTCTATCTCATAATCTCAGGTTGTGATTATGTACACACACACACACACACACACACACACACTCAGCTAGGTGACCTGCAGTGTCTGAGTTCTCACCACTGTGTTTCTACACAGACATCTATGGGCTACCTAGCCCTTTCAATCAGCATTCTTAGGGCTTTGAATAGATGATCAAGACAAGAAATAACTTGAGGGGGGAAGCTTTTATTTTACCTCCATATTTGGGGGTCTTACCCATCCTGGTGGGGTCAGCGTAGTGCCAGGAGGGGGTCACAGCTTTGGTAATGAAAGCTTTTCTTCCATCTTTGGGGGCCAGGAAGCAGAGAGAGGTAAGTGTTGGCATTTACATGACTTGCTCATTTCCCCAGCCTGGGCTTCAGGGATGGTGTTAGCTCCTCTGTCACTCTAGTCTGGAACTGCCCTAACTGCCAAAAGTGTGCTTCAGGAATGCCCCAGGCACTTATTAATCCAATCAAGTTGACAATTAAAATTAACCATCACAGAGCTATTCCTTGCCAGTTGACAACTTGATACATTTTTAAACCACAGTATTACGACCCTTACCCCTAAACTCTCAAGTTTATCTTATCATGCACAATGCATTTCATTAAACCCCAAAGATCATCATAGTCTTAATAGTTCCGGCATCATTCAAAAGGTCAAAGTTCACAGGTTGTGATTATGTATGTATACACACACACACTTAATGAAAAACACACACATTTAAAGAAAGGCCACAAATTTGAAAGAGAGCGAGGTGGGATATATGGGAGGGTTCAGAGTGAGTAAAGGAGAAGGGGGAAGTGATACAGTAATCTACAAAAAAATACTTAAAAGCTCAAAGTTCAAAAACCACCTCTAAAACTCAAGGCAAACTCTTAACTCTAAACACCTACAAATGAAAACAAAACTAAGTTACATAATTGCAATATACAATGGCACAGGTTAAACATTCCAGTCCCAAAAGGGAGGAAGGGGGCACAGCACAGAAAAGTGAGGACCCCTGAAACACAGCAAGGGAAACACCGAGCCTTGTCACTCAATGTCTCCCATCTGGCATCATCAGATTCCAACAGGCTGGGGCAGCCACACCTCTCTAACTCTGTTGCCTGCAGCATACATAACATGGCCTCGCTCTTGAACCAGCTCCACTCAGTAGCCACGAGTTTTCCCGGTAAATCTCCCCCATTCTGTCACCCGTTATCCTGGAGTCTCACTGATACGTAAGCTTCACTTCTCCAACTTTATGCACAGTCCACTTGGAAGTTCAATTCAGAGGATCTGTCCCTTTCAAACGGGGCCCAGTGGCTCGATAGGACCGTGGTGCAAGCCTCCACGACTCCTCACTGTTGTGTCTTCATGCCTGTAAAACTAGGGTGATGACGTCATGACCAGTTCTAACATCAGATGGAGAGGCTGCCCACCCTCCGTTGGACCATAGCTGTGCTGGCCTCCGTGTGACATGGTAAGTTTTCCAGCATGTTACCATGAAGGCTCTAATTGTTTTTCTGACATTTTCCATTCAAATGGATTTGTGTTGTTACACTCTGGGGTTCTCTTCACTGGGCAGGACTTTGCTCTCAAGTCACTTATTCCATTGTCCTCATAGAAGATAAGGTTTCTCTTTATACACACGACTCCTCAACAGTTATAGCTAGTTTGTTCAAACCCTACTTTCTTCTCACATTCAACTGGGTTCAAATGCCATTTCTACCACGCCACAGTTTGTGCATCTTTGTGTCCTCATAAGTCAGTAAGAAACCACCAAGCCACAGTCTAGATATTATGCTGTCTTAAAGTTTCCTCCATCAAATTATCCCATCAATTCAGAATTCGGTCTCACACATTTGCAGGACATGGTCAGAATGCAGCCAGCCTCTTTGCCAGAATATAGCATTTGGTTCAGAGCCTGGTTCCTGATAGCATTTCTGTTACCCTTTGAGGCCTGGTGAGCTTGGCTTTTACTGTCAGCATTTCTATCAGTCTTCTAAACTTCTACCAGAATGGCCCATTAACCTCAGCTTACGGCATTCTAGGGTTCCCTTAGCACACAGTCCAAGCTCATTATTCCTCCCCCAAACCAGTTTTAACCAGTTCTGAAAGTCTAGGAATCACATATTCGGGTCTCTCGCAGCGATGGCCCCACTCTCCAGGGTCATCAGTGCTTGCTGCCACCAAATACCTAACGGGAAGAACTTGAGGCAGGAAAGATGTTTTTGTCTCAGCATTTGAGGGTGTGGTCCGTCGAGGATGAGAAAGCAAATTTGGGTTGATCAGGAAGCAAAGAGAGAGGGGTGCTTGTGCTCAGTTAGCTTTCTCTGTTGTTTTGTTCAGTCTGGTCCTATCTCTTCAGAGTTGGCCCTTCTTCCCCAGTTAATTCCCTCTGGAAGTGCTTTCACAGGCGCACCGGAAGGGGTAGCTCAACAGACCTCTCAGCCTACTTGCTTCTCAGTCCCCTCAGGTTGGCAAACTTAGCAGCACACGCCTCATGGGCACCGATGCCCACTTCGCCTTGGCTTAGGCCTCATCACTTACTCGGCTGAACTCAGGCAACCCTGTTCAGGTGTTCGCTGGCTGAGAAGTCAGTGACAGCCGAGCTGCTCTCTGCGTAACTACAGAGAAAGGGCATAGAGAAAGGGACTAGAGAGAACAGAGAGGCCTCACTAGGAAAGAGAACTAGACTGTGTAGATGGGTGGCGGGGATTGGAATAATGGCAGGGTCAGGTGGCAAGGGAGAGGGGAGTGAGGGTTGTGGGAGAGAATACAGGGAGAGAGTAAACTTGAGGAGCACTTGAAGGGCTACTATGGAAACCTCACATGTTAGAAACTTCACACACGCACACACCTGCACACACGCACACACCTGCACACACGCACACACCTACACACACCTACACACACACCTACACACACACACACACACACACACCTACACACACGCACACACCTACACACGCACACACCTACACACACGCACACACCTACACACACCTACACACACATACACACACACACACACACCTACACACACCTACACACACATACACACACACACACACCTACACACACCTACATACACATACACACACACACACCTACATACACATACACACACATACACACACACACACACACCTACACACACACACACACACACCTACACACACACATACACACACGCACACACCTACACACACATACACACACACACACCTACATACACACACATACACACACATACACACACCTACACACACACACACACACACATACACACACACACCTACACACACATACACACACACACACACCTACACACACACATACACACACGCACACACCTACATACACATACACACACATACACACACACACACCTACACACACATACACACACACACCTACACACACATACACACACACACCTACACACACTTACACACACACACACCTACACACACCTACACACACACACACACACACACCTACACACACATACACACACCTACACACACACACACACACACACCTACACACACACACCTACACACACACACACATACTTACACACACACACACACCTACACACACACACCTATACACACACACACATATACACACACATACACACACACACACACACATACACACATACACACACACACGAAGGTTACGTACACAAAAGTACCACATACCAAATACTGGGGGAGAGAGAGTCCCAACTGACCATCTCTTGTCACCAAATGAAGATTTTAGTGCTGTGATTGGGTTATCTAATTGATAACCAAAAGTGGCACCTAGGAAACCCAAAACAACCCAGGCGGTTGCCAAAAATGTAGGTTGCTCTCCACAAACTGACAGCAAGGCTTCATTGCTGAAGACAAACCTACACGACTCACTGAACGTGGAGAGGCCAAGCTGGTACCTACATGGAGCCTTTGCCTCTGTGTTCCCACGGTTTTCACACAAGAATATACTCTGCACACTCTCAAGAGAGAAACAGAAGCACACACTCAGCCACAAACCCAGTAGGTGCACTGCCTGCAAGATCGGCGAGGCAGCGGTGGCACCTGGCTTGCAGCACCGTAACTGTCTTGACTGAAGGCCCTTTCCATGAAGGGGAACCCATACCAAACACTGCCGGGGTGACCAAGAGTCTGAGACTCGACAGCGCAGAAACCTAGGGTGAAAGCAATGATTCTGTTCTACAGAGAGAAAACAAACAAACAGACCAACAGGTAACGATAGAGTAACTCCTAATGACATCCGTCTACACTCATCTATCATTGCCTTATTTGGCCATTGTCAGACAAACTTTTCCTCCTGCAGCGGATGGGAACAAGTACAGAGACACAGTCAGACACTATGCAGAGAGTAAGAGACCTTGGAACACTCAGTCCTGAATGGGATGTCTCCATCAAATCCTCCCCTCAGAGCTCAGTGGACCCCTTAGGAAGAGGGGGCAGAAAGAAGGGGTGAATGGCACCAAGAAAACAAGGCTCCCTGTATTAGTCAGGGTTCCTCCTAAAAAATAAAACAAAATAAATAAAAACCCAATACAACTATAAACACCCCCAAAGCCACCCCCCTCAAAACACACACACACACACACACACACACACACACACACACACACACAGACATCATCTCTGGAGTCCACTATATGTTGGTCAACTACTCCTAAACATGAGGCCTTCCCTGGAGTGGTTGATATAACCAGTGTCATTCTGTTGGAGAAAACTGATTTTTCTCTCTCCTAACAGGAGCAAGGGACAGTTCAGTTGTTAATCTTTGCCCTAGCGACTATGTTTTTTATCCATCATTAACTCATTCATTCATTTAAAAAAAAACTATAACAAAATAAAATATAACAAGATAAAACAAACACTGTAACATCAAAGAAGGACAAGACAAATGAACAAAAGAAAAAGAGCTCAAGACAGGACACAAGAATCAGAGACCACTCATTCACACGCGCAGGAATCCCATGAAAGCCCTAAACAGGAAGCTGTGTAGATACAGAAGAGCTGGCGCAGACTGCTGCAGGTCCTGTGCTGCCGGCACCTACATCTTTGCTCATGCTGAAGCAGAGGATCCTGCTTTCTTGCTTTCCTCTCTCTTCTCTTGCTCTTACACTCTTTCAGGCTCTTCTGCAGTTTCCTGAGCTCTGAAGGAAAACATTTAAATGAGATTATAGAACTTATTTTAAAACATAGTTGAATTACGCTAACAATGCCTGTCCATGATCTTGATTCTTTTCGTCCAATTCGCTTTTAAAACTGAGGATGTAAGGTTAATATGTAAATAAACTTAATTTAAAGATTTAACATAAAAAAGCCCTGTGCATTGACATTGTACGCTGTTGAATTTCCAGATGGCAGTAACTGCAGGTAAGGTCTGACTAAGAACTAAGGTGGATTCAAGAGAGATGTTAGGAAGAAAGAGAAGTTTTAGGACACATATTCTTCTTAGTGGCCATAGAAATTTTTCAAAAGTAGTCATTTGTAGACATTAGTACATGTAAGTCAGAAGTGAACAAGACAGACCTTCCTTGGCCTCTGTCCTGAAACCTGACGCTTCCGTGGGTCTACCCATGACGATGTCCTTTTGTCTACTTTTTCTTCTTTAAGAAATCTTACAACTATCCCATTATTTCAACTAAGTCATCCACAGATTCTAACACCTGCCCAACTAAGCCATTTAAAATTTTCAGACCCACAATATCTTCTTTTGTCCCGCCCTTTTTCTAGCGCACCCTGTCGTTGGGGGCAGTCAGCCTTTCCTGCCCTTCCCCCATAGTCTCTTACTCGAGGACCCTCTCCTAACTTGATCACCGAGTCCCACACCTGCTACGAGCCTTGCTCTGGATAATTTGGATGGCTGCTTCAAAACCATTCGTATTAGTAACGAGCAATTTTACTTTTCCTGCTGTTTGCATGAAAAGAGGAGGGTGCTACCACAGGGAACGGCATGCAGATTTTTCCATGACTCTGATGGCAAAGTCTTTAGACATGTTTCTGTGACTCCATGTGCTGACCTCAGGGATAGGAACGCGGCAGCATGCCGCTGCCGTGGACAGACAGTTCATCCCGGGAAAGCATCAGTGCTGATGAAATGTGGGAGGCGCTGCCGCCTGCGTAGGCTCAGGCTGGAGTGTGAAGCATCTGGAGAGCCAGGCTGAAGAACTTCAGCACTCTCACGGGTGACGAGGAGACAACACTGAAAACGCGGCTATCGGAAACTAGGGCTGTGGGCAGCGTTCTAAGTGGATGTCCTAAAAGTAACAGTACTGGGTTCAGGAGACTGCTGTGGGGGTTCCAGGCTCGAGGGCAAGGTGGAGGGGATAAGCAATCAGACCTGCTGGCAGCAAAGCGCAGGCAGGAGAGACATCGAGAGGGGAGCCCGGGAGGCCTTGGGCACTCAACATGAACAGATGCTCACACAATGAGGATACTAAGCCTCCCCAGAATACATAACAAGTGCAACAAGTCAGAGACTGTGCGGAGGGGACCCTGTGATGAGAGATGTTGGGTAAGCCACCCAGTAATCTTGGGGCTGGGCACACTAAACAGTATCATTTCCACAAGCAGCCGTGGCACAGAAGGCGATGTCCAGAGCTACACAGCCAGTCAGCAGGGCAGCTGGGGCTTGAACCCAGGCCAGTCACCTTCTGAGCGATACTCTTTTACATCAGTCTTTACACCGTCTACTTATTTTCAGAAATTACAATCTTTCTTTTTTCTTTTAGTCTGATCAAACTTGTAGGCTTTATATAACATTACTGGATCCTGAACCTCATTACTCAATTGCTAAGAGATGACCACTCTTCCCTGACTAAGGAAATAAATCAATTACATTCTGGGTCTTTTGGAAGCATTTTCTGAAATAGGGTCTGTGTGGGTCAGCCAAGAACATATTAAGTAGGATAACAATATCATTACCAACTTTTCTTCACTACTTAGATTCTGTATTACTAGATATTTGCAACAATGATTGCTCCATAAATCCACATATAAAATTTGAGAGAGGATTTTTAAAGGTGTGGCTCCCACAGAGGTGTTTTTTTTTTTTTTTTTTTTCTTTTTTGGTACGTGTAGTGCAAGCTTAGATTTCAAGGTGACTTACCCAATTACAGATATAACATTAACAGGACCAGAAGAACAAAAGTATGCTATAGACAGAAACAACTTGAAGGCTGCAAATAGATGACATTTCTATTGTTCTCTGTGACTTGTAAGACCACAAGCACTCCCATGTTAGAACATGCATTTTGTTGGAGGAAAGCTCAGAACTGAGTTTGGACAATGTGTGCCTTACACACACATGATGCATTTACCGGAGGGGCCCTCACACCGTTCAAGAATGATTTACCAATCACATATGAATCCTCTCAGTGTGCACAGAGAGTATGTGTGAGCTACTCAGTGTTTATCAGTGAGTTTTGTTCTCTTGTTAGAAAAAGAAGAAAAGAAAGAAGCCCAGTCTTGCCATCTGGAGTTGCTGTGACAGTCCGCACAAGCGCGGGCAAACTTGCCAGCTGTGGCTGTGCACATCAGGACTAATCTCGCAGGTTCCATGTACATTTAGATGGAATTGAGGTAGAGGAAAGCCTGCCTCCTTCAGTTACTTCCTCCTCTCCCTCGTTTGCTTTTCTCCTTTACTTTCCTTTTATGAAATGTTCAGAAGTGCCTGACCAACCATTGGGGGGATGAGGACCCAGTTTCACTTTTTCTCTTTCTCTCTTTTTCATCCTCTATACTTAATGTGAAAACACGATTTTCTTACAGTAGCTCCTGATTTACATTTCTGCTCTATTGGCGGGTTTCTCCCTTGGTGTTCAGCAACATCTCACTCCTAATGACTATTTATAGCCTCCCAGGGTTTCTGTGGCCCTAAGTATCACCACGGAATTTATCAGAGTTCTTGCCTATTCTGATTGCCTAGGTGCACCTGCTGTGGGATTTATAGCCTTGAAAATAAGTACCAAACACCTAGTGGCTTCTGAACTTTTTTCTTTTTAAATAACTCTTTCAAGCAGGTTGCTTTCCACCCTTCCCTCCTTAGGAGGCCCACAGTGGCTGTTTCTACATGATGTTGAATCATCCAGATGAAAAGTGAAAATTCTGTCAATCTCCTGTGCTCAGCTGTAGTTTAATGTAAGAGGCATTTGTATGGTGGTTGTGATGAAAAGAGGATTGGGAGAAGGAGAAGGAGCTGGATCTTTGCCTCCCATGTCTTCCTGTCTCTCATCCTGAATCACAAGGTTCATTTATCCCACCATTGTTACACTGGGACCCGAAGAAGCAGTACCTGCTTTTAAGACCCAATATGGATACTAAATTCTCCTGTTCCTCATTTTTTTTTTCCTCCTCACTCTGTCCTGTGTGCACGGTTCTTCCAAGCATCCCTTTTGTTCAATGACTATTGGACAAAAGATAAATATTTGTTACCTGCACTTACTATTTTACCATTCATAGAAAGTAGGAATCCTCTGTGCTGGAAAGATGCACTATCCATTCTGTTGTGTCTATCACTTAAAAGCAAGGAAAGCATGACGAACAAGAGCTTTCTAATGAAACACAGCAGATAAATTATCCGAGCTATGATTGTTCCGACCACAATGGAAAGAAGTAGGGGGACTGATGCAAACTCCAGAGAAAGACAGTGTGTGTGGCTAATGTGGCAACTTGATGGTTTCAGAAATACCTATGAGTCAGTCTTGCTCGTCTGTGTAGCCTCAGGACCACTAGCCCTGGCACAGTGTAAGTGCTGTGTCTAAGATGGTTTCAGGAGAGCCCAGTTTGCTGTATCGTCTGACTACATCTTCAAAGCAGCCACAAGCCTAGTGTTTTTCTTAGGACTAAAGGCCTCTACCATTTTTCCTGTCTAGCTGATGTGCACCTAGAATGAAGCCTTGTGTTATGACTTCAGTGTCAAGAAGTGTAAAGCAGTGTGACTCAAAAGCTGGAGATGCCCGCTGATAACTCTGACCATGGTGGGAGTCTTCTGTGACGTTCAAGTTGACCTGAGTCAGCCTGCTTTCCTGTTCTCCTTGCTTTTCCTAAGTAGCAAATATTGAAGTTCTCTCTGTCCCCATGGAATTCCTCGTCTCAAGCCACTGTCGCACTTGTGACCATTGGGACTTCTCCTTAACAGTCATTGTAATCTATTCACGACATGTTAACTCCGCTTACTTCCTCAGACTCTGACCTTGCACTTTGCTCGGGCCGTCCTGGCTCATTGCACCGTCCCTGTGCCCTTCATATAAGTTCTTTGCTCCTGCTTATGGGTGTGATGCTAGTGTGCTATTTTCATATGGCCACTTCCACGGCAGCTGTGCCGTTTTCTGAGAAGCACCCTCAACACTGTCAGGATCCCTTACACGGAAGCTTATTGTGTCTAAGAGTGCATGGAGAGCTGCATCTTCTCCACAGGTTTTGGTTCAACACCTGCCCAGACAGCCACTTGAGATCATGACACCCATGGAAAACACCAGGAAAGTTGGGTATTTGCGTACATTTATTTTCATTACTTTGATGCAGATTTTGTCCTGTACAAGATCCTACCCGAAGCTGCCTGCCTGCCTTGTGGGCTGGACAGTGACAGACAAATAACACCAGTGAGCAGGGAATTCCATGCTTTGGACTCACCAGGAGAAATTTACAGTGATTTCCAATCACAGCGATATTTCTGTTCTAGTTCCAGGAGTGTTTTGTGGCAGTTATAGCAGTGTATCTGAAGTGATTGATTACTATGATTTATCGACTCCAATTGCAAACCTTTCCACCTCGAGTCTTGTCTCTTCCATCTCTGATACTTCTGAAAGAGTTGAGACATAGGAGTAAGCAATCCCCCACGCTTCCTGCTCAGAATTTGTAAGAGCTGACACTGAGGACTTGTTACAGTGGGTACCTTCACTCCTTTCCTTGTGTTTCTAGGCAAAGAGAAAGCTATCAGGCCCCCAGGCACTTGTACAGAGACAACCGAAGTCGGTCTTTCCAGGGAACAGGCATAGCAAGGAATCCTACTCCCTTCCTTTCTCTTCCAGTGGCTGGGCACTGGGTGGATGTCAGGGAGAAATGAAGCAGCTTCTTTGGTACCTCCAACTGGCATGTCACGAGAGAGAATAGAATGCCAGACAAGTGACATGGCTCTCTCTGCCTTATATACAACACGCATGTACTGGTCTGGCGCTGGCACCAGCTTCTCTCTTCCTTAATTTCCAGCTCTCGTCTCGATTCATTCCAGTTCATCAGGAAGCTTCCTCATCCTCTTCTGAAACTTCGGCTTCCCAAAGGCACAAAGTATCTCTTCTCAGTAGCAGTAGCGGAATAGTAGAGCAGAAGCTTTATACTTGCTGTGCATATATTTGCCTCTTTCTCGCAGGAAGCCGCAGGCTGCACGAGGCCGGAAAGAGTCTGCGACTCAGACACTGGCATCTGCAGCTCCAGCAGCAGCGCCTGGCGTGTGCTAGGCAAGTAGTCTGCGTCCATTAGAGGCTCAGTGCAGGGCGGTGTCACCAAAGGACCCGGAACGGAGACCTTCATGCCAGGGCTCTGCTGGGAATGCCATCCTCAGGCAAGCATGTGGACTGTATGCGGAGGAATGGCTCCAGGGGAAAAACCAGCATGCTTTGACTCAGGGAGCTCTCTGCAGAACTCAGGCCCCGTGTAAATAACTTTTCACTGAATTGCTAAGTAGGGTGCTTTGGTTGGTTTGAGTGTGGAATGGGTGAGCAAAGCTGCCTGGGCTTCTTCAGAACATCACAATTCACTGTCGCTAGCCCCTCTGCTGCCCCTTTGGAGCTCTGGGATGCATCATCAGAATGATTAGGCTGTGAGGGTTACCCGCCATGCTTCCCTCCATTTTGTTTTCCACAGTCAGCAGGTGGGAGTGTGGGGCAGTTTTGATCTTCGGTGAAGACAGGTAACATGACACTTTGAACTTTCTGCTTTCTCCAGCAATTCATTCTTTCTGCCGCTCTCCCCTGTTCACGGAGCCCTTCTGCCAAACATATCATACCTTCTTTTTGCAGTGCCTGATTCCTGCTGTCCTTGAAAGCATTCTTTGATCTTCCTTCTTTTTGTCAGCAATGCATTTTGGTAGAGTTGCTCAATGAATTACTGGTAACCGCTCTTATCACAGTCTGAAATTATATCCCTGGGGATCCTCTGCTGCTTTCTTGTTTCAATGAATATTCAAGTACTTGTCCAAGAAGTCTCTCACCCTACGGAGTGGTTTATCTTTTACCTGTATAACTCACATCCACTTAGACATGTGCATGGCACATAAATGCTCACGTGCACACCCATGCAGTGTGCTACCTGTTACCATGGAGAAGTTATCACTGGTAGTGTTCACTCATTGACAGTCTTAATTCATATATGTACATGCCAGTGTAGTGGGTGAGCTATTTAAAAATGGTAATAACATCATCTTCATTTGATAGGTATTTCTTGAGCACTTCTTTTAGTCACTGGGGGTATAATGTTAGTCAAACAATAATTAGAAGTGATTGAAATTAACAATAATTTACATGGATAAATAGAAAATTATAAAAGTAGGGGCTAGAAAGTGAGACTATATGTGATAATCCAAGATCTTTTAAGAGTATTTGGTCTTCAGTGAGTGAAGAATGAAAAGGTTTGGGGTGTTTGGAAACACTTGATGGGATGATGAAGCTCCAGCTGTTCTGGTTTAGCATCCCCCTTGTTCTGTCTGGGTATGGCCTCTGGTGAACCAGGTGGTGGGTCCAGAGAGACAGCACTGAGTTGCATATGCTTTCAAATACCAAGTGCTCATCTGCAAACACATTTGGACTTTCCCCCTCTTCTTTCACTTGATCACACAGGGATTCTGAAATGCTGTTCTACATGAGCTGAGGGAGAAATCACGGCTTTGTGCCCTAATTTGGAGCTTAGTGCTGGACGTTGCACTTCTATCTTCTGATGCTCTGTTTCTGAGTCCACCCACACTTATGATGGGATGGTACAGACAGAACTCATCTCAGAATTAGACAAGACACATGATGCTTGCTTCTCTCTTGCTGTGACAAAACACTGATCAAAAACGTCTAGGAGAAGAAGAGCTTTTCATGGCTTATACTTCTTCATCACAGTTCATTATCAAGGGAAGTTGGCATGATTTCGAGCAGGAACAGAGACAGGAACCAGCAAGAATGCTTTCTTCCATTGGCTTTCTCAACTACCTTTCTTACACAACCCACCACCGCATTGCCCCGTGGTGGTCCTTCCCTCAACATGCTGCTATTTCCACATCAATTGTTAATAAAGAAAATTCAGGAAGAAATTCACTTGTTTTATTGAAAAAAATTTTCCTCTCTTCCAACTCCTCCTCAATCCTCCCAACTTGCCCCACACACCAAAATCCATGTTTTCTTATCCCTGTCTTTAGAAAACAAACAGGTAAACAGAAAAATAAAAATTAAAAAAAAAAAAAACAAAAGAAAACAACAACACACACACAAATACGCCCCAATACAATTAAAAAAAACCAAACCAAACCAAACCAAAACCCACAAAAAAAAAATCCAAAGTTGGAAATCATTCTATATAAGAAAAAGACCGATAAGACAAAACAAACAAACAAACAAACAGCCCAAACAAAGCATGATGAGACAAAAAGTCTACAAAAGTACCACTGAGTTCATTTCATGTTGGTCATCTACTGCTTGACATCGGGAATTAAGTGTGGTCAGTATGTCCAGTTAGACTCTTGTGGAGGAAACAAATTTTCCTTTGCAAGTGTGTGTCAGTTTCAGGTAGCTTCTTGTTTAGAGGTGGGAGAATGTGTCCATTTCCCCTCTTAGTTCTGGGACCCCTATCTGGCCTGACCCTGTGTAGGTCCTGGGCATGCTGAAATAGGCTGTCTGAGTTCACATGTGCAATAGTCTTGTTGTGTCTGGGAGACTCTGCTTCCTTGAAGTCATGCATACTATTTGTCCCTTACAGTTGTTTTGCTTCCTCTTCTGTACAGCTCCCTGAGCTGTGTGGGGAGGCCGTTGATGAAGATACCCCACTTGGGACTGAGTGTTTCAATTTCTTTCACTCTCTGCATGTTGTTCACTTGTAGGTCTCCGGGTTAGTTTTTAGTTCCACCTAATGCAAGACGAAGCTCCTCTGATGATTGCTAAAGAAGGCTATGATCTACGAGTATACAGCAGAATGTCCGTAGGAGCCATTTTATTGCTACGTCTCTTCAGCAGAGCGCGAGCATTTGGTTTTTCTCTAGACCAACGGCGTGTTCTAGTCTCAGGTTCTTGGCCACGCACACAGTGCCAAACATGGGTTCCACCTTGTGGAGTGGGCCTTGTATTTAGCCAGAGAGGGGTTGGCTACTCCCCCAGCATGTGTGCCACTGTAGCACCAGTGTATCATGCAGGTGGATCACTCACCATTGTAGGTTACAGCCGGGTGTGTGGTTACCTTTCCCTTCCGGCAGGCCGAGTATCTCCCAGTACCACGAGTCAGGAGAGGTGAAAGCTCTGGTTTAGGACACAGCTCTACTTCTCTACATTCAATGAAATACGTAAGTGTTGTCTTCTGCAATAAAGCTTTACCATCAATCTGTGAAAAGAGCAAGCAACAACCTGGGCAGTAGCCTGACATGTTTGGCTGTTTTCATGGGACCCTTTAGCCAAAGACTCAATGAGAAGTAACCCATACCTTTCAGTAGAAGTTTTACTTGGTGATAAAAGATGTCTAGTTGGGGCAGTGTCTCCTCCATTAAGTAGTGACTCCATTTATATCTATTTCATAAATGCATGTATTTTAGAAAGTTTCTACAGTAGTAGGTTTTCATTCGTATTTGTTGTCCTTCCCCTACTTCTTCCCTTATTCCTCTAGTCTATCTCCTCCCATTCAATCCTCCCACTTCAGTCTTCTTCCTGTCTCGATATTCTGTTTGCCCTTCCTTGGGGCATGCTGTACTTCCCACTAGTCCCTTACTTGATACCTAGCCTCTGTGGTTGTGTGGGTTGTGGTATACTAGTATAAAAGCAGTATACAAGAAGACTTAAAAGTTAACACCCACATAGAAGAGAAAATACACAGTGTTTGTCTTTTGGGGATTGAGTTACCTCACTCAGGAGGATTTTTAGCTTCATCCATTTACCTGCAAGTTTTATGGTTTTCCCATCTCATAATTGTACCACGTGTTCATCTATTCCTCAGTTGCAGGACATCTGGGCTGCTTCTAAATTCTGGCTATTAAGAATATAACAGAGTTCATGTCAGAAATAGTCCCTGTTCCCCTTACCAGGAAACCCACTTGGATACTGAACTACCATGGGTTACATCCAAGCAGGTGTTTTAGGTTATGCCCATGCATGGTCCTTGGTTGGAGAAACAGTCTCATAGAAGACCCCTGTGCCCTGATATATTTGGCCCTTCTGGGGCTCCTATCTCCTCTAATTCATACAAATTCCCCTTTCTTTCATACGATTCCTTGCACTCTGCCGAAGGTTTGGTTATGAGTCTCAGCATCTGCTTTGTTACACTGCTAGGTAAAGTCTTCCAGATGCCCTCTGCGGGGAGGAACAATCTTGCTAGGCCACAGATAAGGAGATTGCAGTCCTGAAGATACATGATAAACTAGGGTCAAGTGAAAGGGGAGGAGGACCTCCCCTATCAGTGAACTTGGAAGGGGGCAGGGAGATGAGGGAGGGAGAATGGGATTGGAAGAAAAAGAGGGAGGGGACTACAGCTGGGATACAAGTGAATGTCCTGTGGTTAAAATAATAATAATAACAATAAAGAATATAACAGAAGTGAACATGGATGGTCAGACGTCTCTGTAGTAGGATGCAGAATCCTTTGGGCATATGTCCAAGACAGTCATAGATGGATCTTGAGGTAGAACTATTGCAAGCCTCCTGAGTAATCACCACACTGCTTTTCATAGTGTCTGTGAAAGTTTTCTCTCCCACCAGCAATGAGTAAGTGTTCCCTTTTACCCATATTCTCACCAGCATAAGATGTCATTTGTTTTATTGATCTTGACCATTCTGACTAAAGTGTGATGAAATCCCAAAGTATTTTTTAAATTTGCATTTCCCTGCTGACTACAGGATGTCGAACATTTCTTTAAGCATTGCTCAGATGTGCTTTGCCTTTTGAGAGCCCTCTTCTTAGTTTCCCACCTTTGACTGTATTGTTTTCTTGATGTTCAGTTTTATTTTTAATTATTCATATATTTTAGATACTAACTCAGTATTGGACGTGATGTTAGTAAAGGTATATTTTCCACCCTGTTGCCTGGCACTTGGCTGAATGACAGAGTTCTTTGAGATATAGAGGCTTTTCAGTTTCATGAGTCTCATTTATTATCCGTTAGTTTTAGTGTCTGCTATCAGTATCCTGTTCAGAAAGGGTCTTTTTTTTTTTTTCTTTCCCTATGACAATAATTTCAAGACCATTTTCACTGTTTCTTCTATCAGATTCTGGATATCTGGCCTTAAGGTGAGATCTTAGATTCATCTGGAGTTGAATTTTGTGCAGTAAAGACCAATATGTGTCTATTTGGATTATATATGCTGCCATCCATTTTGACCATTTGTTAAGGGTGCCTTTTCTCTTCCAATTTTTATCTTTTTTTTTTTTAATCAGGTGTTTATAGGTGTGTAAACTTATGTCTGGGTCTTCAGTTTGCTTCTGTTAATCAGTGCATCTGTTTTTATGCCAACAAATGCTCCTTTAATACTAAGCTGTGTAGTATAACTTGAAATCTAGAATGGTGATACCTCCAGCAGGTCTTTCATTATTCAGGACTGTTTTAGGTTTATCGTGTTTCCTTATGAAACTGAAAGTTGGTTATTCAACTTCTGTGAAAAAAAATTGTGTTGTGATTTGATGGGGACTGTGTTGAATCTGTGTAATGCTTTTGGTAGATTGGTCATTTTCACTGTGTTAATCCTATTAATCTAATGAACATGGGAGATCTTTCTATCTTCTGATGTCTTCAATTTTTTTTCTTGAGTTTTTTAAAGTTCTTATCATATCATTCTTATCTTTCACTTGGTTGGTTAGTTATTCCAAAATATTTTATTTTATTTTTTGAGGCTATTGTGAAAGGTTTCTTTCTCAGTTTGTTTATTATTTTTTATATAGAAAGACTACTAATTTTTGTGCGTTAATTTTTTATCTTTCTATTTTGCTGACAGTGCTTGTTATCTGTAAATATTTCCCATTAGATTTTTTAGTGACTTTTATGTATAAAATCATATCATCTATAAATAAAGATACTTTGATGTCTTGCTTTCCTATTTGTACCTCCTTGATCTCCTTCCATTGTCTTACTGTTCTAATTAAGACTCCAAGTACTATATTTAATAGTTGCAGAGAGGGTAGAAATAATTGTTCTGTTCTTTATTTTAGTTAAAGTTCTTTTAGATCTTCTGTTTAAGTTGCTGTGGACTGTGGCTCGGTGTACAATATCTTTACTGTGTTGAGACATATTCCTTGTGCCCTGGTCTCTTCAGGACTTTGATCATGAGAGGACGTTGAATTTTGCCAAAGGCTTTTTTTTAATTATTTAATGAGGTGATCATGTGGCTTTCAATTTGTTTATGTGGCAGATTATATCTATTGATTGATATTTGTTGAAACTTCTTCATCTCTGGGAGGAAGCCTATTTGATCAGGATGAATAATCATTTTAATGTGTTCTTGGCTTTGGTTTGCAAGTGTTTTATTAAGAATTTTTGAATCTATGTTCATAAGAAATATTGGTCTGTAATTTTTTTCTTTGTTGGGTCTTTGTGTGGCATAGATATTATGGTAATTATGGCCTTATAAAAAATTAAGTAATGTTCCTTCAGTTTCTGTTTTGCAAAATAACTTGAGGAGTATTGGCATTTATTCTTCTTTGAATGTCTGATGTCTAGTAGAATTGTACACTGACTTCATTGGTCCTGGCTTTTTTTTTTTTTTTTTTTGGTGGGGGGAGAGTAGACTTTTAATTACTGCTTCTGTTTCACTAACGGTTGTAAGTCTGTTTAAATTGTTCATTTGATCTTGATTTAGCTTTGGTAGATTGCATCTATCAAGAAATCTACCTATTATTAATTTTTTAAATGTTTTCCATTTAAATGTTGGAATATAAATATAAATTTTTAAGTATGCCCTTTTAATTCTCTCTGGATTTCCTCAGTGTCTGTTGTGATGTCCCCTTTTCACCTCTAACTTGGTCAATTTGTATCTTCTCTTTCCATCATTTAGTTAATTTGGCTGAGAGCTTATACATCTTATTGATCTTCTAGAGAACCAATTCTTTATTTCATCTATTCTTTGTTATCTTTTGTTGTTGTTGTTTCTACTTCATTGGCTTCAACCCTGAGTTTGATTATTACTTTCAACCTGCTGTTTTGGGGTGTGATTTCTCTCTCTTTCTCCTCCTCCTGCTCCCACTCCTTCTTGTTTTTGTGCTAACTCTTTCAGGCGTGCTGCTAAGTTGCTGATATGAGATCCAATCAACTTTTATATAGGCACTTAGTGTTATGGACTTCAGTTATGATAGTTAATGGTATGTTATTCAGATAATGAATACAATTCAATTATAGTATTCAATTAATGAGTATCAGTTAAATTCCCAGATGGTTATTGCTTGTGTCTATTTACCAAAAGAAAAATAACCTACTATTTTGTACTTCATTTCTAAGCACTCTGTCTTTAATAAGTCAGGACATGAGCTGTCTTCCTAGATATGGACTTTGGTTCCTAGGGAATCCAGAAAGCCCACTGTGTGTGTGTCGAAACTCTAACATGCATAGTATGCTGCCACTAAGCCAGAAAGTGCCTTCTTATTTTGAATTCCTATTAAATATTCCCTGTGCGGTTACTTCAACGGCAAGGTGTACCAATTCTACGCACAGAGCAGGTAACTGAAGAATGGCCATCAGTGGTTCTGTGGACCCAGCTGGATACTGGAATCTGAGTCTAGTCAGCACTGTCTTTATTGTCTGATCTTTATTGCCCTTCTAACAAACAAGAAACTATGATGACACTTTGGAACTTGGCATATCAATATCAACTGAATCTAATAACTCTCAAAATGCCAATGACAAGACAACAATTTATTGTCTAACAGAGGTTATTTAAATCTACAGACTTAGAAGGGTGTGATGAAAAAGAAAGGAAAAGGTTATAGACCAAAAGAAAGCTGGTAATATAAGAAAAGGTCACAACTTGAGGCATATTAACTACTTGAAATGCACTTTGGGTAAATATTAATAATGTTAATAATGACATTCAACTTTTAGTGGAACGTTTTTAAATCAGGATGATTTGTGAAAGTATAATGGTTATATGCCTGTCCTAATAATAACTAAATGTAAAATTTTAAGACTGTTATATGATTGTTTCCCAAATGACCTTAGAAATACTGTGACGATATGCTTGAAGGGAGGTTTACACTGATTTGAAAAGTGGTGCTGGTGGTGGTGGAAGAACTTTGGGGATTTTTAATAAACTAGATATAGCTCTCCAATATTTTAATCAATTGGCTGTGAAATAACAATTGCCTCAAAATTTCTTGCATTTTCACAAACTATTATATGCCTAACACAGGTGTAACTCACCTTATGTAATGATGAAGAGACCAGTTCTACTGTTTCAGAATTAGTTTCAAGAGTAAAAGAAGGTCAATGAATGCGATGGAGGACAGAGCCACGTCAGCTGGAAATGACCCTCAGCTTGACAGGCTTTTGCCAGGCACAGTGATGCTGGCACATTTTGCACATTTATTAACCTTCAGTGAGGCTTTTTCTGTGGTAGATAGTCTTCATCGGAGTGAAATGGGCAAAGGCACAAATGGCTAAGCCAGGTCTTCATTTGAAAAAAGAAACACAAATAAGTCAGGAAAGAAACTTTGCCAACGATGTTCTACAGTTTGCTAGTTATGCACCCACAAAGGTACAGTGGCTATGAGTACAGACTGCAGACTGCTTTGGCACTTAATGAGTTCACATATATAATTTATTTAGCTTTGCCTCAGTTTCCTTCTGTGGAAACATAACTGATCAGGGTAACCAATGAAATTTTTCCTGATCAGTGATTTTCGTTTTTCAATTTATTTTTTAAAGTTTTTAATTGAAATAAAATTATTTTGTTTCCAGTTTCCATCCTCCTTTCTGCTTCTCCAAAGTACCACTTCTCCAGGCCCTCTCCTGTCACCTCTACCCTCAAGTTGATAACCACTTCTTTGATTATATTTGTTACATACATGTGTTTGTATGTAAGTGTATATATGGACAGCACACACGCACACTCACATCACACTCACACCTGATGAGTCTGTTTCTGTTGTTTGTGTGTTTTGGTTTCAAGGCTGACCCCTTTGCATTGGGCCAGTCATCCCTGGGACAGGCTAATTCTTTTTCTCTTACTGTCAATAGTTCTTTGTCTAGGGATGGGACCCCAAACTTCACCTTGTCCCATGCCAACATGTCCAGTGATGCTTCTGCTTTTCCAGTCTTGCTTATGCAGCCTTTTCTAGGAGAGACTGTTCCTGAGAAGACTGCCTGATATTCTGGCTCCCACAAACTTTCTTTTCCTCTTTTTGGATGTTCCTTGAGCCAAAGATACAGGAGGTGTGATGTGATGTGTTTGTTGGGGCTTGATCTCTAAATTTTGTCCAGTTGTGGTTTTCTGTGGAAGTCTCCATTTGCAATAAATTAGGGGTGGTAGCTGCATTTATCTGAGTAGAAGGATTAGACTTAGACTGTAGTGAGGGTTTTGGCTGGTCTACCAAATGCAACGGAAGACATTTTTCTAAGGTCCTTGACTTCACGAGCACTAGGGTTCCAGTACCAGACGCGATCTACCTCCTGTTGAGTGGACCTTAATCCAATTAGGCTGCTGATATTCACCATTTGACATGTGAGTGTCAATAATTATACCTTTGTGCATTTCTTACCATGTTGGTCATTGTCATGGTTTATAGGTGCTGCGGCTGGGTAGGACTGTTTGATTGCTTCTCTCCTTTGGCAGCCTGCATAATCTCTTTTTTGGAACCATAAAAGCTTACACTGCAGGGGAGAGGCTTTTAGGTCAGATGCAACTTGAGTCACGGTGAGCTCTGTGTCCTAAGTGTCCAGCTTCTTCAGCTATGTGGGTCCACTGTCAACCCATGAAAGGCAATCGAAGGCTTTTGATAACGGATAATTTGTATTGTTTTGAGAGTCACTTGGATTGCCCCGGTCAGATTTTTTTTGATGAACACTTTTTCAGGCACAATATAGAAATATTATGTCTTAAAGTAAATCTTTAATGAGTATTAATTATTGCTACTATCAATACCTGGTACATAATAGAACATTACATGTCAAATCTGTATGTAGACATGGACTCATATTGGATTGCTATATCACATTAATGTCCATTGTATTACATGATTTCCAATATATATTATAGTAGACAATATAGATGTTTTTAATTTGTAGTAAAAATGTAAATGGTTAAAAAAACTTAGCAAATTTTGCATGCTATAGTTCTCAGAATATTTGCCATAAATTCCTGGTCATTTCTAAATTATTAAAGAAAACTCAATTTTCTGAGGAAACTTAGAAATTGAGACAGGCAGATGTTACCTTCACTGTAACCATTCACATTGGTTTAAGCTTTTCTATGCTCAGAAGAAAAAGAAAAGAAAACAAAAGAAAAGAAAAGAAAAGAAAACTGAAACTAAAACAAAACAAAACAAAATAAAAGAAAACTGAAACTAAAACAAAACAACAAATAGAGTTCAGTAAATGGTTTGTAACAAAGTGTGAGTCACAGGATACTTTTGCCCTCATAAAAATAACCATTATTTGTTGAACCAACTAACAAATAAATAAAAATTAGCAAATGAGAACCACCACCAACAAAAAACCTCTTCAGTAGTTCAAGGGAAATTGTTGCTGTCAAGGACACAAAACAGGAACTACACAAGTAACAGCTTCAATATACTTGGGAGTGTTTGTTTACTGAAGCCTTTTGTTGTTCCTGAGTGGACAGCCTGATTTGAATGGTGAAGTTATTCTTAGAGAGTCCCTTGTAATAGAGCACCACACACTCGGGTCCCCGTTAAAGGACAATCGTCTATTCTGTTAAAGCAATCTTTCGAGTTTCCAAGGCAAACCACTCCATTTTCTTTCCAGTGTTGGGTGATACAGTAGCGGTAACAAAACAACCCCCCCCCCCATAATTTGGGAAACTAAGATTTGATTAAAAGAGTTATATAAATAATGCATTTCTGTACCCTATAAATGTGGAAAGTTTTTTTGATCAAAATTAAACTGGCCTGTCAGAAAAAGATAAAAATGACGTTTATCTCTAGTTCCCATCTTAAGAATGTTGCTGTAGTTCAAGCCTTGGATTAGAATTTTGAAAACTGTTTTTATTATCCTTTCTTATACTTTTTTCTTTATTTGTTGCAAAGTTTTCATATGATCTGCAGTAAAGTATTAAGCAATTTGCCTAGATTAAGAATAGATTATCTGGGCACAGGAGTCTTTTGTGAGACTGATACTCCAACCAAGGACCATACATGGAGATAACCTAGAACCCCTGCTCAGATGTAGCCTATGGCATCTCAGTCTCCAAGTGGGTTTCCTAGTAACGGGAACAGGGGCTGTCTCTGACATGAACTCAATGGCTGGCTCTTTGATCACCTTTCCCTGAGTGGGGAGCAGCCTTACCAGGCCACAGAGGAAGACAATGCACCCAGTCCTGATGAGACCTGATAGGCTAGGGTCAGATGGAAGGGGAGGAGGACCTCCCTATCAGTGGACTTGGGGAAGGGCATGGGAGGAGATGAGGGTTGGATTGGGAGGGGAGGAGAGAGGGAGCTACAGCTGGGATACAAACTGAATAAACTGTAATTAATATAAAAATTAAAAAAGAATAAATTATGACCATTTTTAAAGATTTATTTATTATTTATACAACATTCTGCCTGTACTCCAGATCTCCCTATAGATGACTGTGAGCCACCATGTGGTTGCTGGGACTTGAACTCAGGACGTTTGGAAGAACAGCGAGTGTTCTTAACCTCTGAGCCATCTCTCCAGCCCGAGGTTTTTAAAGAAAATATATTTTGAGTCTGTCTCTAAAGCTAAAGTTGTATAAATTTCAGGAAAAAATTAAAGTCCACCATCTATAAAAGCAACAGATTTTCATTTTTTAAAATTTATTAATTTATGTGATTTATGGTAATCAAGCCAAACTTGATCATACAGTTAGTCTAATAATATATTGGACCAAAATAAAATTCGTCTGGTCATATTTAGAAGGCGTTTTGCATACGAACTTTAGGAAGGGTGCAAGTTAATTAAAAAATATCCTTTGATTAAAAAAATAAAGAACACTGGTGCACAGTAAATTTTAAATAAATGAGCACAAACCCTGGATTAAGAATTCTAAAAACATTTTTTGTAGCTCTTTCTCTTCAGGTATAAACATAGTGTCTGGTTGTTTTTATCTGAGAAATCAATTTAAACTAATATGCTAATGACCGACGATTCATTTATTTTTCCTCTGCGATGTTTGCTTTGTTTCAGGCCTTCAGGAAGGGCGTGGGAGTCGGAATGGTGTGGTCGTCAAAATTCAAAGCTGTCTCGAAGTCTTTTGCCTCAAGTTTTCCAGTTGTAAAATGGAGGTAGTCATATGACTTGCACATGAGATTAGTCACGTGGAACCTGTAAGTGCGCTATCTCGGAAGATGTGTGCGTTGCCGAGATGCAGAAGTTTGGAATCTTGGAGAGTTCCGGAGCGATGGTACCCCACAGTTAGTACTGGCCTTAGGAAGGCTGTGCGGTCTGGCCCGTCACCTGACTTCCACGCTGGAGATGAAGGAGTCTGACATACACCACGCGCACTCATTTAATGCTTAACGCGTGCCAGGCATTTTGCGAAGGACTAACTAGAGATACAGAAATGAATATGGAACAGACAGTTTACTCTTCAGTATGTTGATGCCTTGGGATCTTTTTCCTCTTCCTGCCTAAGCGGCTTTTGCTGCTGGGAGATTTGCCTGGCAGTTTGCTTAGTCTCCAGAACAGGCATATTTTTGTGCTTCCTTCATGGCTGACTTCACCTTGAGAAAAGGCAGATGCGCTTCTTTTCGTCTTCCCGGTGCAGTCAAAGCTTGTGCGGATCTTTTCCAGGTTGCTGCTGTGCTACCATCTTTCTTGTCCACCTGAGACTCCACCCCCAACCCCTCCCGCTGCCCCCAGCCCCTGCCACGCCAGCTGAATTGTCCATGTTTCATTCTGATGAATAATGGGTCTGGTCACCCCTCAGTGCCTTCCTGATTTACTCACAGGTCTCTGGGGGCATCACCAGCAAATAAATCCCTCGCTTGACTTACCATGGGTTCCTCGTTCTCCTGCTGAATCCTTCTTGGTGCCGTTTGCTGACCCCTTAGCTGAGATGCCTCAGCTCAGCCAAACTGGATGTGAAACCCCAAATATTTTCAATGCCCTGGATGCACGCTTGTCTATGCAGCCAGGTTTCCAGAGGCTTCGATGTGCTGTGGCCGGGCCCCTGCCCTGAGTCTTCCCATTCGACATCAGTGTGCCCCCAGTCTCTGACTTTTTTTGTTAACTTGCAAAACTAAGTTCAGTATGCATGCGGGTTGCCCGTTTGCGCCACCTTATGCTAAACGAGCCAACTGTGTCTCTTCACAGCCAGTGTGACTGGCTAAGCCTTCTTGGCTCCTCAGAAAGCACAGACAGCCAGTCGGCAGGAATGAGCCCCTAGGTTCATATATTTGAATGCTTGGTCATTAGGAGTGGCACTATCAGGAGATGCGTCCTTGTGGGGGTGGGTGTGGTCTTATTGGAGGAAATGCATTACAAGGATGGGCTTTTGAAATGCTCAAGCCAGGTTCGGTCTCTCTCTCTCCCTCCCTGCGTCCTGCTGCTCCAGACCTAGAACTCTGTTACCTCTCCAACATCAAGTCTGTGTGTTGCCATCCTTCCTGCCAGGATGATAATGGACTAAACTTCTGGAGTGTAAGCAAGACCAATTAAACATTTCCCTTTATAAGAGTTGTTCTGGTCACGGTGTCTCTTTAGAGCGATACAACACTGACTAAAACAGGTTGTATGTGAAACAGAAGAAACCTGAGTAATGGCAGCAGACTAACAAATGGCTTTTCCCCCTGTTGGCCTCCATCTCTGTGAATGACTGTCGGTGTCAAAACCCTGACTGCTATTGGTAGAGCCTATTCCAGTATTTTGTCTCACTGTGTTAGATGAATACTTTTGCCTTGAGAAAGGAAGACTACTGAGAAAACCTAGAGGTGACCCTAAAGAAATCACGTTAAGTGACCTGCTGGGTTTGTTTTTTTTTCTGTATACTGTCCCACACCCCTTACAAACGATTCTAGAGTGATTTTTGCCTTTCAGTGCTCTAGCATCAGAAAAATTGCCTTCAAATGATACTTCTAATCAGTCAGTCCAAGCTTCTGCAAAGCCCCAGTGTTTCAATTGAACATTTACTGGTGTGAGTAAATAAGGCATCTGAAATTTCAGCCCAACTTACAGGAAGGTAGGACTGACAACAGGAGAAGGAGGAGGATGAGTTCTACCAAAAGTTCTACCAGCTTTCTTACTCAGCCTTCTGGGCGGTGCTGCCGCCGTCCATTCATTTCTCCCACTCTAAGCCCAGGAGCCCCTGTCAGCAGTGACTACAGGCTGGATATTGTCAAGCTCCCACTGAATCACAGCTGACAGTGCTGCTATTTCTAAGCCACGGAATCGCTCTTTGAACAAAATGCAAGTGCTGTGTCTTTTCAACCTGTTCTTCAACAGTGGAAGCAGCAGGATTCCAGCACTGTATAATAACTGTCAGAAACAATTTCTGCTCTGTAAGTGAGGTGAAGCAAAATGTCAAAATATTTGAATACATTTCATTGAGGATATCTTCTTTTAAATTAGTGAAGGCTGGAGAAGAAGAATCCCATTCTTTCACATAATAAATATGCATGGAACTGAGGAGCCACGTGCATTCTAATAAAGCCGAGTCCTGGTGTGTTGATGCATTATAGGTCCACAACAATAAAACACAATAATTACTACTTAAAGTGATGCCAGGGTTGGCCTTTTACCAACATCCCTGAACATATAATTCATAATAAATTTAGTAAGGCTGAAGTTGGCCTGTTAATTAACCTATTTCATGCAATGACTAGGGTGGAGGAAGCAATCACATAATCCAGAGAGGTATTCTCCCAAATGTGCACAGCTCATTACTGGCTGGACTCTTTTTTTTTCTTTAATTTTTTATTTTTTTGGATCTGTGCACCTCAAAGGACCCAGAATTCTTGTTTGTGTTAATGTAGATGAGAAAGTCTGGGGAGAATGGCAAAGTGATACCGAATTACATAACTACTAGATATTTTTAAAAATGCCAGCAAAGTAGAGACATTGGTTGGTGGGGCTAAGGGCCTCTTTTTCTAGCCAATAGCTTGGGCATGAAGAGAGACAGGTGCTGAGAGAGTTAGGATACTTGGCTGTGCATATGGTCACTTGCTTCTTTTCTCACATTTAGTCTATCACAATGATGGAAAGGCAAGAACATTAGAGAGGATACTGGACTAAGAAAACCAGTAGGGATAAAAGTCTGAGAGCAGAGGGTGCCACAGTAACACAGACCAGAAGGAAACACCCTCTTTCTTCTGGAATAGCCACTGCTACCTAGTAAACGGACAGGAAGACTAGACAGACGTCAAGGCGCAATAATCAGGAGAAAGCATTTTAAAAAAAAATGTGACAGGCTGAGGATACAGCATTTGGCTATATGCAGAAGGCTCTGGGTTTGAACCCCAGCACTGGAGGCAGGGTTCAAACAATGTTTGAGAGTGTGGGACTTGCTCTCCCCTTGTTTTCTCACACTGAACAAAAATATGGTTGAGGTTCTGCCCACAGGATAAAAGCAAATAACTGCCCTAATCAGGGAAGTGAATGCTGCCCAAGGGGCACTGTAATTTTGGTACCAAATGGCCAAAAGCTAAATTTCATAGCCAATGTCCAATAAACAGAAACGCACCCATGCCCTTGAGCTGCTGATGTACTGACTTTACCTCAGGAGAAGCAGGGTTTAGAGAATGTGGAGCAGGCAGGCTGACTGGAGACTCCTTTTCTTCTTTTGAGCAGTAGAGAGGTAAGACAGAGACAGCACGTCTTGGTTTGCTTTCTAGCACTGTGCTAAAGTACCGTGACCAAAACCATCCTGGGGAGGAAGAAGGTTATTTGGCTTATATTTCCTCATCGCAAGCCATCCCTGAGGAAGGAAGGAACTGCAGTGGGAACCGGGAGGCAGGGACTGAAGCAAAGACCACAGATCACTGTTTACTGGTTCACGCAGCTTCATGCTCCTCCACCTCTCTTACCCCTTGCAGGTCCATTTGCCCAGGGGTGGCACCATCCATGGTGAGCTGGGCCCTTCAACATTAGTCATCACTCAAGAAAGGCTCCACAGACTTGCCAAAAGGCTCCCTCCCTCCCAGATGACCCTGGCTTGTGAAAAAAGGGTCCACTAATCATGTCTGAATGGAATTTGTTTAGATGCATTAGTGAAATTCAAAACTGTCAATGTTTAAGAGCCAAGCAGTGTGTTGCTTCAATGATGCACACACTTAGCACTGTGAACGCCACAGTATCGGGTGAATAAAACAATTCATTCAATCATTAATATATTGGGTAGATATATGTATATGATATGTACATCTACATGATGATATGTATATGTATGTATATGTATACTGGCATGTAAACTATAAATATGAAAAAGATGTTTTAAACAACAATGCAATATGAATATGTGTCTGTCAAACAACCATGTAAAAGTTTGAGAGTGGACAGAAGGCAGTGTCAAACTGTTTCCTAGGAAACAAAATAGAAAAACTTTTCAGAAGGGGAGCGTGGTATGTTTACCCAAACTTGAAATGAAGAGACTTTGAGAAGGAAATCACCTTTCCAGGTGTTTGTTGCAGATAGATGTCTTCATCTAAATGTGGAAGACATTCACCTCCGTTTTACTTATAACAGTTTAAAAAAGAGGTGGTATCACTAGACTTATATTTGTACAAACATTTGTGTGTAACAATAATAATTAAATAAAAAAGAGACTATCAGTTTGAGAATGGGGGCATGGGAGGGGAATGAGGAAGAATTAACTGGGAGGGGCTGGAGGGAGGAAAGGAATTGGAGAAAACGATGTAATTCTATTTTAATTAAAAATGTATGTAAAGAGAAGGTGGTCTCTTTTCTCCAAACCCTTTTCCTCCTATTGCGTTGCCTCGCCCAGCCTTGATCTCACAGGGTTTGTGCCTAGTCTTATTGCATCTGTTATGCTGAATTTGGTGGCTATTCCTGCATGGTCTGTTTTCCTCTGAAAGGAAGAGGAGGAGTGGATCTGGGGGATAGGGCAGGTGAGTCTGCATTTTAGCAACATCCCTAGGGGATTCTCTTGGCTTCCAGGATTTGGAAAGACTGTTATCATCTTCCTTGCACACTTACGCACACCTCTTATTCTGAAGCATTTGTGGTTATGTGTCATTTGGGATGTGTGCCGTTTCGGTGGCTTTGTTCTCAGACCAAGAGAAACAGAAGGTGACAATGACTGGAGGAAGAAGTTGCAGGCAAGAAGACCAGCTGTGCCACAGCGACTAGTGACGTCATTTGAAATGTGGCTGTTCCTGTGGACAGATTAAGGGAGCATCTCTTCAAGACACCCAGTTTTCTCATTCTGTTTTAGTTTAAATGGTTACTGAGGCCTTAATCCCCACAAAGGGGTGGAAATTGGCTCTTGGACAGGGGAATGAAAACAATCTGAGATGTTACAGTACTTTTCAGCCCTCTGAAGTGCAACTCTACCCAACAATATCTTATTCATTTGCATTTAGTTTCTCTCATTAGGGACAAATTTAATTTAAATTTTAATTCATTAAATAATTTAAATAATTTAATTTAAATTCATTGATTAAAAGAATTTTTTCCCTCTCCTTAGGGGAATGGTAATGAAAGGAAAGGTTGAGAACCATCCAACAAAATCTGACTGAGGCATAGACAATTTTCCTCAAATGTTTATAAAGCAAAACGACACAGAATATAGAGAAGCAACAAAATGCTTCTCTGAGTTTCTCTGAGCATCTGTAAATTCTGAGGACAAAATCCATTGTTAGAACAGCATGAAGGAATCTACATTTTTATCAATCCAAGAAAGAGAATCAATCAGCACCTGTCCAAAAATCACCCATAGACAAGTTACCCCACAGCGATCTTCCTTTCTTTGTTTTGTGCACAAAATATAACAAAAGTAATTTATATGACAATAAGTAAAATGAGAGCCAATCACATCACTGTTTTATAGCTTTGGTGAGGGCTAGGGAAATGAAATATTTAGTCTAAAGTCTGATAATACTGTAAATAATGGGACCTTTTTCTGTCGCTTTTCTATTTCAGTCTCTTTGAAATTCTGAAAAACAACAAAAACAAGCTATAATCAGTAGTTAGGAGGTTTTCTTGAAGTGTCTGCTGACTTGAGCCAATATAAGTTATTATAAAACCAAACCAAATAGCTTTTATCTATGAAAAAGACGGAAAAACAAAACAAAACAAAATCCAAAACCTCTTTCCAGTACTCACCACCCACAGAAACATGCGCATTGGAAAGCATGCCAGGTACAAGGCCATTATTCTGCTTCATTAAAAGTCTCTACCACTTGGATGACTTTGGTCCTACCTACTTTTGTACAGTCTTAATCACAGTGTTGTTGCATCGTTAAAACTGTTACCCTTTTATTCATTTTGATAGCAGTAGAACGCCTTGGATGTTGTAAATAAGACTCTATTTGGATTTTCACACATGTTGAAGTAATTTTAATTCAAAAGGATTGAGTGGCCTCTTGGCTAATTGGTTAAGAGGCTCCTTTCTCTCCCACTCACGTACTGTAAATAGTCTTGGGTTCTGAAACAAGATAACTGATCTTTCAAGTTGCCTCATTTAGTCCTTTTGAAATGAACTGAGAACGCTTATCGAAAAGAAACCTGGAAGAAGGGACAGTTTTAACTTCGATGGACACACTAATCATAAGATCGCTCAATTCATTTGCTCACCTTGTTTATTCAATACAAAAACACATGACTACATGTTCTTTAAAACTATTGCATCCCATGGTAAAATACACGTGTGTGGGTAACATAAATGTCACAGATATTTATTTATAAATAAAATAAGTGTTAGCTTAAGATAAAGAAAATGTAATTCAGAGAAAAATTAAGACAAAGACAGACAACTGGTCATAATACACTCTGTCTTAAATGTAGCACTGGGAAGTAGAGATCATAACGACTCAGATCTTGCCAGGACCAAGGCCGTTCATGTTCTGGCCAGGAAAGAGTTAGAGGCTAGGGTAGGAAATATTATCATTTACTCTATATATTGTAGCTTGTTTTGAAGCAGCGTTTGCAACTGATAATATATGCAATCATTTTGTTACCTTAACCTACACCTTGCACTATTATAGAGATATGAATAAATGTGTCTTCAAAAATTATCTGATGGCAGTTGGCTTTGTGGCTGACAGAATTCCTTTTTCCAGAATACTGTGAGCATGATGAGTTGCCCAGTTGTAAAGGGTCTTTCCAGAGCACTAACTTTAGGAAGGAGAACATCAGTATTCATGACCTATCTAAGCTTACCCTGACCAACACTTGTGATTGGGGAAAGCCCCTGCACACAAGTAGAGAAGACATACTAATGACGTGAGAATCAAGATATGAGGATCAGTCCTTGGATATCTGCTATTATCATTATAACCACCAGACTCTTAGACATTGCTTTCTAATCAGATTTTCCTAAACTATCAGGTCCTATACCAACAAGCTGGTATAGATTCTGAGGACACTATAATAGCAGGAGTTTCCAAGTGAGCCAGGATTTCAGGCTTGCTGATAGTGAGAAAGGTGCTTATATATATAATTACTAATGGAGAGAATAATGCAAATGCATCTGTTCTCAAGAAGTGTCCGTGTTTGGATACTGCGTTGTGTGCCGCGGGATGAGATTTGTGCTCTTTTGACTGTGTGCTTGGTTTACCAGGAGTCTCACAGCTTGAACACGGACATTTTTCATGACTGTCAGTCATTGCCTTTGGGGTGTCATCTATCAGAGTACATTAGCTGTTGTCAAATGTGTAAAGTCCATCTCTTAAGGAGACTGCCTTTCAAGCTGAATTGGAACTGCAGGGTTTACAGTATAGATGGGATTCACAACTGTAAGGATCTGGCTATTAAAGAGTGAAAACGTTTGTTGCAGTTTTCTGCAGTCGGTGAGAATATCAACTGGGAACAACAGCAACAGCAAGAGGGTTTGACCAGAAAGGCGTTCCTGTGAGGTTAACTGAGTGAGAAACTGAAGAGCTGGTTCCACGGTGGAGCAGGAAGGGCAAATGCAGAGTATGTCATCAGGACAGAAATAGACTGAGACACTCTCTTGGCAGCCTCAGCAGTAGCCCTGGTGATAGAGCAGGGACATCATGGTAATGACCATGATGTGTCTCTTCCTTTTGAAGAACAGAAGCAGCAGAAGGGTCAGGACATGCAGGTGTGAAGGGATACACTGAAGGTCATAATCTACAGAGGATCCTCTAAAATATTGATGACCCTTTATCTATCGAATCTGAGAAGATGGCAAAGCTGGAAGATGAGGACAACTCAGAGCCTGGTGTGCTAAGCCCAATAGTGAAGGAAGAGAATTAGACCTTTAATCTATCCCAGAGACTACTGGTCCATTGTCAGACAGACCAACAACTGTCTAGAACGGTTAACGAGGAAGAGGACAGATGTGACATAAAGGGGTGCCTGTTTTCACATCTTAAGAATGCAAAAGATCTCTTAAATGTGGATGGCATCTTACTGGGAGCATCATTACTTAACAAAGATCAACTCCTTAGCTTACAGAATAATCAGAGAGAAATTCTAACTCCTCTAGGAAACTTCAACTATTTTGCCTCCTGGGAGAACTTGCTACCAGAGACTGATGACTTGGCAGTAGGCCAAGTCTTTCTACAAGGGGAAGCTGTGAACATAATGGCCTTAAATTATGAGATTATGCACCTGGCATTCTCCAATCCTGACCATGGATACTCATGAGAGAATGAGTCAATGAAGGTCCATTTGGCAAGCTAGATAAAGCTGTGTCATAGGGCACTCGGCAATCGTTACCAACAACTTAAGCATATCAATTCAAGAGCTTTTATATTCTTCTGCAAGTTGTAATTTTATGTGTGGTTAGTAAAAGTGGGTGAAGAATGTTAAGAAAAAGTTCCAAGTTATAAAGTTATGTTATATAAAGTTGTAAGTTCAATTTATAAATGAAGTTTATTTGTCAGACACACCATGTTTACATCCTTCTCTGATGAAGAGTGATCTTGTCTCCCTGCGAGATCACAGTGTCTGGGAGTACAGCGCCAAGGACTCCTCACAGGCAAATGTGAATTCCCATTTAACTTCAGCTCAGTGCCGCTGGAGATGTCACTGAAGTCAGACACACCTGAGGAAATGTACCTGGAACCACACTCCTCTTATTACCAAGTAGGAGACACAACAGCCAATCACCTCACAGGACCCCCTTTGCTGTGGTCTCCTGACAGGTTTCCCATGACACCTGCCCTGAGGTGGTCAGCCTCTGACTCCCCTCAGTCCTCGGTAGGCCTGACTCCCTTAAAGTCACTGTGCAATCTCTGCCTCAAGGTATTAGCAAGTAGAACAACTGTCTTGATACACTAACCACTGGGATAGTTGAACTTGGGGGCCAGCCTCCAGACAAAAGGCTCCTTACCCAAAAAATCAAGAAATTTGACCTGAAGCACCAATCAGCTCATTTCTGATGTTGCCCAGTTGCTTGCCAAGTTAAAGTATGTCACAGTCAAAACAGGGCCTGCACTATCAGCGCCGAATGCTATGAAGACATATATCCAAGAGCATAAACACTGGCCCCAGAGACCTATTTTGAGTGGATTAGAAAGACTTGGTTTTGTCCTATTCTAGGCTATAAAGACCAGGGAGGCTGAAAACTCTGCTCTCCAATTGGATGACAGGAGACAGTTTCTCCCAACTTGGACAGAATGAATTGAATGCTTTGGATGAATACAATTAGACAGGTCTTCAGCCCACAAAGCTACCCTGATGGCAACCAGGCAAACTGACTCTTCCCAAGCAGCCCTGCTGCAGCCAGGGATATTAAAGCCAAGGCGGAACTATCTCAAGTCTGTTACGGAAGTCTGAGGGCTGTAAAATTGGCTTTCATTCTTCTGTTTTAATTGTTGTCTCCAAGGCTTACTGCATCTGTCTGCTAGCCTAGGCCTAATCCTCGAAGTTTCTAGCCTCCGTACATCTAATCTAGGCTTAAAGTGCTTTCAGCCTCTGAGACTTACTGCTAAATAAGCTCACCCTTTCTATTTTTTTCTGAACTCTGGCTGGCTAGTTCAACTTAGCTTTTTTTTTGGCTCAACACTCCTCTCCGCACTGACTGATTCAAACTGGGTTCTCTCAGCTTCTGACTGGACTCTTCTGGTTGGCCTCATGTTCTAGTGTAGCTTGTTCTCTCTCTACAACCTGTACAACTGTCCCAATAAATCTGTCTTCTCTCCTGTCTTTGCGCTGCTTTCTTAAGCCACCTCATTTCCCTCTTTTTTTTTTTTTTGTGAGAGTTGGGAACATCTTATTCTGCCAAATCTTCCTCCGATTTGTCTCTTTGTCTGTCCCTCAATTAGACATACCTTTCAAACATGGATGCTTCCTTCTACAAAACTAACTCTACCTTTATTGCTTGGGATTAAAGGTGTATATTAAGGTGTGTCTGAATCCAGACAGATCACAAAGACCTAGAAGGTCTTTCGATGTGATTAAAGTGGCTGTGTTGATGATTTAAAATTCTTCTGCAGTGCCAAATGCTACACCACTTTGGGGAAAGGATGGGTTTATAGCTATGCAACCCAGAAACATATGATAGGGCTAAAAAATCTAAGAGAAAGTTGACGATGCTATGGGTCTTTTCATCTGGCCTGTTAGTTACATTAATTGTTGCTCCACGTCATTAAATGTTATTTGTGCCTTAATATGACATTAAGGGAAAATGTGATTCAGTAACTGAAGAGGTAAGAATAATGAGTGTTTAAGGACTTCACTGGCATTGCAGATATAGCACTGGAGTTATTTCGATCACCTATGCCGTAGGTACACATGGTGTTTATTTGCAGTAAGAATCCTTTCTCAGTGCAAGAAATGACAGAGATGGAGGCCACAGCTTACACCTGTCTGATGGAAAGACAATTTTTTCCAGGTGAAATTACTGGAAGATTCTCCTATATGAGAATCTGTTGCTCTTTTAAAGCTCAGGACTTGGATTTTAGGTGCAGGTGGGCTCAGCTGAGTTCTCACCTGTGCACTTGACTCTATTTCAGGCTCCAGTCTGTGGAAACAAGACTAATAAAATGATTCTACACCATGCCTGCCTAGACCACAGTTGTGTCCTGTTTCTCCTTGACCTAACGTGGGACTTAACACTGTGTATGCTCAGATCTGTACAACCCCCAGCACTACACAGCAGGAATCCCGGACTATCTTCTCTTGATTGTTTTATATAACCGCTTTCAAGCTGGCAACGGTTCTCTGTGCACCAAGCCCATGGTTGTCCTATTCTCTCTTCCACTTGTGCTGCTGAATAGTCAGAGGAAAATTTTAAAAACACCACATGGGGCCTGATGACCCGAGTTTCCCAGCTTTGAACTCTAGAACTCACTTAAAAAGCTGAATGTGGTGGCTTGGTTATCTCAGCACTCTGGGTGAGACGGGAGGCAGAGAGGGGAGAATCTGCGAGCAGCTGCTTATGCTACCCAGCGGCAGAAACAGAGAGACCCTGCCTCCAAAACAAAGTGGAAGGAAATAAATAGCTCTTGAAAAGCTGTCCTCTGGCCTTCACACATGTGCTATGGCATGCGTGTTTATCTGCATTCATTCACTTGCACATAGACAATAATAAATAAATGAGCATATATATTTTTAAAAGGCTGTCACTGGCCAGAGCCCACCTCAGTTCATTTAAGTTCCAGGGTCTGGGAAATGGTGCCTAAATAATGGTTGTTTAAAAGCTTTCCAGTGGTCCTAGTGTTATGGCCACAGTTCATGGTGTGCTGGTCAATCTTTACAACTAGACTTCTCGGGTGAAAGGTAGGAAGAAGGCAGCCTGCTTTGTACTGTTTGCTGGTTTCCATAGTGGGAGTTGCCCCACCACGGCTAGTCCAATCTGTGGACATAACGCCGCAGCATGAGGACAAAGGAAGAGGGCACACAGCTGGCTCTGGTGGGCTAACGGGAGCTGTCTCCAGGCCATGCTTCCTGCTGGTAGGACAGCGGGCCTGAACGATGCACAGGTACTTCGTGGCTGCACTGTACACTAGTTATCAAACCTGCCCTGCCCTGGTGGTCTCCGTGCTCTGGTTCTCCTGTTACTTCCCTGGATGCTCTTTTCCCTATCAGCATCCACACTCACCTTTCTTTCTCTCCCTTCCTTCCTTCCTTCCTTCCTTCCTTCCTTCCTTCCTTCCTTCCTTCCTTCCTTCCTTCCTTCCTTCCTCCCTCCCTACCTCCCTTCCTCCTTCCTTCCTTTCTTTCTTTCTTTCTTTCTTTCTTTCTTTCTTTCTTTCTTTCTTTCTTTCTTTCTTTCTTTCTTTCTTCCTTCTCTCTCTCTCTCTCTCTCTCTCTCTCTCTCTCTCTCTTTCCCTCTCTCTCTCTCTCTTTTCTGAGACAGGGTTTCTCTGTGTATCCTTGGCTGTCCTGGACTCACTTTGTAGAGCAGGCTGGCCTGGAACTCACAGAGATCCGCCTGCCTCTGCCTCCCTGAGAGCTGGGATAACAGGCGTGCGTGCCCCACGGTGCCTGGCCAGACTCATTTTCTTTTAGCCAAACTTTACACATTGGAGCTGCTCAATATTTGGCCCCCGCTCTATTCTCTTTGCTCTAAGTGCTTCCTTGCAGACTGTTATTTCTGCCTCATTCTATCATTATCCATGTAACTAATGTTTCTCAGTATCATACCATTAGTAACAAACGCTCTCAGGGCAGACCCTGGTATTCAGCTGCTCATTTTCCGTCCTGATATGGTGCCTCACATACACCTCAAATTCATAATTATAGAAGTGGTACCTGCGATTCCTCTTTCACACTCTTAAATCCCATTATCCTATAACATTCTAGACAGCTCTGTGAATAGCACCATCTTTCACACTGTTGCACAAGGACCAGTGAGTCACAACTGACACTTACTCATCCTCACACCTGTCAATTATTCAGCACCCCCTGCTGATCTTTACCTCCTCACAGCTTTGGAAACTACACACTGCCCTCCGTGAATAGTTCTGGACAGACACACAAGACACATGAGAAACGAATTGGCCAGAGAAACGTATAAGAGCTTCCACTTGAATGGTGAGTAGGAAATTGCTGAAGAAAAGGAGGAAGGTATTCAGGACAGAAATGTGGGCGGGGGAGTTTGATCCCTTGGTAAAGTTGTGCCACGCAAGCTTGAGGATCCGAGTGTGGGTCTCCGGAACCCACATAAAAAGTCAGGTGTTGCCGCTTGTGTCTGCAATCTCAGCACCAGGGAGGCAGGGAGAGCACTCTCTAGGGCATAGTTAGCCTAGCTACACTGGCAGGTTCCAGATGTACGGAGCATTCCGCCTCAAGAATAACAGAAAGCATGACTGAGGGAGACAATTGACATCGGCCTCTGGCCTCTGCAGTCACACACACACAGAGAGAGAGAGAGAGAGAGAGAGACAGACAGACAGACAGACAGACAGACAGAGACAGCATAGTGGTCGCGTTATACAGGTGCTGTTCTTGGCATCAATTACCAGTTTGCCCGTGAAGACATCTCAGATTTCACACAGGTAGATCAGACCTTGATTCTGCCAACTTTTCTATATTCTGGTTCAATCTTTTCAATCTCAGAAAAAGGCCCAGTTGTCACTGGTGATTAAGTCCAGACATCTGGGCATCAAACACGGTTTAACTTTCACCTTTCCTTATCTTCACACCCAGTTTCTTGGTGCGCTTTATCTAATCTACCTAAACAAGTGTTCTGAATCTGTTTATCTCTCCTTATCTACATTGCTATTACTTACCCTTGTGTAGGGGCCCTTCATTTATTTCCCTTTTTACTTCTGGGTTTAGTAATAGGTGCTTTAGCATCCTTCCTTAAATTGTATTTTTTAACACAGCAGCCAGACTGAGGTTCATAGAAAAATTTTGACCCTAAGCCTCCCATATTTGAAGTTGTGTTCCAGTACATTAGAAACAAGTTAGAAGGTTCCTTGGAGTCAGCACAGAACACACCCAGACACCAAAATGTCAGCACAAAGCAGATTTATTACCCCTAAGGAATAAGTGCTGGTGGGCAGGAGGATGTGCCTCTGGATCAGGCAAAGGCAGCAGCCAGTGTTGCAGAAGGCTTTTTTTTTTTTTTTTTTTTTTTTTTTTAAGGAATGAGTTTCTAAGTCCTAACTGGACATGTTAGCTAATATAGCCAGATGGTGAATTTTGCCGGACATTGATGTATTGGTAGCTGGACCTTGGCAGCTTAGTCAGGCATGAAAAAGTGGCCAAACAAGGGACTAGAGCTTGGTGGTTAACTTTAGGAATGTAACCTAACATTTAGCAAGAGGGAGGAAGGGGGAAGGGCGAGGCCTGCCTGTGCCATATTTGCCATGCTTGGCCCTGTTTGAGAGCGCTTCACGCCATCCTGTAGCTTCAACAGGAAGCCCTGGCCTGTTTCACCCTCTATTCACCACCAACCTCACTCAATCTCTTCCTGCAAATTTGTATTTGAAAACATTCTCAACAGTAAAGAGTAAAGAATGCGCTTTCTTTCAGCTTTACAAGCAGACTAAGCTCATCTTCCCCTTGGAATGTCCTCTTTCCCCACCTTAGACTGTTTGTTCCTGAAGTTTCACTGCTGAGATGGTCTGACCCCTGACCTTCCTCTCCTCATGGATGCTTTCCTGTATGCTAGTCCACCCACCAGATATCAGCCTCTATTCCTTTCCCTTATACCACTTCTCATCGTGTTCGTGCTCACTGATTTCTGTTTTCTCCCATTCCTTTGCTAAGACGGTTTTTCTGTCTGACTCCACCAGATTTATACCAGAGGTCACCGTGAGTGCAGGGATATTTATGTTTCATGCATTTCTATTGTTTTTACTTTATTATAAAATTTTTGAAAACAAAGCACACCAAAATTAACAAGACCCAAAGACTAGAATGTAATGATTTATATACAGTTAGAACTGGCATGAAAAATGGAAGGTACAAAGTCCTTCTCCATCACCAAAACCAAAAAGTTCATTTCCTTCTTTCTAGCACCTAGAAAAATGCTGTAAGTGCTCACAAAATATTACTGACAAGTAATTACTGTTGAAATGTTTTCAGACACAAATCTGCTCTGAAGCTGAGTAAAGGACCTGCCTGTATGTCTTGCTTTAATGCTTATCAATTATAAGCAAGTATCAACAATAGCCTGTGCGTTTGGCAATGTGAAGAGTCCAAAGGCATTTGAGAGTTAGAGTCTTTTGTAGCATAAATATATGATAAAGGGACGTGACAAGGATATCCACTGTTAAGACGGGCCTGTCTACATCTCCTCTCCAGGGAATTTTAAGGACTCCAAATCTTGGCCTGATCATGCAAATCAGAGTAAGGAGTAAGAGGGACATTGAAGAAGAAAGGAGGTTAATGGGATTTATATTGCAGATGGAGAGCATTACTCACTAAAACAGGAAACAGGCATCCAGACAAAGAGAGGGACTGGCAAGGTTGTTCAGGCTGAACTGGAGGGTGGGCTTAGGGCCCAGAACAGCGAGGACACTGGGATCTGCTGTGTGTGGAAGGGCTAGCCAAGCATCAGTGGGGCGTGGGCATAAGTGGAAATGAGGACTTTGAAAAGACTCGCTGTGGCTTACTATTTCATGAGCTGACAGGAAAGACTAAATTTATTTTTCAGGTAACTTTTTGGTTGTTAGATTGTTTTCTGCACTATGTTTTTCTGTTTCGTTTCTGGGCTGGCCTTGGAGGAAGAAACAGGCTTGATTTTGTGAGGGTTATAAATGGAATATATCTTCCACCAACATTTGAATCAAGGTCTGTAATCGTAAACAGGACATTACATGTCTAAAGCAGACACTCACTCAGGGAGAGTGAGGGATATAGAAGGCACTGGGCTGGGAGTTTGGAGAAGTGTGTTATCGTGCCCAGGGTCTTCAGCCGAGCCAGAATTTTACCAGTCTCTTTCTGGTCCCAGGAAAGGCGTAGCAGTACTGTGCCTTCAAGCAGCCAATTAAGTAAAAAAATCTTGGTCTTGGCACAGAAAAGTCCAGGGATAGTCTGTTTGGGCTTTTAGCAGTTGTGCAGTTTTGGAAACATCACAAGAAGATAGCCTCATTTTAAAGATGAAAAGTTGAACCAGGTCAGTGTCTTCCAGACACCAGTCTGAGAGCCAGCGTCAGTCTGCAGGAAAGTTTTCGTTGGTCAGTGACAAATTTAAAAACTGGAAAAGATAATGTTACAGCTAACATCATTATGTATTTGTTACTGGAAGATTGCTTAGCAGGCTTTCTTGGAAATAGATATTCTTCTTTTTTGTAAAAAAATTTTTATTTTATTTTATGATATCATGGTGATATAGATAACTATTACTTCTGAGGGAAAAATTGTCTTGGCATATCATTATACAAAGTTCATAACCTTTGTTGGTTTATCAACATCTGTGAATTCACTGAATTAGATTCCTAATGACTTTTCTATTTTAAAGTTTTTGACTGGAGAGGAGAATTACAAATTGAAATTCGTAAGGGGTTGAGTCAAGTATGTAAATCTCGAGTAAGGCTTAGACAGGCCACTGGGCTTCAGCTGTTCATAACAATCCAGCTTAACAAGGACAATTCACTGTCTTTTTTTATTAATATTTTTTATTTTAATTTTATTATTTACACTTTATTAACTTTGTATCCCACCTGTAGCTCCCTCCTTCCTCCCTTCCAAACCCCACCTCCCTCCCCCTTCTCCACACATGCCCCTCCCCAAGTCCACTGATAGGGGAGGTCTTCCTCTCCTTCCTTCTGATCCTAGTCTATCAGGTTTCATCAGGAGTGGCTTGCATTGTCTTCCTCTGTGGCCTGGTAAGGCTGCTCCCCCTCAGGAGGAGGTGATCTAAGAGCAGGCCAATCAGTTCATGTCAGAGACAGTCCCTGTCCCCATTACTATGGAACCCACTTGGACACTGAACTGCCATGAGCTACATCTGTGCAGGGGTCCTAGGTTATCTCCATGAATGGTCCTTAGTTGGAGTATCAGTTGCAGAAAAGACCCCTGGGCCCAGATTTTTTTGGTTCTGTAGCTCTCCTTGTGGAGCTCATGTCCTCTCCAGGTCTTACTATTTCCCACTTCTTTCATAAGATTCCCTGCACTCTGCCCAAAGGTTGGCCACATAATTCTCAGCATCTGCTTTAATACCCTGCAGGGTAGAGCCTTTCAGAGGCCCTCTGTGGTAGGCTCCTGTTCTGTTCCCTGTTTTCCCCTTCTTCTAATGTCTATCCTTTATGCCTTTCTGAATGGGGATTGAGCATTGTAGGCAGAGTCCTCTCTCTTGATTAGTTTTTTTAGGTGTACAGATTTTAGTAGGGTTATCCTCCTATATTATATGTCTAATATCCACTTATAAGTGAGTATACACCCTGCATGTCTTTCTGCTTCTGGGATACCTCACTCAGGACGATCTTTTCCAGTTCCCACCATTTATCTACAAATTTCATGATTTCCTTGTTTTTTATTGCTGAGTAATATTCCATTTTGTAGCGCTTTCTCAAGATCCAGCTATACCACTCCTGGGCATATATCCAAAAGATGCTCAAGTACACAATAAGGACATTTGCTCAACCATGTTTGTAGGAGCTTTATTTGTAATAGCCAGAAGCTGGAAACAACCAAGATGTCCCTCAACTGAGGAATGGATACAGTTCACTGTCTTTTAAAGAAGCGTTGGAACCAGTAGCCAACGGCAGTTTGAGTGAATGACTAGCACACAGACACCACCATTGTATTATAAACCCGGATGCATTGTTCTATACAATTTTTTTTTCTTGAAATCCCAATCATCTGGCTTTTGATTTTGAATTTCTACCGAAATGTTGTAGGTCATTTAAAAAATATTATTTAATAATTATGTCAATAAAACCACATTGTGTTGTAGATCTTAAAGGATACACATCATTATGGAGGTGATTTGACAAAGCGCTCATGTTTACTGCTCTCAAAAATACAAAAATAAGCTTTTGCTTACCTAAAAATGTAAAGTTGATGGCTGCTCAAAATGTCTGAGAAATAAAAACCATAAAACTAAAATAAAAACTTGTTAAACTTTTATTGTTTTGATTTCTTATTATTCATGTACTAGGATTCCCATGAATTTAGTGGAACGAGCAGTTTGGCTATTGACAACATTAAAGAATTACAGATGCAAGATTTGATGCCAGTATTACAACTTTCTAAGTTCAAGAACAGCAATGCATTTTAGCATTTGCCCCAAAGTTCTTGTTCTGTGGATTTTCCAACTCTGTAAACTATTATGAAGTATTGTTCTTGTGCAAAGTAACTTTAATCCATTTTCCCTACTCAAGGGGAGGGAATAGAACCAGCTACTGGAGAAATTATTTCTGGAAGGTATGTGAAACAAAGAGACACATCACCTTTCTACCCAGGACTTTGTTTTGATGTACAATTGTAGATGGGCTACAAAGCAGGGCTTCCGGGCATGTAACTATCAGACCCTTATAAAAGGGATAATAATGTCACTTTCCACAAAATGTCAACACAGAATGGAAAAAAAAGCATGATAGGTTAAGCATGATTTGAACCAAAACTGAGACTCAAGAACGAGAACTCGGAGAGCTAACTGCCCAAGCCCCTTGGTGAAGAGCTATGGGACTCACCGCACAGGAGACAACGGGAGAACGCAGAGCTTGCGCAGCCCAGCGCTGATATGCCATTTTCTTTCTACTACGCCGAGGCAATCACTAAGCATTAGCTGCCATCAACCATTTCATCAAGGCATCTGCTCCTTACTCCCGTACGCTTTCTCTGCCTTTGAAAACATAAGAAGCCATGTTCAGCGCTGCCCATCTCTCCCTCTTTGTAAGCATGGCTACCGTGCACAGCAGCGTCCATTCGATTCTGGACACTCGTCCCATCTTCTCTGTGGTACCAAATTCTACAGTTTCACTTTTATATATGTATAGATGCAAAGCATACGCGTATGTGCAGTACAGGCAGCAAACCATGTGCTAAGTGTGTATATTACACACATGTATGTGATAGCACAGGGTGCGGGATGTCTCAGAGTGTGTCCTCAAGGCTTCACTTACGTTTTTCTCATGGATAAGGGAGGGAGAGATACTGTGTATTTTGGGATCTTGTTCTAAGCCAATTTTCCTTTTGAATTCTCAAGTTATAAGGATCTTCCTGACTCTCCAGGAACTTTCAAGAGCCAAACATATTGAACTGTAACAACTTCTCAAAGTGGGATACATTTAAAATGTGAGATTATTTCATGAGGGTCTTCTGTTGGGAGGTGCAAGTACGTAGGAAAAGATTCCGTGACGAAAGGTATGCTTTTCCTGAAAACAATTCTCATAACATGAATTTTAAGGATGATCATGTCATAGGTATTTTAAGAATGAGGTATTTCTATTTCTTTATAGAGCATCTTGAAGGACTATGTTCTAAGGACTTCACAGTCTTATAATAAGAAGGTGGAGACCAGGCAAACCCTTAGATTTTAGGTTGTATCCTCAAGACCGTGAGTGATCCCATAGGTGTTTCATGGAACTTAGGAATCTGAATTATCAGGCTTCCTGAAGATCAATCTGAGCAGGAATAAGGCAGGATTTTTGCTAAGTTGCAGATTCTGATGCCGAAGAAGTGTAGTACAGAGCCCTGTGGCTGGCTTCTGCATTTCTCACAGGGTCGGGCAGAGCAGTTGCTGCTGACCCACACCCCACACTCTGAGCGCATCCGTGCACGAATCTGTCCATCCAGTTACATCCAGTTCTGCTACTGTCACAAATGGCACAAATGTCTTCCAGTGTTCGTGTCACTTTCAATTCATGAATAAGTGCTGCCTTATTGGTCACAATTAAAGTCTGATTTATAATTTTCTTCATTGCGTATTCTCCTCTTTTGAGAGGTATGACACAGCAAATATTAGAATTTACCAGGTGTTCTTGATCTAATCTTGGATACTGACGCAGAGTGTATTGAGCACAGGAGCAGAAGAAGTATTGTTGTATTTGGTACTTCACTACTTGTGGTTCTGCAGAGATACAGAAGCATGGGGACACAGACGGAGCGATAGTTAGATAGCATTCTGTATCTTTGTCTGTCTCGCCATCTTTCTGATTCTCTCTGTGTCTGTCTTTCTCTCTCCATCTCTTTCTCTCTGTGAGTGTAATGATAATTATCTCATTCAGTTGTAAAGGCAGAGAAGTTCCATGCTTCCATCTATATCCTGGAGACTCAGGATGGCTAGGTGGTATAATCCAGTCTGAGTTCAAAGATTTCAGAATGGGGAGAATGGGTACCAATGGTTTGAGTCCTAACCTGAAGGCACAAGAATCAGGAAGACTGATCCAAGGGAAAGAGAAGATGGACGTCCTAGGTCAAGCAGGGAAGACAGTGCATTCATCTTCTCCTTTTCTTTTGTTCTGATTAGACTATCAGTGGTTTGGATGGTGCCTGTTTATATTGGCAAAGGCACCATCCTTACTTAGACATTTAAATGCTAATCTCTTCTAGAGATACCTCAAAGTCATACCGAGAAGTAGCGCTTTACCATATATCTGGTCATCTTTAAGCCCAAACAAGTTGACACATGGAACTAACTATCACAACGTTGTTGTCATACATTTGACTTCTATTATACATATGCTGTAAACCACGAAAAGGTCAGATGTTGGTGGGTGCCCTGATGGGGACATGAGACACTGAGGCTTTCATGGCTGCATTGGCTCAGCGGATTCATACCCAAGTCTGAGTGGTGTGAAGTTTTGCCTTGAGAGCTTCTTATTAGTTCTTTATATGCTGGCCTTTTGTGCTAGCATACATTCTGATTGCCTATTCTAGGTTACAAGGCTGTCTCACAAAGGCTATGAGAATATTACAGAGCTGTGCGTGCATACTGAGTAAACCACATTGTCTTTTCTTTGTTTATTTTTCTCTTGTCCTCTCCCTGGGAAGTTTTAACCCCACATTAGGGTTTTTGCATGTAATATTAAATTTCTTTTGAAAGAAATTAAGGAATGGGAAGGCTAATGTACTTATCCAAATATCTTTTCCTTTTGACTTGCTTCCCCAAGTATATTCACGTGCCTACCAGACACTGTATTTCTAGCAGTGCAGAGCTGCTGAATTCCTCTACTTCCAGTTATCTGAAGATGTCAACTTCATATTCATTTTTCCCTTTAAAAGATAATAGTTTATGGCAATTGAAGAAAAAGGAAGGAAGACAGAAAGGAAACAAAAGGAAAAGAGAGAAAGAAAGAAAAGGGAAAAAAAAAACCCAAAACCAAAAGCCCACAGAAGGCAGGTAACCTGGGTGTTTTTCAGTGGCGTGTGTGGTTGGTTGCTTCTGTCTCAGCAACGGGATGTTATCATGGAAGTAATTGGTGCGCTGTTATTGTTCTTGAGATCATTGATTTTCATTTCTCCTCACTTTGATATCTTCAGGAACATCATGCTTTCATGCTTTTATAAGATGTCTTACCTTATGTTAAGCCTATCCATGGTTAGATTGTTTTAATTTCAGATCTTATGTGGGAGTGACACAGAATTTTGCTTTAGTCATTAAAAACACAGTTTCATTGCTTTCCAAAATATCTCATCTTTATTACATCCACTTTACTGTAAATATATTCATAAATGTCTTACAGTCTTCTAGGGCTCTCATATTTTTATTAAATGTCAGGTCAGTTAGTAAATATGGCGTGTTGTAGCCTTGCTCTGTTTTTTTTTTTTAAGCTATTTTATTGGAATCTTATCTCTACCACCCTTCTCCACTCCCCTCCCCTCCAATCCCACAATGCTAGGCTGTTGAGAAAGAAGGTTAGAGGGGTAAGCAAATGTAGACCTCTTTAGACCACTTCCTGCTGGTTAGGGTAGTCTGGCTCCTAGGGGCAAGTCCGATCTTCTTTGTCCGAATAGCCAGCAATTCAGCAAACCAACAAATCAGCAAATCAGCAATAGTAATCCAGCAATAGTAAACACAGCGGCAGGAACCAAGAGCAGCAGGAACCAAGAGCAGCAGGAACCAAGAGCAGCAGGGACTGGCAGCGGTGGGAGCAGCAGCTTCCACAGGACCACACAGGGCTCTCCCGTTTATGCCATCTCAAGAGTTCCCTGAATTAAACGAATATGCAGCTGACACAAATCATGTCCTCGACAGAGCACGAAAGACATTATAGTCAGCTGCTGTGGACAAATGAAGCAGCCTCATGTTCCACACCTGGGATTAAAACAAAGCCATATTCATATAACATAACTGGGTTTTTAAAGGAACCAAAATTCTCACTACAGTGTGCATTCTCCTACTTGATATCCAGCCTAATGCTACTGTACCTTGTGTACAATAAATGGGAAATAGGGGAAATGGGGGAAAGTGTTTTGTTGCATTTTACTTAGTTCCCAACACACCCATTCTCCTGCAAATATGAGAATGGCTCCTTCAGATTTCTCCTAGAGCAGACCTGCGCTGGATTCCAGGCTTCGGTACCCTGTGAGGAACCCAGCTCTAAGGCTCGCTGTCACCTCTGATTTTGAAGTTATCAGTATCTGGACAAGTAGAAGGTGGGGTTTGTCTTTGGCAGGGCACAAGGTATGAGTGCACGATGCCCTGGTCTCCAGTCCTTTCTTGACTGATTTCCTCTGCAAAACTCAAAGTACGGTTAGGGGTGTGAGGAGAAAGATTGTCTCAGATGTTTGTATTTGGATGTCTTCTGTGTCCATTCTGCGAGCCCAGACTATCTTCGGTCCTACAGAGCCTCTACCCATGGCCACTTCTCATTACGTCCTGAAGGTAATCTCTGTTCCCAAGGATGGAAATTTTTAGAATTCTTTTCTCAGCCATAGAATATTCATTTCTCAGAAGTTTGGGTAATTCTTCCATTTAGCCTCTGCTCTTCATTAGCTCAACTGATAAGACGTTTAAAAACAAATGTTTTCCCAGGTCATATTGTCATGATGAGAACAAAGATCTTCAAATTTCTCAGTTCCACAAAACAAATGCTATCCTATTTGATGTATTTAATATGACCAAGCCTATAGCACATTTAGTCACAAAGTAAATACTTCATCAGCAAAGTTTTTGACTGCAGTAGAAGACAAGTCCCACCCAATGCCTTGGCTTTAGTGCATGTTTCAAGCTTTTTTTGAACCATACTAAATGTTCTTGGGCTATGTTTGCCATCTATTTTCACGGTTAATTTTGTGAGTGCTATATGAGTCCTCTAATGAAGATAGTTTCTGATAAAATCTTAACATCATCCCAGAAAATGTTTTCTTTGATTTTGTTCACCTTATACCAACATCCTTTGCTTTATTTATTATTATTATTATTATTATTATGCTATTCGTGTCTCTGTGTGTGTGTGTGTGTGTGTGTGTGTAGGTTTGTACACGTGAGTGCAGGTATCCGGAGAGTCAAAAGAAGTATTGCACATGGGTGATGGGAGCCAAAGTTAGATGCTTTGCAAGAATAGTAAATGTTTTTAATTGCTATGCCACCTTTTTTTTCTTACCTTTTTTATGCAACAAAAATAATCACTGTATCAGAGATCAAACTTGATATCAACATCACCTCAGGTTTGACCATTTCTTGATTTTGGAGAAAAAGATAAATATTTCTTTTCACATAAGATTTCTGTCAGAAAGAACTATCCTTAACAATATTCAAATTCATTCATAATTGCTCTCTTGGATGCTTGCTTGCAGTGATTAGATATAACCTTAAATTTGAAACCTCTATTGTTATCTCCTGAAAGAATTTATAGTCCTGTTACAGTATACATTGAATGAAATTTAAACCTAGGATTGCAGTTAATTTAAAATAGATTCATGACATTGCTGTTTGAATTGTACTCATCATTGTTATCTTACATTTAAATTGACTACTTATGTTAATATCATTCATCTTTTTGCATAATAGGGAAAAGAATTTAAAATGGAAATCAATCGCAAGGATGTATTTTAATGACAACTGCTGCCATCAACACACCGCATGAGTTCTCTCTGACCATGAGAAGGATGTGCAGTTTCCTGTTCTCTCTTCCCCCTGGTCCTCCTCTAACCTATGAACAGGATGGGCCATTGTTGCTTCTGAGGCATCTTCATAACCTGTGTCTCAGGCGGCTAAGGGTGAGACAGAAAGTAGAGAGAGCAAGACAGAGGGGGTTGAGCTTTGCTGCTACACAGAATGGGACTCAGCATGATAGCAAACTCTTCTTAACTTAAAAAAAATATCATTCCAATTTGTTTTTTCTCCCCGTGAAATTTGCTTATGTGTTACTTTCTAAGAAAAGGACCATGAGGGTTTCTGAATGTTGGCGACTTTCGTTTTGCAGCTTGTCCCTACCATACTCTAACCTTTGTTACAAATGAATCATCTTGTTTCTGTCACTGTTAGAAGACATTGCAAAGAATTCAAGTTTCTCAACAGTTGCCAATTTCCATTTAACACTCATTTTAGAAATATCTGTATACACCAGGCTAAATGCAAATTATATAAGTTGAGAGATTCTCTCCAAGAGAACTATATACTCTCTTTATATATATTTCATATCTTTTTTTGACAGAACTTTTTTTTTGTCTACACATACTAAGGCAAGATCCTGGTAGGACAGGAATTATAATTTTTATTGATTATAATTAATAAATAAGTATTATAGGGCACTTATATATAACAAAATATAATTATTTTTTATATAGCACTGGAAGATATACTCTTGTTTTGTTAGGAATTACATTAAGCAATTAGTAAGTGGTTTTAAAAACCTGTTTGTTTTTTTTTAAAGCCAGAAATAAGACTTAGACATCAGTTTATTTCTCTCATAGCGAAAGAAAGCCTTGAAATTAGGCAGTGGGACCTGGATATGAGAAGTTTGTAATCATTAGACATTAGGCTTCTTAGCTTTGTATTGTACTATCTTAGGGCATAACTTCAAACTTCAGGGTTATCACATATCCCAAGAGAATTTTTGAGGTACCAACCATTATGTATAAGAAATAAGATAGGGAAGGAACAAAAGGGATTTTGTGGCAGCTCAGTCAACTTTCATTGCACAGAAGTTCCACAGAACATGTCCTATAATATCATGGCCATAATGCAGCTGTAAACTCAGAGTAGCTACAAAGCAAGTGTGGAAAAATCATCTTCTATCTTGATATACTATGCAATTATCCAATATAATCATTCTGTGATCTGTTGCTTCAGGAGAAGAGAGACTAGACAGTAGTATAATTTCCAATCTTTGCCATATCCATAAAAGCTTAAAAACAGAACATTGTGTGGGGGTCATTTTAGACATCACTTGCGCGTACATTGCATTTGAACATATGCAGCACCCACATAGCACTGTTCTGCTTTAAAATGTCTAAAGAAGAAAATTTCCAGGGATATTCAGAGAAGGGCCAATGGGAGAGTAGAAAACACAATTTCTGAGTAATAGTAATGTCTAGTTATCATCAAGAATGCTAAAAGCTAGAGTCTAGAATTATTACCAAAAGACGGAAGACACCAAGTGTTGGCAAGGATGGGGGAGGGGCAAAAGGAACCTTGATGTAACTTTGGTGAAGACATAGTTTGATTTAGCCATTAAGAAAAATGGAGATTTCTCAAAAAATAAAAATAAAAATAGAGCTTCCACGGGGCTCAGTGATTCTGTTTCCTGTCCCCCATTAAAGTATAGAAATGTCTACACTAACATGCTTATTGTAGCCATGTTTACAAGAACCGACATACAGAATCAACCAAGTGTTGATGGAATGAACCAATGGAATGAACGGAGAAAATGTGGTATTTTTTTTTAACATAATGGAATATTGTAAAGCTTTTTAAAAGAAGATCCTATTATTTGTGACAATACATGTTAATCTGGAAAGTGCTATGTTAAATGAAATAAGCCAGGCACAGAAGGATAAGTACTACATCATCTTTCACATGTAGAACCTATATACTTTGAGTTTGTAGAAGCAGAGAGTAGAGTGATAACTTCCAGGGCTTTATTGGGAGAAAGAGTGAGAAGGTAGTCAAAGAGTTAACAGTCCCACAAATGGATGTGTGTATCTAGCATTCTAAGAACACAGTGTGGTAACAATGCTGATAACATCACCATGTTACTGTATGCTTGGTATTTGCCAACAGAGTAGCTAATAATTGTTCTCATCACAAAAGGTAGCTGTAAGGTGATTGATACATTAATTAGCTTGATCTAATTAGTTTACAATCTCAACAGAAAAAAATTCTATCACATTATATGGCTTAAGCATGCATGATTTTAAAATTGCAAATTATATATGCCAATACATTGGGAGAGGAACCCTCTCAAACAAAAATAGCCTCATTTTTTGGGTTTTTCCACAAGTGCTTATTTCATCTAGATATTTATATTTGGAAAACAAGCTATAGTGCACACACGAACACACGAAGAGTAAAAAAAGAGGACTCATTTAGTTTTGAGACCCAGGAACAGATTTTACTTAAATTGACACTGCCCATTGATGAAAGGCTTTGCCTCTGAATACACAAAATTTCCCATCACTGGAGAAGTTCAAAAAAGATTCTGCTTCTTGAAAGTTTTCCAGAGAAGTAATTAGAAGTATTTGCAAAGACAGATGATCAAAACCCTAGTATTTAAAATATCAGAAAGCATTGCACAACGTAGTTCCTCAGCAAAATGGGACTGTTTGGATAAATTGTGGCTGATCCATGTAGTCTTCAGGCTATATAAAGTATTTATTGTCAGAGAAAGAGATTCTGGACAGAGTAGATTAAACAAATGAGGACAAATCTTGCAGGTGTGATTTTGTGCATCTATGATTAGCTTGTGCCATGGGCTGATGGTGAGGTTGAGGGGCATTTTCTTCTTTGGGGGGACAGTATGACAGATATAAAAATTATCCATATATTTATCAAAGAAAATATTCAGTACATTGAAGGAGAAGAAAAGCCTGGTGATCATTTGTCAGGACCAAGTTAAAGAGATCGATTAGGTCAGGGTTGATAGACCTTTTCAGTTTCTCCCAGCTCTGACTTTAAAAAGCTTAAATGTGTGCGTGTGGCTAAGTGCACTGGATGATTGGCTCACGTGACTGCTAATCTTGATTGTCAAACTGACACCTGAGAAGGATAAACTCAGCTGAGGAACTGCCACTGCAAGATTGGCCTGTGTGCAGGTAAGCATTGGTTCTCACTGACCAGCCCACTGTGGGTGCTGTCCTCACTGGGCAGATAGGCCTGAGCTATATGAAAAAGGACAACTGAAGGCGATCCCGGGAGCAGGTCAGCAAACATCCGCCCTTCTGTGGTTTCTGCTTCAGGTTCCCTCCACGATGGCTTGTGACCTGGAAGTGTAAGTCAAACGCAGCCTTCCCTCCCACGTTGCTGGTGGTTGTAGCGTTTATCCTGGCAGCAGAGAGCGAACGAGAACACCACACGAGTGATCCAGGTGCTGCCAGTAAGCAAGTGGAGAGCTCCTGGTGCTGGGGCCGCGGGGAAGCCTCAGGCCTGCCCAGCCGCAGCCTGCGACCCGCTCTGCAGCCCCGGGCAGGATGGCTGACAGCGCGCCTCCTTTCGTTTGTCAGGGCGTTATTGTTCCAGGCTTCTTTCTCCTTCAGAAACTCGAAAGTCCGCACTTAAAAATCATACTGGTTGGAAAGGGACCTGCTAAAGTCGTTCTCAGCCAGCGCTGAATGGGGGCCCTGGCAGGAGAGAGGGCAGCCTACACCCTCCTGACGTTAGACAGGCCAGGGCAGCAACAGTGACGGCAGCGGGAGTTTGGAAAACCCGTTCTCTTTTAGCCGGCTTAGCGGTTTGTGCTGTAACCTGTGCTCCGTGCTTCCCCACCTGTCCAGAAGTCAGTGCGTCACCCTGGGCACCCTCACTCTGCCCGGAGTGCCGTTCTGCAGATGAGGCCGCCGCTGTGTACTCCAGCCCCTTCCTCTTGACCCCGACTACAGGCCTAGCCGGGTTCAGACCCACAGAGCTCAAAGTTAGGGGGCTAAGTCCACCTTAATATTCAGTCTGTATGGAAATCCTCCCCCATCTACCCACTCCTACCTGCAAACAGAAAAGACTTAAAATCGTTAGATACCTAAGAAAGTGTAGCAACAGGCTAGTGAGACTGTTTAACAGCTATTGTTTTAAATGTGATCCGACCAGCGTAAGAGATCCTCAAGTCGAAGCAAGTACGCCACATAGGGTTATTTTGAGATGGGGACAAATGTTACATTATTGAAGAATTTTAATGACGTGAGCCCCTTTGTTATTTATTTTCTCCCAAATGCTAATAAACAGCCCCAGTGATAATTACTGGTTTTCTGTATTTATGGAAAACTGGCATTTCATAAATATCAAAATGTGATGCTATCTACTTATGTGCCGGGTTTCTATGAATATATAAATTTTGTAATTATGTCTAGAAATACAAGTTAATTTTTTTGTAAGTCAAGAAGGAGAATGATAAATCTGTTAAAGCGGTGGCGTCTTCAGCACTATTTCCATTGTGCTTTGTAAGAGTTTATTTAAAATGAAGCCATGAAGTATCATCAGAAATGTAGGAGGCAGATTTTTTATAAAAGCTAGCAAGATGGTCATCAAAACTCAGTCAACATAGAGCCGTTTGACAGGGATGTACACAAAGCTTTCTCAAAAGACCAGAAGGTTAAAAATATGCTCTCATTCCCAAATAATCAATGCTAAAGGCTAACCAGTGTGCAGGGGTTATACTAATTCAAACTAGGAGAAGATTTCATTTTAAAAGGAAGTTTTAGCTTATTTTGAATCCAGGAAAAAGACATTCTAACTTGACATGTTTACTATTAAAATGTATTCTCTTGGATAGGATTGGCAGAAACTCCTCTATTAATATTTATTTTTAGAACTTTAATCCATTTCATGGCTCAGTAGAGAATTAATATTTAGCAAATGCGTGATCATCTTTTTTGTCTTATGGCTCAAATTCACCCAAGTCTTTCCTGCATGGATTTTATTTTTGTTCTGAGTTTTAGAATACACCACATTTCCCTCAAAATGTACTAAAAATCTTTCTCATGGGATACAACTTTTATTTTGTTTTCAAAATTAAGTCATACTAACTTGAAAATTTTTAGGAGCAAAGAGATGTGGCTAGAAGGAACTTAATCTCCTAAAGTACATTGAGACTGGCCAATAGTAAACTAATTCCAGATCATAACAGATTTAAAAAAGGCTTGGAAGGATCTAGACCTTAATTGAGTAGTATTAAATTTTTCTGTAATCATGAGGGCGGGTATCACCACAGGAAACTGACCTTTCTCAGGTTGTTTCGGTGTAGCATTGGCACTTGTCCCGGCAAGGGTGGGTTTCGTGGTGACAGAGCTTAGCTGCAGTAGTCAGGAGCCCCACTGATCTGAGAAAACACCCTCGCGGTTGTGAATCTCGGGAGCAATTGGGTAGCACGCCAATGTCACATCTCAAGGGCACTCTAGCCAGCAGGCGCGGGCACACGTGTGCCCCACAGCCTCTCCAGGTGGAGGCTGAGCCCCAACCGACCGGCTGGCTCGACAGGAATCCAGCATCCGCTCATCACAATCAGAGAACTTTGTGCTGTTCCTTATTAAGGAACTAGCCGTAGTCATTAGCGTGCTGGAAGAAAATCACACACTGCCCAAGGGGAGCTGCACACACCACAGAGGGCAGCTTTGCTAGGCCCCGTTCTCTGGGGCTAGAAGCTGAGCAAGAAAGATACCAGCTACAGCTTTGGGCTTTGGAATTTTTTAAAAATTATTGTTTGACAGTTACATACAAGCAGGTTACACGTTTTGAGCAAATCTGATTCTCACTCCTTGCCCTCTGACTCCTTCTGCATTCCCACCACCACTTTTCCTCCTGATCCACATATGCTTTTTAAACCCAGTGTGTGCACGGGAACAGGGCCATCCAGGGGCCATCCATGGCCCATCAGGGGCTGCATCAGAATTTTCAAGGCAAACTGATTTGATGGCTTCCAGGAGACACCCAAGCATCAGGCAGGCATTGACTGAGCCTCAGAAGACAGTGCACAATACTTTACCAGCTCTGTTGTCAATAGTCACAGTATTCAGACTCCAGAATACGGGGTTGCACCCAAGCGAAGAGAAGCTCTAACTCAGTGTATGTGAGAGTGGCCTGGCAGGCACGGAATTTCATTTAGATGACTCCCTGAATCCCAACTAACATGCTGGTAAGGCAGTGCTTTCTTTTCTTTGAGGGTGTTTTCCCCCCTTAGAATTCATGTCCATCATTTTCTCCAGCACACAGACTTTAGTGATGAGCTCCAGCATTTTGAGTGTGATTTGCAAGGGTGTTCTTGAAGGAACAAGGTAGCCTCTTCACTTAAGAACTCCAAAAGAAGCCCAAACTTCTAACACGGTGTAGGAGCTACTCGGCAGAGTATCATAGGCTAGGAAAGGTGGGGCTTCTACCTGTATCCCTGGCACTCAGGAGATCGAGGCGAGGCAAAAGATGAAAAGTTTGAGGCCAGCCAGCCTGGGATGGCCAGTGAAAAATCTGTCTTGAGCTTCCCAGGAATCTGTGAGGGCGACCCTAGCTAAGAATCCTATCAGTGGGAGATACAGAGCCTGAACTGTCTCTCTCCTATAACTAAGCAAGACTTCTAATGGAGCAACTGGGACACTGACCCAGCCACTAAACCTTTGACAGCAGGTGTGTGGTAAAAGCTGGAGCAGAAACTGAAGGAATGGCCAACCAATGACTGCCCATCTTGAGACCCACCCCATGAGAGGAGCCCAACCCTGGCACTATTAATGGTATTCTGCTATACTTGCAGGCATCTGGGAGGCTTTGTCCACCAACTGATGGAAACAGATGCTGAGTCCCACAGCCAAACATTGTGCAAACCTTGGGGAATCCTGTAGAAGAAGGAGAGGAAGGTCTGAAGAAGCCAGAGGGGTCAAGGACACCACAAAAAACCTACAGAATCAACTAAAATGGGCTCGTAAGGGCTCCAAGAGACTGAGCCACTTACCAGAAAGCATGCATGGGACTGCCCTCTGCACGCACATAACAGTTGTGCAACTGGGTCTTCATGTGGGACTCTCACAGTGGGAGCAGGATTTGTCTCTGGCTCTGTCGCCTGCCTTTGAATCCCCTTCCCCTAACTGGGCTGTCTTTCTAGCCTCAATAAGAGAAGATGCAACTTGATATGCCAAGGCTGGTTGATATCCACGGGCCTTCCCTTTCCTCAGGGGAAAGGGAGGAGTGGGGGGGGTGAAGAGAGAGAGAGAGACAGGAAGGAGGGGAAGCTATGATGGGAATGTAAAGTAAATAAATAATATTAATAATAAAATAAATAACAATCAGGTAATATTATTGAAAGAACTCTCTTCCTCTAAAAACAAATTGTGGTCAGAAGTTCTCCATAGTATGCCAAATGTTCCGGTTATTATTTTAATATCTTATTTCTGGGAGTGTCAGTATGATTGCAGACAGGTTTCATGTGGTTTATAAAATAAACACCTCTAATAAACATCTTTGTTGGCTGATAGATGTCTTCACAAACAGTTTCTAAGTGGTTCAGGTGACTGTTTCACCTCTCTCTCAGGGAAGCCCTCAGGAGCCACCTCTGCGGGTTTCACGGCTATGAAAATATTGATTCTCTGGTTGGCATTCCAATGGAATCCACTAAGCTTCTTGAAGGTAATGATGCTGGTTTTCTAATCCTGAAAATTTATGGGGCTGCACGTAAGTGAGATGTCAACTTTTGAACCTATATTCATGTATGGATTTTTATCTCAGCTTGCCCTTAAAGCTGAATATCACTAGATAACCCAGAGTATTGACTGAATCTAAATGACAAGTTCTCAGGAAGAAGTATAAGGCTCATTTCTCTTCATCGACTGTGATTCCAAGTGGGCACCGTGAGTATGCAGGGCTTGAATAACAATAATAATGGCTACCAACATTTACTAGGCACATTACAGACTAGCTCTTAATGCTCTAACAACTACCTGAGTTAAGCTGTTTTAACAGATTAAAAAAATAATACTTAGAAAAGCATAAGTCAAGAAACATGCCCATGTTCAAAGAACTGGCCAGGGGGCAGACTTGATGCTTAAACCACGGCATCTTTTATTAGGAGCTTAAGTTCTTCAACTTGTGCTCGTGTTCTCACTGGTTAGCTCTTTCATAAAACAGGATCTTCCCTGTCCAAACATCTTCAAAGACCAACTCATCCATTTTAACCAAACATCCACTCATTTGTGTCCTGCATGCTGCTGCAAGAATCTAGCTAGGCCTTGTCACAAGAAACAGGGTTGATGGGCCTTTCGTCTCTGGTTCATTAGGAGCGGCGGTTTGTTTGCTTGTTTTTGAGTTCTGCTTTCAAAAAGCACAAACAGGACAGGATGCCAATAGGCTTTCCAGGTGCCAACCCTATCAGGCCAGGAACCATATTCTCTGAACTTGTTAGAGATTTCTAAATTCTATAATTCTCCATGTTTCATAGTTTCAGTGTTCCTTATTTTTCCGTTATTATTGGCAGTAAATAAAATAAATAATAAAATGTAAATATAAATGTTTAGATCTGCTAACGGGCTGGAGTGTGTTCATATCCACTGAGCCACATTGCCAGGCCGGAAATAGTGACTTTCTAATTGCAGATGTGTATATGTGTAAGTGGAAGTTATCCTTCTCCTTCCAATCAGCATAGTTGATTGGAGAAAGCAGGCAACAGGATGATCCCTGCCAGCTGACTCTCCTTATTCAAAGAGAAACTTGTAAAATGACACCACAATGCAGCTGTGGATTCACAGGTATAGAAGAAATAGCAAAAACAGATGCAAAGCTAGGCAACAAAATCACAACAGTGGAGTACAAAAGGAACTTTAAAATTGAAATATTTGATTTATAACTAGAAATATGAACATGTTTTATGTGGTAGAATATGGAAGTATATTTAATTTTTAAATAAAATTTATTAAAATTATTTTTTATAAAATGAATTGAAATAAAAATAGAGGAAAGGAAGATGAAAAAGTTTTTTCAAAAATAAATGATATATCAGTCTAGGTTGGGCAATCTGCCCTGTTATTCTTTTAAACTTACTCAGGGATAGTTTAAATGACTGAAAACTTCTGAGTATATTAGATTGTTTTCTGGTTATAAATTGCGAGTTGGGTTTGCACAGGGTAAGTTCAGTATTTTTGACAGAAAAGGATATATATTAAATGGTGATATAATAAATATTCTATTTAATACATTTAATCTTATTTCCCTTATTTAATCTTCTTTATAGAATCTTCTTTTTAGATAATATATGATTTTTAAATTTTAAAGGTCATGCTGTATCCAGTAAGAGTCACAGTACAAAATCATACAGTAAAACTCGTCTTTCCCATTCTTGAGTTGCCGTGCAGTTCCCCTTAGCATTTTCTAATCTTGAGCAGAGAGTAGACACGCACGCATGTCCCACAGACACACACCGTACCATTTCTCTACATGTTCTTGATCTTTTTTATTTCATCAAACAGATAGAACATTTCCACAAGTTCAAGGCTAGTTATAGTTTGTTTTGGGGAATATAGTGAGACTCACCACCTATTGTAAATGGCAACTTGTCAGTTGACAGGTGCAGCTCTTGTATTTGAAAGCTACTTGGTGTTCTAATTGCTTGGATATTTTCAAACTAGTCAGCAGTTAATTCTCAGTCTCTTGCCAAGAAAACAACTCAGTAAATAGTATCCTGTACCCGTGCATACACACATGAGATACACAGAAGTACCCCCCCCCTTAATCACATGCTAGTGTGGTCTCCAGGGCTTCATTCTTGGGGTGTGACAGTAAGTTTCCTGAGAACTGGTGGCCTTGGTGCCTTTGCAGGTCTTTTTGACTTGTAGATGTTGAAGAATTCTGTGCTGCTTTTACATTCATGCAAAAGGCTTTGCCCTTTCGTTTAAATCCCAGTGGAAACACCAGCAGAATTTAGGAAAGGTCACACTGGGAAAGGTAGGACCAGCATCACGAACACTGATCAAACTCTACCAACTACTGCATTTTCACAGCCAGTAGTTCAGAAGTACATGGTAGAAAGTTGGGAGATATTTTTCTTTTACTCCGTTTTCAGTATCTTCTAGACACACAGACACACACACACAGACACACACACACACACACACACACACAAGCAAAAAAAAAATTCCAAACAAGCAACCAAATAAATTATAAAGCCAATCCAAGGAATAATCCTTAATCAGTCTTGAGGCCTGAGAATGTCCCTTAACCTACAACAAGGGGTTATAAGGGAAGAAGAGCCCTCTTGGAGGACTGTGAGTCGTGATGCTTCACCTGCTGAGAGAGTCTTTAACGTTCACAGAGCTCTAGCAAGTCTATGGGCAACAATAGTTTTAAATTTCAGCAGCAGTTTTAAGCTTCACACTCACAGGGATACAAAGAGAACTTTGTTACATATATGTGTATATATATTAGACGCACATGCACACACACACATATATCAGACTGGTATATATATGTTACATAGATGCATAGAGATGATACAGAGATAGATGATATAGATACAGCTATATCCATGGGCAGAACAGACTGGTGTATAACTCTAGATACTCCTGGCTTCTGCTCCCCAAGTGCTGGAGTTACAGCATGTGCTACCATGCTTAGCACAAAAACGGAAATTTGTATCGAGCTGCTCTTCTCCCCAAGTCACCATTTCTGATCAAAGATGGGCCTAGCTACCCTTCAAGACAAAGTAAAGTCAGTTACAGTCAGTATTGTGCACACCTCTCTGGAGAGACCCCTTAGGTTTCCACTGTGCACTTTGGTATTTAAATAACCATCTGTTTTTCATGACTTTAAATGCTTTCTTTATTTTTATACACTTGAAGAAAAGGAGAACAAATCATTTTTAGAACACCTAAACATTCTGTAAAAGTCCAGTTGTAATGGACACTAAAAAACCTTTCTATGGGTCAGCAAGACGGATCAGAGGAGGTTCTAGCTTCATTTCTGTCGCGGTGCATGGAATACCTTGACAACAATCGACCTGGGGAGAAAGGGATTATAGCTCACAGGTCGAGGCCAGGCAGGGTCTTCAGGCATCAATTTGGACAATCCAGACAGTTCCTCATAGATATGCCCACAGGCCTACAGGACCAAACAAGTCCTCACTGGGACCCTCCTCCCAGGCCACTCTGGGTGGTGTCAAGCTAGCAATTAAGATTAACGATCTCAGAGGGTAGGGGAGCCTGCTGCCAAGCCTGACAGGCAGACTAACATCCGGAGAGCCCACATGGCGGGAGAGGCCTGACTTCTACACGCTGTCCTCTGAACCCCGCAACTGTGCGGTAGGGTGCATGCCCCCAGTACACAAATAAAACAGACAGAAAAGCTTCGCTGGAGCACACTCACGCCCATTCAGGTTATGTGTTATCTCATTGTTTCCGCACTACAGTGGAACGACGGAACGGTTGTTGAGGTGGTTTGGATAGGAACGACCCGCAGAGGCTCATATATCTGAGTGCTTGGTCATTAGGAAGTGGTATTACTTGACAGGAATTAGGAGGTGAGGTCTTGTTGGAGGAAGTGTGCCGCTGGGGGTGGGCTTTGGAGTTTGAAATGCTCAAGCCAGGCCCAGTGTCTTTCTTCCTGCTGCCTGCGGATCTGATGTGGAGCTCTCAGCTTCTTCTCCAGCATCACGTCTGCCTGCACGCTGCCAGCCTTTCTCCCATGATGACAATGGACTAAGCCTCTGAACCATAAGCCAGCTCCAATTAAATGTTTTCCTTAAAAGAGTTGCTGTGGTCATGGTGTCTCTTCACAGCAATAGAAACCCTGACTAAGGCAGTTGTAGAGATAATATTTTGCAAAGTCAAAAATATTTACAAGCTTGCCCTTTCTATTAAAAGGTTTGCCACTGCTGGAAAGGCTCTGGATTGAGGGCAGCCCTGTGGATTGGCCACACTGATGATTTCATGCTTGGCTTTGTTCCTGCAGAGCATCGGAAACTCACAAACAGCATATGGTTCTGGAATATCTCATCTGTAGATTTAACCTCAGAAGATTCTTAGGACTTTAACATTTAGTACCTGCTGCCTTTCCCACAGACGGCCACTGTCAGTGTTGTGCTACCTAGATCCTACTGAGTTTGGGACGTATTGTTCACAGAGACCTCCTAGAGCTGTGCTGTGTGCTGGCCTTCCTGTTAAGGTTTGTTAGGAGAATCTTAAATTAGGAAGAAGCGTGAGCAAACGTGCTATCTGTTGTAGGGGAAAGCAGACCTCCGTGCAGAGGCAAATGGAGGTTAGCTGAGGGAAAGGGTAAAGGTGAAGGAGCAGGGGTTGGAGGGGAGACTTAATTGAAATGAATTTCTGACCTTTCCCAATGAAAAGACACAAGGGGGGATCTGACTAGAAGAGCCTCAACCCGTCGCAGCGGCAAGAAAGCCTGTGGGGATTCAGAACAGAGATTTCCTTCACTTGCAAGTGTCTGGGAGTGTGTGCCTTGTTTTTCCTCAGTCACCCTCTTGGACAATCCTGGGGTTCTCAGCACAACATCATAGTGAGTCCAAAATTACAAAGTAGATCAGGGGTGTTCCAGCCTGAGGACTGTGTTTCTGCCTTAGAGCGGGCTCTCTCTGAAGAAGGTCAGTGCACAGCAGCTGACCTCAAAGGCCGCTGCAGGTGCCGTGAGGTGTGTGTGTGTGTGTGTGTGTGTGTGTGTCTGAGGTGTGTGTGCGCGCGCGCCACAGTGCGTGTGGATCAGAGGACAGTTCGCAGGACCGGATTCTCTTTTGTCACCATGTGGATCCCGAGAATCTAATTCAGGTCATCAGACTTGGTGGCAAGTGCTTTTACCCAAGAAGCCATCTTGCCTGTTCCGGGCTGTGAGCTGCTTCCCCCGGGCAAGTGCTAAAGAGCGGCTTCCTGCACCCACACACACAGGGACGCTCAGAAGTTCACCGAGACCTCACGTGAGGACTAGGTACATGGACGCTGTCCCAGCTCAGCAAAGGCGGTCCTTGATTTCTCAGGCCTTTCCCAAGGCTTCCGGATCCTGCGGCAGGACCCAGAGCTCCTTCCCCGGAGCGGCTCCAGCGGCCTCTAGGCCTCAGGCTATCCACAGTATCGCCTTCCAGCGCGGAAGGACACTACTTTTTTTTTTTTTTTTCAATGCAGTTTACTCAGGAACCTTGAACAATCCTCGGACCCCGGGGAAAGCCAGCCCACAGCTTAAATAGCCTCTGGGTAGCCAACCCAGGCGTGCCACGTGGGCAATGCAGATAGGTCCACATACATGGAAGCAAGCCAGATCCTCAGCCTTAGCCAAATGTGGAATTGTTCGTGACAGAGAGCACTCACCATCGGGAAGGTGGAAGGCAGTTCTTTAATAAACAAGCACCTCGCTAGGACGTTGTTCAGGCAGAACACTGAGAAGTGAAAAGGACAGGTACCACCGTTAGCAGCGCCCAGGACTCTCCCAGGAAAACAACACCCGCCCAGGACTAGAACCCGGCGCGTGCCTTCTGATGTCTCCCCTGTACCGCTCCACTCTGCAGCGCCCTCTGCCTTTGTGCCTTTCGAAGAAGTCTGCGAAAACGCTTCCGTAGACTGACCTAGAGTGGTTGCTGCGTGCTATCTCGTTAAAGTTACAAATTAAGAATTTCTGGAAGAAAATGTTGATGTCAGCAAAGAGCGAGTGCAGGGGGAAAGTGTGCCACCCCCGGGACCCGGCCTTCAAATAGAAAGAACGAAAACGCAATAAAAGTGACACCTAGACGCTATGTTAGAAAACAAACCACTTCTCAAAGCGCTTCCGAAGGAGGCGAAGATTTAGATGTGAAAAAAATCAAACCACAGGGAACCAAGTTCAAATGCAGGTGCTGCCGCCTGTTAGATACTCGACAGGGCAGCCGCAGCCTTGAGACCTCAACAGAATGGCTTCCTGAGCAAGACCGAGTGACGGCATCGCCGTGTGACGTGTGGATGGAGGAAATTCCGGAGTCCCACACAGACACAGACACACTCACACACACATCTGCATACCACACACCACACACACACACACACACACACACTCACACACTCACACACACACACACTCTCCCACACAGACAGACACACTCACACACACATCTGCACATCACACACCACACACACACACACACACACACACACACTCACACACTCACACAGACACAGACACACTCACACACTCACACAGACACAGACACACTCACACACTCACACACTCACACACAGGCACAGACACACTCACACACTCACACACAGGCACAGACACACTCACACACACATCTGCACATCACACACCACACACACACACACACACACACAGACACACTCACACACAGCCACACACACACACTCACACACACACAGACACAGACACACTCACACACCCACACACACACACTCTCCCACACAGACAGACACACTCACACACCCATCTGCACACCACACACCACACACACACACACAGACACACAGACACACTCACACACCCATCTGCACACCACACACCACACACACATATACACACACACTCACATACACTCACACACACACATCCGCACACCACACACTCACACACACACATCCGCACACCACACATTCCCACACAGACACACTCATACACACACATACAAATATATATCACCTTTTAATACAATTGTTGGGGATGATGTGTATGTATGCATACATATATAATAAAAATACACACACACACACACACACACACTATGAGTTTGAGCAGGAGGAGGAAGAGGGAGGGGCGAAAATGATCTGAATATAAAACTCAGATATAAAAATTTTAAAATAAATTTAAAAATCTAAATAAAATAAAGTTAAAATTCAATAAGAAGTCCTACAGCTACGAGCACAAGAAGATCTGTCCACATGGGAAATGACACAGAAGCTAATGCCGATGGGTTAGCAGTCCGTCAAACTGCTAATTTACGTGTGCTCTTCCTGGCAGCAAGCCGTCTGCGTGTGACTCCTCTCCCCCACGGCAGCAGCAAGAGTTACTCAACACACGGTTTTATTCCAGGGGACGTGGGCTAAGTCTCTCAGTCTTCCACTCTAGGTTAATTTTCCTGTTGAAAAAATGTGTGGGGAAACCTCTCAATTCCTGGTCCCTACGAGGCAGAGTCTTCACGAAAACTCATAGCCAGTAACTGCTTTAGTGTCGCGTGAGCCCAGTCACAGCTGGTGAGCAGACAGGGCTGCTGCTGTGAGTTCACGAGAGAGAGGAGGGAGACTTGGGACGAAGAACAGGCATGCAGGAAGTGATGACGTGACCACCCAGCCTCCCTTGCCAGCATCCTTTTACTGTTGTTTAAGAAAAATAAACAAATAACAACAAAGAACCCAGGTCACTCCTATCATTACTCTAATTTTGAAGATAATGTATGACTATGTTTTATGGAAGCTTTAGGTGCGTAAGCAAATTTGGTTCAGCCATTTTCCCTTTATCTCATGTTCCAACATGTGCATATTGCTTTCTTCACCATCAACGTTTCCACCAAATTAGTTAGAGAAGGACAAGTAATGAGCCTACGATGACACATCATTATCTCGCCAAGTCCATGGTTCACGTCGGAGTTCACTCTTAGTTAACATCCTTTGAGTCTGGAGAAACATGCCCTGATCCACGCTAACACATTATATAGAATACTTTCTGTGCTCTAAATTTTTTCTTTCTTCCGCTCCACCTTTTACATGGACGGATACCTGCACTGTCTGTCTCCATGGTTCTACCTTCTACCCAAAGTCATTTAGTTAGACTTATCTAGTTTGTGGACTTTTTCAATTGGTCTCATTTGCTAAATAATATGCATTCAAGTCTCTTTCTATTCTTCTTCTTCTTTTAACAGCTCTGTTTTGTTTCCAGGCTAAATAATAGCTACTGTCTGGATATGCTCTCATTTATTTAGCCATTCATCTGCTGACGGATATCATGGTTGCCTCCCAGTTTGGCAATATAGTACTAAAACACTGATGTGCAGGTTTTTATGTGGACATAATTTTTAACTCAATGTGCCTATAAAGAGCAGACATAGCATGTGGATATCCGAGGATGAGAAAGCTAATCTGAGCCTATTCGGAAACAGTACAATACAGCTGGATAGTACCTTTTATGGCTTGACCATGGAATGTCCCCCACAGGATTGTGCTTCGAACCCTTGTGCCTGTATAGTGATATTATTTTGAAACATTCTGGAAATCTTAGGAGTAAAGACATATCTGGAGGGGACAGTCCCCAGGGTTAGGTTCTTGGCCTCCTGCTGTACCTTTCCCTCACTTTTCTGCTATGTTCTCACTGACCATGACAGACTGACCCTCCGAATCACAAGGAAGAATAAACTTCTTTTCCATTAAATTGTTTGTGTGAGGTGTGTGGTTACAGTGACGGGAGAGGTAACCGCTACAGCGTGATTTTAACGTGGTATTATCCAGAACACCTACATAGAACAAGCTGTGTATATAAAGAGCAATTCACGACATTAAGCTTGAAGTCTAGAGAGCCCCGAAGAACAGCTGCAAGTCACATTAGGTGTGGTCTATATCTGCTGGCTTTGATGACTTGCCACCGCGGACCTATGTTAGCTAAGGGCTTCGGGTGACACTCTATATTTGTAATGTGCTCTGCCATCATGGCTGTTTGCCACAGCTTTCTAAAATCAATAAATAGAGCACTGACAAGAGTTCCTGGCAGAGAAATTGTTTTCAGTAAACTCTAGAAGGGCAACTGCTGAGTGGCAAGAAGGGAGCCAGGACTAGAATGTTCTTCCTGTCCTGGAAGAGTGTCAGTTTCCAAACCCTGATCTTGACCATGAGGAATGATGGCTACACAGTGAAGCAGTTGCTTTGGTGAGAGAAGGTAGATTTGAAATGTATGTTTCTTTAGAGGTCTCACTATATAACCCTGGCTGGCCTGGAATTCATTATGTTGTGTAGATCAGATTAAGCTCAAACTCAGAGATACCTTCCTGCCTCTGCCTTCCAAATGCTGAGGCTGCAGCATGCAGCACCACAGTGAGCCCTCAACAAATCTTGAGACAAAGCAAGAGAACCTTTGGTTTTGCTAAAGCCGTGGCAAATGGGCTTGCATAGTAGTTAGGATTTCACATACATGATTTTTCCTGTCTGTAGTTGTTTTAGAAAAATTGGCTTAAAAAAACAAACAACAAACAAACAACGGCAAAAGTCTTCACTGTCTGTCTTAACCGCACGCTTGCTAACCTTTAAAACCTGGCTTCTGCTCTGCTCCTCTATTGACAGTCTCCTCTTGAGACAGCTCCCAAATGTCATAGTCCATCTCCCTTTTCATGCTGATCTTCTGAACTTCTCAGTGTCCTCTGAGAAAGCTTGATAGTCTTTCTCCAATGTCACCTGCCTCTGGCTCTTTCTACCCCTCCCTTACACTTCAGCCTCCGCCATGACTTTCTTTTCCACTTCAGCCATCCTCATTGCCGGTGTGCAGGCAAGAGCCATGGAGCACTTGGATGTGCCCCTCTCCTACCCTGTCCACTGTCTCTCTGCCCACTCTTACTCTTTTAATCTCATGTGGGCATAAAAATCCTGTCAAATATTCAGTTAGACCCTGCCTTTGCCCCTGAATAGGCCACCCCAGTTTTTCCCGGATAAGTTTATTTTCTATCCCCCAACTTTAATGTCTGATGCATCACCCAACACTGGGATGTTTTCTCTCTCCCGACCTCCTGCACCACACCCGATTCCCATTGTTTTCTGCAGTACTCTGTAGGTACCTGTGCTTAGCTTGAATTCTAAAGAATTGCATGAGTAGATAAAACAGGCAGGTGGCCAGAGAAGCTGGGGCTGTCGGTTTGTAGAAATGGGTTTAGAGAACAGAGAACCTTTTGCTTGTATTACATTATGGACACGACAGTGTAGGCATTACGTACAGCACTGTCCATAGTGTCTCCATAATTCCACAGAGGAGCCCAAAAGTTAGAGTTGATATGCAAGATACCAGAGTCTGGAATTTTAAAATTATATTTCTACTCCAGGCTTCCTGCAGTGGTCTTCTCATGCACAGCTTGTCTGTCCATTCTTTCAGTCCTTACATTTACTTGCATTTCACTTTTCATGTGTCTTGGAAAGACCTGTAAGACATTCTAAGGATAAGGTCATCCTGTACATTGTTGCTGGTGATGGTGACATTAAGCAGCTGGTGACAGTGAGAGTTACTCATCCTTAGCCTAGGCAGACACAAAGCCAGGACAGAGCAAGTGTCTGTCGCTGTTCAGGACCCCAGATGAGGAGCAAAGCATGTAACCTATCCAGAGAATCTCCTCTGTGCTGGGGTGGAGAACAAGCTGGCCATTCACAGCCATCGCTGATACCACAGTGGAAGAGTTTTCTGCCTCATTAATGTGCTCATAAACATGCTGTACCACAAAATACCTGGGGCTTAATGACAAGAAAGCAAGGTTGGTAAGACCCAAGGGCTGTGATTAAGCAAATAAAAATGGCAATACCACGCTTCATTAAGACTGGAAACAATGTTGTCAAATTAAGGTGTCCATTAATTTTAAGATGTGCTCAGGTTTGAGCCCTTAAATTGTTTGGGAAAAAAATGTAAGTCTAAGAACTGATAAAATATGGTTAAAGGTGTCCATGATGAAAAAGAAAGAATATGCTAAAGCAAAAACTCTTTTTAACTTCCTTGACCCTTCAGGTGGGCAGCGAGGATAAAACTGTACTGCAAAAATCTATAATTCATGAAAGGTGCCATTCTTTGATTGGCACCATGTGTTAACTGGATCTTTATGTCACCTGAGTTTTTTTTTTGAAGGCAACTTCTAATCTTAAAATATAAGATAAATTGTTTTTATTCTCAGAGGGGGACATGGAGGGATGTCTGAATATAACTTTGTTCTTTGGCATTTGAAGAAATTTAAGTTTCTTTTTAAATTGTGAGACAGTTCAGTGGGAAGTCCTCTATGAAATGGAGGCCACGTGCTGCTGCTGAGCAGCACTCTCCTCCACAGCTGCCATTTAATACGGTGTCTCCGTCAGTAAGAATAGGCTAGGAAGGGTGCTCTGTCGGAGGGACACGTACGCACTCCATAGATGAGGCCTTCTTCTGACGTAACCACCTTAGTAAGGGTTATCATTGCTGTGATGACACACCAAAGCAACGTATGGAGAAGCGTTTATTTAGCTTACTCATCCACATCACAGTTCGTTATCAAACAAGACAGGAACTCAAGCAGGGCAGGAGCCCGGAGGCAGGAGCTGATGCAAAGGCCATGGAGGAGTGCTGCTTACTGGCTTGCTCCCCATGGTGTGCTCAGCCTGCTTTATGATACAACCAAGCATCACCAGGACCCCCCACCCCCAGGAGGACACTCACATGGATTAAGAAATTGTTTAGAAAAATGCCTTACAGTGGGTTCTTATGGAAGCATTTTCTCAAATGACGTTGTTTCCTTTCAGGTAATGTCAAGTGATACAAAACTAGCCGGCACAGTAACTATTCTTTTAAAAAATTTATTTATTATTTTAAAAATTATGAATATGTCCTTTAAATATATGTGTGTGTAATATATACGTGTAAGTTTTTGAGACAGGGTCTCATTGTGTAGCCCGGGAACTCACTTTGTATACTAAGCTGGCCTTGAACTCACAGAGATTGACCTGCTTCTGCCTCTTCAGTGCCGCTATTAAAGATGTGCACCATCGCTCCTTACTGGCTCCATCCTCTCTTACTGGCCCTCCCACTTCATGAAAGAGATGGGAGCATCAAGAAGCAGGTGATTTGATCTACATCAAAGAAGTCAAGGAAAGAACTACCATTTTTCCTTTAAGTAATATGCGTCACAACATTACAGTCTTGTACTTCTAGTTTTGGTGCTATAAACTCAAGAGAGATGGTTTTGAATGAAAGTATAACTCCTGAATACTTGATGTCACATGTCAGATTTTGATATTTTGCTTGATGGCATTTTGCTAAGCTATGGCTTCTACAGTCACTTTGAGTTTCTTTCTTTCTTTCTTTCTTTCTTTCTTTCTTTCTTTCTTTCTTTCTTTCTTTCTTTCTCTTTCTCAAATTCTGCTGGATAAACATGAGAAATACAATACAAAATTCAATCTCACTTTGATACAAGTGTTCTTAATGTCCCTGATATGTAACATTGCCATATTTATGTTTGGAGACTGAATGTATAAATGAAACTGAATTTTTAAGAAGGTGCTTTGATCAGATTTTCATACCCTAAACCAGTAGTGATAAGGCAATATGGAGACTGCAGATGGCTTCAGCCTTCTCCTGTTTACTAATAAAAGCAGCACTTTTTATGCAATCAAGCTTTTGTGTTCTGAGGTGAACATAATATAATGATTGCATTTGCATTTTCAAGTATTGATCATGTTAGCGTCTTCTGCAACACACCTGTGAAATTTATATTTGCAAAAACATTACTTTGCAATGTGAGGAGACATGATTCTAGTTTGGCTGTGTTAGGGTAGAATTATAAAGCTGTGCTTGAAAACAGATAGGCTGGTGGGGGGGGGCAAACAAAACCAGGCTTTTAGTCTCAGATTTGTAATACCAATGGTGTGTCCTCAACATACAAAATTAACCTTTCTTTCTTTCTTTCTTTCTTTCTTTCTTTTTTTTTTTCCAGAGCCAAGGACCAAACCCAGGGCCTTGCACAGGCTAGGCAAATACTCTACCACTGAACTTAAATCCCCCAACTCCAAAATTAACCTTTCTTAACCTTGGTTTTTCCCATCTCTATAATGGAAGTGATAGTAATAGCTGTTTACACACACACACACACACACACACACACACACCTTTTCTCTTTTCTTATTTTCTAAGTCTTCCCTCTCAACAATGCTGACCTGATTTTGGAGAGCAGGGCCATAGAGGATTTGGACACCTGTCCTAGGTCCTCAAGCCTAAAAATTGAAGATGTCACTGGTAGAAACTACTTTTAGTGATCACTGATCTTGGAAGTGTCAGAACTAAATGAAGTTTGTATCTCTTCTCCATGGGGCGGGGAACAACAACCCAAAAGACAATTTTAGGAGGCACAAAAGTGCGTTAACAATTTTTAAAGTATCCAGAATGTTTTATAATAAGAGCCTAGGAATGTTACTTTTCTTTGGCATATCCATGTGAGTTCCTGTGGAGGCTCGAAGACGGTCAGGGACCCTCGGAGCTGCAGTTATAGGCAGTTGGAGCACCGTGTACGGAGCCTAGCAACTAAACTCTGGTCCCCTGCTCCCTCAAACCATCTCTCAGTCCACTCTTTCTCCCTATAATCTCAGATCCTCAGTATCGTGTGTGGTGGGTGGGGTTTGTGTTAGCATTATAAAAATCATGTCTTTTTCTTGCCTAAAACTGCTTAGGGACATAAGTAGGTGGGATTTTTTTTTTTTTTTTCAGGAAAAGTGAACATCTCTTGTGACTTGTGTAGAGTGTCAGGATCTTTGGGCTTCTTTTCTGTCTACCTTTCTCGTTCTCTTGGCTGCAGCCATCCTGGCTTCCCTGGAAATGAACTTGCTTGTGGAGCATGCTCCAAACTCCTGGCTGAGCCCTCTGCCCAGAAAGCCCACCCTCTGTGCAACTACTACACTTAATCCATATGTCACCTTCTTGGAGAGACACTCTCTCCTCATCCTCTCTGAATGTACGTGGTTCCACTCCCCATACCTTTCCTGTTTATTCATTTTTCACCCAGCTCATGGGTGATAAAATAAATATTACGTTAAATGTAAGTGTGCTCAGTTGGTTGTTTGCTCTTGCAGCCCTCCCTTCAGTCTTTGAACACAACCAACAGTCTTTGTTCGTTGTTTCAAGTATTCTAGAGCTCTTCCTGACTCCTTTTCATATTTCACAGGTGTCACTCCAACCGTAAACACACCACAACTTGGCTCAGTGGCTCAAGGCTCTGGGTTCAGTTTTCAGCTCTGAAAACAAACCATCAAAACAACAACAACAAACCCCCAAAATTCATCAAATAGGTTCTGCCATCATCTTTGCCTATCCTGTACTTCAACTGGACACGGCCCAGACAGACTGGGGGAGCTGGGAAGCTGACAGATTCTTCACAAAGAGTCTTCAGAGCATCACAGGCCCCGGAGGTGAGGAGAAGAGCTGCGTCAGCTCATTGCTGGGAAAGGATCACTAAGCAGGGGCACCGTCAGGTGAGGAGGGAGGAGACCATGGGTGAGGTTCATTCATCAAGGGTCTGTGGACCACCTTGCGGAGCTTGAGTTTGACCCTGAAAGCTATGAAAGGATTGGAGATGGCCGATGAGAACAGAGGCTGACTTCAGGAAGGCTAACCTTAAAACAATGCCGAGATAAACATCTTTAGTGCAATGGTATGCAAGAGACCTAAAGTACAGTAAGGAAGGTAGACATGATAAATGAGGATTTGGGCAATAGCTACTGTTACTATTTGAAAACAGATGTTTCCCTCCAAAAGCCATGAGTTAATGATCTTTGGCCCTAGGTGACACCTGTGGGAGATGGGGCCTTTGCAGACATCCTTAGATTATTGGGCTACATTCTCTACGAAGCTATGGGTGCCAATCTCTTCTTCTTTCTCTCCTTTTTTCCCTGGCTTGTGATACCAGCTCTTAGGCTTAATCAAATTCTTTCTTATGTCACTTGCTGGTACCTCCATTGGACATCCAAATTAATGGGTCCACTTGAACAAAGACTCAAGCCTCCACAATTGTGAACTGAATAATCCTTTGAAAAATAAGCTAATAGTGTAAGTGCTCTCTTATAACATGATGCTAGTATAGTTGTCAGGAAAGGCAAAACTATTTATTTCAGATAAACTTGATAGCAGCTACTCATCTGCTACTATTTAAAAGTGGATTATAAATAAATAAATAAATAAATAAATAAATAAATAAATAAAAGGACAAAGGGTCAAGGAAGTAAGAAATACTGCTGATCCAAACCCTTTACTCTCCCTTATTTCCACCGCACTTACAGCCTGGCTGTATGTAGTCCTGATGGATACTTTTCTGTCCTTCTCATTTTAGACACTTAAAGGAGGCCTGGGTCACTATAAGAAAGGGGAATGCCCTTAGGATTCATCCTAAGCCACTTGTAACAAGGGTCCAGAAAGCTTTATTTATTTATCTTTTATTCTTTTGCCAGACTGAGGTTTTAGCTTTCCGACTTGGCCGCTGCATTGAGACCAATGCTTGTAGCTTATAATTGATGGTGTAGTTGATGGTATGTGTTTATAGTTGATTGATGGTATGTTTATAGTTGATGGTATGTTGATGGTATGTATGTACCCCAATCCACACCACTCTCTAAAACCTTTCAAAATTGCCCACATAGACTTCACCTTTGCCTTCCCACAGACCATTCAGTGTCAAAACAACAACAAAAAACCAAACAAGCAACCATGTTTAAGGACTCAATGTATTTCTGATAACACTGAAACTCACAATATTCTCAAAAACTCAGAATTCTCACAGCAAGCCTTCTGGGCAGTGCTTTAGAACACCCCTGGGTTCCATATTTAATCACAATGGATGTCTCAGAACTCACTTTATGTTTAGATCAAATGGTTATTCTCTGTGTTGTTTCTGGCCTATGCTGATGCAGCATTTTTGAGACCTTGAAAATCCAAATGCTATGAGAAACCTGGGATTCATTTCCTCCCCTTTGGGGAAAAGCTTTTCCCAGGTATCACACACCCAAGCCCTTTATGACTTCCAAACTCCTTATCGCAAGCAGCTTGGAAGGGAGGAAAGGGGGTAGGCTTGAGAAGGAGATATCAAGAGGCCACATGTCAAGAAGAGCACAGTATCTCAGACACAGTGCTTTGTGGTGGTGTTCTCGGCATCCTAAAATGTGACCTGACTGGGGGGAGGGCCTGGCATCCTTTACGCATTGTTGCGGAGACCCTGCGTGCAGCCCTTTACTGGACCCAACAACCAGACTTCCAAAGAACTTTTTTGTGATTTTTTTTCCTCCTTCCTTTCCTGTTTCTCTCCAGGCCCTCACTCTTGTCGTTTGACTGTACTGTCCAATTAATACATTTCTCTTAAATTCCAATTTGTCCATAATGGTGCCTATTCAAATTGTTGGGCTGTAATTATGAATAACTTTTTAAAATTCACCTCCAAATTGTCCCTATCGAGTCTTTATCCTGTAATTATCTGCTGTATAAGAACTTCCAGCAATCTTGGCAAGTAAACTCTACCCAGCTAAAAGAAATCTAGATCAAGACCAATCACAAAGACATGCAGTAATGAGAATATGCTGAGTGTCTAAGTGAGTCAGGCAGGCACTGCAGAAAAGCACTGGAGGAGGTGATGATGGCTGCTGAGTGTCTAAGTGAGTCAGGCAGGCACTGCAGAAAAGCACTGGAGGAGGTGGTGACGGCTGTGAGGCCCTCACCAGCTAAGTAAGAGAAAATGTAGCGATTAATTCAGAAAATAGAACGCATAGAATACTTAAAAATAGTGCAGGAAGGACAGAAAAACTGGCGGAGAAACTGAGAGTAGAAAGAGGTTGATTGCAGTTTGAGGTAGAATCGTCTGAGTGGGTACCACTAGGAAGTTGGTATTTGGACAAAAGCTTGAGAGATGTGAGGGGGTTAGCAACAGATGAGAGGAAGGCTCACTCCAGACAGACGGAACGGCCGGCAATGATATACCCTCAGAGCATGTCTAAGCAGCCGCCAAAAGGCTAGCATGGCTGGGCTGGAACAAGTGAGAGTGACAGAGCCGGCAAATGGCTTGAGAGTCAACGTGAGAAATTCGGTTTTTGTTTTTTATAAATAATTCATTCACTGTCATCAAATTAAAGGCCTTATGCTGATTGCCCTACACCTGGGTTTCTAAATCAGTTACTAGCAAAAACATCAGAAATCACTAGAAGCCCACACTGCCTTACATGTCTCAGGACCTATCTTCGTAGCTAAAGCTACGACTCCAAGCTCTTGTGGTGTTGCACAACTGGTCAAAGGGAAAAGATGCTGGAACCATAATTTCCCCATCGTGACCAGCCCGACAAAGCGACTCTCTGAAGGTTGCCTTGTTCTTGAGCAAGTAACTTCTCTCTTTGCCCATTTGCTACTGGCTATCATCAAGCATTTCTATTAAAGAAATCAAGAAAGAGGAAAAAGCCATAGATGATGTAGGTGGTTGAAGGAACACAAAAAGTCTTCTACAGTAGCGGCTTCATGAGCTCACATTCTTCCTAGCTTTTGTTTTCTCTCACCTGCTACCAAGGGAGATCAGTAGACTTGTAAGAGTTAGGTGAATCCTTGATGGCCTCCCATTTTCTCCACATTGACTGCTTCTCCTTCAGGTCTTAGCTGAATCCTCAGGCACTAAGATGTGAGTGTAGGGGTGATCTCCACACACACAGATCAACTCACTGCCCTTAGATTTCAGATGTGAAAACAGTATGGGAAAAGTGAAGGACAATCCCATGAGATCACTGCTAGGCAGTCATTTTCTACCCTCTTAAAACAGAACAGAATCTGTAACACCCATTTCCAAAAAATTGTCTATTATTGAGGATTCACAGTATCCTAGCTCTACACAAGAACAATCTTCAACTTGCTTAGGTGGAGACAGACAGCTCCTGTAAACAGAGAGTATTATCTAAGAATTGAGTCATCAAGGTTGATTACGTAATTATAACCCACTCAAAAGGCAGACTGGGGCCTGGAAAAGTGTAGGATACACACCACCACAAGCACTTCCTGGTAGAGGAGAGTATATAAAGGTGAAATTCTATCTTCAGTAACTTCAGAATAGCAATGCACACTATGTTTTGAGACAGAAAACTTGAGTTTTGCCTATCAAGGCTGGCATTTCTCTGTGACCTTAAGCCAAAGGTATTTATTCTTTCTGAACTTTTTACCTGTAAGTAGGGCCTGTAGAGATAAGCTCACAGGTTTTTATGACACTTAAAGTAGAAACTTTGTCACTGCTAACGCCCCTCACAGAGGGAAGGCACAGTTACTTCCAAGCTGGCAGCATGCGGCTCTGGTGGACACTCAGACGGCAGAGCCCTCCAGAACTCAGGGTGGAGATGGAATAAATTAGTGTGAATGCACTAATGCTTATCTTTGTGTCTGATGACATGATTCACGGAGTAATTTTTGGAGTTCCACAGTCTCTGGCACAGGATGTTTCTCTGCACAGCTGGAAGCTCCCCCCGGGGGAGTGTTCTTGCAGGATCTCTCCTGTCTTGCTTGAGGAGCCATTAGTGAGACTTGACCAAGTCTCCACTCTGACCAAGGCTGGGGTTGAGGAAGGGACAAGACCTGGGCAAGAGACAACAACACTTACTGGTTGGTAAGGACTGGGGAGATTGGGAGCAGTAACAGTCTCATTTGGTTGAGTAAGAGGAACGATCGCCTTCCTATGGAGACCACAGTTGTTAGAAGCCGAGCAAATGCTTGCTGTGTGTGTATGTACTTGTGCATGCGTGCCCTGGCATACAAAGACCAGAGGTCGACCTCAGACATTGTTCTTCCTCTGACTGTGTACACATCTTTTTTTGTTTTTGTTTTTTGTTTTTTGAGACAGGGTCTTTCATTGGCCCGGAATGCACAGATCAAGGGAGTCCTGGAAATCCATTTATCTCTTTCTCTCTTGGGCTGGGACTGTAAGTGTGCTGCCTTGCCATGCCTTTTTCTATCTTTCTTTTAAGCAAAGGTTCTAGGAATTGAACTTGGGCTCTCATGCTTACAGGGCAAGCAAGTGCTTTACTGACTGGGCATTCCCCCCACCCCACGCTCCTTATGCTTTGAGGCAGTGCACACAGCTGTTTATATCGCGTTCTACAATGGGCTGCTGGAATTCTAGTTCTGGTCTTGATAGTTTTTAGTGGCATGTCCTTGTACAAGTCATAAACCATCTCTGCAGTTCTCTCATCTGGAAAATGAGATAATATTAGCCCTGGGGCTTAGTGGAAGGATTACTTGAACTAACTGATACAATTTTCTTAGACTAGTACCCGGGATATAGTAAGAAACCCTGCTCCTCTATAATGTATTCATGTCAGCTTCTTTCTCTACATAGAACAATAGCTATGAATACTTTATATTTTAAGCTATAAGTATTATTCCTTCTTGTATTTAAATCATGTAAAAAAATTCTCAAGGCTCTCTCCTTCACCAGAAAAAGATGAAGGTAGCTAAGAAGACTAACTAATTTATACATGTGTGTATATCTATGTATATTTAATATATATAATATATGAAATTATCTCAGGATGACTTTTTGCTAGATTAACATTTGATCATATGATAATAGCTATCTTTTGCTTCCATTTTTCCTCTTGTTGCTTTTTTGGCCTTTGGCTAAGATCATGTGTAGTATCTGTTCTTATCAGTTTAAAATTCCATTTTGGGGGGTCAGCTTTATTTTCTGAAAAATTCCGCTGGGGCTCGCCGCTGTCCTTACTGCACCTTCTCAGCACCTTTGTAGCTTATCAAAGGGAAACTCAAAGACAGCTTTGCCAAATTTCTCTGTGTCGCTTAAGAAATCATCAAATACAGACTCAAGTAGAGATTTTTTTTTCTCTTCTTTTCTTTTTGTAGAACAAGGATAATCCTAAGGCTGGAACTGTATCCTGGGATTGCAGTTCCTCATTCTGGAAGTAAAGTCTCAAAATTCTTCTCTTTTACCCCAACAGGGCTCTCTTGCAAGCCTCCACTGTAGGTAATCTACACTCCTGCCCCACACAGGGTCCACTGTTTGTCAGGATGTTGAGTGGGAAAACAGCCACAGCTTCCTGGAGCCTTCACCAGACTAGCCCCACAACAGGCAGGGCTGCACGTTTGGGAGTTTGCTAGTCGCAGCATATTGTTCCCAGAGCCCCACCTGAGCAGTAGGGAAATTCTGCCTCCACCCCTCAGTGAGCTAGTGTGAAGCAAGGGACAGATAAAAGGGAGCTGCTGTCTCTCGTTTGGCTAGCTGAGGTTGTTTCTCAAGTCCAGTGGAAAGTGCAACAGAGGAAAATGAAAAGAAGTGGTATATATGGAAACCCCCAGAGAATAAACAACAACCACCAAAAGGCCACCTGTCACTTTCCCTGAACCTTCGCAAGTGCTGCTCACGCCATTGCTCTTTCTTATGGAACTAGTTTACAGTGACGTTTGCAAAAATATGACCTTGTTCCAGTGTTGGACAGCCTTTAACAGAGGGAGTCTTTCCAGGCTTGAACCATCTTGACCACCTTATCTGCGAGCCCCTGTCAAAAACCAGAGTCACTCTGGTGCATTCCAAGACTCACGTTGCCAAAATTCTATAATGTGCAAAACTTGGAGGTATTTAATATTTCTGTCATAAAGCTAGTCCTCCACTCTTTGGGTCTATAGCTCATTTAAACTAACGTCTAACGGCTTTGTGCCCGGGGGCTGAAGTTAAAGGACACAGCAGCACTAAATGGCCTTTCTCTTTCAGTGAATAGCCATCAACCGGAGCTGTTTTCTCCATTTCTGCCCTCCCTTGGGTTGTTTACTGACCGATCCACAGAGAGCTAGAGAGAAAGAGTTCCCCAGAAAGCAGTTGTCAGGAGCCCAGAGAAATCATTGGTCAGTGGGATTTCCTAATTTTCAGTCTAACCACCCAGAAGGCTTTTGTCATGGTGGATGGTACATAATCAGATCACACGTTGGTTGTGTTACCCATCTGGAACTGTCCAGAGTTCTCAGCTATTCTTCTAAAGCTGGGTCACAGAAGAAGCCATGTCTTTATTTCCTCTTCGTCTTCTACTGTTTCCTATTTTAAGCAAAGTGCAAAACTATTACTGAGTCCACTATAGCTCATTTTAGTATGTCCATTGCATAGAAAATGAATAGCAAATGCTTCTGAAAGGCCTGTTTTCCCCAGGCGCCACACTGTTTAACCTTCCTGCCACTCACTCCTGCCCCACACAGGGTCCACTGTTTGTCAGGATGTTCTGCCCCCTCACAGCAAGGAATACCTGCCTGTAGACACAAGGGCATTGGGAAATTTGAGAGCCGACATTCCTGGTCTCTGACGCATTTCATCAATTCTACTCAGATGGCTAAAAGCATTTTCAAAAGAGAAAAAGCACCATTTACTGTATCACTTACTTTATTTAGCAGTAACAGATGAGAGTCCACATCAGGAGGGTAATTACCACAATCATTGAAACACTTGTTTACCCTCTACCTTACATATTTCACCTGCAGGTTTATCTTGAACAGCCCTCTCCAGTGGTAGAGAAGCGAATGTGGGGGTTGTCCTAAGGGTTTTAGCATCAGTGCCTTTAAGTGCTTTGTATCTTCAATTAATTAAAATTAGCTATATCAGTGGCTGCAATATCTACTTTAGATTCTTTATTTCATAATGTACCATAACTGTAAGGATTTTAGGTTCTTGACTTCAAGGAGGGCACAGAAAAGTTAAACCATACATCAGGTGTCACTGGTAAACCTAAGCATGAGTAAGCAAGGATGAGATACTGGAGATGGGAACAGGAATGAATGAGTGAGAAGTGGACGAGAAAAAAAGTGGATCCTGACAGTAGGTATATAAGATGGCCAGCAGGCTGGAAAATGACTGGAAGAACCAGGTCATACATTCCTTTTCATTTATTTATGTTTTTACATTTTTAATTAAAATATAAGTATATCATTTACCCTTTTCCTTTCCTTCCTCCAACTCCTACTATCCCTTCCATCTGAATTCTTAATTATGACTATTATTACTATTATTGTAACTTATATTTGTGTGTGTGCAAATATAACCAGCTGACTCCATTTTTGTTGTTTGTGTGCATATAGTTTCAGGGCTGACCATCTTGTATTGGCTAGCACGCGCTCCTTCCTGGGAGAGGCTGATTTTTCTCTCAGCAGTCATTAGTTACTCGTGCTTCTTTGTATAGGTGGAGGACTCCATGAGACATCGGGACGTCTATTGATATTGTCATTTTTCTGGTCTTGTTATGCAGCCATTTCTAAGAGAAGCAGTTTTACAGCAGGCCTCCTGGTATTCTGGCTCTTCAGGCTGCCTGCCCCCTCTTCTGCAATGGTCCCTGAGCAATAGATGTAGAAGCTGTGCTGCGGCAAAAGTATGTATTGGGGCTGCGATCTCCACAATCCATTAATCTTTGCATTGTGTCCAGTTGTGGTTTTCTATAATGGTCTCCATTTGATAGAGGCTTCTTTAATGAGGGGAAATGGCTACACTTATCTCTGAGTATGAGGATAAGATTTAAAATGTCATTAAGGAATTATGCTGGCTTAGCAAAGTGACAACAGGAGGTTCTATTCTAAGACCCATGATGTCATTAGCCCTGGACACTTAGTTATGTATGAGGCATGATTTCTCTCCTTTGGATCCTAAATCCATTTAGTCAGCTCTTGGTTACCAGCAACATGTGAGTGCCACTGTTGCACTTTTGCAGCTGTCTCATCATGCCGGCCATTGTTGTGGTCATAAACATCGCAGATGCAGGAGGCCATTGCTTGCGTCTCTGCGTTGGCAGCTTGCATAGGGCTTTCTTCCATAGTACCAACTATGGAAGCTAAACCAGAAGAAGGGTGCTTCCAGGTTGGATCCAGCTTCAATAATCCAAGTCTTGGGGCTTAAGCAGGTAGTATCTTCAGGAGTAGGGGCCTGCCTTCAACCTCTGAGAGGCTTTTAAATACAACAACAACAACAAAAAAAAATCCTATATTTTTTTGGTAATTATTTAGACTACCCTGACCAACCATTCAAAAGAAGGTTTTTTGTGCCTGGATCTGATTCTTGTTTTTTGTGCTAGTCTATGATTCATATATACTAATAAAACAAAGTGTAAAGGAAACAAATGAGCCAGTTAAAAAGTGATCTATGGGGTTCCTGTCCTCTCCAGAACTTACTATTTCCCACTCCTTTCTTAAGATTCCATGCAGTTGGCCATAAGTCTCAGCATCTGCTTTGAGTCTGCAGGGCAGTGCCTTTCAGAGGTCCTCTGTGGCAGGTATTTAGGTTGTTTCCTGTTTTCTTCTTCTGATGTCCATCCTCTTTGCCTTTCGGGATGGGGATTGAGCATTTTAGTCAGGGTCCTCTCTCTTGATTAGTTTCTTGAGATGTACAGATTTTACTAGGTTTATCCTATGTTATAGGTCTATATGAGTGAGTATACCGTGTGTGTCTTTCTGCTTCTGGGACAGCTCACTCAGGATGATCCTTTCCAGGTCCTACCATTTACCTGCAAATTTCATGATTTCCTTATTTTTCATTGCAGAGTAATACTCCATTGTGTAGATGTACCACAATTTCTGCATCCATTCTTCAGTTGAAGGAGAGCAACAGAACCACAAAATTTGAACACAGGGGTCTTCCCAGAGACTCATACTCCAACCAAGTACATATATGATTCTTATGTAAGATTATTATTTAATATATATGTATACACACAAAATGTCTATATGTGTATATATAAATATATGTATATGCATACAATTTTGTGTATAATTTTAGGTAAATATAAACTAATATACTAATTCTCAAGGGAAGTTTTATCAAAAAGTTTTGGCGTTATTGTCCCTCCTCCCTTCTTCTCCATCTGCAATGACCTCTTGACCCTCTCCGCATTTGGAGCCACTTCCCTGTCTTCACATTTACCCCTTTATATCTCCTTTATCCTGCTACTTCTCTCTCAAGTGTCTGCCTGCCCAACACACACACAATGGCTCCTTTGTAACTTTCTGGTTTCTGTGGTTACTGCATGCTATATATTCACATCTGAAGATCTGAAGCTGGAAAATGCCTATAAGAGTATACATGCAGCATTTGTCATGCTGGTCTGAGTTACCTCATCCAGTAGAATTATTTCTAGGTCCATCTATTAACCCATGAACTTCATGATTTCAGCTTTCTTTACAGGTGAATATTATTCCATCTTGTGTGTGTGCCGCATTTTCATGATACATGCAGCATTTGGAGTATTTTCAGTCCCTAGCTACTGTGCAGCAGCGAACCCTGATGAACAAGTTTCTATGGAGGAGGAGGGTGAGTCCTTAGGCATATGCCAGGGAGTGGTACTTACTGCTCTGACCCATCTTTAGAATACAGGAGGGGAAAAATAATCTTTTTCTACTAAAAGAATGTGTCTCCTGTACTATGAGAAATTACCATATTTTCTTTGTTTCAATTTTCCAAACAGTTTTACACTAGATTCCAGCCCTGGGCCAGCTGTGGCTCTCTAGGTATTTAATTGATTTTTAACTGGCAGAGAGGTCATGCTCTAAAATTCTTCTCTAGGCAAAGAGCTACCAGGAATCCATCATTTCTGGTTTCAGTTCTCATGCGAGCCTTACCATACTGATATAATTTTAAGAGTGCAGGAAAAAAAGAGGTACTGTTTCTTATCAAATTCAGAGCAATGTGTGTGTATGTAGGTATGCATAACATTATCTGTGCTATCCTCCAAAGATCTCCAAATTTTCCTATTTTAATATATCCCTGTTTTAATTTTTAGCTTTTTATTGTATGAGAATTTCATGCATGCATGCATGCAATGCATTTTGAGCAAACTCACCCTGCTTTCTCTCACCTCTGGTCCCCTCTCCTATGCCCCTACTACCTTTTCCTCAGCACTCATGTGCTCTTTGTTTTTAGACACACGGATTACACTTAGTGTCCATATGTGCATTACAGAAGTGTACTGGGGCATGCGGAGCTTCTCGGGAGCCACGTCTCTGCAGAAAACCGACTCTCCCTCCCCCAGCAACCATCAGTTGCCAAGAGCTGCTCTTGGAGCTTCGTGGGTTCCTCCTCTGCCCATGCCGAGATTTTCCTAGTTTGACCTTATGTAGGTCCTGTATACGCTGCTGAGTCTGCATATACAACTGTGTTGCCGTGTCTGGTGAATGCTCTTCCCTGTACACATCCTCAGCTCTGGACCCCTTCCACCAACGCCTTGAACTTTCCCATGATTAGCAAGGGGGCTCGTGATAGAGTGTCTGAAGTTCTTGGGGGAGCATTATTACTCCAAATGGCGTAACTTCGCTTAAACTATATACATGTATGCGCATGCATGAGGCTACACACATACATAGGTATACACACATATATACACATGTGTGTATATCCTATATAAACGTATGTACTACATATGTATTTGAGTAACCCTGAAATAATGTTCCCCTGTGGTGTTTTCAAATGCCTTCCATGCTTCTTATCCTCCCGCTCTCTCCTCTCCCCAGTAAATGTCCTCCCTTGTTTTACCCAGTCCTCCTTCATATCACCTGTCCCACTAGCTCCCTCTCCAGAATAAATCGTTTGAAATGATGTTGCAAACCATTACAGAGTGTATTCTTGTCAGGATGATGAGTCTTCACAGAAAACACCCGTTTCATCTCAGCACCACGGAGTACACCCTTTTCCCTTCCGAAGCGGCTGCACCCCACACCGGCAGCCCCTGCTGCTGAGCCTCCACGTCCTCTATGCTGTCCTCCTGGCAGCAGCCTGAGTTCCAGAAGCCATCACAGCTCTGATGTTTTGTGGAATCTTCCTTGGCATCATAAAGAATAAAAAAAAAAAAAAAAAACATCAGGTGGAGAAGAAATCAGGTCAACTAAGGACAAAGAACATGACATGATGCCAGAAAAGTGTGAAGCAGGAGCTGTACACCACTCAGGAAGAGGGTGAGTGGGGGATGGAGTGGACAGATGGGGAGAATGATCTCAAGAGGGAGATGATTCTCCACTGAGATGAAAATGGCTGGTTCTGCCATATTGGTCTAAGAGCTCCTTCACTGTGAGTTTTTTTTCCTTTATAACATTTTTATCTGCATGTATAATTATATATAAAGGTTTTCATCATATTTTTCATACATGTATATAATGTATTTTAATCATGTTCAGTCCCGCTTCATTATACTTTCTTAATATTTTTTCTTTAGATTTATTCTATGCATGAGTGTCTTGCCTGCATATATGCATGTGTATCACACGTGTGCCAGGGAGGATGTTGGATCTCCGGAACAGACAGTTGCCGGGAACTGAATTAAGGTCCTCCTCCAGAGCACCAAAGGCTCTTAAGTGCTGGCTTACCTCTCAAGGCCTTATTGCTTTTTCTTTTCTTTCTCCCACTTTGACCCTGTTTTGTTCCCCTCTCAGTCCCATTTGACCCCCTGGCTCTTGCCAATAAGTTCTCTTACTTACTCTTTTGTTCTTTCCATTTTGAGGCAGGGTCTCTCTACGTAGCCCAAGCCATCCTAGTGTAAGACCTGGAGTCTCACTGCTCAGGATCGCGCCCTTCCCAGGAACTCTCACAGACCACAGCTCGATGCAAAAGCAAGAGGTTTTATTGCTATTGCGATAGAGTCAGCCCTCCAAAGACAGGAGACGACCCCGAACATGCAAAGCACAGGGTTTTTATACCTGAAAATCAGGTCACATTTGCTCTATAGTTTACAGCTGGCTGTAGATAGTTTGCAGCTGGTTGTTTCTCAGAACTTGCCATGTAGAACAAGCTGGCATCAAACTCACAGAGATCTGCTGCCTCTGCCTCCCAAGTGTTGTGGTCAAAGGCATGCCCCACTACAGCCAGCTTAGTCCTCCTGCTTTCAGTCCATCCTTTTTTTGACCCAATAGATTTCACTAAAGTTGCTTACAAAAACATGGTACGATCATAGGTACTGTGAGGCCAACAATGAAATTCTTGGAAGTCAGAGTTCCACCTCCACCTCCCTCTGGCTCTTACATTCTTTATGTTTCTTCTTCTATGATACTCCATGAGCCTTGGAGGGGGTAAGGTGCATGTCCCACTTGTGGCTGAGTATTCATTTATCATTTAGTCTCATCATTTTGACCAGATATGAAATAGCATTTACTGCTGTTCACTACACAAAAACAAGCCCCTTTGACCAAAGCTAGCAGCACTGCTAACCCATAGGCATAATCATACTTGTCTAGAAGGTGACCTGGTGGTCCCACCAAGCCCATTTAGCAAAACAGCAGCAGCAGCTTCTCCACGGGGGCCTATAACCTCCCCAGCCATGGGCTTTGCCTGGCTCTGCAGTACCAGGTGGGAGTTTCTTTCAGTGGAGCGGGCTTCACATTCAACCAGAAAGCAGTTGGCTACCCCCAAACAGATTTGCCGCTTTCGTACCTGAGAGCACATGCTTCCCGGCAGGGAGGCAGAGCTTCATGCAGGGCAAAGAGCTCGGCAGGACTGTTGATGAAAATTCTCCAGCACCCTGCCTGGCATCCTCTGGCATTCTGAGGGCTAGCCAGCAGGGAGGAACCCTCCAGCCTGAATCCAGTTCCAGCTTGAATTCTTCTAATAAAACGTAGAATCCATAATGTTAGTGTCTCAGAGCATTTTACATACATGTAAGGGTTGGTGTTCATCACTTAGAAAAATTTTAAATAAGTAGAATTTTAACATGTGATAGAGGAGGCCTTTGGAGGCCAGAAAATACGAGCAGCTTTAGCAAGGTCACTCAGCTTCGGTGGGAGACATCGGAGTTCAGACCTATGCTGGCAAGCCCACACGCAACGCTGTCCTGACATACACAACTACAAAAGAACGTCTGTGGATGAGCCGAACCTGTGCTTGCTGAGAAGAATGATGACTGGGATAGCTGTGTTATTAATTAAGCCTCAGGAATGCTAATAGGAAGACTAAGAAGAAATACAAGGATTTTTTTTCTCACTTAGAAGAATGAAGTAATTGTCATAAGTTGCTTGTGCATTTAACTTTAGATCATCATGTGTTTGCTTGTTTATTGACACGGGGTCTGACTCCATAGCCTGGGTTGGCCTTGAACTCATCATATAGTTTAGAACAGCCTCAGACTTGGAATTCTCCTCTCAGCCTCTCAAGTAGCTGGGATTATAGACAAGAGGTGCCATGTTCAGATTAGTGTCATTCTAACTGTGATATGACTCATGCCTTTAGTTCTTTAATACAGACAAAAATTCAAAGTTGGAGTAAAAGGCATAAAATAAACAAGAGAACATATATTTGCATCAGTGGTAAGTTGTGATTTGCAAGGCAATTTCGTCTAATCATTATAAAATAGCCCTTAACACAAAAAAGCTAAACCTCAGACTTGGGTTTCCAAAAGTACACTTGTCCCTCTTCTTCACTGGGGCACCCTCCCACATTCCTCGGGCCTTAATTAAATTAGAACTAGCAAGTGCACTGGGCTTGGGGTTAGGATAAATAGTCCAGGTTCAAGCGGGAGATGCTGCTTTAATGACTTGGAATGTGTCCAGAATGCACAGACTGCCTAGCAGGCAAATCTGACAGCTACTGGATCTTGCAGCAATAACATTCTAACCAATTAAAAGCTGAACTAGAAATAATGGTTTGTCACTGGGAGGTGTTTCAGAAACCAATTGGTCCAGATTAACCAGAAGATTAACTTTTCTAACTGAATGTAAAGGCCATGGGAAGCGGACGCTAATGAAAGAGAAACACACTCTATGAAAAGGGGAAAGCTTACATACAGAAATTAGGTTAATTGATCTTCTATGCTACGTATAAACAACTGCAAAAGTACTGTCTTTCTTTCTGTCAGTATTTCATTGGAATAAATAGGCTCATTATTAAAAATAAAAATAAGTAAAAGAGAGCAGTCCGCTGCTTCTAAGGGATTCCTCTAACGGAAAGGACAGAGATGGGCTTCCTCCATTCACAAGTGTGCTCCACAGGAAAAAGTATTCTTCCCAGGTGACAAATCTACTTTCAAATTATACTTAACAGTGATGAAATAAAAGTCATTTAATGATTGGACCTCCGACTTTGAAGACACCATAAATCATTCTCCAGATAGCATTTGGCCACATTAGACATGCCAGTGGCCCATGCCTGTCAGAATTACCAAAAAAGGTATGTGGAAAGGAAGGCACCAGGGCCTGGTGAGGTGGCTCAAATGGTAGCCGTGCTTGCCACCAATCCTGACAACCTGAGCTCAATATCTGCCACCCATGGCAGAGGGACAAAATCAACTTCTACAAATTGTTCTCTGGCTTCTGCATGGGACAAACGGGCACACACACACACACACACACACACACACACACACACACACACATTCTAAATGATGTAGACATTTCTTTCAATAAGAAAGGCTGGCTTTAACGTCCCAGCATTCCTTGCAAATGTTTCATCTGTCAGTGGGTGATGCCCCCTCATTGGAGCGACTGTTCAGTTAAGAGTAAGTTTCTTCCTGCAGAATCTTCCCCTATGAGACACGTCTTTTCTCCACAGGAGACTTGAGGAAGTGAAAGGAGCTTCCGGGAGGTTAGAAGTCTTGAGATGGTTCTTCTCTGAACTACTGAAATGAAGTCAAATATTAAAATGATTTCTGGCTTAGTTTTCTTCCCCTCTAGTACATTGTAAGGCAAATAGTGGGTTTCAGTAGACAACTGTCAGGAAAAGAGTTGGCTGATGATTAAAAAGACAAAAGTTGATAATCAAAAAGGCTACAAGAAAGAGGAGAGGAAGGGATTGCTTATGGACAGAAGGATTAGAATGTCCGAATAACCCAATCACATTCATCTGTCTGGTACCTGTTGGACTGGAGTGAAGGGAAGCAGATGTGATGTTAAGAAAACGAAAGCAATCAAACAGAAGAACTTGTGTCACAGGCATGTGGAGGCTCATAGAATGCAGCTTAAGAAGGCTGAGCAAAGCCATTTGTGTCCTCTTTGTTCTGTGTGTCAAGAATGCTCAGTCAGGACTGGCTGATCTTTCCCAAGACAGGCAGTGATTTCCCCAAACCTGCTGGTAGTCATCCAGGGCTTTGTCAGTTTTCTGAGCACTGGGGTGGCTTGTTGGACCAATAGTTACACTAGCTGGGATAGCTTCTGAGTTTCTGAGTGCCCAACTGAAGCTCCTCCTGGGTTGGAAATATCTTTTTCAGACCCATAAATTAGGCATTCCCCCTCCCCCCCCAAGTGATTTGCACTGTTGTGACTGGTGGTTTTTCCAACGCTTTGCTGGAGGTGGTGAGGGTGTCTGCTGAAGCATCCTTCACATAGGCCAGAATTCCCAAGTTTGATGTCCTGGCCTCTCTCCCTAGCAGCTAAGGATTATCATGTCCCTAGAAGGGTCTTGCCAGTCTCTGACACAGGCCCAGGCATGGGCTGTCATTGAACTCAGATCTTGCTCCAGCTTACATCTGTGCTTAGTTACTCACACATACTCACAGGCTTGTCCCAGAGAGGTTATTGTATTGACTCCTACTGTTTGGATGCATCTTAGCAACTGCATCAGCCATGTGTGAAGCCATTGATTAGCACCGGAATCTATCTACACCAAGACCAGCCCCATACATGCCATCACAAAGTGAGCAGAGCTTACAGACATGACTCGCTGCACTGTGGAAGCGGTCAGTTCGTTTTTGTCACATAAAATATACCTTGCTCACGCAAGTATTTAAATAGGCTAGGTCAGAGGACTGAATTAACTCCACAGCTGACTTACTTTTTTTTTCTATGCTAACCTTCTTGTAAGCATTTTATAGCAAGAAACATGAAGATTTCAAACACCCCATGCATTGGCAAAATTCATCTGTGGATAGTTCCTTCTTCTCTGCTTTCAATGTTGCTTCTTCCCTTTTAAGTCAAATCAAAAGAGTGACTGGGGCCCAGTTAACTAAACATTCTCTGCATGCTCAACCCATGGCTTTTCTTTACAACCTTATTTTTCTAATAGAACGTCCTCTCCATAAAGTCATCCCTCACCTCTGGTGGCAGATTGAGCTAAGCCGAGCACAATTTGCTCTTCTTCTGAGGCTCAGCTGGGTGATGGCTATTGGTACGTTTTGCCAAGAACACCTCAGCAAATGATGCACAAGTTCCTGTACGAGACACAAACTCTTTATATTGTGCAAACCTGGCATGGAGTGAAACAAAATTCGATCTTTCCTGGACCTAAGAACATCCCAGAGCTAGTGTTCTGGTTATGTCGGAAAAACCTGGGAATTCCTTAAGCCCGTAGGGTCCTAAGAACAGACATTGTTGAGTTATGTCTTCCATTTTTATTCATTCTCATGGTCACACCTACCATTCTACATTATGTTTTTACTCACAGGTATATCTTAAGAAGGTATTTTATGTTCCGTTTACTGGTTATTTGTGCTGCAAACTGCTGCTTCTTCCTCACACATGTTTCTGAAAAGGGGCTCAAGGGGGTCCATGTTTCCCCAGGGCTCACTAGGAGGATCCCTCAGACAAGGCTCCCTGCGCTGGGCCAAGCCAGCTCTCATCCTGTTGCCTTTAAAACTCATCTCCGTGCATCGCTGCCTGTGGAAGTTCTATCTTCCTGTCATTCACAATCTGGCTCTCTCTGTGTCCTTTCTTGTCCACATTAAAAAGAAAAAGCGGAAAGTGTTACCGCGGTCTTGGTCTGTCTAGACGCTAAACACCACGAGCTGGGTAGTGTAGAGGCAACAGAAATGGATTTCTTATGGCGGTGGAGGCCCTGCCCCGGCAGTGGTGGATCCCATATCCTGGGAGGGCCCACATCCTCAGCCCTGGTGCCTTGTCTCTGTGCTCTTCCGTGGTGCTGAAGGCAAAGCAGCAGCATTAACACCACTCATGAGGGTTCCCCTCTCATGAGTCAGTTGCCTCCAGAAGGCTCTAGCTTCACCACTTCAGAGAGCAGATTCAACAGGAGTTTGGAGTTGGTAATAGACCCCTGAGGAAGAAACTTCCTTTTGTACCACGCTGGCATTACTTGCTCCGTGAACCTTCGCCTGGTCTCCAGGATTACAGCTCTCGGTTCTACTTCCAGGTCTCATGAGCACTTCCTGAAACTCATCTCAAATTAGGGTTCTTTGTGTCTCTCTCTGGTTCTTTCTGTAAAGCATGAACCTCTAGAGACAAAGGCTGCATTTTACTCATTGTGTGTGTTTCCAAACGTGCCTAGCACAGAGAGTTACAAAGAATGCTCACTACCAAGGACTTACTGAATTGAATGTAATAAAATATACCAGTGTCAGCTCAAGCTTTCATTTCACTTGACAAGATGGAAAAGAAAAGTCGGGGTGAAACACATTTGTGTTTACAAAATGCTTTGTCAGATAGAAGGACTGTACAATACATTTGTTTCAAGGTTTTACATGTAAAATTCTTTCTAGACATACTCTGTGTTGCAATGCTGAAGGGAATTACATGAGGCACCCCATCTAAAGCACATGTGCAGTTTACAGAACTGCCTGTGCTTTGTGGGACCATTAAAATGAGAGGAAGAAGGCCCATCAGACTCTTCTGGAAGCCACTGGAGAGGAATAAAACACAAAAAGCTAATCATGCAAGAGCAGCGGCAAGCAGGCTCCCTAAGTTGTGTCAAACTGCCTGACTAGTTAGAGCAAAGCTCAGGGCGTCTCCCCAGCGGATGCTCTAACTTGGAGTCTCTCCTTTTGCTGCCTTGGGAAGCTTGCCCTCATTAAAAGCGATGGGAAACTAGCCACATCATTACATTCACTTAAGGGAGAATTTAGCTGGTCAGTTTAGCTACTGTCAGTAAGAGCTGCCACTTTGGGGTTTTGAGCCCTTATTGGCCTCGTGGTTTGGATAGGAATTTTTATTTGTCTAACTTTGAAATTTACATGTCTTCTGAACAACTAAAATTCACAAGAACAAACTAATTAATGGATTCCATTTTTGACAGCTACAAGAAGACGGATGAGAAAGTAGCATGCTTCTGGCAGCGTGTTATCAATTGGGAGGCAACAGTGCATTCCCTCTATGTGGAACAGTGAGCTGGAACCAACACTGACAGATGACACGGCCCTCTGACAGTGATGCCTGTACGAGCTGACAGCTCCACTTGCACTCAGTCAAGTCTGTGCTTTGCAGTGGAATTTTAACGGGCTTGATTTGCAGAATATGCTTTGCCTACTTCTCAGCTTGTACTAGAGGTGAATAAAAATTTCAAAGTATTCCCATTAAAAGCAGATCCTAGCATCTGTTACCCAGCCTTCTCCCCCAGCCCAAAGCTAATAGTAATAATAGCAAATAAAGCATCATCTTGGGAGAGGGGGAGACAATGAGGAAGGGGAAATTTCTCCCTTTGAAGCCAGATTTTCTATAAGGCAAGGTAAATATTAGTCAAAATCCCTTAGGAGATGGTACATTTCCCAAGGTAATTATAAATGAATCAAAAAGTAAAATGTCTATTTGAGCGTGTATATGCAAATAATCACAAACATCTCTGAGTTATCCAATTGTTCCCTTGAAACTTATAAAATATGCAAAGATTGCTTCAAAATATTAGAAAATATGATTTTTAAAAGAATTGACCTTTCCCATTCACTTCCAGGTCATGGTCTTTATTTTACTATTTTGCAGTCCATTCCCTTTGACCAAGACACATTCATGAAGTTGATTTCCTGTGTGATATTTGTAAAGTTACTATTCTGTCTTTCAGCTATTTCACAAACAAATGTTGCTAATCACCCTGTCACTACCAACATCCTGCACAGAGCTAGAGTAAGAAATAAGGGCACTCACAGTTACAAACCAGTTGCTGGAAGGGCAAATTGGACTGGCAGGAGTATTCTGAATCTTTGCATCTGAATGCCCCTAGGCTGGGCAGGCACTCTTAGTTTACATACCCTCTGCTCCGTGTCTAACACTGCAGCTCGCCGCTCAGTCATATAACTTGTCCAGGCCCTGAAGGCAACTGAATCTGTGACTATGGCATTGTCAACCCTCACTACTCCTCATAGAAACACACAGTGAGTCTAACATTGCAGATCCCAAAGACTGAATACAAATAGAAGAAATAAGAAGAATTTATGGCAGAGAAAGGCAAATACAATTGACATAGACAGACAGTTACCAAGAACAGTTCAAGAACAAAGATCATCTAATACACACCGTTGCAGTGGTGATAAGCTAGCATTGAGTCCTCATCCGCTCTCCCCCTCCTCCCAACCATCCCAGATTCAGTAAAGCAGAGACTGACTGAGATAAATAACCTAATTTTATCTATCCAATGATGAAACTGAACCAGCAATTATAGTTTAAATGTTTGTCCCTCTAGAACTATGGCTGGAACCTAGTTTTCATCGTAACCACATGGCTATCAAGGGAGCCGCACTCATGGGTAGCAGAGGTGCTGTTACCAAAAGGTAAGTTATGTTCCGGTTTCCCTGCTAATCCTCTCACCTTCCAAGAGGAAAAAAAGGCCCTTACAAATGTTGACACCTGGGTATCAGACCTGCTAGTCTCCAGAGTTGTGAGCAAGCACAATTGGGGGGGGGGGTATCTTTGGGGACAGCAAAACAAAATGAAGTAAGACACTGCATTCATTTGGTTTTGTTAGTACAATTACATCCCTGAGGTAGTTGGTGATAAACTGCTTATCTCACAGTCATAGATGCTTGGGAGCATGCTGCCTACATATCCCCAGGTGTGCCGACGATGGCAGATGGCGCTGCTGGGAACTCAGGTGGAAGGATGGCTATTTGTTGCATTGGAAGTGGAGAAGAATGGATGAAAGCACTCCCTGGGTTTTCACCCTCAATGACGTAAGCATCTCCCACTAGGCTCACCTTCCAAAGCCTCCGCTACCCACCAGTAGCTATGGATCAAACCTTAAATAACAATCACACCCTTAAGCCACACTCAAGCCATGGACTACACGTTATCTCATACATATAACTGTAAATGACTGAAGGATGCAACACCGAAGGTATGGGGAGACAGACTTCTGAAGTGTCTTGAAGGGTTTGTGGTGAGCAAAAGGAGGAAGTCATTTTCAAGGATAGAGAATCATTTTTAAAAAGTTCAGAGATGAGAGAGAATTACGTTATCATTGCTACGTTGGAGCCATGCATTTCATAGTGAGGAAAAGATGGGGCTGAGTTCCCTGGATTAACCACATATATAGACTATTACAGCACACCGATTTGTAGGAGACATAGTCCACAGGCTGCATACAAAGCCTGAGCAAAATATAATGACCTTTCATCTGTTTTATGCTAATTGAGCATTTATTTCATAAAGCACCGCCATTATGCCGTGACCCGTGATAAAAAGGAAACTTTCCCATTTGTGTTTCAGTCATCATAACCTTGAATAGTAAAGTAAACTTACATGCTCCATTAACTAGAAAATAATCCTCTTCCGTGCTTTGAATTCACTTAGGGCGTGGCTCAGAGTGACAACAGGTTAAGCTGACAAGCTTGAAGAATTCTCAATAAGAAACAAGGTGATTCTAAGGGTGACAGCTGATGTTATCAGGGACATTTTTTGGTGTATGTTTTTATTTCATCCTTCAACTTCTTTAAACTATGTATTTTGAGGTATGACTTTGTGACTAATGTTAAATACTTTTTGTCTTGCTTATATCAATTAAATCCTACCAGCCAACTTCCTATGCTGTAGATAAAATTACCATAAACTGATAACAGATATTTCATGAGTTCCTATTCTGCACAAGGTAACATACCTGTATTTGTTATATGCTCGTGTCTTGATAGGATTCAAAAGAAATGTTGGCCATAATTTTTTCCAATGAAGCAACTGAGAATGTAAACAATTACATAAAGATATTTTAAATGAAAATAATGTTTCTGGTAGGTTTCTCTTTTTCTTAGATTTCTGAACAATTGCTTTTTATGTGCAAAGCTCTTGACAAATTATATATATGATAAAATAGGTATAATAGTAATGATTCTGAAAGAGTTAAAGTATTATAAGAAAATTTCCCATTATGGATGAAAAAATAATGAGAGAATCAAAAATTCAAATAAATATAACAAACAGGGAGGATCTGTGCCAGAAACAGTGCAAAGATGCTCAAGCCGTCAGGGCCCTCGTCAGAACACTTGCTGCCCCTAGTGAAGCCTCCAGAGAACACTGTGCTCACCTAGAGGGACTGGAATCCTGCTGTAGAGAAGCCACACCCAGATTCAACCTATACGGGAGTTAAAAAAAATAATTAAGGCAGCCAGGAAATAGCTGTGAGGTGGTTATGCTAACCATGATTAGACTCCCACACCACGTGTCCTTGTTGAGAGCACATTCGTTCGGATGTCTAGTAGTCCGGGTAACCAGAAAACTTCTTCCTCCTCTGTTTGTGTCCTTTAAAGCCTTCTTTCTGTCCATCTTTCCCCTCGAAGCCCTGGATCGATCTCTTTCTGGGCTCTCATATTTATGACTTCTCCAAGTCCTCAGAATTAAACTTTCTACAGGTGGCAAAGTTCACAAGCCTCTCTGAGCTGCACAAGCCAATTATCGGCTGTGGACAAGCTAAAAGCAGCTCCATATCTCTTGTGCCTTTCCTTAAAGGAATCGTACTATTCATGGAAAATAAAACTGTGGTCTAAAACATTTATTTCCTGCTCAACTGGAATTATACCTTTCAGTGGTGGAAGCCTAAAGAAAATGCTGTCAGCAAACAACAGGTATTTATTTCCTCGATGGGAAACGGCAAAGGGTGAAAGCTGGGTGTGCTCGAGTACACCTCCAATCCTAGCATCCGGGGACGGGATCAGGAAGAAGTACAGGCCAGCCTGGGCTACACATTGTGTTCATGTATGAGCTATAGAAGACACTACCTCAAAAAACAAAGTGAAATAAAATAAAACAACCCAAGAAAAAGAGTAGAAGTTTAGATGCACAGAACAACTTTCTTTCTAAAAAGCGCTTCATAGAATGCAGATCTGGATTGAAACAAATTATTGGCCCTTGTTTCAGCTGTGTCGACATGCTGATAAATAAATATTTAGGCAAGTTGTAAGCTGATGTATGAAGGCCACAGCAGAATCTTAACTCCCATCTCCTTTCCCTGCCTCACTCAGAAGTGTTTTGTGAACATGTTTCAAACTGCTGTAGTGCACTGTCACACCAAAGGCAGGTTTCCAAGAAAATGACGTGGCAGCAGCCTCTCTACACCCCAGACACAGGGCTTTCTGGGTATTTATAGCCCATCCTGTGTGACTCTGAGGCATGCCTGAAGGTGCTAGAGAAGAAAAGAATAAGGCCCTCTCTTCAAGGAGAGCACAGGAGGAGAGCAAACCACAGGAAGCGTACATGTGAGCTGGCATAAAGAAAAAGTGTGCGGTTTCCCCCAGGATCTGCTGAAGAGCTGTGTTAATTAAAACTTCACTGGCTGCACTTACGTCCCACAGATGATATGCATCACAGGCTAATATCATGGGAAGCTGGCTATAATTAGTCAGTATATAGGAGCTGACTGCCTTGTACTAGGCATGCAGAGAGGGAGAAAAACAGCAATTGGATGACGTGCTTCAGTCTTGCTTTATTGGAACGCCACACCCCACATCCGCTCTGCAGCAGAATGCTGATGATTCTTGACTGAAGACACCATTTTGGAAAATGCTTAGGAACTCTCCCCTGAGGTTTCTCTCATGGCATTATGGGTATCTCTTGCATTGGCCACCTCCCATTCCCTTTCCCACATTTATGTCTTTTTGTTGTGACCCACTGATTTCAACCTATCTGTGTGATCTGGTTTTGGGAGGATCCGTTGGAGTAGATTCATCAGCGTGTACATAACTCCAGATGATGACTGTCTCTCTCCCAGAAGCCGTCAGGAGTTAGTAATTCATCAGGGAGGGCAGAGTCCTATGTGCTTCTCCATTCATGACTGACTATGGACTGTGATTATATGGTGCAGGCCTAGTGCTGGATCCAACAGTTGTCAGGACTAGATTATGCCCAGAAGATGGTGTTCTGAAGGCCTTCTCCCTATCTTTCAGCTCTTACAGTCTTTTCTGCTTCCTTTTTACTATGCTGCCTGAGCTAAGGCTGAGTTTTATGCAACTCATACAGTAAGTGTGCTTGAGAATATGGAAATCACATTCTATGGCAAAACTATGTTGTGGAATTCTAGACAGGTCAACAGTGAAAATGGAAACATTTGCCAGTACCATTGAGTCCCACCAGTAACCATGGCTGGAAGTTATTTTTCTTAACGTATATTAATAGCTTGGATCATTAACCTATACCAAGACACCCCCCCCCCATACACACACACTCACACAGTTTCATTTAGTGGTTAATGATAACCCTAAAAAGGCAGTCAGTCCAGAGATACTGTAGGTTTAAATACCTTGATCAGGTCATAACAGGATCTCAATCCAGGCCAGTATACTAATTTATGAGCCTGAGCTTCTAATCTATGTGCTTGCTGGATCTAACTATACATTTAATGACAGGAAGATCATGCATTTGAGATAGGACTTGGCTACACAGTGAAACCCTGTCTCAAAATAAATACATAAACAGATACGTAAATATGAGCCTTATAAAAAATACTCTCTAATGGTGTCTAATGAAATTATTCAAGTAATTGGAAAAATTATCACTTTTATGGGAAAAATATTTTTAGGGAACTACTTGCCTAAATATTTTTTTAAACATTTATTTAGATCCAGGCTGCAGGGACCGGAAGGCGGGAGAGAAGTGGGAGAAGACTTAGCAAGCCAGAGCCACCGGAGGACCGGAAGAAGCAGTAGAAGCCTACAAGTCTCCAGATGTGGATTTGCTTTAGGTAGTCAGACAAAGAAGGCAGCCATATCCGTTGGACTTGGATCAAGTAAGACTAAGGAAATGGTTCCAGCTCTTGCAACCCTCTCAATAGCAGCAGCTTTCCATGAAGATGAAGATGGTTAACCAGAAGAAATGCCTCCAGAAGCAAAGGATGAAAAATATTGGGAAGAGACCAATATCAGCTGAGCCAAACTCTTTTTTTTTTATTTTTTATATATATATTTTTTTATTTTATTAATTTTTTTTATCAGTTACATTTTATTAACTCTGTATCCCAGCCATGTCCCGATCCCTCATTCCCTCCCAGTCCCTCCCTCCCTCCCTCATCTCCACCGTGCCCCTTTCCAAGTCCACTGATAGGGGGGACCTCCTCCCCATTCATCTGATCCTGTTTTATCAGGTATCTTCAGGACTGGCTGCAAAGCCCTCCTCTGTGGCCTAACAGGACTGCTCCTCCCTTCGGGGGTGGGGAGACCAAAGAGCCAGTCATTGAGTTCCTGTTAGAAATAGTCCCTGTTCCCCTCACTTTGGGAAACCAATTGGTTACTGAGCTACCACAGGCTACATCTGAGTGGAGGTTCTAGGTTATATCCATACATGGTCCTTGGTTGAATGTCAGTCTCAGAAAAGACCCTGTGCCCAGATATATTTGGTCCTTGTGGAGCTCCTATCCTTTCCCCATCAGACTAACTCCCCTTCTTTCTTATGATTCCCTGTACTCTGCCAAAGGTTTGGTCATGAGTCTTTGCTTTGAAAACACTGCTAGTTAGAGTCTTTCAGATGCGCTCAGTAGATTCCTGTCATACGTTCAATGCACATTTCATCTGTCTTTCTAAAGGAGGATTGATCATCTTACCCCATGTCTGCTCTCTTGATTATCTTTTTTAGGTGTATAGATTTCATTATGTTTATCATATCTTATAGATCTAATTAAGTGAGTATATCCCATGTTTGTCTTTCTCCTTCTGGGATATTTCACTCAGAATGATCTTTTCTTTCTTTCTTTTTTTTTTTTTTTCAATGCAGTTTATTCAGGAACCTTGAACAATCATCGGACCCTGGGGAAAGCCAGCCCACAGCTTAAATAGCCTCTGGGTAGACAACCCAGGCGTGCCACGTGGGCAATGCAGATAGGTCCACATACATGGAAGCAAGCCAGATCCTCAGCCTTAGCCAAATGTGGAGTTGTTTGTGACAGAGAGCACTCACCATCGGGAAGGTGGAAGGCAGAAACTAGCTCCATCTTTAAGGCGCGGCATTACGCAGCTCTCTACAGTTCCCCCTTTTTGTTTTAGACGCATCAGGCAAGAGTAAAGGTCTGATCTCTGATATTAGAAATAAATTGGGACTTTGTACCGATGTTCATTTAGGTGTCATCCACCCAAAGAGCATCAGACCCGTCTGATACCTTTTTCTCAGAGGCGGGACCTGGGGCATCAACCTGCATGCAATCAGACATGCTCTTCTCTGGGTCGAAAGCGGCTGACCCTGAGTGCAGTGCTTAGCCTCGCATCCTGAGCGTAACATTTTAGCTTTTTATGGTAGCCAACCATGCTTGGGGGGACTGTCCTGCTTCAATGGCTGTAAAGGCCTGAATGATCATGGCTGCATTACGCTGTTGTGAGACTCTAATCTTGCATATACACCACAGGCAAACCAAGGAGACCAACACCAGAAGGCCTGCTAACGCTCCCATGCCCACCCATTCCTTCAGATGATTCATGGCTGCAGCAATCCATGGTGATAATCCTGTGGCTAGTCCTGCGTCCACTCTAGTAGAATTTACTGTGATAATGGCCACTCTCAGCTGCTCCATCGTAGTATCGAATTCTCCAGTCCAATTACCGAAAATATAGCTCGACAATTGTTTAGACAGATTTGCAGCACAGGAAAAATTCTCATGTTGTATGCTAGTGACTCAAAGTCCAGCATACTTTCATTGACAGCCCGGTTGAGCCATTTGCCATAGGGTATCAATTTGCTCCTTCACGAGGTTAATCCTCTGATTGAACACCATCAAGCCTCCTTTTAGTTGAGCATTAATTCCTTTCATGTCTCGCCCCTGGGGGCAATGGTCTCCTGAACCTACTCAGACCTCGGACACCACCACTGCTAGTTCTAGAACTGATGCAAGATGTTCCAACGAAGGGGTTAAGGCTTCTCATAATATTTCCTATAAGCCCACACCTGTTTGTTTATATCCCCCATTTTTATTCATTATTAGCCAGATAGAGCCAAGTAATTGTGGTAATGACACTTGCTTTTTTGCCCAATGCTGGAATGCTAGTGAATTTAGGTATGCCCTGGTTACTCGCATGCCTCGCTGGGTGCCTGTGCCTGTTAATGCCCCTCACGCTATGACTCTCTTCAGACAGAAAAGGGATCTTGGAACTACAGCTGCCACTGTTACTGCCATCTCATTGGCGGCTGTTGGAGCTACCACCGGGGCTTTAGCCAGGAGTCATACTGTGCAGACTGCTCAGACCCTGAATAATCTTTTAGCCAATGTAGCTCATGCCTTAGATGTACAGAATGATTTTTTCTAGATCCCACCATTTGCCTGCAAATTTCATGATTTCCTCCTTTTTGATTGCTGAGTAGTATTCCATTGTGTAAAAATACCACAATTTCTGTACCCATTCCTCCATTGATGTACATCTGGGTTGTTTCCAGGTTCTGGCTATTACAAATAAAGCTGCTATAAACATGGTTGAGCAAGTATCCCTTTGTGTACTTGAACAAACTTTGGGTATATACCTAGCAGTGGTATAGCTGGATCTTGAGGAAGCACTATTCCTAATTGTCTTAGAAAGCGCCAGATTGACTTCCAAAGTGGTTGTACAAGTTTACATTCCCACCAGCAGTGGAGGAGGGTTCCCCTTTCTCCACAACCTCTCCAGCATGTGTTATCGCTTGAGTTTTTCATCTGAGCCAAACTCTTGATAAAGGAAAGCGTAGCTTTTCGGACAACCGTAAGTGGCGGGAGCGAAATATAAAATCTCATCTTGGAAATGTGGACGGTGAAGACAATTAAATCAAGTGTTTTGAGATTGGGTTGTGTGGGAGGGCGCGGTTAGAAGGATCAGTCTCCTTTTGTTAAGAAAGGTGTAAGATTGGCTTTGGAGCATTTTTTTCCTTCCTTCCTTCCTTCCTTCCTTCCTTCCTTCCTTCCTTCCTTCCTTCCTTCCTTCCCTCCCTCCCTTCCTTTTTGTGACAGGGTTTCTGGAGGTCCTGGACTCCCTTTGTAGACCAGGCTGGCCTCGACTCAGAGCTCCACCTGCCTCTGCCTCCCGGAGTGCTGGGATTACAGGCATGTACCAGCGCACTTTTTAAGGTTACTTGAGGGAGAATGGTTAAATCTTAGAAGGGAAATAGAATAAATAGCAGTACTGGTTAGAAAGGGAACTAGGTGGGAGAGAGAATGCCCAAATAAATGAGGGTGAAGATCAGACCTGGAGAGAGGGGGTGGGGAGGAAGATGGAGTGGGGGCTGTAGAGAGAAGAGAGAGCATGGTCTGACAAGCTGGCGACTCAAGTCCAGGGCAGGCTTCTGGGGAGATATGGGGGTGACTCTAGCTGAGACTCCTAGTAGCGGGGGTCATGGAGACTGAAGAGGAAACTCTCTAATTAGACAAGACCCCTATTGGAGGGAGGGGAGCACCAACCCACCCTCAGAAACTTCGATCTAAAATTTATCCTGTCTGCAAGATGTGCAGGAATAAAGATAGAGCAGAGATTGAGGGAATTTCCAACCAAGGCCTGGCCCAATCTGAGACCCACCCCATGGAAGAGAGCCAATCCCTGACAGTATTAAGGACACTCTACTTTGTTTGCAGTCAGGAGACTAGCATAGCTGTCTGCTGAGAGGCTCCACTCAGAAGCAGATGGAAACAGATGCTGAGACTCACAGCCAAACATTGGGCAGTGTTGTCTTGTGTATTACATTTTCACTATTTGAATGCCAAAGGACATAATAAGATCAAAATTATTACTGTAATAATATGGTCTGCTGTTATCAAAAGGATCTGACATTCGAACTATGAAAGCAGCTAGAAGAATCAAGCTAGTGTGGGAAGGGAGACAGTCACTGGGAAGACATTCCAGTCTAAAAGACAATGTGAGAAAGGGTTCTAGAAGAAACATGGTTTGTTTCAGGGAATGTTGTATTAGCTTGAAACAGTAGAATTTCAAATTTTATAATTTATTTGTTAACAGCTGGATAAAATATTCCATTGTGTAAATGCACATTTTCATCATCTATTTGTTAGTAGATGAATATCTAAGCTGTTACTAATTTTTGGCTATTATGAACAGAGCAGCTATGAACATGGATGAGCAAGTATCTTTGTAGTAAGATGCAGAGACTTTTTGGTATACGCCCAAAGGTGGTATAGCTGGATCTTGCTGTATATCAATTTTCAGCTTCTCAAGGAACCTCCACACTTATTTCCATGGTGTCTGTATAAGTTTTCATTCCCACCAGCAAAGAATAAGTGCTTTTCTTCCCCACATCCTGGCCAGCATGAGCTATCATTTGTTCTAATGCTCTTGACCATTCTGAGGTAAGATGAAAACCTGACATAGTTTTAGTTTTCATTTCCCTGGGGCTAAGGATAGTAAACATTCCTTTAAGTGCTTCTCAGCCATTTCCATTTCATCTTTTGAGAACTCTTTATTTAGTTCTATAGTCCTGTTTTAGTTGTGTTGTTTATTTTCTTGCTCTTCAGTTTTTTAGTTCTTTATATATTCTAGACACTAACCCTCTATCAGATGTATAACTGGTAAAAATATTTTCCTTTCTGTAGAATTTGCTTGAATTAATTACCACTTCTATTTCACTAGGAATTATGGGTATGTTTGAATTGCTCATATAATCTTGATTTTACCTCAGTAAGTCATATATATACACTTATATATATTTTCATAATATATATATATGAAGAAATCCACAAATTTCCTGTAGGTGTTATAGTCTGATGGAATATAGATTTTAAAAGAATGCCCTTCTGAGTCTCTGAATTTCATCAGTGTCTATTGTAATATCCCCCTTCTAAGCTCTAACTTTATTAATTTGGATCTTCTCTCTCCATCTTTTAGTTAATTGGGTTAAAGGTTGTCAATCTTGTTAATTCTTTTAAAAAACAATTCTTCACTTCATTGATTCATATTTTATCTGTTGTTTGTTTCTATTTTATTGACTTCATCACTGAGTTTTATTATTTATTTCCATCTGCTCCTTTTGGGTGTTACTTCTTGCTTCTCTTGAGATTTCATGTGAATCAAATTACTAATGTGAGATAATTTAGTTTTATTGATGTAGGCACTGAGTGCTATGAACATACCTCTTAGACCTGTCTTCATTGTTTTCCATTGTTTTGACTATGTTGTGTTTTTATTTTCATTCAATTCTAAAAAAAAAAAAGTTTAAATTTCCTTCCTGATTTTTGTCTTGACTCAGTTTTTATTCAGCCTCCACCAGTCTGTTCACCTTCTGCATCTCTGTTGCTATTGATACCTAGCTTTAATCCATCATGCCCATATAGGATACAAGGTGTTACTTCAGCTTTTCTATATCTGTTGAGAGTTCCTATATTTGTCCTCAGTTTTGGAAAAAAGTCTCATGGGCTGCTGAGAAGAAAGTGTACTCTTTAGTGTTTTGGTGAAATGTTCTGTAGATATATGCTAAGTCCATTTGATTTATGACATTATTTAATTCTGGCATTTTTTGTTTAGCTATTGACTAGATGACTTCTCTATTAATGAGAGTGAGGTATTGAATTCATTCACTATCACTGAATGAGGTCAGCATGGGATTTTAGCTGTAGAAGTATTTCTTTTCTGAATGTGGGTGTCCTGTGTTTGGTATATAAATGTTTGGTTGCAATGTCCCATTGGTGAGTTTTCCTTTGTAGTGCCCTTCCTTATCTCTTATGAATAGTTTCATATTGAAGTCTATTTTGTCAGATATGAAAATTGCTCTGGCAGCTTGCTTCTTGGTTTCATTTGTTTGGAATACATTTTCTATCTTTTTACTCTACGGTAAAGGCCCAAGGTCCTCTAAGGTCCATGACCATAATGATGGGAAGCAAGCAGGCGTGGCAATGAAGCAGTAGCTGAGAACTTACATCTTGGTCTACAAGCATGACCCAGAGAAAGGGAGAAGGAGAGAGAGAGGAGACCAGAAATATTGTGGACTTTTGAAATCCAAAAACACGCCCCCAGTGACTTCTCCTAATTCTTCCAAAGCAGTTTCACTCATTAATATCCAAGTATTACGAGTCAATGAGGGTCGTTCTCACACAAACTACCATAATGCACATATCTGCACCATAATGTACATACCATCTTCGCTGATGAGGGCTCAGCCAAGTGTGGTAGCTGAGGGGCCCTGTTAGAGAGCAGTTGTGTGTGTTGGCAAGGAATCACAAGAGTGTAACAGGGCTACTAGAAAACAGGCACTGTGGTACTACAGCACTTCATCCGATACTGAGATGGCTGTTAAGCGTGGGGGCAGCGCATATACCGTGAATACATTGGACAAAGTAAGGATCCAGTTTTTTTTGATGGTACAAAGTAGAATAATAGAAGATTCCCTCATGTCAGTCAGAAATGTGCAATTCATAGCTAATAAAATATTTGTTCCTAGAATTTTACAGTTAATAATTTTGTACTAAAGTCTGTGGACAATTGAAACTCTTGAAAAGTTATTTGATATCTGGAGCAGGATATATATATAAATATATATGTACATAAATGTATTTATAAATGTATATGTTATATACATATATATGTATTTATATACACCTTGTACCTTATATGGGCATGATGGTTTAACGCTAGATATCAAAAACCATAGAGATGGCAGAAATACACACACACACACACACACACACACCCTTATTTTTGGACCAGTCATGGTTCTGTACTTAACTTTCAATTTTTCAGGAGATATTTTCTGTTTGTTACTGCCAAGTACTTGTTGGGGACAATGAACAAAACAGATAAATTGCCTGCCCCTGTAGGTTTTGCAGTCCAGTGATGGAACAGACATTCTCTACATCAGAAGATTATTACAGAAAAGGAACAGGAAGAAGTTAGGAGTAACTGAATGCCTCAGCTGTCCCCCCCCCCACTGACTAACCTTCAGTTTAAGTTTCTTTCTGAAGCTGTCATTTTCCTCAATGACTCACTACGCTGAGCTTAATTTTGTGGCCTGTAACTTGAATCTGAAGCCACTGGGTTTCTTGGAGGTTCCACTCTGCCAATCCTGTAGAATGCATGTCTTTTGTCTCTCTGTTCCCACAGCACTTGGCTATATTGTCACTATAGCATTTGCCACACTTGCGGGTAAGAGTAGGTCATTTCTCTCTTAACACTCTCCCCTGCACACACGTGAGCACAAACACACACACACACACACACACACACACACACACACACACCACTACCACCACCACCTCCTCCACTTCATGTCTATCACTAGTGTCACCGCCCATGCTCAGCAGCTAACACTATCATCTTTGTGCATTTGACAAAGTAGAAATTCAACAGAAATTGTCTGAGCTGAATTGTTTATCCATTAGCAGCTAACCTCTCACAATTGGTGCAGTCTTTTAACAGGCCGTGTAAGGACTCCTACAACTCCAAGATGGCTACAGGGACAATTTATAATTGATGTTTCTGCAGGAGTGACTTTCTTTGCCCAGCCCCCGAGTCATTGTGGCTCTTGTAAGACTAACCAGAAGCCTTCAAACCCCACGTCCTCCCACAATCCACGAACTCCCAGGAAGACAGGCATATAAAGGAGAGGTCTGTTTCAAATAGGCTTTGCAGTCTTAGCTAGCCTTTGAAACTCTATTTATTGTGTTTCATAATACGTCAATTTAGGGCTCATGTTTGCCCAACTCCGCTAAAAAATGTTAGAACTGCAATCTAAGCTTCCTTTGTTGATCTGAATTTTCCATAAAAGAATTTCTCCTATAATGAAAATAACCAAAGGGGCTTTCATTCATGAAAATATTTGAGGCATCCAGAAGCTTAGTACATGTAGGAGGACTTTTGTACTGGCCTTTTTTGAAGAAAAATTCTTTTAACTCTTTTTTAACTGTATTTAAAATGTTGTGATAGATCTCTTAGTATTTGCCTTTTTGCAAATGACCACAAAACAGAGACTAATTTTATAAAAAGATATTTTTGTTGGGGATGGACAGAAGTAGAGGGTAGATCAAGGTTAGTTTTAGTCAGAGAGAATCAAGATCAAACAGCCTCCTGGGGTAATGTGTAGAGAAAAATAAACAATGAATTTGCCAAGGCCAAAAGTAATAAAAACAGAGGGAGCTTCCTATGGATTCAGAAGGTAATTTTCACTAGCCTTCCTGTTATCCATTATGGATTCTCTGGACTCACTTTCAGTCCTGTAGCAGCTGCTTGCAGGTGCCCTTCCTTCCACCTCAACTTTATTCATTAGAGACTCCAACACTTTATACAAACTCAGGGGCCCTCTGGCCCTTTCAATCCTGTCACTACAGACATACTTGCAGAAGTTCCTCCTTGGGGACTCCACCTCTTAGTGTGGACAGGATTTCCATAGCTCTTTCTCATGACTCCTCTCAGAATTTTTTTCCTAGACTAACTGTATTTGTCTTTGCTAACCACTGACCTGAAGAAGCCCTACCTATCAGGGAACTCAAAGCCATCCCACGTTCCTAAGCTCCAGAGAGAACAATGGCAACCAAGAAAGACAATATTCATCCAGCAAAACAAGACCAGATAAAAGCACCTGGAATCACCTGACTTGTGACATCTCCAGACACCAGCCCCAAACCAAAGACACGAACAGCCAAGACAATATGATTCTGCAAGAATCCAGTAATCTGACTACAGTAAGCCTTGAGAAATGCAATAGAGCTGAAGCACAAGACAATAATTTCAATTACCAATTATGAATATGGTCAAGAACTTTGGAGAATATGAATAAATCCCTTAATGAAGTCTGGAAAATCATTCAGTAGAAAGCAATAATACAATACAAGACATTAAAATAGAAATAGAGCCATGAAATAAAAGCCAACCATAAGTGAAACATTTAGGACATTAAAGACTTCGGGGATGAGCCTAACCAGAGTGCAATGCATGGGAAATAGTCCATAGCACTATGGTGGCTCCTATAGCACTGCTTCTAATCAGCCAGGCAGCGGTGACTGCACAGCAATCAAATTATGGGCCCCCAAACACCAGCAACTGTGAGAGGAAACCCCACGGTGTGGAAAACAGTTGGGTACGATCTCAGGTCACCCAGCTAACCCTTGGAAAAGTTTCTGGGTTCTCACAGTCTTGGGGGCTCTAGCCTCCAGCCACACTCCTGTGTGCTGTGCTCACCAGCCGCTGATTACCTTCTGGGTACTGGGGCACAGAGCTCCAACCTCAGACCTGTGGATGCCTGGGAGACATAGGATCAGCCCCAGATGCTGCTCCAAAGTGCAACCTGTCTCCCTAGTGAGACTGACAAAACCCCTGGTCTCCCTGGTTCTTCAGGAGGCCCGTGCCTAGCAAACACAGTGTGTGAGCATCAGCAGCTCATTAAATTTAGAGCAAGAAAATTTAGAGCAAGTAGCAGGGCAGCTGTCTCCTGCACTTCCGTTAGTGAGAGGAGAGCCCCTGGGCTCCTTTGGGAACAACCATCTTCCTGCCAAGGGGATTTCCTGCACCACCCCCACCCCCAACCCCCATCCTTACCCCGAGGAATCCAACAGGCACCAGAAACTAACAGTCAATACCTGAGACAGCCAGATGGATAAAGACCAGTGTAAAAACACAATCAACAAAAGCCAAAGCAATATGGCATCTCCAGAACCTGGTTATACAAGGGCAAGCAACCCTGGATACCCTAATACAAATGAAATTCAAGAAAATGACCTTAACTCTATACTTATAAAGATGATATGGAAGAAATGAATAAAATCCAGTGGACCTGGAGGGGGACATGGGTGGGGAAGAGGGAGGGTGGGAGTGGGAGGAAGGTACAGGGGGGATACAAAGTGAATAAACTGTAATTAATAAAAATAAAAATAATTAAATAGAAAAGAGGAACACTAAAAAAAAAATCCACAAAGAAATACAGGAAGATACAGCCAAAAAGTTTGTGCCCTTCAGAGAGGAAATCATTCAATCACTGAAAGAAATGGAGGAAAGTTCAAACAAACAGGTGAAGGAATTGAAGGAAAAGCAGGAAAATACAAACGAACAGGTGAAGGAAATCAACAAAATGGTTCAAGTCTGAAGATGGAAATGGAAACATTAAAGAAAGCACAGACTGAAGAAATCTTGGAGAGAGAGAACTTAGGGAAGAAAACAAGAACTACCAGAGGTAAGCATCTCCACCAGATTACAAGAGATAGAAGAAAGAATATCAGGTGTTAAAGATACAATGGAAGAAACTGACACATCCATCAGAGAAAATATTCAATCTAAAAAATTCCTGACACAAACCATCCAAGAAATCAAGGACAACGTGAAAAGATGAAACCTAAGAATAATAGGAATAGAGGAAAAAGGAGATTCCCCTCTCCAAGTCCCAGAACACGTTTTCAATGAAATCATAGAAGAAAGTTTCCCTAATTTAAAGAAAGAGATGCCTATAAGCATTAAAGAGGCCTACGGAACACCTAATAGATTAGACCAGAAATGGAAATCCTCCAATCACATAATAATCAAAACAGTAAGTATACAGAACAAAGAAAAATACTAGAAGCTACAAGGGGAAAAGGCCAAGTAATATATAATGGCAAACCCTTCAGAATCACACCTGACTTCTCAACAGAGATTATGAAAGCCAAAAGAGTCTGGATGGATATCATGCAAACCCTAAGAAAACATAGATGTCAGCCCAGACTACTATATGCAGCAAAACTCTCAATCACCATAGATGAGGAAAACAAGATATTCAATAATAAAAACAAATTTAAATAGCAGCTACCCACAAATTCACATATAAGTCCCCACACATTAATAGTGGGTCACTTCAACACCCCACTCTCACCAAAAGACAGATCAATGAAACAGAAACCAAACAAAGAAACAATGACACTAACAGATGTCATGAACCAAATGTACCTAACAAACATCTACAGAACTTTTCACCCAAACAGAATAGAATTTTCCTTCTTGCCATAGGTTCCCTCGTGGAACCTTCTCCAAAATATACCATATAATTTGTCACAAAGCAAGCCTCAACAAGAAGATTGAAATAATCCCTTGTATCCTTTCAGACCACCATGGACTAAAGCTGGACCTCAACAACAACAGAAATATCAAAAAGCCTACATACACATGGAAGTTGAACAACTCATTACTCAACAACAGCTGGGTCAGAGAAAAAAAATAAAGAAATGAAAGACTTCCTAGAATTCAATGAAAATGAAAGCACAATATACCCAAACTTATGGGACACAATGAAAACTGTGCTAGGAGGAAAGTCTGTAGCACTAAATACTTTCATAAAGAAATTTGAAATATCTCATACAAGCAACTTCATAACTCACCTGAAAGCCCTAGAAGAAAAAGAAGCAGACACAACCAAGAGGAGTAGACCACTGGAAATAATCAAACTCAGGACTGAAATCAATAAAATAAAGAGAACAATTCAAAGAATCAATGAATCCAAGGGCTGGTTCTTTGAGAAAATCAACAAGATAGACAAACTCTTAGCCAAACTAACTAAAAGACAAAGAGACACTATCAAAATCAACAATTTCAGAAATGAAAAGGGGGGACATAGCAACAGACACACAGGAAATCCAATCATTAAGTCTTGCTTCAAAAGCCTATACACCACAAAATTTGAAAAGCTAAATGAAATGGACAATTTTCTTCATCAATTCCACTTACCAAGTTGAATCAAGATGAGGTAAATAAATTAAGTAGTCCTATACTCCCCCTAAGGAAATAGATGCCATCATCAACAGTCTCCCATCCAAAAAAAGCCAATGGACAGATGGTTTCAAAGAAGAATACTATCAGACCTTCAAAGAAGAGTTAATACCAATACTCTTCAATTTTTTCTAAAAAAATAGAAACAGAAAGAACATTACCAAACTCATTCTATGAAGCTATAGTCACCTTGATACCTCACAAAGACCCAACAAAGAAAGAGATATTCAGGTCAATCTCCCTTATGAACATTGATGCAAAAATATTCAACAAAATACTCACAAACAGAATCCAAGAACACATTAAAAACATCATCCTTTATTACCAAGTCAGCTTCATCCCAGGTATGCAGGGGTGGTTCAATATATGGAAATCCATCAATGTGATCCACTATATAAACAAATTGAAAGAAAAAAAAAACCCACATGATCATCTCCTTAGATGCTGAAAAAAGCATTTGATAAAATCCAACACCCGTTCATGTTTAAAGTCTTGGAGAGATCAGGGATACAAGGCACATACCTAAACATAGTAAAGGCAATATATAGCAAGCCTATAGCCAGCGTCAAACTAAAAGGAGATAAACTTAAACCAATTCCACTGAAATCAGGGCCAAGGCAAGGCTGCCCACTCTCTAGATATCTCTTCAACATAGTACTTGAAGTCCTAGCTAGAGCAATAAGAAAACTAAAGGCTATCAAGAGCATTGAAATAGGAAAAGAAGAGGTCAAAGTATTACTGTTTGCAGATGACATGCTATTATCCATGAGTGACCTCAAAAATTGTACCAGTGAATTCCTACAGCTGATAAACATTCAGCAAAGTGCCTGGATACAAAATTAACTTTAAAAAAATCAGTCACCAAACTGGAATACCTAAAAGAAATATACAGGTTTCTTGATATATATGACCTATGAAAGTTAAATCTAGATCAAATTTAAAAATGTAAAGATATCCATCATTTCTAGACAAACAAAAATAGTAATTAAAATCTTCCAACAACAACAAAAAAGTCAGGGACAGGTATGCTCAGCATGGAATTTTACCAGACCTTCAAAAAAGAATTAGCACCAATACTCTTAAAGTTATTCCTCAAAACAGAAACTGAAGATGTACTACTCAATCCTTTTCATGAGACCATAATTATCTTGATACCTAAGTCACAGAAGTATCAAAGAAATGGCAGATCAATAACCTTTATGGACATAGATGTAAAAATTCTTAATAAAATACTTGCACACCAAAATCCTAGAGCACATAAAAAAGATTATTTACTATGATCAAGTTACCTTTAACTCAGAAATGAAGGAATGGTTAAACATATATAAATTGATAATACTCCACCCCAAAAATAGACTGAAAGAAAAAAGCCACATGATCATCTCAATATGCAGAAACTGTCTTTGACAAAATCAACATCCCCTCATGATAAAGAAGAAAGTAGGAATATAAGGGACATACCTCAACATGATGAAGACAATTTACAGCAAGCCCAATGTTAATCTAAACAGAGAGAAATTCAAAGCATTACTACTAAAATAAAATAAGGATAGAAAGATTTCCCATGCTCATGGATTGGTAGTAAAAATGTCCATTTTGCCAAAAGCAATCTTCAGAATCAGCTCAATTCTCTTGAAAAAAATTCTACACAAATTTTTACACAACTTGCAAAAACAATTTTCAGCTTCATATGTTAAAAAAAAAACTCAGAATAGCTAAAAAAAAAAAAAAAAAAAAAAAACCAATACCAAGTGATAAAAGAATTATTGGAGGTATCACCACCCCAGATTCCAAGTTGTAACCAAACAGTGGTAATAAAAACAGCATGTTATGGGCATAAAAACAGGCATGTTGATTGGTGGAATTGAACTGGCATTGAAAGGAATACCCAGGCATAAATCTGAACATCTATGGATACTTTTTTGTTTTGTTTTTTTTTTTTTGTTTCTTTTTTTTTTTTTACAAAGAAGCTAAAAATACATAGTGGAAAGTAGAATGCACCTTCAACAAATTGTACTGGTCAAACTGGATATCTTCATTAGAATGCAAATAGATCTAAATTATCACCCTGCACAAAACTCGGTTTCAAATAGATCAAGAACCTCACTGAATCTAATAGGAGAGAGAGCTGGGAAATGGTCATTTGAATATTCTATGGACAATAAAATCAAGCTGTAGAATACTAAATGAACCGAGAAAAATTCACAACACTGCTCTCTTAATCCCTCAAGTGACGGAGAGGTGTCTATGTAAGAGCCATGTGCTTGCAGGATGCCATAAGAAAATATCACAGATTATGTAGCTTAAATAACAGAAATTTACTTCTGAGAGATCTAGTTCCTGAAATGTCCAAGATCAAGTGCGTGTCTGCCTGTCGGTTCACACAGAGCTGCTCTCCCACAACTCCCTCTCCTTCCCTGGGTGGGGAAGTAGGGAGAGGCTCTCCAAATCTTCTTTCATAAACACAACCTAACACTTTCAGGTTAAGCCCCTGCTCCACTTAATGTTAATGACCCTGGAAAGACCCTGTCTGCAAATCTACACAAGTTGGAAATTAGGCCTTCAACACATGAATATTTGGGGAAACAAGCATTCAGTATTTTATAAAATACTCAGTGAGCAACATATACACATGGTAAAGAGGCCTGAGGATACTGGAGCAGTTAACATTGTTTTCTTCCTTTATACATTCTTTTCTAAATTAAGCATGTACGTTACTTTTGCATTAGAAACACATTATAAACCACTTATACAAAGTTACCATTTTGTATCTGTAGGTTAATTTCATAGAATTAACCAACTATATCTTGCAAGTACTCAGAAAAAAAAAAAAGAAGAAGAAGAAGAAGAAAAGAAAAAAGAAGAAAGCACCTGGAGCTGGAGGGAGGACTTGGCAGTTCCCAGGAGAGAGGACTTGGCAGTTCCCAGAGCGTGCTGCTCTGGCAGAAGACTGAGTTAGGTTCCCAGCAGTGAAGTAGGGCGACTCACATTAACATTGAACTTCAACTCCAGGAGGCTCCAACACCTCTGGTCTCTGAGGGCACCTGCGCTCATGTGCACATAGCTGCACGTGGGCACATATAGAGAGATACACTTTCGAAATAAATCTTTTTAAAAGTTGTAGCTGTACTGAAAATGGAGAGACTTCTTTCTTATCATAATTCCCTAAACAATACAATATAACAATTATTTACATAGCATTTACATCACATTAAGTTTTATAAATAATCTGGAGACTATTTAAAGCATCCAGGAAAGTGTGTGTAGGTTATATGCAAATGTCATGGCATTTTGCATTAGAGACTGGAGCATCCACAGATTTCGGTCTCCTTGGGGGCTCTAGAGTCAAGCCTCTGCAGACAGGAAGTATGAGCATATTTCTGACCTCAATCTCTAGGAACCAGCCCTCACTGATCCGACTATGTGCAGAGCATGCCCTGTGCCAGGCAGACCCTGGAATCACCCTGAGCAATGTATGCACAGCACAGCAGGAAACAGAGACTTCCAAAGGAACCCATATGAGATAATACAAAGACAAAAGCTTTCATGGGTTTCAAGAAATGATGGCTTTTCCAGGAGAACCTTATTATAAATGGGATTTCCAAAGAATATAAAAGCCAAACAGGAATAACTAATGCGTGAGAGAGACTTTTAAGTTTAACAAAGCCATCTCCCATTTATTAATTCATTTGATCTTCATAACAACTATGCAGGCAGGGTGGCTATTAGTATTCCTGTTTTAACAATGAGGACATGAAGGTAGCAAGTGATTAAGAGACAGACCCAGTCCCACAATTAGCAGATAGAACTAAGTCCCCAGGATCTCCGTCCATTGCACACTCCCTGCCTGCGTGCCTGGTCTTCCTGGACTTTTCCGGTAGCTCAGCCTCATGCAAACTCCAGGATCTTTTAAGCCTTTGTTACAACAGGAACTCTGCTGTCTTCTGGCAAATAGGTAAGCTTGGTGAGGCTGTAGGAAGCAACAATGCAGACGGCAAGCTCTGTGGACTGTTTCCACCCAGACTGATGGCTTCTCAGCTAGAGCGTGTTCCACTGTTGTTACTAGGCCTCAAGGGTGTGATTTTTTTTTCATTGATTATAAGCTGTTGCTCATTTGCCCTGAGACCCAGACAGGTAATGCTGCTTCAGAAGCTAAGTGTAGCATATGCCATTATGGCCATGTGCTTTGGTACACTGTGTGTTTAATCCCTGGATGGCTAACTAGTTGTGTAATATTACACACACACACACACACACACACACACACACAATTTTAACCTCTATCTTAATTAAGAAAGAGTTTCCTATTTAAAGACATTATTTTATGTAATAGATGACTTCACAGTTCTTCCATGCAGTGCAAGAATATAATTTAAATAATTTTTTTTTTTGTTTTAAACACTCAAATATGGCAGTTTGGGAGATAGTTTACACAACTCCATTTTTAATGAACTGATTTAACTATAGATATTATAACTGCAAATAAAACACATTTACAAAAAGCTGTTGTCTTTAGAATTGTAAATCTGGCAAGGTTTTTAGCAGTGGAATCTTAGATAAATAAAAAGTTGCATCTTTTAAAACTGTGGGTGCTAATTGGGTTTTTCTTATCATCATGAAGAGTAAAAAGCAGATGTTGATCAGAAACAACTCTTTATCATGCACAGTGGTCCTGAGAGATGGCATTTTTTTTTTGATGCCCTTATTTGTTCTGATTCATTATCAATCCAATTTACCTGCCGGTCACATACTTACTCTGACTTGGAAATACCAACCAATGATAATTCAGGAGATAGCTATTACCAGAAAGGAAGTACCCAACGAGAATGTCATGAACATGTTTTGCCTGTGGACTACAGCCCGTCAAGGGGAGATAAACTGATGGTTTCACCTTGACGTGCTAAATTAAGTAGTGTGAAGAAATCAGAAGACAATGGTGAATAAAATGAGCTGAGTGAATAACTTGCTATTTCCTTGCATAAATAAGTCTCTTGTGATGATTAAAGCTGAGTGAAGGGGGGGAAGGAGAGCCAATTATTGCACATACCTGGAGAAAGCATCTATAATTATTTCATGGTAATTATTTGCAGTCAAACAGAAGTAGTCATAGGGATTGTGGTTATATATTTATCCAGGAAATGAGGAAAGGCCAAATTTGTCATCCTAACTCTGAAAAGTTGGGTTCAAAATCATCCCTTTTGAAGTTAAATAAATAAATAAAAAACAACAAAACAAAAAAACAAAAACTTGTGTGGTCAATGACAGAAGTCTAAACACTGAAGGAAGAGCGTGGCCCTGGGTAGAACGGAGATGTGTGCCAAGTAAGAGCCAATCAGAAGTCTCCTATGTCACACTGGACGTGAGGGTCAGTCTCAAAGCAGCAAAGAGAAGCTTGAGAGGAAACGCACGTGTTAGATGGCTGTGGAAAAGATCTTTATCCCGGGCTCTTCCGCCTGGCTTGTCCCTCAAATACTGGTGGATGTGTATGCATGTTCACGCATGTGTATGTGCACACGGAGGTGTATCTGAAAGCATGTCTCTGGCCTTCGCCCCTAGCTTTTAATTACGAGCTGCCTCAGTTCTCTACAGCATCCTGAGTAATAGGACTAGTCTTTGCTACTCATAACATTTATCTTTGACAACCTGGACTTTCTGTTAATGAGGTTATTTAAGCTAGGGTTCCTAAGTAGATTCAGAAAGAAAAAAAAATAAACAAAGCAAAATAAAAGTCTGCAATCAAATTGTTGGCAAAATGTAAAGCAAAATATAATAATCTATAAAAGGGAAAAAAGTTAGTCAGAAAGAAATGTAGGGCTAGGAAGATGGCTCAGTTGGGAAAGCACCTGCCTCACAAGAATAGGCACTTGAGATTGGATCTTAGCACCTGTGTAAAATCTGAGCATGGAAGCTTTTGTTTATGATCCCAGCACGGGTATGCAGAGATATCCAGATCCTTCAAGCCCAGTGGCTAGCCAGCCTAGCTGAATTTATAAACCCAGGATCAGCGACAGACCCTGTCTCAAAAAAAGGAAAGAAAGAAATTTAAGGTAGAAAGCAAATGTATCAAGCTCTGGTCACATGCATATAGATATATTATGCACTATTGCCTTACTTAAAAAAAAAACTTTTTTATTTGCATTTTTTATATATATTTTTTCTCCCTGCTCAACCTCTTTCCTTTTCAACACCCCAACACCAAGTAGAAGAGAGAAAGGGTTAGTGGTAGATGGGGTGCAGTTCTCTTAGCTGCTTTCTGCTGCTTCTTGCTGGGTTCGTTGGAGCCAGTCTGATCCTCGTTTCAGGAGATCTCCAACTCACAACAGCAACCAGGAGCAACAAAGAAGCAGGAGCAGCCTTGTTCTTCCTCTGAAAGTCACGCTCTCTGGGCTCTGGCACCTATTCTCTCTCCAGAGTCCTCAGATATAAAGTATCTGCAGCTGGTAAAGAGCCCCTCTCCGAGCCCGCGTGAGGCAGACAGTCTTCTGCTCTGGGCCATTTGGATCAGTCCTACATCCCACACCTGGGACCTAAGCAAAGACATGTTTATATCCACAATAATGCACACATACCCTTATGCATATATGCATATCAACAAAAATATGTATACACACACACACACCTCACACACATACCTCACACACACACCTCACACAAAGAAATTTGTGGAAGTTTTGCTGCTAGTCTAAAATTACTAGAAGTTCAAGAGACCTGAGAATTATAGATGTAGAACTATGGGCCTTGCCCATCCTCCTCTGGCAAAAAAGGAGCTGAGAGAGAGGACGGTGTAGACCTGATGTAAGGCCCTGTCAGGGTTTTGTGAGCTCCCGGGGTGTGGAACATGTGAAAGCACCATGGTGGGGTTCACAAAGAGGACACGGGGGCTTGGTCCTCAGCCGTCTATACTCCCCCTTGTTGATACCGTCTCGTGATGGTCCTCTGTGCCCATTATGATGCCACAGCAAACCAACACAGTGTTTACCCAAGTTCTGCCAGTACAGTCAGTGGAATCAAAGGAGGCTTTGGACACCTAGTTTGCAGACAGTTGGTCAGATGTATGGTTGCCCTAGACTTCTGGATTGGCCTTGAGAGTGAAGTGGTTGCACTAAGTTGAACACTCAATCATCTGACCTTATCTCCTGAGCTACCATCAGGATTGATTTGGAGGACACATTGCTGATAATTGATGAAAAGGCTGCCAGAGAATTTCTCAGTGTAAGAAAAAGCACACACACACACAGACACAAGATTCACAAATGTATCCTTTGAGTGTGTAACTGTAAGAAAAAAAAGGTTTACAAAAGAAACCTTCTGTGTTCCCATGTATGGATCTCTAACAGATCTAGTCAACATGGCCTGGAATTTTGCAAGTCTAAAGACTCATGTTCAAGGCTTTAACAACTCTGTTTTTATATTAACCACTTATTCGACATTAAAGGTTGGTGACAAATTTGTGTTGCATTTGTACTCTAAAAGTAGAAGCTTGTCAAATTTTCTTCTGACTTACTCTTGATGGATCTTACGTCTTGTTTTACATTATGTTCACTCTCCGGCTTACTTTTTTTCTGCCACCATAACTTTAACTCTTTGTTGCATCCTGAGCCCCACCCCCAAATCAATTCTTAGAAAAAGTTTCCTCAGAGCTTGTCTAGGACACAGCTGTCTGGAAGGTTTTTTATAGAGGAGCAAACCCACAATGGCAACATCTTAAGATGTTTTATGATACTGCGATTCTCAGGAACTATTGGGCAAAGCAGGTCCAAACACCAAACCCGGGCTGAGGCTTGCAAAAATGCTAACCCAGGTTTCCTGCTTAAAGCCATGGTAGAAGTTAGGCCTTCAGGAGAGGCAACGAGATACAGAGGAAAGTAGTCTTCTTGGTCAAGGGGCGGGTCTACACTCAGAAGAGCTAGCCAGATAAGAAAGTAGCGGGAAGGAGGCAGGTTCAGGCAGAAGGCTGGGGAAAGTCTCCTTTAAGGTGAATAAGGGCTACAAGCTCAGGGAGCTTTTGTTCAGTCTCATAGAGCTATCATAACAAAATACCTCAGGTTGGACAGTCAACAATAGAAAACAATCTTTTCATTGTTGTGGAGACAAAAGCCCCACATCAAGATGCTGGGGGCAATGGTTTCCCCTGAGGCCAAGATGGCAGTTTCTGCACAAGGTCTGGTTTTTGTTGTTGTTGTTGTTTTCTGTGTATATTCATGACTGGTGTTATTTTTGGTGTCTAAATTTTCATTTGCTCTAACGACACTAATCAGATTGGATTAAGGGGCACCCAGACATCATTTTAATCTTATCATGATTGCTTTTACTTCTCTAACTTAATGTATTGTTTTTACTTTTAAAAAATTGTCTTGGCTTTGGATGATAGGAAAGATGAGGAGTAGGGGAAGGATCACTAACACTGAGGATGTTTGAAAAAGCAGTGCAGAAAGCTACTATTTTATAGGCTTCCTACACACATAGAAAGAGAGTTAGAGGAGTATTTGTGTGCACAAAAATGTGCACGTGCCAGTGTGTTCATATAAAAGAGTTTAATTAGAGTTACCTCACACAGAGATTCTATGCCCTGGCTAGTTTATGTCAACATGACACAAGCTACAGTTAACAGAGAGGAACACATCTGCATAATATCGGGCTGTAGTTAAGTCTTCAGAGCATTTTCTTAAGTAGTGTTTCATGAGGGAGGGCTCAGTGCACTGTGGGTGGGGTCATCCCTGGCTGGTAGTCCTAGGTTCTGGAGGAAAGCAGGCTGAGAGATTCATGGAGAACAAGCCAGTCACCCGCACCACTCCATGGCCTCTACATTAACTCCTGCCTCAAGAGTCTTGCCCGTTTGAGTTCCTGTCCTGACTTCCTTCAGTGATGAAATACCCATGTAGAAGTGTAAGGCAAATGAACCCTTTCCTCCCCAGCTTGCTTTTGCTTATGGTGCTCCCTGACAGCAAACGTAACCCTAAGACATCCTCCCAAATTAAAAGCCCAGTGGTAGATGTGAGATACCTCTCTCTTTGAATTGTTTGTCAGGGACTCCTTAAAATATAGGCCATTGCCACTGATTTTGCTTGTTCACTAGAACTTGATAAAACCCAACTGATGAAGATATATATCTTGGTCCCAGGACATGGAGAAATTTGCTAACTACCTTTCATAGTGCTAGAATTTGTTATGTGGGTTGCTGAAAGATAGAAATCAACAGTGTTATCCAGCTGTGAACCCTGTGAATTCCAACGACTGGTGTGGCAAGATGTGCCCAGAGATACAATAGTGCCACAAATACTATTGGAGAAAGCCATTTACTTTCCAAATGGATTTAAAACTGCAGGAGAAAGCCCAAGGCTGGTGCTATGAATCTAGTAAAAATCTAGAGGTTGGGGAACTCACAGGCTTCTAGGATGAACCTGTCATCATCATCATCATCACTGAATGGGCATCGTAGCTACCCTCAAAATTTGTGTTTCTCTGCTTGTCAATAAGACCTCTTTGGAGAAGTCTCTTTGTGCAGTAAACTATGGTTAATGTAGAAACTCACAACTGGTTTTAGTGTGGAGAATTAACGTCTGTAGTGTGCTCAGCCACAGATGGTGCATTGATGCCACCTTCCTTCCTGTTAAGGCTCAGGAATCACTGTGGGAGAAAGGGTATTCTAATAGATGTAGGTAGGCCAGCACCAGATCCAAAAAGTGTTTTCCAGACATGAAAAGATGGCTTCACTCGTGAACACTCAGCAGCTATGGTGTCTGCACAAGACCTTCGCAAGATTAAGCCAGTCAACATCCTAATTTGGAGGTGAGAGGGGTTTATGAGGAGTTATTAACAGCTGATGGCTGTTTAGGGAGACAAAGCCAGTTTCCTTCAAGGATGTGGTGCCTGAGTATGTTAATCCTGCTTCACTGGATGTCTCCACAGTGGTAAGTGTCTGAGAAGCACAGACTGAGTTCAGTGAGTTATTAGGGGAGAAAACAAACAAAATTGAGAGAAAGCAGAGGGGTGGATCTGGGAGGAGTTAAAGGAAAGAACAGGAGCTGAACGTGATTAAATACCTTGTATTCATGTTTCGTAGACCTTCTTCAGGGTGAACCGTGTCCTGCAGTGCCTACAATCTTAATCACTTATGAAAGATGAGAGTAAATTTCTATATTAAAAATGCATTGTTGCTTACAAAAAAGATTTTAAATGAACAAACAAAACAAAAACTGGACCTAGTTAAGGTGGGTCTTCTTACCACAATTAACCTAATGTAGATAACCCCTCACAGGCAAGCCCTGACAGGCTTGTCTCTTGGGTAATCTAGAGTTTGTCACCTTGGCAATAGTAACTATCTCAAACTATGCTAACGTATGCACCAACTCATGAGTCTAGAGGACTAATCTTTGTCTCAAAGCTGCACACTTCCCTTCTGAGAAAGGGGCAGACTCCAAGCACTGCTAATCAGAGATCACTATTGTCTGGCTGCGGCTGAGTGTGCCTCCCACGTCTTCACGAGTTGTAAATAGTACCGCAGTGTGTCAGTGAGGCAGTACAGCAGCCTTTGGGAAGCGAGGACTACTGAGGAGTAGAACACTGGGGTTCTGCCATTAGAAGAGATAAATCAGGGTTGAGGGACCCCAGTCTCTCTTCTGCTTTCTGCCTTGCCAAATGATAACAAGTGTGCTTTTGCCATCATGATGCCACCCCAATGAAGCCTTTGCTAAAGGTCTTATCAATATTGGCGCTATGTCATTAAACCTCCACAGCTGTGAGACAAATAAAGTTTAAAAATGTGTTTCTTGACATTAGAAGCTTTTTTTTATTGTATGTTAAATGTAGTGATTTTATTATGACATTTTAACATACACATTTGATTTACCTAATCATCTCTTTAACATTCTTCTGTCCGGAAAGACACATCCTGAAGTCCTGGCGTTCAATATATGTGCTTGGGAGGCAGGCACACAATTTACCTGGGAACAGAACAAAAACGGAATTTGTTACTGTTAGAGCATTGAAAAAAATACAAATGTCAAACATGAGCATTTAGGACAACTTAAGAGAGCATACCATTTCACAAGAGAGTAGGGTGCTTCTTCTTTCCCTCCAAATAGCACATTTTGCCCACACTGAATTTTACATCTTACCTGAACTGGACTTAACATCTCTGCCATATGATTGTGGCATCCTCTAGAATATTTATTAAACAAAGAAGCAAATAAACCAACAGCCTGCTTTTCAGTGCACAGTACATTTGGGGGCTCTGGGGAATAAATAATAACATTACCATGTGTGGTTCTTGTCCAAGTAGTTAAGGGGACATTGCCACTGAGAGAACTGTTGAGCAAGAGACGCTTGTCCCTATATGATGACTGTGTGTCACTTTTTAATGTAATGCTCCTACCTGGAGAAGGCATGTACCTGTGCAGACCTGGAACGAGAGGGTGCTCGAAGATGGAGTCCAGTCCTTTGGAGTACATCGCCGTGGTCTAGCAAAGAGAATAATCTCTACACAAGCTGCCAAGAGATCTGGATTCACATGTAAGTTCCACAGCTTGCTGCGACCTGGATGTCGCTCCGGGCACTAACATTCTGCATCTCCGGTGCATTAAGCCATGTCCAGAAAGAGGTAATAACTAGAGTCAAGGGTGCGTTTATTCGTTTTCAACATCTCCAATCATAAAAGATGAACGGATATCAGAAAGCTGTCCTCATGTGCCCCCGGCCCTGAGACCACAAGGATGGCACTATTAATGGTACGACGCCTGCTTTTCTTTTCTGGGCCTCTGGGCACCAGGCAGTGAAGTCATGCAAAGCTTGGAAAGCTCTCGCCTGCATGATTTATGGCTAGAGCCATTTCTTTATTCCCTCACTTTCACAAGCACCAACTTCTGTTAGAAAACTTGGGGGAAATCTGCCAATCCTGGGCTATTTTGGGGTTTCTTCATCATCTCTTGACCTTTGATTTGACAAGCCAAATAACAAAATGAAAAATGGGCTCTACAGTCTTGACCATGATTACCAACCAGAACAAGCAGCATCGGGAAGAGGAAGTAGAAAAGCCAGAGCACTCCCAGTAAGAGCCGAACAAGTGGAAAAAGAGAAACCGAAGATTTCGGTCACAATGTCCCAATAAAGCAAATTATTTTAAGTATGACAAATTATGTTCCTAATTTGCATCTATCTTTGTAAGATAGAAATGGAAGCTTAAGAAATTGCCAGGCCGTTTTAAGTGTCTGTCTGTATCAGGCAAATCTTGGAGACTAATTTAACACCCTTCGCTCGTATGGGAGTGGGGCTGTGGTGTCTGTGTCATCTAGTTCATATTGATAATCTGTGGACGTTAATCCCACAGTTAACACTTCGGGAGCTGGTTTACTGCCGATCTCGGGCCTCCTGCATTGTGTTGCAATCTTGTACAAACATCCAGGTATTTCAGTGCTGTCGACGGTTTTCCATTCTTGCTATATATAACATGTCTAAATTTGAAAGTGAAAGCAAAGTAATGAGGAAATTTGCAAGGCACAGAAACTACATTCCACTCATTCCAGTCCTGACTTTTTCCCTGCAGGTAGGGAAGAAGGTGCCTTGTGCAAGTTAATCTATTTAAATAAAACCATGGGCTTTTGCAATTTGAGGGGGAAATATTTTTCAGACATTTACATGCATAAACAATTGCTCTATGAAAGCTAAAGTTAGTCATACAGTCTACCTAGATCTTTAGAACATGCGCATACATTAAGCCATTTCAAAAATTAATAAAACTCTCTAAATTATGCATGGCGCAGAGGGTGAAAAAAGTTGATAACAGGAACTGCTGCCTGCCTGGTGCTATGAATTTGGTACGCACCGAGAGCAACCCTATGGCTATGCGCTAGAGAAGATCATAATAAGGTATAATTGTTGCTTGCTCATTTATTTGAACTCTAAAACTATATCAAATAACACTTAATTATACACATAGAATCCCATTACAGCAAAGAACTCACACTTGAATAGCTCAGTATAAGTGAGGACATTTAATATTATTTGGCTCCAATAGGTGCAAAAAAGATACAAAGTAGCAGCTGCGAATTAATTTAGAGTTCTAGATTTGCAACCTCAAAAGAAAATCTAAAGAATATTTCCTGCAGTTTGAATATGTAAAGTTTTAACTGCTCCATCTGGTACATGCCCTCTGATTACCCAGAATGCTGGCTGGCAGTTTGAGGGCGCATTTGAGAGCCAGCCAAGTTTAAAGGTCTATTGGAGGTAAAACAATGCCCACCCTTTAACAAGAGCATCATTGTTCCCTAACAATGAAGCTCTCTGGCTTATTTGAATGTCAACAATTCAGAAAAGTTGATGTTTGGAGCCATCAAATAAAATGTTTTTGTGAAACAGTTTATTATTTCAGTGGTAATTATTTGAATCATTCATGGTAAAGGATGTTTGCTAATGAGAGCTTGGCTGCTGAAAATTCCAGAGAGACTGAATGCTCTTTGTGCTGACAAAAAGACCCAAATCACTGGAGAGCGACTGACTGGACAAATCATTCATCTATGCAAATGCCAGCCGAAATGGTCAGATGCATTTATTACCCTCCTCATTATAGTAAACAAGGCAGGAATCGTGACTGGCAGTTATCAACTTGCCCTCAAGTATGATTTGTTCTCCTACCACTATTTAAATGAGAGGAAAAAAGGCATGCCACCAGGGGCTTTGTTGGTTTATAAAAGAGTAAATGTCACATAGCCCAGTGCTTAAAGACTTTTGATTGACAAATGTTTTATTTGACATATCAAACAATGATGGTTTTCATATCAAATAGTCCATATTTGTTAGCAGAAATCTTAACCCCTTGAAGTTTGGCCAGTGCTTTAGCTCATTTCTGCCAGTGCTTAGAAACTGGAACACAGATGGCAAGCTACATTAAAGGCAATACCAAATATCTCTACACATAATGTGCAAAGACCTAAAAATACTCTGCATTGGGTGACAGAAATGACAGTGTTTTATCACAACACGTAGAGTGTAAAATGTTCCTCTGAACTGATAATGCAAATTAAAGTGCTGTTGACCTACTTGCACTTACTAAGTATTCTTCTGCTGTTTAGTGCAAGATAAGCTAAACAGTAAAGAATTTATACAGCATATGTCAGAGTGAAATCTAAATTGTCTGGTGTAACTCTTCCTAAATGTCACAACAGTGTCACAACATGATGAAGGTTTTACGGCTTACAGTTAAAGCCACAGTACACTTATATCAAGTCCTTAGAACTTTGGCCCTCTTATGTCGGACACTCATCTTCTGTGCATACTTCAGTTTAGGTCACTAATATTTACAGTGTGAGGGTTTGGGATATGGCTCAGTGATGATGGGGCGCCTACCTAGTGTGTCTGAGGCCCTGGGTTAGATTACTGGTACTTGAGTCACTTAAAAAGATTACACTTATTCCTCACTATGACGGGGCATGCCCACCAGAACCCCACTGGATAGAATCTGTGATCAAGGTTGTCTTGGATACACATCTTGACTTAAGAAACACAACTCGACCTGAAACACTTAAGAGACAGCCTTCACTTTTCATTGTTGCTGCATTTTCAGCTGTCTACTACGAGAGGGTAGCTCTTCCTCTACAGAACCGACAATAGAATTGCTCGTTTTAAGAAGCTAGAGGTAATGCTCACCTAGGGAGCTTCTACAAATCCAACACCGGGCTTTCTCTTTCTAGCTTAGACTACCACATGAGATTTTCATAGAAATGTGTTACTAGGTTAGGAATGACTTCAGTTGGATGGTGTTACCTAACAAAAACAGATAGACTGTATTTTCACTGATATAATTCAAGCATTTTATCAGAAAGGACAGTGGTGCTGCATGTTTCTTTTCAATGGATAATTAAAAAAATTTGGTAGCTTTCAAGTAAAATCAGATTGTCTTTGATCTACAATTTATGTCTCCACTCTGCATAAGCTGCAATGACAGGGGCATTTGACTGTTGTTAGAACACTGGTCCAGCTGTGTCCTTTCACGTGGAGAGCCACATCCATTCAGAAACCCCAGCTTGTGTCTTCCCCAGTACTTCTATGACTGGCTTCCTTGGACAGAACCACTTTCCCTGCCTCTCACTTTGGGGTGCATCTTTCTGAAGAAAGTATGAGCTCTGATCTGCTGTTCTCCAGCTTCCTCTGAGACAGCAGGTACATCTGCCAGGTGGCTGCTGCATTGCCAAGTCCTTCGTGGCTGCACAGGAAAGCGACATTTCCCAGGCATTCCATTAAAAGTTTAAACACCGGTCCCTTGACTCATTTGGGTGTGGGGCACTGTTGGATAAGGTTGAAGTCTTCAGACAGCCAATTATTGGCACTGGGTCTATTATGATAGACTCCCTTTTATCAGCAGGGTTCCAAAAGTTCCCCCTGACCTGGGTGACCCCAGGTCTTGTAAGGAGTTAAGGAGTGTAACATGGCCCTCAAGGCAGATGACAGGCCAGACCCTTCCCTGATAAGGAAACTGCTGTAGCGATATCTAGGAATTCCTAGGATCCCTGCTAAAGATCTTACTCTAGCAGTGACCTTCAATTGGAAACATAGGAAAATTGAGTGCTGTATCTTCTTCTTGCAGTAGGACCTTAAGTATCCTTCACCTCCTGACCCTAGTGAATCAAACAGACTTACCCTCCCTCTGCCCAGGGATTATATTGCCCTTGATTTCAGAGGAATAAAGGTACATGCTTTCTCACTTCAAGACCCTCTGAGATTTAATCTCTGCCAGGCCTCCTCTCCCAAGGCCTGCCCTCCAGTGAGAACTTATGGGTAGAGGAAGGAACTCTGAGACACAACACGCCTTGGTGTCTTGTTGCTGTAGGCGTTGTTTTATATGACAAGCAATGTTGCATGCCATTTTGTGGGTTGTGCAAAGCTGGCAAGCTATAAATTAAAAAAGTATGTTTATTTGAACAAGCTTTGTGTATGTGTGTGTGGTATGTTTGCACGTGTAATGTGTATTGGCCATGTGCATGTGTGTGTACATGCCTTCAGAGGCCCAAAGTTGACGTCAAATGTCTTCCACTATAGTTCTGTCTTCTTTGAGACAGTCTCTCACTAGACTGAGATCTTGTTTATCCCAGCTAGTCTAGCTGGCCATCTTGCCCTGGGGGTCTCCTGCCTCTGCCTTTCCCGTGTTGGGATTATAAGTACAGTTATGTCTGCCTGGCTTTTTCTTTTTTTTATGTCTCTAAGGATCCCAGCTGTAGTCTTGTGGTTATGAAGGGAAACCCTTTATCTACTGAGCCATCTCTGTAGCCCTGTGGAAAAATTCCAGAGCGGGTAGTCACAGACAAGGTCAGTGAGGCATAGATAGGCATTGTATTAACAGCACAGCTTACTATGAAGACACACACTGTATTTGGGCCATTTTAGGCTAAAACCCAGGAACTGCCTCTGGCTCAGTCAAACTTCATTTCATTTAGTGACTATATGTGCACACTCGACTTTGCTCTTGAACTCACTCAAATTCTCAAGGTTTGGGGCAGGAAAGGGTGTCTCTGGTTAAGAGGGAGGCCATATGAAAGATCCGAAGTAAAAGCAATTTTCTGATCAAATGAAACTGCAGCCCCAAACTGATCTCGAGATGATCCACCTGACTTTTTCTGTGCGAAGCACATTTCTTGATGGAAAGTTTTGCAAGGGCATCACCTCACAAAACTTGTGCTTTGGCTTCTGCTGTCAGTTTTGAAGATTTTCACCGACAATGAGATTCCTTGTATAAATGTGAAGAATCAAATCTGGTCTAGATTTTTGTTTTTAAATTTCTCATGCTGTCTGGAGTCCAAATCTGCCTTTTAGATTAGGTATATCTAATCTAAGAAGAAGAAACAACTTTTTTTTTTTTTTTTTTTTTTGTCACAGGGATTTTTCTGAAGAAATCATTTCTTCTGGTATGGTAATTTTGGTTGACTGCTATTGATAAGAGGTGTGATGTGGTGGCCTGCTCCTCATGTGTTCTTCATCTATAAGCTCATTTTCACTGACTCCGCCTATTGAAAGTCTAACTCTGAGATTTTAGCTTTGTCATCCTTGAGTGGGAAGCTTCTGAGCTGAAGACTTACTTGCCTTGTTAGCCTCTGGATTGTCTTTCTGCTTTGCCCAGTTGTTTAACAATCAGAAAAGACTAGAAAGCTATAAACAGAAAATACTCAGATTCAAAGGATGTTATCTCTTGCAGTAAGAATTATCTCTTTCCACTGAGAGATTACTGCTTGATCTCCACTGATCTTATCCTTAGCTTTACATAACTCATGTGGTTAAAAAACGGTTGCTGTATCTCTGAGGGCCACTGTCTCCCCTAGCTCACATCCAATTGGAAAGTATGACAGTATTTGTTCCAACATTCTCATTAAAAACCATGAAATTTACTTTGACTGGACCAGTTTAGGTCATGACCCCATTTGAACTAATTATTGTGGTCTCAAAATTTGATGTAATGATTACCTTAAGCTTCAGTCTCCTGCCAAGGGCTGAGAAGGATCCTTATCTCACCAGTGACAATGAGAACTAAGAGTGCAGCTTATCCACTAATCAGAAATTATCAAAGCAAGAAAACAATAAATGTCCACACAATTTCACTTTCTTGTGAAGTAGCCAGAACAGCTACTAGGATCACAATGTGATAATACTCTTAGGGTGTTCTTGGCACATCTTCGCTATACAGGCTGCTGTAATTTTTGCCTTAGAAAAAGTTTAAAAGTATCACCTCTTCTAGAAATTTTATACTGTTCTATGTACAGCACCCTGAGTTCTAATGGAGATGTTTTTGTTTGTTTCCTTATTTCACATAATCCTTCAAGGAATATGAGCACAAGCAGTATGGACTGATGGTCTCAGCTACTGAAGAAACAGAAGCTGAAGACCAGCTTGAGGCTGCAGATTTTGAAACCATCCTGATCAAAGTTCTAAGACCCCCCCCATCTCAAATTACTTACTTACTTACCTAATTAATTAAAATATGTACATATACATATATGGTCAGCCTAATTTTTCTCTGAAGGGACAATAAACAATTGAGAATAAAACTGTAAATAAGGGCAGAGTTGTGCATATTTTAATCTCAGCACTGTTGAAGCAGAGGCAAGTGGTTCTTTGAGTTCACGGCTGGCATGGAACTACATGGTGCATTTCAGACCAAGCCAGGCTACGTAGTCAGACCCTTTCTCAAAAGCGGGGAGGGCATGGAGTTTGGGTAGTTGGAAAGCGATTAAGAAAATTGGACTGGGGAGGGGCATGGGAGGAGATGAGGGAGGAAAGGTGGAGGTGGGAGGGGACAAGGGGTGCTATAGCTGGGATACAAAGTGAATAAATTGTAATAAATTAATTAATTAATTTACAGAGAACCTGTGTTTGGTTCCCAGCATCTTTGATGACTGGCTCACAGCTGCCTATGATTTCAGCTCCTAAGGATCCAGTGCCTCTGGACATCTTAGGGCCCTAGGACCCTAAGATACATAAGACCCTATAAGACATGTGTACATAACACATACACAGACACACACATATGACTCTGACTCATATTCAGCAGCAATTTCCAACAAATCAAAGTCAGTGACCAGACCAGAAAGCCATAATTATGACCCATTGACAGTCAGACCAACAACGCAACCCACCTATCCTGTCATAATTTTATTACAACGGACAGTTTCTTTAGCTTCTATTTCTGCTCCCAATTTAGGACCAACCTGAGAAAACCAAGCATGCACAGTTAAACAATTATATAGGCTATGCCATTTCTAACCAACCTACCTACAGCTCCTCTATGTGAACAGACTCCTAGTAGGTATAGATAATGGTTCCCTCTTCTCTGTGATAAAGTTTTTCACCCCTCTGTGAAAATGAAGGCAATGACTTTCCTGCTGTGTTAGAGAAATTTCTGGAAAAAAAACCCACAAAACCCTGCTTGTTTGAATCTGATAGCTTTCATTCATTTCCATAGCCATTTTTTGGGAAACTACCTGTTTTTTAAATTATGTATGCCATAGCTTTTTCTATGAATAAAGGAACATCTAGAATTCTATTGACTAAAATAATATTTTCAGTTATATGATGAGTTTAAGTGTATCAATTTAATTAATGAATTGATTGATTGATGTGTACAGTGAGAGCTAGGAGAAACCCAGGGACTCATACATTCTAGGCCAGTGCCCCATCATTAAGCTACATTCCAAGCTCAGATATTTTAAAAATCATCAATCTTGCATGGTTCCTAATACTACCATCTTTATCTTACAAACGAAAAAACCCAAAACCGCTAAGTGTGAATAACTTACAATGAAGGCGAGCCAAATTTAAAATTTAAACTTGACATTTTTGCCTCACAATTAATCTTTAAAAACTATAACAGGAATGGTGTAAGTAGAAGTAAGGCAACAACTAGGTTTTATTTTTAACTCAGTCTTTGGAGAGACAAGAGTGAAGTTTAAAAATAAAGGAAAGAAGATGAATGAAAGAAATCACTGTTTTATTTTACTAATATAAAACATTTTTGAATTTCTGTACTTCCAGCTGCATAATGAGCTTAGCCTAAGTCACAGGCTGACTTTCTGTCTCCTGCTTGCCTGACAATCATAGATAGTTCACCTTACTGTTCTGTATTTTAATTTACACATCACTCTGAGCTGCAGTTTGCAACTATTATCTGAGTATCACAGGATTCACTGAGATAATTGCTGGCTGGCAGTGTATACAACTAGCATCTAACGTGTGTCAGTTTGTGTTTTCTTCCTAGTCCAGACGCTGTCACTATGAGAACCATAACTGTACACTAATCATGCAATATCATCATTATTGATTTGCTCTTTATTGTCTCCCTTGTTCAACCTCTCTAGGGTCAGGGAGGAACATGACTATTCTGTGTAGCCAGTACGTGATGACCTCTCATAAACCCTTAAAAGTACAGATAACGTACAGCTAAAGTAGGAAATACGTGCTCAGCCTTTACGAAGCATGTACTTTCAAAGCGTAATGTGTGTTGCTATTGAGGAATTACAGAAGACAGCAAACAGATTAATTAAAAAAAAAGTAAATAAAGGTAGGACAAATATTGAGAATGGATGAGCTTTTGCAAGGTAGACCTTAGCAAAGAGAGGATCTTGCTAACAGGAGAAGCAGACAAGTTATAGTACAAGATGACTATATGAAGGCAAAGTGATAGAAATAGACATGAGTGTCTTTCAGGGATAGTAAAAATGACATCATATGCCCCTCCCCCCATTTCCTCCCCTCCTCCTCAGACTAACCTCTCCTGGTCTATTACATCACTGCAGAACTAGGTATGTGTTTCCCCCTGAGGCCAGACAAGGTAGCCCAGTTAGGGGAGTGGAATTCAAAGGAAAGCATCAGAGTCAGAGAGGGTCCCTACCCCAGTTGTTTGGGGATCCACATGAAAACCAAGCTATGCGTCTACTACATATGTGCAAGGGGGCCTAGGACCAGTCTATGAATGCTCTTTGGTTGGTGGTTCAGTCTCTGTGAGTCCCCATGAGCTCAGGTTAATTGACTTTGTGGGTCTTTTTGTAAAGTCCTTGACATCTTCAGTTCCCTCATTGTTCCCCCAACTCTTCCATGTGACTCCCCAAGCTCTGTCTAATGTTTGGCTGCATGGCTCTGCATCTGGTTCCATTAGATGCTGGATGAAGCCTCTCAGAGGAGTTGTGCTAGGCTCCTGTCTACAACCACAGCAGGGAAACATTAACAGTGTCAGGGACTGGTTCTCTCCCTTGGGATGGGTCTCAGGTAGGCCCAGTCTTTGGTAGGCCATTCTCTCAGTCTTTGCTCCATCTTTATCCATGCACATCTTTGTAGGCTGGACAAATTTTGGGTCAAAGTTTTTTTTGGGTGAGTTGGTGTCCTTAGCCTCTACTGGAAGTCCTGCCTGGCTACAGGAGGAGGTGGCCACTTCATAACTAAAGGAGACCAAGTAGATTCGAATTGGAAAGGAAGAAGTCAAAGTATCGCTATTCACAGATAACATGATAGTGTACATAAGTGACACCAAAAATTCTATCAGGAAACTCCTACAGCTGATAAACACCTTCAGCAAAGTGGATGGATACAAAATTAACACAAAAATGAGTAGCCTTTCTGTATACAAATGATAAACTGACTGAGAAAGAAATTAGGGAAACAACACCCTTCACAATAGCCAAAATAATGTAAAATATCTTTGTGTAACTCTAACCAAGCAAGTGAAAGAACTGCATGACAAGAACTTCAAGTCTCTGAAGAAAGAACCTGAAGAACATATCAGAAGATGGAAAGATCTCCCATGCTCATGGATTGGTAGGATTAACATGGTAAAAATAGCCATCCTGCCAAAAGCAATCTACAGATTCAATGCAATTTCCACCAAAGTACCAACATAATTCTTTACAGATCTTGAAAGAACAATTCTCAACTTCATATGGAAAAACAAAACCCAGACTAGACAAAACAATCTTGTATAATAAAGAACTTCTGGAGGTATCTCCATCTCTGATTTCAAGCTATCATACAGAGCACTAGTGATAAAAACTGCATGGTGTTGGCATAGAAACAGTAATGATTCTTAAAGACCCAGTCCATATTAGGCTTAATAAGCAATTGTTCAATGAGAAATAAACACACAGCTTTCAGTTGTACTAAAATTAAAAAACCCAAACCAAAAACATGGAGAGAGATGACTCAGTAGTTAGGAGTATCAGCTGCTCTTCCAGAGGACCCGGGTTCATTTCCTAGACCCCACATGGTTGCTCACAACTGTCTGTAACCAGTTCTAGAGGCCTTCTCCTGATTTCTGCAGGCTTCTTTACATACATGTCACATACATTCCATACAAATACATATATACACACACACACACAAGTAAATATTTAAAAAATAAAATCAGGAATAAGCTTCCAATTTAAGCTAGTGTTGGTGCTGATGTTTTAGTTTCCTAGTCTGAGAATTTTAGTAATAGCTACTTCATTTAAACAGAATCAAGATTTGTAGTTTTTTACTCATTTATTCTGCTGAAAGTCTCTCACTTTACAGAGGTAAGTAGAAAGTGATGGGGAAAGGCACAGATTTCCCAGCAATACTGACTAAAACAGAGGAGATAAATGTAGAACCAAAAGCCCTGAATCAATGAAGTTGGTTTCAAATGTTTATTAAGAAAGCCTGAAGTCTTAATTCCTTTTCTCAGAAAAGTAGAAAGGTCAGGAACCTTGGTGACAGAATTTTGTTTGATCTTTCAACTGAGGTTTCGAAGTGTTTTTCAGATATTTAAATGTGGATAAAAGGTCAAACATCTTGATCTAGAAGTTACAGCCAGGTTTTAAGTCTCTTCCTTCAAACAGTTCTAGCACCATAAGAGAGCAAGACTAACTTAGGAAGAAAAGAGATGGCATTTAAACATTGGTACACACATGGTAACTTCAGAGTCAGCTCAGTTCTGGGCAAGAAAACACTGTTCTCCCTGGTGGACATAATGGTTCCAAAGCATAATGAGAATTCTGTGCCAAATGAAGTTAATTTAACCATTCACTGGAAACTCAGAGTTTCTTACTGAAACCCATAATGCTGTTTGTCTATGGTAGTCTACTCATTCGACTTTAGCTCTTTGGCCAGGAATAAAGTTGGCACATGAAAGTTATTTTTAACTTTTAGTACATTGAAATCTATTAATTAATGATTAAAGCTTATGAGTTTTTCTTTTGAAAATTCACTGGTCCTAATACTTTTCCTATTTCCATTGTTACATCTCCAGACATGATCTCCAGCTTTTGTTTCTTTCTTATCCAAGGCCTGTTTCTTGTTGCCTCCAGAACAATCTTCCTAAAATTCCTCTTCCAACTTAGTAAAACTGCATTAAGCCCCTGTATGTGAACTCAAGTGTATTACGTATCACTCTGTATTTTCTGTCTGCAGTATGCTAGCGGCTCTGGACCATGGATTCTCTGTCTTTTCACCTAACCGAGAAAATGGTTATTAGGCTAGATTCTTTTCTGTGCTGGCCAGTTTTACTCTCTGAATATTTTTAGGCCCAATTTTCTTTTCATCTCCACTGATACAGTGTTAGTTTCATCAGCTTTTCCCTAATGAATGCATCTTTGTGTGTCTCTTTGAACCTTATAGCTATATTTAGAACACACTTTAAAAATATATGTCTGAGAAAAGGGTGTGGTGTCTCATGACTGTAACCCCAGCACTCAGGGAGGCAGAGGCAGGGAGATCTCAGTGAGTTCAAGCCAGCCTGGTCTACAAAGTGAGTTCAGGACAGCCAAGGCTACACAGAGAAATTGTGTCTTGAAAACCCTATATGTATGTGTATGTGTATGTATATATGACTGTGTTTGTCTTGGACAATGTGAATTCTTTAAATAGCTTCCCATTTCCTCAGGTATAAAGTTCAATTTCTTTGATTTCTTTCCTGGTCTGGACTTGTCTTCAGCTGGTCCTTGGCATGATTTTTACCTGTACTTCTGGGCCTCAAACCCAAGCATTCCGTTGGTGACAGCGATGCAGCATTGCACAGAGAAAGTACGACATTCAGCAACACTCAAGCCTTGAGAACAGTCTCCAAAGTAGTGTAAGAGCCCAAGGAGTGAACTGAAAGTAGATTCTTCCCGTCTAATCAAAAAGTCTCTTCCATGTCAGGCTCATCAAGTTTGGAAGAAATCCAGGCAGGCTTTAACATGTCCTGCCGGCCTCCAGTGGACCAAAGGTGAAAAGAGGTTATATTTTCATCTCAAAGGGCAGTGAAGATTTTCAGATTCTATTCTCTGCCTGAACGTGAGAACCAATATTTCAGCAAATATGTTTTTCTTGTTACTTCAGACTGCCTGGAACACAGTCTTAGGTGTGGTAGTCTTAGGATATTAATAGGGTGCAGACCAGGGTCTTACTGAGAACATGGGATTTCTGGTGTGAGGGTGTATGTTAAGAAAGGGCTAACTCTGCAGGTCTGAGGTTCTCAAATCCATTTGCTAAGGAAAGTTTTGTTTTCATGACTAGAGGATAAACCGTGAGAGGTTGCTTTATTAGCATTTTACAGGTGATAGGAATAGAATTTAGGTGTGGCTTTCAGCTACTTTGTACCAGTTTGGCCAGGTAAGTTTGCCCTAGAATTGTGACTTAAGGTGAGTGGCTGTTCCCTATTCTGGGCAGATGGATGGAGTCCTAATGGCTAAAATCATTTGACATCTATGTACCCATTATAAACTTTGCCCAACTCATATGTAGAAATGTAATTCTAATACGATATTGCTTGCAGGTGGGGGCTTTAGAAAATGATTTGATCACGAGCATAGACCTCCTATGAATAGTATCAGTGTCATTTTAGAAGACATCCTACACAGTTCCCTTGCACCTCTGACATGAGGTTAGGGTAAGGAGGCACCACCTCTGAGCTATCTGAGGATGCTAAATCTACAGTTCCTGCTATCCTGAATTTCCAAACTCCAAAACAGTGAAGTTTTTTCTTAATAAAGTCTTGTAAACTACTCTGTGGATTTCTGGTGTAACAAACTAAGCAAACTGGGATGGGCCACAAGTAGATTCCTTAGATATTTGTGGAGGTTTGACCGAGAATAGTTCCCAGAGGCTAACATATTTAAACGCTTGGTCGTCAGGGAGTGGAACCACCTGAGAAGGGTTAGAAGGTGCGGCCTACTTAGAGCAGGTGTGTTGGTAGGGTCTCCTTGGGATTCCAGCAACTCTCTGCCTACAGATCAGGATGTATTCTCCCTGATTGCTCCACTGGTCACATGCATGCTACCCTGCTCCCTGCCATGATAATGGACTAAATCTCCAAAACTTACCATTTTCCTTACCAGTGTCCTACCAGATCTTTAGGGTGAGCAGTCTAGTGTCTGAGTTCACTTTGCTGGATGGATGATAGCTTCAAACAAAGACATGGACAGCTCCTTTCTTTATGTATGTTCTGAACCAGTTTACATGGCTGAGAAACAATTCATTCCTGGAAAGTCTAAAATAATTTGTTTGCAGAACCATCTGGATCCTGCACATTTCTGAGAAGTACTTCTATGACAACTTTTTTTTTCATGAAAATTGATTTATTTAGGTTCTCTACCTCTTGAAGGAACAATTTTAGTAATTCATATTTCCTTAGACTACTGTTCATTTCTGTTGGGTTTTACTAATTTAGATGTGTGCAAAGTATTTTATTGGAGTTATTTTAATATCCTCTCTGCTCTCCTCTTTTAAGTTCTAACTTTGAGGATAGAGTAATTACAAAAGTATAATTTGTTCTTCTACAATAGAAGTCAGGTATGCTTAGGCAAATTCTTTTTATCCTGTACATAAAACATTCCAAATTAGAGGTCAGGTGCATTTATGTGGTACCAATACTATGGCAATCTTAAAGTAAATACAAGGAAATTACAAATCATATTGGTAACTAGAGGTGAACAGTTATAAATACAGAGAAAAAACATTTAGAATAAAGAAGACTTTTCAAACATTTCCCTCAAAGGATTTTTCCCTTTTCAGTTAGACCATGTAAGGTTCCTCAAAAATGGATTAAAAAACTTTTGATCAGAGTGGTTTGTTTGTTTTGTTTTTCTGAAAGATTTGCTGAAGTAAATAGATGCTCTGCCTTAAACATTTCTATTATACAAACATATTATGTCCCAGATACTAGGTTATTTTATGCTAATTCCATATAGGTGATCCTAGGATGCAAGGGGTAGAGATGAATCTGGAGATTGTCAGAGAGAGCACAGTGACCTCTGTGTTGTGTATATATCTATAGTAGCACCTCTAGGATTGGGGGCCAGCATCTGTAGCTGTGGGGAAGCCCCTGAGGGCTTCACTCATTTGTGAAGCCAGATCCTGGTGCTCCTGTAGTGTACAATGATGACAGCACAGTGGGTCATGGCTTAGAAGAGGGAGCTTGAAAGCAAGGGTCCAAGTTACTACAGTAGGAAGTGAGTTTGGAATCCAGAGGGTAAGACACAAATAATACTTAAAAAGCAGAATAGCAAGTTGTTAGGAAGAAACTGAATGTGAGGATTAAGGTAAGGGGAGTTATGAATACTGGTTTCCAGAACACCCAAGGCCTGAGTCTTTGGGTGAATGATGGTATCAGTAATTAAGATAATTTAGAGAAGGAACAGGTGTTCATAGGAAGATGATAATCAGCTTTGCACACATTGAATTTTACATTCAATCAATATTATTTGGAACATTTAAGACCCAGCTGTATATTCTAAAGTTCAGGCTAGAGCTGGGTTAGATATTTTGGTGTAATGAGAGTGTGGCTAGCATATTCTCATAAATGAGGTGAGTTTGTCTAAAGAGGGTATTTTATGTAAGTCAGGAAGAGGGTCCAATGTAGACTCCTGACAAGCACTGAAGTTTAAAAACCCCTGTTTCAATGAAGGTGTTTTCATTATTCCTTTTCCAAACAGGGTCCTCTCTTCTAAATACCTTCCCAGAATGCTGGCCGGCATGTTGGAGTCAAGTTCAACTCTTTGCCCTTTGTCTGTGCTCACTAAAGACTATTATTAAGTCTTTCTTCAATAGCTTTCTTACCTCTGTGTCCTGCTTTCTACTTCCCCATCTAATAAGAACCTTCTAGACATGGAGGACTCTTACCTGAACCATTGAACCAAGAGCTTATCACTTTTGTTTTTGTGTCTGTTTAAGAAAGGACTCTGCATGTCTTGTCTCTTAAAAGTCATGTCTATGATGCACAAAGTAATAGTCTTTTAAAAAATATGTAGATAATCTTTTATAAACTTTAATATTTTACCTACATTAATCTCTACTACAAGGTATGAAGTAGGTTCTGTGAGGAGTTCTAATAATAAGATAAACTGTAATGCATAGTGGTCAAGCAACTTATCCAAAGATGTATAAACAAAAATGATACATTCAAATTTTGATTTACTAAGTCTCACTCTGTCAGCTCTAACCCTCTGATACACTATGCCGCCTCCTCTAAAAATGCAAAATTTGTAAAGACCATGAAATTGTACATGATTTTGTTTTTCCTCCTAGTCCTTTACCTCTGTCTCCCTCATTCTTAATTACTTATTTAGTCTTTCCCAAACCCAGACAGTTTGGATATCACAAGAAAACATTTACCATTTTTCTTTTGTAACCACAAAATTTTAAACCTATTTAATTAAATGGTGTATTACAGCTAAAGATCAGAGCTGACCATAAGAGCAAATTCTCTAAATCTTGCTATGAAATTACTCATCAGGAAGGGAAAAAATGTGTCTTAGCATCTTGCCTGCTCTAGTCTATGGGCACCTTTTCTTGAGATAGGATTTTACTGTTCTTGAGAGTGTCTGACTCTCCTGCTTCTCATTCTTGAGTGACAGGATTGCACATGTGAATCACCACATCCAATTCAGCCTGTGGATTTTGGAGACCACATCGAGAGCAAGGTTAAAGAGGCATTTCATCAAGAAGAGGTCAGTTAAGAGAAATTCTACTAGTTTCTGTTTCCAGGCTTGCCAGGATGATTCATCTTGCCCATGGCTTTTAGAAGGAGGCAATTTTTTAATGGTTATGTCATTCACTGATCAAAGACATGCATCCATTTCTCCATCGCCGCAGAACCAAGTCCTGAGGCCAGCGCAGACTCAAATTCTCAGCATGACATTTAAAACCCTCGGTGATTTATCACAAACCACCACTCCAAAGACATTTGTCACTTATCCCTTCCATGCTCCAGGAATATTAATCTAAACTGAGTTTAAACTTTGAAAAATCCCTTAATAAACATTATTAATAATTTCCCTAAGCAAAGACTGATCATATTTAAATCTTTTGCTTCCTTCTTCCTTCAAATAGTAAGAGATATTAAGGATGTAGGAAAAGGAAGAGAAGGGAAGAAACAGTGCTTATTCTCTAGGGCCCAGTAACAGACTGTGCTTTCAAAATACAGATTTAGCAGTATTTTTGATTCTACCTACTTTTTTCACTATTTTAAAAATGTTTTGCTACATTTTATTTGTATGTGTGTGTGTGAGAGAGAGAAAAAAGTGTGAGAGAGAGAGAATGTACATGCCACACGATGCATATGTAGAAGACAGAGGACAATTTTCAGAAGTCATTTCTCCCCTTCCATCATGTGGGTCCTGGGATTGAACTCTGGTCATCAGGCTTGGCTGCAGATATCTTTACCTGCTAAGCCATCCTGATAAGCTGGTGGGGTATATTCTTACTCACCATGAATCTGGAACCTGCCAACACTTCCAGACAATGAATATGACAAAATACTAGTATTATATGATCCCCGAAGCTAGTCACAGTTAAAAAGCAGCTATGTTTTCCTTGTCTCTTGGACTTTGAACTCTGCCAGTTTGTTGCATTGAAATCAAACTAAAATTTTTGCAAGAGGTCCATGTGGAGAGGCACAAACAAGAGAACCAAGGTCCGCAGGTGTTATCCAGTGTTGAACTGTAGGAAATGAGATGGCAAGTTTGGCTCTCTGCTTCAAAGCTGAGATGGGTAGGGCAACAAGACAGCCCTGTTATCTTGTTCCACACCCTGACTCCACAGTTTCCAAGCATAGCAAACTGTTTTACTCTTCAGTTTTGGAGTGATTCTTTATAGTCACAGTAAGAATAAGTTTTTTGGACAAACGAAGCAGATGAACAGCGTTTCAGTCAGAAATTTGAGCTAGAAGTGACTGAGAATCTCCTCTGTTTCTGGTTCATTTTACTCAGAGGTTCACACAGAAGTGCCACCTGGTATCCATAGGTCTCCACTGACAGACAATTACCTCGATTTCCCCTTGTGCCTACTCTGTGCCGTAGGTGTTTCCTTTGGATACCATTACATCTCTGGGGAAGACTTGCCATGTTACTGATTACAAGCCTCGGGTGTCTTGTCTTCTTTGAAGAGGTAAATGCTCCCTAGAAAGATCACTTTTGGGGCTGTGAGATGGATCAGCGGAGGAAAGGTGCTTGCCACCATGTGTGAAGACCTGAACTCCATTCCTGGGTCCCCTACGATGGAAAGGAACAAGTTGTCCTTAGGCCACCATACCTGTATATAGAGGTACACCCTCCCACACATACTAACAAACAAATGAGTGTCAATTTTTTTGAGGTAAACCTTTTCCTCTCTCTTTTATTCCCCTCAGACTCAGTCTTCTAATATCCAATCCCTCCCCCACCCCCCGGGCTTATCCCCACCTCTGTAGCTAGAAACTTGCTATGGTCTCCCTTTCCTCTCAAACTCCTTCTCCAATGAATCAAAAAGAGCATCTCCTCCCACCTTGCTGTAGCAGTAGGGACTTTCTATGTCCACCCTAGCTCTGAATAGTGACATGGAGACATATTTATTTGTAATAGCGTTAGGCCTTAGCTTACTGTTGTTCCCATGTAGCTCTTATAATCTGTTCTGCCATGTGGCTTCTTACCTGCCAACTTAGTCTCTTTTCTTTGTCTGTGTCCCGACGGCAAATCTATCTATGTGGTCTCTACCTGAGACCTCCTCATTGGTCTCAGGAGTTCCACCTTATTCTCTCCTTTTCAGTTCTTTATTTGAGCAATCAGAAGGTGATGGAAAACAATGTTTACAAAATACTAAGATAGGAGATGCTTCATCATAATGCCAATACCTGAGTCAGGCCTGTACTCAACTCTCTGGGTACAGAATGCAGTATTTGAATACACTGTGCACAAAACATCAATCCAACACCTTCCTTTCCCCAACTCATTCCAGTTATTCAGCCTCCAACACCAGCAGGCATTCTCTGTGAACACATCAGCTGAACAGGCCAGGAAAATAGGCAACACACAGCCAGCACACTCTCACTCTAAAACTCCAGAGAGAAAACAGAAATCAAGGAACAAAACACCCATTCAACAAAGACAAATCCAGAAACCAGCACCTAAACCTTTAATCATCCCAAACCCAAATGCCAAGAAGCAAGCATAAACATATAATCATCAATATGTGCCCACTAGAGTCCAGCTATCCTAGCACAGCAGTCCCTGAATATCTGAACATAGCTGAAGCACGAGCAAATACCTTAAAACAAACTTTAAAAGTATGATCGAGGTCCTTAAAGAGGAAAATAATAAATCCCTTAAAGAAAACTACAAAAACACAAGCAAACAGTATAATAAAATACATAAAATGTTCAAGACCTGAAGTTGGAAATAGAATTAATAAAGAAAACCAAAACTGAAGGAATTATGGAAATAAAAAAAATTTGGAAATTCAAACAGGAACTAGAGAGGCAAGCTTTACTACTAGAATACAGAGGATAGAAGAGAGAATCTCAGGTGTTGAAGATAAACTTGAAGAAATGGATACATTGATCAAAAAAATGGTAAATCTAAAACAAAAACAAAAACAAACAAACAAACAAACCAAAAAACCCTGACAAAAAACATCCAGGAAATCCAGAACAATATGGCAAGACCAAACCCAAGAATAATAGGTGTTATCATTATTATTATATACCCAGCTCAAAGGTCCAGAAATGTTTTCAACAAAAACAGAAAAAAAAATTTCCACCTTAAAGAAAGAGATACCTAATTCATTCTACAAGGCCACATACCCAAACCACTAACAACTCAACTAAGAAAGAAAGTTACAGACTAATTTCCCTTATGGATATATATGCAAATTTTTTAATAAAATACTTACAAACCAAATCCAAAATCCCAACAAAAAAGATCATTCACTATAACTGGGTAGGCGTCATCCCTGAGATACAGGGATAGTTTAATATAGGAAAATCAGTAAATGTAATCTACCATATACACAAATTAAAAGGGGAAAGAAAAACACAGATTATCTCATTAGATGCAGAAAAAGCCTTTGAAAAAATCCAACACTCCTTAATGATACTAGTCATGGAGATGCTCAGGATAAAAAAAACAACATCCTGGAATCCAAGATGGCGGCACTGGGAGGACACTGGGTCTGAGGAGCAGGACACCAATGTTGGTACAGTGACCAAGAGACTAAACTCTGGGCCCTAAAACACCAGTGATCATGTTTCCCAGGTGATAGGAAACTCCACCATGTGGGAATCAGCCGGGTCCACTCTCAGGTCACCCAGCCAGAACCCGGAAGAAATTCTGGGTCGCACAGTCACTTGGTCGCACAGTCACTTGGTCGCCAGACCAGAACCACTCGCCTGCGTGTCCAGTTCACCTTCTCAGGCTGAACTGTGGGCACCAAAACAGCCAAGACTGGGAGTCCCAGTCACAAGAGAACCCCACAGAGAAGGAAGGAAATGGGACTGACCTTGGGACACCCAGTCTATCCCTGGAAAAGGTCCTGCAGACCAGCGGGCATATAGTCGCCAGCACAGAAACCTGCTGCGCACCTGACTCTGTCACAGACAGAACTGTGCGCCTCAGGGCACCAGAGACTGGGTTTCTCTGTGGGGAGAAAACCCCATAGGGAAGGAAACAGCAGATCCCAGCTTAGAGCACTCAGCCAACCCCTCCCCTCTCCACCACCACACAAAGAAAAGTCATCAGGTTCTTGTCCAGTCACCAGCTTGGAGCCACCACCCACCAGCGCCTGCACGATCTATGGCCACCACAAATACCACAGACTGGGCCTCCCTGTTGGGAGAATACCCCATGGTGGGGAAACCATCTGCCCTTAACTCAGGATACCTAGCTCCAGAAAAGTTTCTGGTTATCCACAGGCTCCTGACTCTAGCCTCCAGCTGCACCCATTAGAGTAGATCTCACCTGCCACTGATTACCGCTTGGGCACTGGGACACAGAGCTCCAACCTCAGACCTACAGAAGCCTGGGATTCCCAATAAGTAGAGGCCAGTGTAAAAGCTCAATCAACAAAAGCCAGAGCAACCCCCAGAACTGCTCCAAGGGGCAAACCAGTTATCCCTAATTAAACTGACCAAACCACAGAGCACCCAGGTTAGAGTAGCAGCTCACTAAATTTACAGCAAGAAACCCAGAAGCTATCTCCAGGCCTTCCCTGGGTGAGAGGAGATCCCCCTTGACTAACAAAGACCACAGTTACTACTCAGGTCTGTACACCTGAGTTGAGCTGTGGCAATTCCTGAAAAACACTGGCTATTCAGTGACCATACACAAAAAGCTGAGGGGGCCTCGTTCAGGAAAAATCATCTTCCTGCCAAGGGGATTCTCTCCACCACAGGATTCAAGGGAGCACCAGAAACTAACACCCAACACCTAAGCTGGTCCAATAAGTAGAGGCCAGTGTAAAAGCTCAATCAACAAAAGCCAGAGCAATATGGCATTTCCAGAACCAAGTTATCCAGGAGCAAGCAGCCCTGGACACCCCAGCATAAATGAAATTCAAGAAGATGACCTTACATCTATGCTTATGAAGATGATAATAGAGGAAACAAATAAAATGCGTAAAGAACTAGAGGAAGATAAAGTAAAAAAGATTATGGCCATCTGTAAAGAAATAGAGGAAGTTGCAACCAAACAGTTTCTGGCCTTTAGAGAGGAAATACTTAAATCACTGGAAGAAATAAAAGAAACAGAGGAATGTTCAAACAAACAGCTGAAGGAATTGAAGGAAAAACAGGAAAATACATTCAGACAGGTGAAGGAGGAAATCAACAAAACGGCTCAAGATCTGAAGATAGAATTGGAAAAATTAAAGAAAACACAAAAAGTAATCTACAGACAGTTTCAATGCAATCCCCATCAAAATTCCAACCCAAGTCTTTACAGACCTTGAGATGACAATTCTCAACTTCATATGCAATGTCAAAAAATCCAGAATGTCAAAAATCCTGCCCAATAGAAGAACTGCTTGAGGTATCACTACTCCTCATTTCAAAGTGTCCTACCAATGGGTGGTAATAAAAGAGGCATAATATTAGCATGAAAACGGACATGTTGGTCAATGGAATTGAATAGAAGACATAGACATAAATCAAAATTATACATGGAAACCTGACATTTCTTTATAAAGAAGCTAGAAATACACACTGGAAAAAAGAGGCCATCTTCAGCAAATGGTGCTGCTCAAACTGGATGTCAGAATATAGAGGAATGCAAATACATCCATAAACAAATTACATCTACTACCACCCTACACAAAACTCAAGTACAAGAGGATCAAAGACCTCAACCTAAAACTAGGCAAACATAGAAGAGAAGGTGAAGAACATCCATGAATTCATTGGAACAGGAGACAACTACCTGAACAGAACACCAAGTGCTCAGTTGCTAAGATCACCAATTGATAAATGTAACCTGAAAAGCTTCTGCAGTGCAAAGGACACCGTCAACAGTATGAAGCAACAGCTGACAGGATGGGAAACGACCTTTACCAACTCCACATTTGACAGAGGATGAATATCCTAGATATATAAAGACCTCAAACAAAATATCAAAAACCCAAATAATCCAATAAAAAATGGGGAATAGGTCTGAACAGACAATTCTCAATAGAAGAATCTCAAATGACTGAGAGACACTTAAAGAAATGTTCCCTTAGCCACCAGTGGAATGCAAATACAAACTACTTTGAGATTCCATCTTACATCTGTCAGAATGGCTAAGGTCAATAACATAAGTGTCAGTTCATGCTAGCAAGGATGTGGAGCGAGGGGGTTACTCCTCCATGGCTGGTGGGAGTGCAAACTTGTACAGCTATTATGGAAATCAATATTGTGGTTCCTCTGAAAATTATGAGTCAATCTACGTCAAGATCCAGCTTGCGTTCTTGGGCATGTATCTAAAGGACACTCCATCCTGCCATAAGGACATTTACTTTACCATGCTCATTGTGACTTTATTCATAATAGCCAGAAACTAGAAGGAACTTAGATGTCCATCAACCGAAGAATAGATAAAGAAAAAATGCTATATTTACATAACAGAGTATTACTCAGCTGTTAAAAAATGACATCACTAAATTTGTAGGCAAATTAATGCAACTAGAAAAAGCATCCTGAGTGAGGTAACCCTGAGAAAGATAAATATGGTATGTAGTCACTTATAAGTGGACATTAGCCATTAGGTAAGTGATGACCAGGCTAGGATCTACAAACCCAGAATGGTTAGGTAAATAAGAGGTGCTCAGAGGGCGGATGCAGGAATCTCCCTGGGTGGGGGAATAGAGTAGGTTTTACAATGAACTTTGGGCAGGTGGGGATGGCATTCGGTGATGGGTGTAGGAAGAGAGTGTGGTATAGATGGCTAGAATGAGGGGGAGGGTGTATCATTTAGGGGTGTGTGTGGAGTCCTACTGTAGTGAAACCTTCCTGGGATCTATGAAGGTGATCCTAATGAGGACTCCTAGTGATGTGCGATATGGAGTCTCAATTGGCCAGGCCAGGCTTCTAATGATGGAACTAGATTACATTCAATTGAGCTGTTGGCCAAGGGGGTCCAATGGAAATCCCTAAACAACCCAGGCTTTATGGTACCAGAGATGTCAAGGATACCACAAAAAACCTACAGACTCTACTAGCCCGGGTTCACAGAGACTGAACTACCAGCCAAAGTGCATGCAGGGGATGGACAGAGACCCTCTACATGTATGTTAGCTGGCTCTTTATGAGGGAGGCCTAAGAACCGAGTGGCTCTGTATGACCCTGTTGCCTGCCTTTGGTTCCCTTTCCCCTAACTGGGCTGCCTTGTTTAGCATCAATAGGAGATGTGCCTAGTCCTGCTGAAACTTGATATGCCAAGGCTGGTCGATAACCATGGGAGGATGCCCCTTCTCTGAGAAGAAAAGGAAGGGGAGTGAGAGGAAAGGAGTTGAGAGGGAGGAGTGGAAGGAGAGGAAGAAGGGGGAGCTGTGATAGGAGTATAAAGTAAATAAATAAATGAATGAATGAGAAAAAGTTGATCTCTGCAACTTGAACACCCACACAACTCCTTGAACATGGAAAAGTTGAGCTGTTACCAACATGGAGCCTTAACCCCTATATTCTAGTCTCTTTGGTTTGGGAAGATATTTTTGAGCATAACAAAACAGAAACATGGACACCAAACTAGCCTTTGACCTTATAATCTGTCCTGTCTACAAATATGCTAGGGCAATAGTGACACAGAACTTATGGGAGCAGTCAACCAATGTCTGATTTGACTTAAGCCTCACTCCTTAAGAAGGAACTCATACCCAATACTGCTTGGGTAACCAAAAACCAAAAATTACATAGCCCAGAAACATATGGTAAAACCGAACACTACTGGTCTTTAAAAAACTCACTAAAACGATTCCTAATGATATTCTGCAATATTCATAGATCAGTGACTTTTCCAGAGAGGTTTTCAGAGAGGTTTCCTCCAGCAGTAGATGGGAACAGATGCAGAGAACCACAGCCAGACATTAGGTGTAGAAGGAGTCTTAATTGGAGGTCTATTTCAAACATCTTCCTTCTAAGCTCAGGGAATTCCATGGAAGAGGAGGCACTGTAATAGTCAGAGGGGGTGGAGGACACCAGGAGAACAAGACACTATGAATCAAGCAAGCGAGGTGCACTTGAGCTGTGAGCACTGAGACTGAAGCAGCAAGCACAGGGCTACCCAGGAGCGCACCAGGTCTTCTGTGTGTATGGTATAGATGTTAGCTTACTATTTTTATAGGAATCCTGACTGAGAATAAGTGGGTCTCTTGTTACTCTTGGACCTTTCTTGGGTTGTGTTTTTTTTCTCCTGCTGCATCGCTGTGTCCAACTTGACAGGATAGTTTTTGCTTCCTTTTACTATATTTTATTTTGTCCTGTTTGGTTGTTATCTCTTAGAAGTCTGCTCTTTTCTAAAGAGACAGAAAGGGAGTGGATCCAGAGGGGAGAGGAGGTGGGAAGAAACAGAAAAGCAGAGGAAAGGGAAACTGTAATCACAATATATTATATGAGAAAAGAATGTATTTTCAATAAAAAACTATAAATAATTTTGAATGTTATTTATTGACATTTAAGGAGTCAGTAAAGGTAAAGTTGTTAAACTTGACAATATAAAGAAAATATTATGACACCCTCAATTTTTTTCTTGAAAAAAGAAAACCACTTTCTGCTTTAGAACCTTTGTCACAGCAGTCTCTGCTCAAGAACAATACTTACACAACATTGATAAAAGGAAGGAAAAATGACCTCAATTCTGTGAGTTGTAAAAAGGCCCTTACCTTTGTTCCCACATCCCGTTCTCATTACCAGTGTCAGGAAGTTTCCTGTCCTTTCCCTGCTCTGCATGCTTATGCTGGTACCTCTGCCTTGAAACCCCACACCACCTGGTGGGGGAGAGTTGAGAACAGCAGCTCCTTCAAGTAGTCCAGCCTAGTGACAGTCTTAGCCAGGATCTCCTTTCCATGGAACTCTGTCCATAGTGTTTTAGAGTTTCTGCTCATTATTTGCACATGTGGATGGCACTCCTCTCTAGATAGCAACCTTCCTGCTGAGCTTCACTTCCTTACTGAATTTGTTTTGATTCCTTTCACATGATAAATCCTCAGAGCAAGGTTGTTGAGTTAAATTACTAGTGAAAAGGAATGACAAAATAGAGGTGTAGTGTAATGAGTTTTATTTACCATGCTATATAGAATACGAGTTACAAATTTCAACTTTGACTATTGTCTGAGTCTAGGGTTGCACGTACATGAATGCATTTACACATAATATAAGCTGGTGTGCCATTTCCCACAGCAGTCCTACAAATTATTTTTCTCATTTTTTGTGTACAAATTTATAAAAGTGTTTAGCCTGCTTCCAAAGAATTTTTGTGGGGAAAATTATGGCATTTACTTTGCAGTTAATCTGCATAATTGGTAGCAGCTCAAAATGATTATTTAGTTCAGCTTAAGGATTAATACATTCTTGTAACATCTGAGTGTGAACATTTGAACATCATAAGTGACAGAAAATATGAAAAAAGAAATTTTAATATTTATTACTCTTAACATAAATTTAAAAATTAGCACTTTGCTATCCCATCATATTTGGTAGATATATTGAAGAGTTTTGACTTTGCAAATGAGAAAAACTACATAAAATGGTTGTTTAGAACATATATGAATAAATGAATCCCTTCTCACGAGCAATAAGATATACGCCTTCCATTCAAAGCTATTAGTATCAATACTTCCGTTATGCATGATTTTCCAGCTACCGCATTACAATGAACACAATCATCTGTTTGTGAAAGGAATGGAGGTCTGTGCTAATTTCACACTAATTCTTAAAGTGAATAACTGAAGTATTGGATGCAGTGTCTCAAAAGTCTGTATTTTCCTTGGTGTTTGAAATAAGCCCTGAGCTGTGAGTTAATCAAGAAAATTCTTCATATGTCTTCACGGATATACTCAGAACCAGCCCTTCTATAATAGCATTATTGCACACCAACCCCATTAAACACAGTCTGAAAACATCAGAATCTAAATAATTTCTCATGCTTACATGGGCTAGAACCTTCCGGTGGGAAGAGCACAGGTCTTCTGCATATAATCTTTGATTAGCCACATTTAAGAGCAGGTGTCATTATCCACACTTTGATATACTTGACAAGGTATCAAACGGAGGCATAACTCAGTGAAGTCACAAGGCCGGGGAAAGCTCCGGATCAGCGTCAGGGATCCTGCTGTCCTAAGTTCACCCTTGAGCCCAGGAATATGCAGGGCAGCATTTACTTGTATATCCGGGTCCTTCCCTGTTATTGTGGGGTCTCAACAGTGCTGTCAGCAGTCTGTTTTCCTCCCAACGACACACGGAGAGAGTGAGGAATGGGGTGGGGAGGGAGGGGCGAAGTATAAGTCACCCTACAGGAGCTTAGTGACCCCACTTCAGAAAGTAATATAGACAGAAACTTGAAACGCCTTGTGTAGTGATGATTTGATCACAAACAGTTGATACCATGGTTTAAGGATTTCTGTCTCTTGGTCATTCACGATTGTGGAATCCAACACAGTGCATTCAGGGTCATTCAGGCCTGTCTGGAAATATTGAAGCACCACAGTTGTCATTGAGATGGTTCTGGGAAGCTCCCAATACTTGAGTACAGGGAATTGAAGGTAAATAAAAGTATCAATACTTTATTTATTACTGGAGTAGTTCTAGGCCCTTGTCATGAGCCTATTTTTGGTGCTTGGCTGGTACATGCATCTAGGTAAAAAGTGGCAGATAATGAAAAGGAAAGAAAATCATGATCTAGAAGGTAGGGTTGGTGTTAGCTCTGGATTAAAAAACAACAGGCATGCCTGCCCACATTTCTCTGCCTTGTGGCACTGGAAGTGGAAACAATTTGCCATCTTGGACTAGATGGGCCTTAGGAATCTTTTTACACTTACAATACCTGTCCCAAATTGGAGAAAACGAAACAAACCAAAGCAAAAACTTCTGAAATTATAGAAAATGTCAGTGTATCTGTTAAGTGCTATATTCTGGCTGCTTGCCTTCCTTGAATACACAGGATATGGTTAATTTTAAGTGAAGCACTATGAGGCCATATCAAGAACATCAGGCCAGAGAGCGAAATGTCCTTTATTTATATATGTACACAGCAAAGTTTGCAGAGAACGTGACCTGACTGATTCAATGGTTTCCAAAGCAGAAAAGCGTATTAGATTCCTGAAGAAAACAAGGCTGAAGAAACTTTGGCCATAAATCAGCAATTACTGGTAGTTAGTCAATATCATAGGTTTGATAAAGTGCCAGAGCTTACTAATGGTATGAGAACATTAAGACTGGTCACAAAGTCACAGCAAGTCCTTGTGCAGAGTAACTTTAAAGCTGTCTGGACTGGGAGCTGCTGTTCTGAATAACAAGTGTAGTGTTTTTCTTATGTCCTCATTTCTAAGGTATTGGGTTGTACTTACACTTACTGAAAACAGAAGCAGGCCAGAACAGACAGCAGCTGCAGAGGTGACCTTACAGCCTCAGAGCTCTGACATATGCAGAACGTAGAGTTTCAAATTCAGGTCTTCACAACATGAGCCAAAATTCTATCCCCTGATGTTGGCTACTAGACTGCTCAATTACTTGCAAGATCGGGCCAGTTGAGATTTCCTGAGATTAAAAGAATACCTGCTCGTGCCATCCCCTCGTGGCTTCTATTTTCATTAGGTTTCATGTAAATGAACACGGATCAGGGATCAGCTCTTCTCAGTTCTTGGGACATCTACGACAGTCTAAAGAAATGAAAATAAACGTTTAATGTGAGGAGATTCGTTTACCTCACGCTGGTCTCCGTCTGAAGCGCAAATGTTTATTACTCTGTAATATTAGTACATGTTTATGGTAAGTCTTCACCATTTAGGCTCAGTATTCTCTAAGTCAAATGGCCTTAAGTTTTTTACTCAAGTTGTAATTAAGTGTTTTCTTGCATCCATGTCATCTGGGAGCTTGCTATAAATTCACAATGATGACCCTGCCATGTCCAAAATCAAATTCTTCCTTTGCTTAGATTTTTTAGGTGTTCAGGTTTTAGTATGTTTATCCTATATTATATGTCTAGTATCCACTTATAAGTGAGTATATACCCTGTGTGTCTTTCTGCTTCTGGGATACCTCACTCAGGATGATCTAGATCCCACCATTTGCCCATGAATTTCATAATTTCCTTGTTTTTAATTGCTGAGTAATATTCCATTGTGTAAGTGTACCACAATTTCTGTATCAATTCCTTAGTTGAGGGACATCTGAGTTGTTTCCAGGTTCTGGCTATTACAAATAAAGCTGCTACAAACATGGTTGAGCAAATGACCTTATTGTGTACTTGAGCATCTTTTGGATATATGCTTAGGAGTGGTATAGCTGGATCTTGAGGAAGCGCTATTCCTAAGTGTCTGAGAAAGCGCCAGATTGATTTTCAAAGTGGTTGTACCAGTTTACATTCCCACCAGCAATGGAAGAGGGTTCTCCTTTCTCCACATCCTCTCCAGCATGTGTTGTCACTTGAGTTTTTTATCTTAGCCATTCTGATGGGTGTAAGGTGAAATCTCAGGGTCATTTTGATTTGCATTTCCCTGATGACTAAGGACACTGAACATTTCTTTAAGTGTTTCTCTGCCATTTGGTAGTCCTCTACAGAGAATTTTCTGTTTAGCTCTGTACCCCATTTTTTAATTGGATTACAAATCTGTATCTCCTTGATTACCTAGAGTTGTCTTAGTGTTCTAGCTAAGACTTCAAGTGCTATATTGAATAGATGTGGAGAGTGGACAACCTTGTCTTGTTCCTGATTTTAGTGGAATTGTTTTGAGTTTCCCTTTTATTTAAGTTGGTGTCTGTTATGGACTTGTTGTAAACTGCTTTTATTATGTTAAAGTATGTCCTTTGTATTCCCAGTTTCTTTAGGACTTCCATCATAAAGGGATTTTAGATTTTGTCAAAGGCCTTTTCTGCATCTAATGCGATGATCGTGTGTTTTCTGTCTTTTAGTTTGTTTATTTGGTGGATTACATTTCTTTATTTAGTATTTATGTTGAGCCATAACCTCCCTGCATCTCTGGTATTCATTCTATTTGATCATGGTGGGTGATCTTTCTGATATTTTTTATTTGGTTTGCAAGCATTTTATTGAGAATTTTTGCATCAAAGTTCAAAAGGTAAATTGGTTTTCTTTGAAAGTTTGGTAGACTTCTGAAGTAAAATCATCCGGCCTTGGGTTTTGGTTGGGAGACTTTTAAATGACTGCTTTCATTTCACTAGCGTTTATAAGTCTGTTTAATTTTCTTTTTTTCTTTTTCTGTTTAATTTTCTTAGCTCATCTATATTAACTTTGGTAGTGGCATATTGAGAAAATTATCAGTGTCTTTTAGATTTTTCCATTTTGGGGCAGTACAGGTTTTTAAAATATATTCTTAAGGTTGTCAGGATATTTTTAATGTTTGTTGTTATATCCCTCCTTTCATTTCTGATTTTATTTGGGTATTCTCTCTTTATCTTTTAGTATTTTGGATAAAGGTTTGTCAATCTTATTGATTTTCTAACTTTGTAAAATAAAAACTAGTAAATCATAAATTATATTTTATTTGTTGCATTGATTCTTTGTATTGTTTTTGTTTGTTTCAATTTTATTGATTTTAGCCCTGAGTTTAATTATTTCTTGCTATCATCCATTTCGTTTGAGTGTGATTTATTCTTTTTGTTCTCAGGCTTTTAGGTGTGCTATTAAGTTACTAGTATGAGATGTTTCCAAATTTTTTTATGTAGGCACTTAGTGTTATGAATTTGCCTCCTAGAACAACCTTCCTTATGTCCCATGAATTTGGGTGTGTTGTGTGTTCATTTTCATTTAGTTCTAGAAAGTCTTTAATTTCTTTCTTAATTTTGGTCTTGACCCATTTTCCATTCGGTAGTGAGTTGTTTAGTTTTCTCAAGTTTGTAAGGTTTCCACTGTTTCTGTTGTTATTGAGATTCAGCTTTAATCTATAAGGGTCATAAGATGCAAGATGTCATTTCAATTTTCTTGTAACTGTTGCAACTTGCTTTGTGTCTGTGTATACGGTCAGTTCTAGAGAAAAGTTCTGTGAGGGGCCAAGAAGAAGGTATTGTGTTTGGGTAAAATGTTCTATACATATCTGTTAGGTTCATTTGGTTTATGTCAGTTAGGTCCAGTTTTTCTCTGATTAGTTTTTGTCTGGATGACCTGTCTATTGGTAAGAGTGAGGTACTGAAGACTCCCAATATCCGTATGTGAGGTTCAGTATGTAATATATGACGTTGTAGTTTTTATTTTACATAGATATTTTTCTGTTTGAGAAATAAGTGTTAAGAATTGAAACGTCCTCTTGGTGGATTTCTCCATCATATTCTTTGATGAATATGTTGCACCCTTTCCTATCCCTTTTGATTAGTTTGATTTGAAGTCTATTTTGGCAGAAATTAAAATGGCTTCATTAGCTCCCTTTTTAGGTCTATTTATTCAGAATATATTTCCTATCCTACCCTGAGGTGATGTCCATTGGTGATGTCAAGGTGTGTCTTTTGGATGCAGCAGAAGGATGGATTCTGTTTTCACATTCATTCTGTTTGTCTGTCTGTGTGTGTGTGTTTTAATTGGGGAATTGTATCTATCCATGTTGAGAGACATCAGTGCACAGTGTTTTTTGTTGCTTCTTGTTATTTTCTTGTTGTTGTGGTGCTGGCAGAGTATGTGTGTGTGTGTGTGTGTGTGTGTGTGTGTGTGACGTTTCTTCTATTTGCATTTGCTGGTCTAGTTGTTTTTATTACCTGCATTTTATTGGGTGTGGTTAACCTCTTTAGGTTGAACTTTACCTTCTAGCACCTTCTGTAGGGCTGAACTTGTAGACAGATATTGCTTAAATTTGGTTTTAATCTTATTTGGCTTTAGTCTTATTTTCTCCACTTATGGTGATTGAAAGTTTTGCTAGATATAGTAGTCTGGGATGGCATTTGTGGTCTCCTGACATCTGCAGCACCACATCTGTCTAGGCTCTTTTGGCTTTTAGAGTCTCCACTGAGAAGTCATGTGATTCTAAGAGGTCTGCCTTTATATGTTACTTTTTCCCTTGCAGCTTTTAATATTCTCTTTTTTCGTTCCGTACATTTACTGTTTTGGACCCTCAGCACCATGGGAACTTTCTTTTATGTCCCAATCTATTTTGTTGTATATTCTTCTTGTACCTTGATAGACACCTCCTGTTTTAGGGTAGGGAAATTTTCTTCATTGATTATGTTGAAAATGTCTTTGATCTGGGTTTCTTCTCCTTCCTCTATTCCTATTATTCTTAAGTTTGTTTTTTCATGATGTCCCAGATTGCTTGGATATTTTGTGCCAGCAGGTCTTTGGATTTAACATTTTCTTTGACCAATTATTCGTCTCTTCCATCTCTTATATTTCATTCGTGAGACTTGCCTGTTCATGTTCCTAAGTTTTTTATTTTCAGATTTTCTACCATTTGGTTTTTCTTTCTTTCTTTTTTTTTTTTTTCAATGCAGTTTATTCAGGAACCTTGAACAATCATCTGACCCTGGGGAAAGCCAGCCCACAGCTTAAATACCCTCTGGGTAGCCAACCCCAGCGTGCCACGTGGGCAATGCAGATAGGTCCACATACATGGAAGCAAGCCAGATCCTCGGCCTTAGCCAAATGTGGAATTGTTTGTGACAGAGAGCACTCACCATTGGGAAGGTGGAAGGCGGAAACCAGCTCCATCTTTAAGGCGCGGCATTACGCAGCTCTCTACAGTTCCCCCTTTTTGTTTTAGACGCATCAGGCAAGAGTAGAGGTCTGATCTCTGATATTAGAAATAAATGGGACTTTGTACTGATGTTCATTTAGGTGTCATCCACCCAAAGAGCATCAGACCCGTCTGATACCTTTTTCTCAGAGGCGGGACCTGGGGCATCAACCTGCATGCAATCAGACATGCTCTTCTCTGGGTCGAAAGCGGCTGACCCTGAGTGCAGTGCTTAGCATTTGGTTTTTCTTTACTGATTCTATTACTGCTTCATTTCCTTCCACTGTTTGTGTTTTCATGGATTTCTGTAAGAAATTTATTAATGTCCTTTTCTAGCACCTCTATCATATTCACATGACAGAAGGCCTTTTTCAGCTTTTCTTCCTGTGTCTCAGCTATCTTGGAATATTTGAGGCCTGATGTGGCAGAGTTGATGAGATCAAGTGGAGACATATTGCCCTTGATATTATTGATTGTGTTTTTACACTGAAGTCTAGACATCGGGATTTGGAAAGATTGTAATTTTAGGGGCTATCTGGATTTCTCTTGTTTGGGGGTGGGTGTTTTCTTTTTCTCTTGGTTTCTTTTGCCCTGGCTGGTTCTTAGGAGAGTGTGTTGGCTGGGTATTGCCTGGTTGGAAATTCTTCTGATAGGTGATGCCACTGAGAGTTCCAGGTAAAATGACCTTCTGTGTATGAGGAGTTGAAACTTAGGTATGGGAATGGGATAGGAGTAGGAGACTGCGAGGGTTCCACAGGATCGTGGAAATCGGGGTTTTCCACCAGGATCTGCTTAGTCATTTGGGAACGGGCACAGAGTGGAAGAGGAGGCTGCACATGTGTTCTGCTGCACAGCTGGGGATGACACTTAGGGGTCCAACTTGGAAGAGAAGAGGGAGGTGTGAAGCTCTGCAGCCAGCCCACCTGCTTCCCTACAAGCCACATTTTCTTTATCTATTCATCAGCTGAAGGACATTTAGGTTTTTGGTATTTCTAGCTATTGTGAATAGAGTGGCAATGAACACTGCTGAGAAAGTATCTATGGAATAGAATGTCAAATCCTTTGAGCATATACCAAAGAATGATACAGCTAGCTCATATGGTACATTTATTATTAGTTTATCATTCTCATAATTTTCTTAGATTTATTTATTTTTTTATATTATGAATGTTTTTCCTATGGATATATTTTTTATTTTATTTTTTTAATATTAATCACAGGTTATTTACTTTGTATCCCAGCTGTAGCCCCCTCCTTCATTCCTTCCCACTCCCATCCTTCCTTCCTCATCTCCTCCCATGCCCCTTTCTAAGTCCACTGCTAGGAGAGGTCCTCCTCTCCTTCCATCTGACCCTAGCTTATCAGGTATCTTCAGGACTAGCTACTATGTCCTCCTCTGTGGCCTAGCTAGACTGTTTCTCCTTCGGGGTTGGGGGAGATAAAAGAGCCAGTCGTTGAGTTCATGTCAGAAATAGTTCCTGTTCCCCTTACTAGGGTACCCACTTGGTTACTGAGCTACCATTGGCTACATCCAAGCAGGGGTTCTAGGTTATATCCTACATGGTCCTTGGTTGGAGAAACAGTCTCATAGAGGGCCCCCGTGCCCTGATATATTTTGTCCTTGTGGAGCTCCTGTCCTCTCTAGGTTATACTAACTCCCCTTTCTTTCATATGATTCTCTGTACTCTGCCCAAGGTTTGGTTATGAGTCTCCACATCTGCTTTGATACACAGCTAGGTAGTCTTTCAGAGGCCCTCTGTGGTAGGCTTCTGTCTTGTTACTTGTTTTCCTATGGATATGTGTATACACCACATTCATGCCTTACATCCGAGGAAGCTGTAAGAGGGCATCTTCTCCCCTGGAACTGGAGTTATGGCTGGTTGAGAGGCACTGTGTGGGTGCTGAGGATTCAACCAGAGTCCTCTGCAAGAGCAAAAAGTGTTCTAAACTGTTGAACCATCTCTTTAGCCCTACTTGTAGCTTTTTGAGAATTCTGTACACTGATTTCCAGAGTGGCTTCACCAGTTTGCATTGCCACCACCAACAGTTCCTTGTATTTGTTGTCTGTCATTTCATTGATCTTAGCCATTCTGGCTTGGGTAGGATGAAACTTTGAAGTTGTTTTATTTGCATTTGTCTAATTGCTGAAGATGGTGAATACTTTTTGAGATATTTCTGAGTCATTTTTGTTTCTCTTTTCAGAACTTTCTGTTCAGACCTATAGCCCATTCTTAAATTGGGGTGGTTTTGTTTTTTGTTTTCCTTGATTCTGAGTTCCTCATTAGTTCTGGATATTAGCCCTCTGTCAGGTGCACAGCTGGCAAAATGCTCTATCACTCTGTGGACTTCCTCTTCACTTGAATGCTTGTTTCCTTAGCTGGACAAAAGGTTTAAGTTTATTTTGAAGTTCCGTTTTTCCAAGGATTTATTGGCCTTAATTCTTAGGCTACTGGAGCCCTATTCAGAAAGTCCTTTCCTACAACTATATCATGCAATATACTGTGATTACTTGCTGTAATTTCTTCTATCAATTTCAGTATTTCACACATAGCTTTGATCCACTTGAACTTAACTTTTATGCAGGGTGATAGATAAAGGTCTAATGTTATTCTTCTACAAATGACCACCTCCTGCTCCAGCCTTCATGACTTCCCCAACATAATTTATTGTGTATAAACTAACATAAACTGTAGCCAATAAAAGCTGGTTTTCTCAGCATCAGCACTTTTCTGTTGCTGTAATAGAATGCTTGGATAAAAAGCAACTTGGGAAGAGTTCATTTGAGTTTGTAATTCCAGAGGGATAGAATCTATCCTGGTAGGGAAGGCAACAGGCAAGGAAAGCATGGCAACAGGAGCAGGAAATGGGATGATCACATCTTCATCTGTACACAGGAAGTAAATAAAGAGGACAGGAAGTGAGGTGAGGTTATACACCTCTGAAAGCTTCGCATAATGTGGTGCTTCCTCCCGTAAGGCTCCGAGGCTAACAGTATCAAAATCATACCCAGTAGCTTCACAAACTAGGAATCAAGTGTTCAACATAGTCCTTTAAGGTACTTGTCACATTTTGGGTCACAGCAACAAGAGAAGTAACTAATAAAATTTCCATCATAAGACTTGACTTTAAAGAAAGTAGTTCAAAATTCTACCCTTAAGTTCTTGTGTTGGTCTTCCAGGAAGGTATATTTGACTGGCTATGTTGGAGTTTTCTTTCAGCTGCACATAGAAAGCTATAGAAAAAAGTCATCATTAGGGAAATAGGACACACACATATGAAATTAGCTCACAATTTCTCCTTTTACATGGGAGTCCAAAATTGTATGAATGGCAATGTACTTAGTAAATAGTAAATAAAGTGCTGGGTTCCGTAACAGATTGATCCCAACTGGCCATCATTAAATTTTATCTGGCCTATCTCAGAGCTCTTCGTGCTGTTTTGGCAGCTGCAGGCCATGGAGGGGCAGGAGGCCAGGAGCAGACAGAAGTAGGAATACAGCCTGCAGCAGTTTCTGGCTCCTTGCCCTTTTTTTGTTCTGTAGCCTCTGTGAATCATTTAATTTGGAGGAAAAAATTCCTACTCTAGAGCAATCAAATCTCTTACCATTAAGGGCGAAATAATGAGCATAAAAAGAAATAACAAAAGAATTCTGGTTTTCATAGAAGCTTACTCTTGGTGATATTTTGATGTTCATTAAAGAAGCAAGGAAACTTTACTATATTTATGTATATCTATCTATCTATCTATAATTATTTTTTAATTTTAATTAATTTAGTTATATATTTACCTCACATTCTTACTGCAGTTTTCCCTCTGTCCTCTCCTCTCATTCCTTTCCCCCCATCCACTCCTCCCCCCTTTTTCTTCAGAAAAGGGGAAACCTCCCATAGATATTAACCATGCTTGGCATAGGGAGGGGCAGTAAGACTAAGCACCCTTCTCCTATTGAGGAGAAACAAGGCAGCCCCGCAGGGCAAGAGGCATCAAGGTAGGTGACGGAATCACAGCAGCCCTTGCCCCTGCTGTCAGGAGTCTCAGATGAAGACCACACTGCATAACTGTGATATAGGTGCAGAGGGCCTAGGCCTGTCCCATGCTTGCTCCCTGGTTGTTGGTTCAGTCTCTGTCAGCCATTATGGGCTCAGGTTAGTTGATTCTGTAGATTTCCCTGTAGAGTTGCAAGGATACTTAAAAAAAAAATTCTGGTTAATCTGCCAATTTTTAACCAGGAGAGAAAAACAAAAGCCTATTTAGAAATAATTTTCAATATTTTTATTTATTTTTGAACTAGAGAACTTTTTTTTTTCTCAAAAAATAAGCACCAAAGAACCTAACAGAGAAACTCCAAGGCGGATGTGGCTGCATGGGCTGTAAGTCCCGGCACGTGTGAGGCTGCGGTGAGGATAAAGCTGTACGCGGTAGGAAGCTGAAGCACAAGGACTTTATTTTTCAATGTACTTTAACTCATTCTTGGAGACTTTTGTAGATGTCATTAATGTATTTTTATTTTATCCATCTCATTCCCTGCACTTCTCCCCTCTAAGTCCTCCACATCTTCCTTTATGTTGTGGGTTTTTTCCCCCATCCCCAGGCTCCTGGAATAATGACTCATGAGACTCAAAATGTTATTTAACAAATATCTAGGCCATATCTAGGTGACTGGTTACCTGTGCTCAGGTATGATGCGTTTGTCCTCCATCCCATGATCCTTTCTGCTTGCTGATGCCCTGCCTCCTATTTCCTGCCTAAGTGATAGCCATCAGATTTATTGTTGACAGGTGAACTTTCCATACAGACACAAGATATTCTCTCAACACCTCCTTTCAAGTTCATGCTCCACTTTTCAACCGACTGAATCCATTCAGTGCTGGCCCAGTTTGTGAACAGGAGTGGGGCCATCTACTGGAACATGGTCAACCAACTAGGAGCTACACCCTTAGGAAAGAGTGAGTCTCTCCTCCTCCAGGAGCCATTAACTGCTGTTGCTCCCAGTTAGGGGTTGAGCCTCCTGTGTCCCTCCCTACCAACACTGGATGTTGACTATTTTGATTGTATTGTCTTATATGTGTTTACCCCCAGTTGCTCTGGGTTCATGAGTGCAATGGCCTGGTACTGTCCAAAAGACAGTGAGTAGCAGCAGTTCTCCATGACCTCTGACCCTTGTTTTCTGCCTCCTCCTCACAATGGTCTTTGAACCTTTGGGGAACAGGGTTACATAGATGTCCATTTATGTCTGAGCACCCCACTGCCACTTACTCTCTTTGAGTTCAAGACCAGACTGAGCTACACAGCGAGACCTTGTCTAACAAAAAGAAAAAGAAACTCTAAGCAGCAACTGTACCACAAAAGATATCTGAAAGCATTCCTCAGTTTTTATTTTATGTGTATGAATGTTTTGCCTGTATATATGTGTATGTGTGAGCGTGTGCGCGCGCATGTGCGTGTGTGTGTGTGTGTGTGTGTTTACTATGTTCATGCTTGGTGTCCATGGAGGTCAGAAGAGAGTATGAGGGCTTCAAAAACTGGAGTTATAGTCAATTATGAGCTGTCATGTGGGTGCTGACTTCAGGTCCTCTGCAAGAGTAACAGTGCTTGTAACCATTGAGCCATCTCCTGCCCCTAAGGACGCATGTTTAGAGGAACTGCTTAGAGTTTTTTTTTTCAAGAGACCTCTGAAGACACACAGTTATGATAAGGACTGCATTGTCCATGTGTACTGGGCTTAGGGAAACCTTATAATAAAAGTTCCCCAGTTATTGTAAAGATTAATTTTAAGTGACATGTAGTTTATTTTGAATCATTTGTGTTAAGGAAATAAATGGTATTACTTATTTTAAGAATATGGAGAAATATTTATGACTCAATAACAAAGATAAGCTATACATATTCATGTATCAAGAGAGATGAATAACCCAGAAAATTGTGGTCTTCAGAATTTTTATTTAAATGTATAGGTTGTGTTAATGTGGGGAAGGGATATTAGTAGTGGAGGGGTATAAATAAAGAGGAAAATATTGAAAGTTTATCAGAATAACCAGCTTCCTTCAAATGTCTACTGAAAGTCTGGGCAGGGCACTTATTAATCACGTGTGAAGCCTTGGATTTGCTCCTCAGTGATGAAAGGGACCTTCAGGTGAGGACGAGACAGTGGTGGGAAATGAAGACCTTGCTGAAGTCTGTGCTGAAACTGTCCACCTGTCACTGCTATTTTAGAGGAATGGAAAGTCTTTTTTTTTTTTTTATATCGATCACCTTGTCATTCTGAATAGATGGCATAATTAACACAGACATAGCTCTTTCAAAAGTGTCACCACATAAAGAAAAGAGGTGGGAGGGAAAACTCAAGTTTCTTGCTTGAGTTTCCTGGCTTTGGGTTCCACCCATTCTAGAACTACAGAGGTAAAGTTTCCTTAGAAAAAGACCTAGGATGTCTTACCTCTCATCTCCATGCTACTTTTCTCATAATACCCCCAATCACATACAACCCTCATCACTGCTAAGTTCTTAAGAGGAAAGCAACAGAAAAAGAATGGTAGAAAAGAAAGCTGTACAATCAGAATAGGCTTTAATTTTTAAAATGTATTTTAAGATATTTCTTTTAGGTCTCTACCAATTTGGCTATAGATTTATCAGGTTGTTTTAATCTGTCTTAGTGACTTCAGTTCATGTTCACATATTAAATATATTTGAAATTGTTCACTGGAAGGCCCAAATAGGCCTGCATTCAGGTCTCAGCTTTATAAGCCAGCCACTTGCTGCAAATCTAAATCTGGGTAAATCACTGAGTCGCTTTAGGCTTTTCTTGTGGTTGATAACAATTTAAAAAGTTAAACTAGAATGATCATGAAGGCTCTACACTGACATTTTGCATTGGAGAGTCTCAATTACTGATCTTCAACATGTTTTAATAAATATTAATAATATTCATCCATTTGCATACTATTTTATCACTCACAAAGCACTTTCATTTATATGATCTCTTTTAAATTTCTCTAGTGTCTGTGAGTTAGGCACATTTCACAGAAGTGCTAACAAGCTCAGAGAAGTTCTAACTTATCCGAGATCACAGGTTACTGAACATGGCAGCGCTGGACAGACAGGTCTTCCTGCTTCCGAGTTCATTTCATTTTTCTACCGATCGCATACACTTACTTCAAGGTTATGGTAATATGGAAACATAGTTAGTTGTTATTGAATTGTAAAGCAATTCATTATCATTTTCAGAGAGCCCTTTTGATTCAGAGGTGAAGAACTAGGCATCATTGACAGCTCTGACACCATGACGTGGACAAGTCTTTTCATTTAAGAGCCTGCTTCCAGGTCTGTAAAAAGGGGATTTGGACTATATGAGCTTGGAATGTTTTGATGGCTTTCTTCTTGCTTAAAATTATGATTTTCTTATTAACTACTAGAGATATTTTTAGATTAATGTCATGAAAGCTTAATATTAACATGAAAACATTTTATGATCTCTATGGTATTGAAAACATAGACTAAAAGACTGCTATCAGTGGTTATTATTCATACTCATTGGTTACTAACATATTAATATGTTAAAATATCAACATACTAAAACATATGAACATAATTAAAAGTTAACAAATTAAACTATCATTCCTGCCTGAAATTTGCTTTTCAACAAGTTAGTTCACTTAAGATTTCACAGGGCAAACTGGTAGCGGTGCATGCCTGCAATCCAAACCACTCAGGGGTGTGCAGTCCTGGCTAGGGTACAGAGTGAGTTCAAGGTTAGTTTAGGAAACTTAGGAAAATCCTATCTCAAAACAAAAAATCAAAGAGAAGACTGGGTGCCTTAGTTTTAGAGGGCTTGTCTAGTGTGTATGATGACCTGGGTTCAATCTCAGCAATACACCACACACACAGGTACTCTCACATACACAGGCACACATACACACAGGCACACACACACACACAGAGGCACACTCACAGGCACAGGCATACACAGCACACACACACAGGCACAGGCACAAGCACACTTACGCACACAGGTACACACACAAAGGCACACACTCTCTCTCACACACACACAGGCATACCCAGCACACACAGAGACACAGGCACAAGTACACTCACACACAGGCACACACACACACACACAGAGATCATGATCCTAAGAGGAATCTCGCCAATATGTATCTCATTTTAAGAGGAGGAAAGTCACCTGAGAACAGTGGTGGGGAGGATGGCGCTTCACCAGAACAAAGAGGAGAACCTGCTGCTTCTGTGCCTGCCTCCCACTGCCACAGAACATTGCAACTTTTGAAACCAACATCGATGCATCATAACCAGCTTGCTGAGCTAGTGACTTTATGCACAATTGAGCCTTGTTGGGACTTTATTTTTAATAGTGCTGTTACAGTGTGGGATGCTTTTCAGCTCTGAAAAACATTCCATTTATTAACTAGGCAGTAGTTCACCCACTAAATCCGGCCACCACTAACTGATAAGCATCCTTTTTTTTTTTCACCCTCACTGTACCCCTTCCCAGAGAGCAAAGTGTGGACCTTGGCAAGAGAAGATTGGAGAGAGGTTTGCCTGAGCAACAGCAATTCCATTCAGTCACAGAAACTTAGATCTGAGCTTTCTCTTTCCTTAAATATGAACCTGTCTATTTTCCAATCAACATTTTAAGGGACATTTAAAACAAAACTACAGGGTCTCTGGTTTCAAGCCCTATCACCCCACCCCCAACATATACTCCGAAAGAAAAATAGACAGTAACACTATCTACATCTTTGGAACAGAGTAGAAATTAAAATGCACATAGAAGGTCATGCAAAGGGCATGCACTGAAAGACGTAAACAAGAATGCTAAAAGCAACAGTATTAAACAAACAAACAAATAATAAACAAATACATCTGCTAGATGTTCTCACCAACCTGGGGACGGAAGAAACCAGACAAAACAGATAATGGATGTAATTCCATCTACCGCAAGGTCAAAACTTGGCAACATTGATCTCCTGGGTTAGAAGTCAGGACAGGGCTGGAAAGATGGCTCAGCAGCTAAGGACACTTGCTGTTCTTACAGAGGATCCAAGTTTAGTTTCTAGCATACAAGTAGTGACTAACAACCATTTATAACTCAAGTTTTAGAATTCTTGACTTCTGCTTGTTCCAGGAACATCCATACAGACAAAACACTCTTAATAAAAAAGTCAGAATACTGCTTGGCGCTTGCTGCAATACTCCCTGCATATAATTGTGATGGATTCTTAACCATCTGGAACCCCACGACCCAAACAACCCTTAACTGCGTAAGTTCTTTCAGTCATGATGTTGTGTCTCAACAATAGAAAAAGTAACTAATAGAAAATTAACAAGCAAACTCCCCTGAAAGCACACTGAACAGTGATAAACTGCACCCCAAACCCTATGCTCCATTACTAACCCCACAACTCTGCTTCCTTAGAGGCCTGCTAGCATAAGGAACCACAAGGTAAGCCCCTACCCTAAGCCCCTGCCCTCCATGTCCCCTTAAAACACACCCAACAGCCTTAACTGCACTGCACCCTTTGGGCATCATTTTCCATCCCACAGCTCTGGTGCCTTCCTGGAGATCTGCTCTCAGCAGGGACCTCAGGTCACAATGGTATTAGGGAATCCAGAGGCAAGGTTAACACCCAAAACCCCAGAAACTATGCAGGCCACAAGAAGCTCAAGGGAGACACCTACTAGACCTGAAGACTCACTAGTTACTAGAACCAGGTAACTCAGGCCAGAAACATCAACCAAGGGAAAAAAAATAAACAAAAGAAAACAAAACACCTACTCAACAAGTATAAACTCAGAAATCAGCATCTAAACCTTTAATAACCACACAACCCAGATGGCTAAAGGCCATCGTAAGAACATAATGCTGGGCACAGTGACACACGCCTGTAAACCAGCACTCAGAGAGGCAGAGACTAGCATATCAACGTGAATTTGAAGCCAGCTTGGTCTACAAAGCAAGTCCAGGACAGCCAAGACTACAGAGAGAAACCCTGTCTCCAAAAATAAAAAAATGAATACATAGATACATACATACATACATAAAATAAAAAATAAATAATAAAAGAACACAATCAACAATAGCCATGACACTGTGCCACCACTAGAGCCCAGCTATCCTACTCCAACAAGCTCTGGATATCCTCACAGCTAAGCGTAAGAAAATCACCTTAAATTCAACCTAATGAATATGAGAGAGGTTGTTAAAGAGGAAATAAATAAATCCCATAAAGAAATACAGAAAATACAATCAAACAGGTAAAGAAAATGAATCAAGCTGTTCAAAACCTGAAAATGGAAATAGAAGGAATAAAGAAAACACCATCCGAGGTAATTCTGGAGATGGAAAACCTAGGTAAGAGAACAGGAACTACAGATACAAGCATCACCAATAGAACACAAGAGATAGAAAAGATAATGTCAGGCATAGAAAATACGGTAGAAGAAATCAATACATTTGTCAAAGAAAATGTTAAATCTAAAAAGTCACCGACACAAACTACCCACAAATCATCTGAGACACTATGAAAAGACCAAACCTAAGAATGAGAGAAATAAAAGAAGATTCCCAGCTCAAAGTTCCAGAAAATATTTTTAACAGAATCATATAAGAAAAACTCCCCAATCAAAAGAAAGAAATGCCTATAAACATACAAGAACGTGTAGGACACCAAATAGACTGTACCAGAAAGGACAGTCTTCCTGCACATAATAATCAAAACACTGAACGTACAGAACAAAGAAAACTGCAAGGGGAAAAGGCCAAGTAACATCTAAAGGAAGACCTATCAGAACTACAGCCAACTTCTCAACATACTCTCAAAGCCAAAAGGACCTGAACAGATGTTTTGCAGTCTCTGAGAGACCTAAGATGCAAGCACAGACTACTATACCCACCAAAATGTTTAATCACCATTGAGGGAGAAAACAAGATTTTACATGACAAAACCAAATTTAAATATCTATCTACAGGTCCAGCCCTTCAGAAGATTCTAGTACGAAAACTTCAAAACAAGGTTATCTGCATCTAAGAAGCCACAGGAAATAAATAGTTCCATACCAGCAAAACCAAAAGAAAGAAAGTAGACACATACACACATACACCACACACAGACACACAGTACCACCACCATTAAAATAACAGGACATAACAATCATTGCTATTTAATATCTCTCAACAACAGTTGACTTAATTCCCCAATAAATGACCCAAGCGAAGAGAATAGATGTGAAAATGGGATCCACGAGTCTGCTGAATACAGAAAACACACGTCAGCATCAAAGACAAACATTACCTCAGAAAAAGGGCTGGAGAAAGGTTTTCCAAGCAAACAAACCAAAGAAGCAAGCTGGAGTAGCTGTTCTAGTAAAATAGACTTTCAAGCAAAATTAATCAAAAAAGATGGGAAAAGGACTGGAGAGATGGCTCAGGGGTTAAGAGCACTGGCTGCTCTTTCAGAGGTCCTGAGTTCAGTTCCCAGCAACCACACAGTGGTTCACAACCATCTATAATGAGATCAGGTGTTCTCTTCTGGTGTGCAGGTGTACATGAAGGCAGAACATTGTATGCATAATAAATAAATCTTAAAATAAAAAAAGAATACATAGCACATTAAAAAGAGAGAGAGATGGGAAAGGACTCTTTATATCATCAAAGGAAAAATCCACCAAGATGATGTCTCAGTGAACATCTGTGCCCCAAATTCAAGGGCACCCACATTCATAAAAGAAACTTAATAAAGCTCAAATCACACACATTAATCATGGGAGGCTTCAACATTCTACTCTCATCAATGGACAGGTCATCGAGACAGAAACTAAACAGAGTAATAACATTAACCTACTTTATGACTCAATTGGACCTAACAGATATCTACAGAACATTTCTCCCAAACACAAAAGAATATACCTTCTCAGCATCTTATGGTACCTTCTCCAAAACTGACAATATACTTGGTCACAAAGTGATTCTCAACAGATACAAGGAAATTAAAACAAACTTCTGTATTGTATCAGACCACACTGGGGCACAGCTGGGCCTCAACAACAACAGGAACAATAGAAAACCTAGGAAGTCATGGAAACTGAGCAACTCCTTACGCAAGGACCAAGTCAAGGAAGAAATAAAGAAAGAAATTGAAGACTTTCTAGAATCCAATGAAAATGAAGGCACAACAAACACAAACATATGGGGAGCAGTGAAAGCAGTGCTAAGAGGAAAGTTCATAGCACTAAGTACCTGCAGAAAGAAATTGGAGAGATCTCACACAGCAATTCAAAAGCACACATGAGAGCTTTAAAACAAAAGGAAGCAAACATAGCCAACAGGAATAGATGGCAGGAAATAACCAAACGCAGGGCTGAAGTCAATAAACTAGAAAAAAAGAACAACAGAAAGAGCTAATGAAGCCAAGAGCTGGTCGTTTGAGAAAATCAACAAGACAGACAAACCCTTAGCCAAACTAACTAAACGGCAGAGAAAGAATATCCACACTAGCAGTATCAGAAATGAAAAGGAGGACATACAACAGACACCAAGGAAAGCCAAAAGATTATTAGGTATTACTTCAAAAGCCTGTTCTCAACAAAATTGGAAAATCTAAACTAAATGGACTATTTTCATGATAGATACCACTTAGCAAAGTTAAATAAAGATCAGACAAACAATCTAAATAGACCCATATCTGTTAAGGAAATAGAATCAAGCATTAAAAGTCTCTCCTCCCCTCCCAAAATGCCCAGGCACAGATGGCTTTAGTGCAGAATTCTACCAGACTTTCAAAGAAGAGATAATAAAAATACTCTTCAAATTATTCTACAAAATAGAAACAGAAGGAACAAAATTCATTTTATGAGGCCACAGTCACCATGATACCTCAACCACACAAAGATTCAACAAAGAAGATTTCAGAACTATCTCCCTTATGAACATTGATGTGAAAATACTCAATAAAAGACTTTCAAACCAGATCCAAGAACACATCATCCACCATGATCAAGTAGGCTTCATCCCAGAGATGCAGGGCTGGTTCAACAAACAAAAGTCCATCAGTGTAATCCATCATATAAACAAACTGAAAGAACAACAATAACAACATCAAAACCAAACCAAACACATGACCATCTCATGTGTTTTTCAGTTTTTTTTTTTTTTTTAGTCTCTTTCAAAGACTGAAAAAGTCTTTGGCAATATCTAACAGTCATGCATGATAAAAGTCTTGGAGAGATCAGGAATAGAAGGTGCACACCTAAACACAATAATGGCAATATACAGCAAACCAATAGCGAACATCAAGTTAAATGGAGAAAAACTTAAAGCAATTCCACTAAAATCAGGGACAAAATAAGGCTGTCTGCTCTCTCCATACCTATTCAATATAGCACTTGATGTTTTAGCTAGAGCAATAAGACAACTAAGGGAGATAAAGGGGAAACAAATTGGAAAGGAAGAAGTATCGCTATTTGCAGATAATATGATAGCACATACAAGTGACCCCCAAAATTCTACCAGAGAACTCCTACAGCTGAGAAGCACCTTCAACAAAGTGGCTGGATACAATATTAACTAACTAACTAACTAACTAACTAACTAAAACAAAAAACCCAGAAGCACCCTCCTATATACAAACAAGAAATGGGCTGAGAAAGAAATTAGGGAAATATCACCTTTCACAATAGCCACAAATAATATAAATTATCTTGGTGTAACTCTAACCAAGCAAGTGAAAGGCCTGAATGACAAGAATTTCAAGTCTCTAAAGAAAGAAAATGAAGAAGATATCAGTAGTTGGAAAGATCTCTTATGCTCATGGATCAGTAGGATTAACATAGTAAAACAATGGCCAGCCTACCAAAAGCAACCTGCAGATTCAACACAATTCCCACCAATATTCCTACACAATTCTTTGCACACCTTGAAAAAACAATACTCACCTGCACATGGAAAAATATAAAATCCATGCTGGCTAAAACAATTCTGTACAAAAGGAATTCTGGAGGTATCACCAACCCTGACTTCAAGCTGCATTACAAAGCAATAGTAATAAAAACTGAATGATATTGGCATAAAAACATGTTGATTAATGGCATCAAATCAAAGACCCAGAAGTAAGCCCACATACCTATTGACACTTCATGTTTTACAAAGAAGCCAAAAGTATACAATGAAAAAAAAATAACCCAATTAAAAAATGGGGTACAGATCTAAACAGAGCATTCTCAGCAATGGAATAGCTAATGGCTGAAAAGCACTTAAAGAAATGTCCAATATCCCGATTTATTAGGGAAGAGCAAATCAAAACGACTCTGAGATTCCATCTTATACCCCTGAGGATGGCTATAAACAAAAACTCAAAGGACAGCACATGCTGGCGAGGGTGTGGAACAAGGGGAACACTTTTTTATTGCTGGTGGGAGTGCAAACTTGTTCAATCACTTTGGAAATCAATTTGGAACTTTCTCAGAAAATTTGAAATAGTTCTACCTCAAGACCCAGGTATATCACTCTGGAGCATATACCTAAAATATGCTCCACCATTCCACAAGGACACCTTTTCAACTATGTTCATAGCAGCTTTATTCATAATAACCAGAAACTGGCAACAACCCAGATGTCTCTCAACCAAAGAATGGATAAAGAAAATGTACATTTACACAATGGAATATCACTGAGCTATTCAAAACAATGACATCATTAAATTTACAGGCAAGTGGATGGAACTAGAAAAGATCATCCTGAGTGAGATCATCCAGATCCAGAAATGTAAACATGGTATCTACTCACTTGTAAGTGGATAGTAGCAAGAAAGTACAGGGTAACCATGCTACAATCCACAGACCCAAAGAGGATGAGTAACAAGGAGGGCCCAAGGGAGGATGCTTGGATCTCACTGAGTAGGGGAAACAGAACAGATATTGGGATGGGTGGATGGATTGAACTAGGTGGGAGACAGGTGTGGGTGCACAGGAGAGCAGGAGGGAAAGTCCTGGGACAGAGAACAGCAGTGGAGGGGGCTGGGCATCTCTGAGACCAGCTAGAAACCTAGGACAATGAATCTTACAGGAATCTATAGGGGTGACCTTAACTAAAACTCCTAAGAGTGGGTTATACAGAACCTGAAACAGCCATCTTCAGTAACCAGAAAAGACTTCCAATGGAGGGACTGGGACAACAACACAGCCCCAAACTCTTTGACCCACAATTTGTCCTGTTTACCAGAAGTGCCAGGGTAAAGACAGAGCAGACATTGAGGGAAAGGCTAACTAATGACTCCCCAGCTTGGGACCCGTGCCTTGAGAGGGAGCCCACCCCTATTGATGATATTCTGCTATACTTGCAGACAGGAGCCTACCTTAGCTGCCACTGAGAGGCTTCCCCCACCAACTGATGGAAACAGGTGTAGAGACCTACAGCCAAACATTCGGTGGAGCATGGGGAATCCTGTGGAAGCGGGGCCAAAAGGATTGAAGGAGCCAGAGAGATCAAGGACACTACAAGAAAACCTACAGAATCAACTAACCTGGGCCATAGGGGCTCACAGAGACTGAACCACTGCACAGAGAGCATGCATGGGACTGACCTAGGCCCTCTGCACATATGTAACAGTTGTGCAGCTAGGTCCCGAGCGGAACTCCTAACAGCAGGAGCAGGGGCTGTCTCTGACCACATTGCCTGCCTTTGCATTCCTTCCCCTAACTGGGCTGCCTTGTCTAGCCACATTAGGAGAAGATGTGCCTAGTCCTACTGCAACTTCATATGCCAAGATGGCTGATATCCAAGGAAGGCCTTCCCTTTTCTGAGGAGGACTGGAGGGTGTGTGTGTGTGGGGGGGGAAGCAGTGATTAGGATGGCCAGTAAATAAATTAATTAAAATTTAAAAACATCAAGAATCATCCTTTCTACTTTGCTTCTTCCAGAGAAATTTGGAAATGAGTGATTCAGTATGTTATTGAAAGTTTTTCATTAATAGGGTTGGAGAGAACCTGTTCTTTTCCTAGTACTCACATCTGGTAGTTCACAACTGCCTGAAATTCCAACTCCAGAGTATCTGTTCTCTGGGCCTCCATGGCACCTAAGCACATGTGTGCACAAGTGCGGGACACACAAACACACACACACAGACACACACACAGAGAATGGGGGTGGGAGATAATAATAAAAAATTAAAACCAATCATTAAAAAGTTTTTCATTAATTGAAACCTTGTGAAAACACAAATATGACAACAAAAGAAAGGCTCATCTGAAAAAGAAATGAAATGGCTAAGGAGACCCTTGGCAGCATCTTCATCAGAGGTAGCAGTCATGGGCTTGCGGATGTTCGGGTGAATATTAGCCTGCATGTGAGGTTTGTTTCCGGGGCTGAAGAGTTTGTTAATTAATTGGTGGATTGTGCCGGCAGAGAATTTAAAACATAGATTCCACTGCTCCTACGCCGACGTGCCTTTTGCATAATACCTGAGTTAAGTACGAAGTACGAAGAAGCCCAGCAGAACTACAGCACTCCTGGAGGGCTCTCCTGGGAGGGACGAGCACGGTGAACGTTTGCAATTCCCGCCAGCTCCGGAGCAAACAGGCCATTTATAGACCACGCCTGGCTTTGCTAAGCAGCTCGACTACCAGGCAGCAGCAGCTCCCCGGGCCTTGGCCCCGCCCCGCCCAGGCCCCGCCTTGCCAGGCCCCGCCCCGCCCCGCCCCGCGGCCTCGGTCTTCCTTCCGGGTCGCGCTGGGCCGGGCTCGCCGCGGCGGCAGCGGCGCGGGATCCTGGGAGTGGCCCCTGCTGCCCACGCCGCGGGCTTGTGGCGAAGCCTCGCTCGCCCGCCCCGGACCCTGCGGGGGTACGGCGCGTTCTTCCTTCCGCCCTTCTCCAGGTCCTGACGTCCCTTCGGCCGGGGCGGGGCCGGCGCGGCCGCCCTGGGGAGCGCGGGGAGGCGACCCTCGGCCCACGCGCGCCCGCGGCGCTGCCCCGGCCTAGCGCGCTCGGGCGAGCTGCGGCCGCGGGGCCTGCGGCCGCGCAGCCCGCCTGGGCTCCCGCCCGTCCACACGGTGCCAGGCCGCAGCCCTCTTTCCACGGCAGGGTGGGCCCCGCCGCTGGTCCCTGTGTTTTGCTGTGGGTCCGGCTCGGCATTTCCTCGGTTTCCCCAAGTGTGTTTAGACCCAGAGCCTTCTGGGGCCCATCCTAGCTGCAGTCCCCGAAGGAGTGGGAAGCTGGACGGGCCGAGGGTGGCGTCACGTGCCGTGGCAGGCCGCGGCTCGGGCTGAGGCCCGGCTGCCCCGCTGCTCCCCGCGCCCACTCGGGGCTCAGTTCCGAAGGCAGGCACACTGCTTCTCTCGCACACTCCCATCCTCCACGGTACTGCGTGGAGGGCCCCTCGCGCTCATCTCGGAGTAAGTTCTTGGGTGGAAGCGCAGCCTTAACTGGTGGCGCCCAGTTATTAGACTGTCTGAGGAGTCATTTAAATGCATTATTTCCAGACTTGAGTTCCAATTTTTAAAACTCCTGCCCCACGTTTTGTCCTTTGAACCCTGTTCTGTCTTTGATTTGAAAATCAGAGAGGTTAGCACATAAGATGGTTTATTTTTGTATTTACACGGTGATGCATTGATTGTGATCCTTCTCTCACTGCTGTCTTACAGTGTCCTTTACTGCTGATGTTTTGCTTCCAAATATGGTCGTTGAATAGAAGTTTTCCGGTCTTATCATGTCAGTCCATATTTCCCAGTGTTGGTGGAGTTAATATTTGCCGTCCCCACTAGTCTAACTTTGGAAACCTGTTGGGCTTTTTATAATGTGAATTGTGAATGAAGCCACCCTCTCCCTCCTGCTTGGTTTGTTGTCTTAATCAATTTTGATGTGAGATAAATAATGCTGTACCTTCCCCCCCCCCCAAAGACTTCATCGTGATTTGTTGAATTCTGTTCTTTTTCACCCCAACAAGTTCTTGTATATGGTAGACCCTTGTGCCAGGTTATTCTTGAGACTTCCCTGACTTGCTTCCAGCGACCTCCTTTCCTGTGTTAACACCATGCTACTCCAGCTTTACTGTGTGTAGGGATTTGAACCTTATGTGGCCTCTTGTGAACATGGCTGAATGTTTTTGTAGTGAACATTTAGTTGGCAAGTTGAAGTCCTTTCCGGGCTTTCTTAGCGCTCTGGTTGCTGCTGGCCCTTGGGTGCCAGGGTGAGAACGTGCAGCCCCACACCCAGTTGAATTCCTTTGTGTCTTGGTCTTCCCCCTAAAACGGCTTGCTAGCTTTTCAAAAACAAATGAAGTTTGCCTTCATGGTCTGTTGAATTAATGGCCACCATTACATGAGCCCTCTATTGCTCACCCAGTTCACTCTCTGTAGAGTGCTCCTCAAAGAAGCTGATTGACTGACAATCTGCAGCTGTTGACTCGGGATTTTGTCTTCACGAGTGTAGCCTGTCTGCCTTTCTCGGCGGCAATATACAGCATTCTGTGCCTGCGTTCAGCCCTGGCAAGCTCAGTGCTTCTCTGAGATAACCCCTTGAGTTTCAACAGTAGCATGTCCCCAAAGGAATTAATTTCCTGTGTTGTTATAGTGGAAGTGTAAATAATAATCACTGCTTAGTGTTTTGTTCATTCCAGATATAAAAAGTGTGTGTAAGTGTGTTGCTGTGGGATAGCTTTCTGCAGCTTCGACTGAGTAATCATGGATGACTGTTTCTTTATATAGATACACATGACTTCTTACCTTTTAAGGGTCTTTTTGGTTCATTATTGTAGGAGCAACCTAACATTTAACCAATCCTCTCATGATATTTAGGATACTACAGATTTAGTTCTGTTACAAGTGAAATTACAGGGTATTTTCTAGTGTAAGCAGCCCTTTCTTGTTTTCTATTTCTCTTTGCTTGGTTTCAACTAGTTTTAGTTTGAAGATATTAAGTGGTAAATCCCGAGGGTAAACAGTGTGTAGGTTTTAAGCCATGCACTATTCTGAGTAGTGGGAAGAAACTCCATGCCCTCCTGATTTATGAACTGTATCTTTCTAGTCCATCTACACACCATATACTCCTTACTATTCAGTAACAGGCTTGGTTATCAGATCATCAAGTAACCTTTCTAAGTCAATGTTGCCGCTTGGAAATCCAAGTATGTCAAAGAGAAGCCAGCCACTAAGTTCATCATGTATGTATGGGAAGTATGTTTGTATAGAAAGAAGCATAGTCTACCTAGGAGTTTCTGCTATCCATGATCTGCAGAGGATCTTTAAACATCTCATGGTGGTCAAGAGACATTACTGTAGTACTTGCATACTTGGTTATCTTCTTGGTGCAAATGATTGAATTGCTAGGTGGAAGGGTATTTATAACTTTTAACTTTGCAGAGATTCTTTCATAGTGCCCTTTAAAACAGCTGTTGATAAGGAGGCGAGGGAGTTGGCATTTGCAGAAAACCTAGGTTTGGTTCCCAGCACCCACAACTATGTGTAACTCCAATTTGAGGAGGCCCAATGCCTTCTAACCCCTGCAGACACCAGGCACGCACATGGTGTACATATTATCAGTTAAAATACTCATGCACATAAATGAAATATTTAAATAAAAAAAACTTTTAAAAAGATTTCTAAGACCAAATATATAAAACTTCTTAATGCTGCTTTTGTCATATCTTTGTCAAGAATGGTTACAGTTCGTGATTGTGTCCTGCTTGGAAGCCAAGGTTATGTGGATAATTTTGGAAGGCATGAGGCCCCTGGATCAGAGACAAAAACAGTGTTATTTTGTACTGTTCTCAGGCTATTATGACCAGGGCTACGTGGCACCAGCACCTGTAGTCAACTGTATCAAAGGGGGAGAATCTTGAGTCTTTCTTAGTGAGCTGCAAGTAAATCTGCCTGTTTTTTTGGCTGAAGATGGAGACATAATGGTTATTTTCCTGGATAGTTAACAAACCTGTAGGCTGTTACTTCCTAGGGAGACTTCTTTATCTACCAAGGTCATTTGCTATAAAACCAGTGTAGTTGTGTTTGAGACATGGAGAAACATACCTGAACAGTTACTGCTGAGAAGATATAGTCACTTTATATTTGGTGGTTTGGGGATAAAAAAATGCTATCTTATTACTGTTTTAATATTGCGTTTCTTTGCCTATTGATAAGGGTGAATATGTACTTACTTACTAGTCATTTGAAGTTTTGTTGTGTGCCATACACACCCGTTGTTTATTTTTAAGTGTCTCTGCTCTAACATGTTATACCTCGTTACATATTGGGCCATTAAGACCTGACAAACCACTCACTAATGTTTCCCTCAGCCCTATTTCCCTAATCTTCATTTGTGTTTATGTGTTTGCGCGCTGGCTCTGGGTGTGCCCTCTGTGTGTGGGTACCTGCAGAGGCAAGAAGACAATTTCCAAACCTTCCTCTGGAGCTGCAGCTGTAGGTGTTGAGAGCTGCCTGGGGCAGGCACTGGACACTGCAGTCAGGTCCTTTGGAAGAACAGGATGCAGCTTAACCACTGAGCCAGCTTTTCAGTTCTTACTTCTTCTTTTAATGTTGGTTCTGAGAGCTTTTGCTATATAAATATCTTGATTGTATTTTTCTCAAAACTCATATCACTCTTTAATATAATTTATTACGTATATTCTTGGGATATATATTTTCTTGGAATGCAAAATATGACCCAAAGTTAATTTAAAAGATTACATCATTTTAGTTAGTAGAGATATATGATATTGAACATGATTTTTTGCCAGGCAGAATATCTGAAATCTTCCATTTTTTTTTTAATGAAGTAAATGTACTCTGTTTTGCTATACAGAAAAGAATAGCTAGTATTTGCTTATACTTAATATGGTTTAACAATTGTAGATGCTGTTTTCTTCTTCTTCTTCAACCTTACGTGCCTAGGTTTTACTATTTTAGTTAAAGATGTGTGTTTGTATGTGTGTGTGTTAAAAATTCAGGGTTCTTCTACATCCACGGTCTTTCCTCTGTACTCTTGTCCATGATGTGACACTGAAGAAAAAGGTTAAGTGCAGATACTGTACTGAGTAGTATTTGTGGGATACTTTGTCTTGTAGCTAGTCATTACAAATACCTTCACTGCAGGACAGCATGGTGGATGGGAAGAAGCTTTCCACATCCATTCCCCAGAAGATCTTCAACCAATTCATCCTTCAGCTTTGCTTAAAAAAAAAAAAAAAAAAAAAAAAAATCCTGCGTGGGGGTGGTGGGGGTTATGCTTTTAACTAAACTACACAAAACTTTGATGGTGAAATGTTTTAGAGGTTTACATATGCTTATTAAAGAAACCTGGAGAAAGAGAAGTGAGAGCAGAGTCTGCATTTTAGTTGAGTCCAAGGTCATGCCAGCCTCACTTTCTCCCGAGACACATCTTGTGTAGACAGCAGACTTCTGATGAGCACTCTGTAGTCCAGGCCCTTTGTATCACATCCTTACTTTTTTAGTTATACTTGAAAACTGGAAAACAATTTTCCCATTTCTTTTAAGTTTTCCATATTGTGTGTTCTCCGCCTTTAGAACCAGACAGGAGTCATTTTTCTCCATAAGTCTATTTAAATATTCCCCTACATATTCTTTATTGGAGCCTGTGCTTATCAGGCTTTGCACTTCAATAAAATACCTGAGAATCAGTTTAAGAAGAGGAAGGGTTTATTTTGGGTCAGGATCTGAGAGGTTCTAGTCATGGTCACTTGTCCCTGTTGCTCTAGGCCATCGGTGGCCTAGAACATCAAGACAGAGCGTGTGGTAGAGGAGGCCAGTTGACCTCATGGAAGTTGGGAAGCACAGAAGGTCCCATATTCTCTTCAAGACCTTGTCTCAGATGACCTTTTTTAGTAGACTTTACCCCATAAAGGATCCAATATCTCCTGTGGTACTTAGACTGGCAACTGAACTTACTCTGACCTTTCAGCAGGGTCAGAGGCCACTGAGCCAAATCAGAGCAGGCCTTGGTGAAATTTTTAAAGAAAATATTTTTGTTCTTAAGACATTTAAAAAGTATTGTTTTATATTGTGTGTGTGAGTGTGTGTGTGTGAGTGTTTCAGTGTGTGGCTTTGTGCACAAAAGTGCAGTGTTCTTGGAGGCCACAAGAGGACTGAAGTGATAGGTGGTTGTGAATCACTTGAGATGGGTGCTGGCAACTTAACTTCAGTCCAGTCAAGAGTGGCATGCACTCCTAATGACTGAGTCATCTCTCCACCATTGTCCTCTACAGTTTAACAGATAACTTAATAAAATGCTTCATTGGAGCGTTTACTTAGAGGAAGAAAGGCACTGAAAGGTTTGAGGTACTATCTTCATATCTTTTTACTGTGCTGTATGTTTTTCCATATGTTTTAAGCATGTAGGATAGGCATGTAGATGATTATGATGAAGGAAGAGAGGCTCTTGCTAACTGTTGAGCTTTGCTACTGAATAAATAGCACACCTGATTCCAGAGCAGCATTAACCTTGCTTTTCACTTTGACCCCTGTAGTCTTGCCTCTTGGTTTGTTCCTGGTCTTAGCTCTTAGGTTACTGCTCTCTCCCACCACCTCTCTCTCTGAAAACTTTTACATTTGTATTTTTTTCTAGTTCTCCATAATCAGCCCATGGCCTTAGCACAGATTTGGAGTGCTAAAGCTGTTTCCTATTTGAGAAAATAGCTGTCTTTTACTTCTCCAATCATATCTTTCATGACTCTTTCTTTAATTTCAATCAGAGTTCCTTTGTGGCCAGAGTCAAGCCTCTTTTATATATTCAGGGGCTGCCTTTGTACTAACAGAAGTTGCTGCTTTTTTATTCTCTTTGAACAGTAAAATTTCAATATGTATACTATCCCTTCTTGGATAGCTTCAGGGAAGTCCATGCATTTGATTCTTTCCTATTGTGCTGCGGTTTTTATTATCCATTTTCCTCCTTTTTCTTCATATCAAGTTATGGACTTTTTTTCCCTCATATGAACCTTGTCCTGAGGAATTACTGATTTCATTTTTGTGTTTATTTTAAAGTTGTTTATTATTTTGTGGTAAATTTATATAAAACAGGAATGTTTATTGCGCTCATATTGGCATACTGTAAATCAGGCATAGTTAAAAGTAGGGTACATGCTCTGAATTTGAGAAACTCAGTCTCTTGGGAAAGGAACGTTTTGTAGGTGAAAAACAGGGCTGAGAGAGGGTGAAACATGAATGGTAGACACCTTCGCAACCTGACCTCAGGTGAGAAGAAAGAGGCATGCCCTGCCTCACCTCAGCTGAACGCTTGGAGACACCGTGGGTACTCAGTGCAGTTGCGGGCAGAACCCCGGGTCTGCAGGGAGAACAGGGCGAGTGGGGGTGGGCACTGGGGAGACTGGAAAAGAAAGGGAGGGGATGACAGATGCTAAGGGAGTTGACTTTGTTGTACCTGTCATAGCCCAACCCTTTCATGAACATTTTGTTTTTCTGTATCATTGAGGAGGAAGTGAGGAGCAGGTAGGAAGGGGGCTGATGAGAGAAGTTCCTAGAGAAACAGAGAAGATATAAGAATGTGTGTTGTTGTACACACCTAGAGGGGATGGGGTGAATGTTGAAGCATTCAAATTCAGCTAGTTGAGAGTGAGTGCTCTATGAGCCACATTCAAATACAGTTTCACTCTCATGACCTTTTGTTCACATGGATTTCGAGATTGAACCCTGAAGTCTTTTCCTCACATTGCTTTTCTTGATAAGTTTCAGCCAGATTCAGAAATGATGAGCATCTTTTTATGACTTGTTTCTGCATTCCACCTGCAGCTGCCTTCGCTACTGCTGCTGGCTGGTCTCCACCTTTTCCTCCTGTCACTGAGGGGCACATCTCTGGGTGGCTTAAGCATCTTGTGTGACCTGCTTTCACTACTGGCCATGCTTTATTGCCTGCAGCCTCTCTTTTCCCAGATCTTCACTTTCCTGCAAGTTGAGAATCTACTTTTGAGTTTTAAACTTGTTTTTCAGGTTCTTGCATTGTTCTGGCTGTGTATCATTCTGGAGCCACTTTTTTATTTTATTTATTTATTTATTTATTTATTTTGTGAAGTCCCTCCTTTCTCTGTCCTGCCTGATGTAGACTGTCGTCATGGCTCCTAACATCCCACTCTTTGCTTCTCATTGGCTCCCATCTCATTTCAGGCCTCATTTGTAAACACATGTCCTCCCTTGTCTGTGTCTCTTAATTTCTCTTTGTACTCTCAATACTTTCCATGTAATTGTATTATTTAACTTGATTAAGCATTTTATAATATGGAAGATGTGGTTGAAAATAAAGCTGTATTATAATAAAACCATGTATAACACGAGATGTTTCCCAAGGAGTATGAGATTCGTAAGATACAACTTATAATGGCCGCCGCTCTGGCTCCTTGATTGTGCTTGTGTGAAGGTTTCCATGTCCTGGGAGTTCCCTGTAGAGGACATGAGGTCTTTGTGCTCACTGATAAGCCCTAGGGAGACCAGGAATGCTGAGCACACAGGCTTGCTTCTTTAACAGAAGGGATGCCTCCACCTGTTTTCTACCCAGAAGGCTGGGAGTTGCTGTAGTTAATAGCCTGATGATCTGTGCTATCTGTAGGGCCAGGCCACACCTGAATCCTGCAGACTTCTGCGGTTACCCCAGAATCTCCCTCCCTAGACCTTTTATCTTTATCTTTCTTTCTCAGTTGGCAGAACTCATCCTTACGGGAGGTGTCACATGTACTTCATAGTCCACGACCTCTGCACTGTCTGCATGACTGAGGCCACACCAGATCTAGGCCATTGAGCCATCGAACCCATCTTCATGGCAGAGTTCACCCTGTCAAAGGAGTTGTGCTATAGTCGTGCCCTGAGCTTTATTGTGCGCATAGTTTTGAGATAGCTGTTGCCAGGAAACTTTCCAGATTGTACTGTACTTATAGATCTCTAAAACAGACTGCCCATTGTTAGACTCTGGACTTCTGGACCCACTAAGTTGTGTTGAACAGATTTCCTGCTTGGTTGGTGATGATGGGTCCTCTGATGGCCCACAGTTTCCCACCACATAATCAGTATTGATAAAGAGCTGGAATCAAGCAATAAATAAATTGACAGCCACTGTCTTACTAATTTTGGCTTATTAACTGCAAAGCCATATTTTTATGTGCTATGAGAGTCTTTCGATTGCTTTTTGTACGAGCTTGAAACTTTCTAAAGGTACATTTTATAATCACTCTTGTAGTATTAATACTTAGCTTTATTTTACAAAAATTAACAAAGGATTCTTTTCATTAAGAACTGAAGAAAACAAAATTGCCATTTTACATTTCTAATCTGAAGAAACTTGACAGTGCAACATATTTTACAATTTATAATTCAGTTGTTGGGATTCAGACCCGGGACAAGTGGTTGAGGTGTCTATTTAGCTAAAGCAGACCTGACCTCCAGGTTTCCCCAGAATCTCTCAGTCCCTACCTGGACTTCCCAGGCCAGGGGCTGGGCTTCCTCTCCCCAAAAAGTTCTTCACTATGTAATCTAGACATTTTTGTTCCCTCTCTCTCTCTGCATCCTCGCTCCTGCTTATGTGTCTCCTGTACAGTGACCTCACTGACCCCTTCCTGAGAGGTCAGTGAGCCTGCCTGGGAGCTGCCCCCAATGCACCTGTATTTATGCTTTAATTTGGCTTGAATTGGCTCATTTTATTGGCAGAGATGGCCTATCACTGGATTTTACATAGGTTGCCTCAATGCAAATTTTACATGGCTCAAAAATAATATTGCTATATGACAGTCTTGTTGATTTTTATGTTATCCTGTAATCTTCAGTGGTACAAACTAGCTGAGCAACAGTTGTAAAGTTTGTGCTGTGGAACAACAACCAAAACTTAGCTTTTATGATTCGTCTCCATCTTTTTGTCCAAAATGATTGTGAGGATTGACATAAATGAAGGTACCCTGTTCTGTAAGTGTTTACAGGGTGTCAGTAAACTGATTGCTTTTTGAGTAGCGGTTTTGAGAAATGAAGCAGAAAGAGCTTAGTTTGGAATGGGAGGTGATGTCTGAGGTTGTGCTGACTGGCCACTTGACCAAAGTCCTCTCATGGCCCATGGTCTCCTTTCCTGAATGCTTCACTGCCTTTGCCTACAAGGTCTTGTTCTGGTTATTCTCAATTTCCTTGTCCTGAGGGTGCAGATTCCTCTCTGTTGCCTTCACCAGCTAGCTGACCCCTTTGTGCTTCATTTTGTAGTGACTGATTTTTCACTGGCATGCATCTTCAGTAAGGGTTGGTTTTTTTCCTTTGTGGAAATAACCTTTCAAGGAGGCTTCATAGTTGGGTCTACCATGCCCCAAAATGTTCCCAGTTTGAAACCAGTCTTGCTTTTCCAGTTTCTTCACTCTGGTGGGTAGAACTCCAAACTCTGAAGGTGGTGTGAGGTTAGGCCTGCTGCATGGCATGTGCCTGATTGAGTTGACACTACGCCTATCTCTGGACTTCTGGTGCGTGACCTGGACAGGATTCTTCCTGACTTGAGCTTCCTGAAGGTCCTTCCAAACATGGCCTGTGTTTGTAGATATTAGTAGTTTTCTCTCTGCTGGACCGGGTATTCTGTTGTAGCTCTTCTGGCTAATAAAGTAATCAGTGAGCCAGGTTAGCCCTGGTGCCTGTCCCCGGCCTGGACTTGCTGTTTCTCACAAGTGTGCCTTCTCTACGCTTGTTTAGTGCTTGGCCCTTTATGATCGCACTGGTTAGAGCATCTATGGCACAGAACATGTATGGCACATCAGCGTGCTTAGACCGGGGTGGCGCAGAGAGGCAGAAGATGCTGTTGTGTAGTTTGGGTGTTGCTCCACATCCCTCTCTATCCACATACTGAAATATAGAGTGGGACAAGCCGCATGTTAGGAAATGAAGACCGCCAGAGGGAAGCGATCAAAGGGCGAGCCTTGCCAGGTCACAGAGGAAGAGAATCCAGGCAAGAGAATCCCGATGAGACTTGATTGGCTGGGGTCAGATGGTAGGGGAAGAGGGCTCCCCATTTCTGTGGTCTAGAAGAAGGCAATGGGGGGGGAGGAAAGGAGGGTTGGACTGGCAGGAGCAGGAAGAGGGCTACAGTCTAGATATAAAGTGAATGAACATAAAAAGAAATGAAATGAAGAGCATTGTCTGGATTCACTATTAAAAATAAAAAAAAAAAGAAGTGTATTCCCCACTAAAAGCATTTCTGAGATAAATGCAGGACCGTTTGATTCCAGAGACTAAGTTTGCTGCTGCCATGCCACACATGAAGTGCAGTACAAAGGTTAGAGCTGGGCTTTATAGGTTAGCAGAGAAGGGATGTCTGCTTTGTAGAAAGCCTCCGTATAAGGAATGTAGGTTGCATCTTGTTTATCAGAAACAGCCACTGGAGGTTTGGATGAATACAGGTCATACTTTGTAATCAAGTTTTGGAGCTAGAACTCTACTTAAATTATGTATTTATTTATTTAAAAATTAATTTAATTTATATATTTATTTATTAGAATTTATTAACTTTGTACCCCTTCTGCAGCCACCTCCTTCATCTCCCAGTCTCACCCACCCTCATTCTTCTCCCCCTATGTCCCTTCTCTAGTCCACTGATAGGGGATGACCTCTTCCCCTTTTATCTGACCCTAGCTTATCAGGTCTCTTCAGGGCTGGCTGCATCATGTTCCTCTGTGGCCTGGGAAGGCTGGACCCCCACATGGTTGGTCAAAGAGAAGGCAACTGAGTTCATGTCAGAGACAGCCCCTGCTCCCCTTACGAGGGAACCCACTTGGAAACTGAACAGCCGATGGGCTTACTTTGAACAGGGGGTCTAGGTCCTCTCCACGCATGGTCCTAGGTTGGAGTATTGGTCCCTGCGCGACCCCCTGGACCCAGGTATTTTCACTCTATTGTTCTTGTGCAGTTCCTGTCCCCTCCAGGTCTTTTCTGTATCCCTCTTCTTCCGTAAGATTCCCTGTACTCTGCCCAAAGTTTAGCTGTGAGTCTCAGAATCTCTTTTGATACTCTGATGGGTAGGGTCTTTCAGAGGTCCTCTGTAGAAGGCTCCTGTCCTGTTTCTTGTTTTCTCCTACTTCCAGTGTCTATCCTGTTTGCCCTTCTGAGTGAGGATTAAGCATCTTCCTTAGGGTCCTCCTTGTTGTTTAGCTTCTTTAGGTGTACAGATTTTAGGATGTTTATCCTATATAATATGGCTAATATCCACTTATGAGTGAGTATATACCTTGTGTGTCTTTCTGCTTCTGGGTTACCTCACTCAGGATGATCTTTTCTAGTTATCTTAGTGATCAAGTTTTGGAACTAGAGCTATACTTAAATTTTTTTTTTTTTTTTTTTTAAAGCTGGAGCCAGGACAAAACAAGTATTCAGTTTCCTTGTTCACATTGACAAGCAGTGGTCTTCTTGATGAGTGTGTATTGTAAGTTAGTAGAGATGGCTTGAAACAAGAGTGTCTTCCTGGATTATTCTTGACTATTGAAGGTTACAGAGTAGTTCAGAAATTTGAAAACACTGTTTGGCTCTCCAGAAACATTTCCTCACTCATAGGAAATAGTTTGAAACAAAACTACAGGTTTAACCTTCCAGTTAGATGTGGTTTGTTATATTTTTATCAAATTATGATAAACAAATTTTAAGAAATTGTTAATACAGGATTTTCTACAAATTCTGAGAAATACAGCCTAGTTGGAAGGTTTTATTTTTAAATTATTTTATTCTCCCCCCATCACTTTTCTATCAATATGTCAAAATTTTGTAAATGTACTTGTCTTGGGATAATTTGACTTACTAACTTAGAAATAAAATTGTTTGTTTAAACTCTGTTTCAGGCTGTCTCATTTCAGCACCTGCAGGTGAAAGCAGCATGCATGTTTCAGACAAGCGGATGGGTGCCAGCTCCTGCAAGTCCCATGTGTGTCACGTGACCGTTCTACCTGGGGTAAGTGATTCCTAAGAGTATCTGGCAACAAGTCAGGTGCCTCAGGCAGCTGAGAACTGCCCTAACAAGTAACTAAGGGTATAAATCAAATACCAGTTGTTGATCCGTTATATGTGAGGCAGTTAATTTACTTGGTCTGAACTAACTGTCTTCTTAAAAACTGTGTACTCATATTGTGGAATCTGCACATAGCGTGTTTGGGAGAGAAGAAAAATCACCAACAGGGAGTCATAGAACCAGGGTGTTGGCGCAGCAGGTAAAGCTGCTTGCTCTGCCCAGAATAGGGGATTGTGTGTTAAAATGTGAAAGTGTGTCAGTGCCTAAGATGATGTGAGGGAAAAGTAGTGTTTTAACAGTTCATGACATGTTTTAAGTAACTTTACTTTTAAAGGTTCAAGGATATGATAGATATTTCTTGAGTAGTGATTATTTTATATAAAATTCGGCTTCGGGATTTGTATGTCTTCAGTTGCCTTATATCAGCAGTTTGTTTCCCCTTTAGCATAAAGTTATTTATGTAAGTTTCTTATAAACTACATTAGCTAGATTGTTTATGCCAGAGTTCATATTTATAGGTGAAAACTTTCATTTTCAGCTTTCATTCTGGGCAATGACACTGGGGATAAAGCCTCTTTGTTGCTGTATCCATGCTTTTTTTTTCTTATTTAAATTATTTTATTTTACCAAGCCATTCATTTTGTAGACCATCCTTCAGCGTTCATGCATCTCACTGAGGACACCTGACCCTTTGAAGCGTCATAATTCACGGCTAGATGTCACCAGTCTTCCCCATGTTAACAGTTCTGACCATGTTTTATTATATGTGCCTGCGGCGCCGAGCCAGGACAGCTACAAGAGGAGATATGATGAACACCCATAGGACTATAGTGTCAAACAGCCGGACATCCCCTCTCAATGCGGAGGTGGTCCAGTACGCCAAAGAGGTGGTGGACTTCAGTTCCCATTACGGCAGTGAGAACAGCTTGTCATACACCATGTGGAATTTGGCAGGCGTGCCCAACGTCTTCCCAAGTTCTGGCGACTTTACACAGACAGCTGTGTTTCGAACTTACGGAACATGGTGGGATCAGTGTCCTAGTGCTTCCCTGCCATTCAGAAGGACACCGTCCAGTTTTCAGAGCCAGGACTATGTGGAAGTTACTTTTGAGCAACAGGTGTACCCTACAGCCGTTCATGTGCTGGAGACCTACCACCCCGGAGCGGTCACCAGAATCCTGGCTTGCTCGGCTAACCCCTACTCCCCACGTCCCCCAGCTGAAGTAAGGTAAGACTCATTTCCTCAGTTTTTTAATGGCCCAAGTCGTGTGGATGGAAGGTTGGGCAGTGTCAGCAGTGGAGGTCATTTGTTCTTTTTCCCCATTGACAGCATTCTCTTGAGTCACTTAGATACCTTTGATTTTGAGACCTCTTTTCTTAATGTCCTGGTGAAGAAGAGAGATCACTGACCTAAAAATTTAATGCATATTTTCTACCTAAGACACCATACATTATAATCATAGATTTGTGTTATTTGCTTGTCACAGAATTTACTGTAAATGAAAAGATGTAGTTTAAGGTAATGGGGACATGATATAATCTGCAGTGGTCAGTAGGTTACAGGACTTGTAAACTTATTTTCAAGCCAGCCTCATGCTAACTGTGCTGAAATCCTTTGAAATACAACTCAAGATAGGCCTATAGAGTGAAGGTGTAGAGAGGTCTTTTGGAACTGAGCCTTGATGTTAGTTGAATGCTTTCATAGTCAGCATGTTCATTTAAAGAAACATGCTAAATTTTAAGGAATTGCTGGTTCCCCTTGTAAGTCTGTTTACATCACTAACTTGTAGAGAAGACCCCATGACTGTTGTTTTTGTGCAGTTCCCTGAGGGGTGATGTAGTCACATAGGCCAGTTGTCAAAATGTACAAAGTGCAGCCATGCATACGTGTCCTTTCCATGTCCCTGTGACTCACCCTTTTCCTCAAAGAAACTACCTGTAAAGTTTTCTTGTATCGTTTCCCTTTCTCTGTGCAGATATAACCGAAGCAAATACATTTTGTAATTTTCTTTGTCCATTCAATAATTGGAGCTCACGTTGTTTTGTACCTGATTTGTTTCACTGTGTAGCAGTGAAGCAGACTGCTCCTCCATTCTTTCCTGTAGCTGCACATTTTGTGTCCCACCTACGTGCCCTGTTTATTTACTATTCCTTAACTGATAGGTGCTCAGCTTTTGCCAGGCTTCGGCTATTAGAAACATGAGTGCAGAGAGTAAAGTTACAGTACATTACTTCACTCTTCTGTAAATCTTTGTGTGGGATAAGCACCCCAGAAGAATTGCCTGGCCAGGGAGAAATACATATTTGTGATTTTTATGCATGGAGCCAAATTCCCTGTAAAGGGTCTGTAACTGTTTATCTTTCCACAAGAAATGTAAAAATGGACACATTTTCCCAAAAGACTCACAGTGTTAATAAGTACCATAGTCTTATGATTTATTAGGTGAAAATGTTTTATTATCTTTATTAAAATTCTTTCATTATCTCCAAGTTTGAATACCTTTTCCTTTATCTAAGAACCATGTATGTATCCTTTTCCTTTGATTATCTCTCTTTTTTAGATGTTAATGTCAATCTTAAATTATTCATTAAACTTTTTAGTGTCTGTCATGTGTTGCGTGGTATTATAAGTGTTGAACAACATCAGCAACAATGTACATGATACACATCTTTGCCCTTTGAACTTTATTCTAGCTGAAGTGGTTCATAGGCACCTTTCGCAGGTGCCAGGGAACCGTGAGCCCACAGATGCTAGTGTAGAAGAAGTGCAGCAGAGGCAGCTCCCAACTGCTGGCTTGCATCTCTGTCCTTAGTTCCAAGGAACATGATTCTCTCCTGCCACGAAGTAAATACAGAGGTCAGCTCAACTATTTCTGGAAACTGCTTTTATAATTTATTGTGTGCAGTGTTGCTAATGAATTGATAAAAACACAAACCATCATCTCATATAAAGACTTCTTTCCTGAAAAGAAAAAAAAAAGAAATTTGGACAAGATATTTTCTCATGTGAGAATTATTTATAATATTCTGTCATTCTTTGTCTTTCTTACCAAGTTATTCGCATTTTAAAAACTGTGACACGTACACAGCCTTTGCTCAGATCCCAGATATTGCTGCATAACTGATTTGATTGTGTAATCTTAAAATTTAATTTGTAGATGCCTCTGATTTGCTTTACTGAATTTTAGATTTATTTCTCAGAAAACATCAATACATTTTAAGAGAAAAGGAATCAGATCAATATGTATTTCTGCAGTATAAGAAATTTTGTTTTGTTTCATTTTTGGAGACAGAGTTTCATCCTAGCCCTAAGCTGGCCTGGAACTCACAGCAGGCCCCCTTCCTCCATCATTCAAGTGTTAGGAATACTTGGCTCAAAAGACATTTTTAAGTTTTACTGATCGTGAGCTTAATAGATGCTTCATTGTCTAAAAAGAAAACGAAATGTACCTAGAGTTCTTCTGGTCAGACTCAGTAACTGTAAATATTTTGGTGAGTTTCCTTAGACAGTAGGAAACATTAATTGAACATCCTTTCTCTAATGGGAACAAAACAGAAAGCCACACAAAGATGATTTTTGTTCTGTGTTACAAGCCAACCTGGAAAAGACTATGACATTTTCGGGGATACATACTGGCGGCGAGGAGGGGGGGAGGCGCCAATGTGTGTGTGGCTCTGGGAAGACTGATTTAGTAGTTTCATCAAGGGAGTGAATTCAGTCAGGGTTAACGATGGCTCCAGCAGGGCCAAGAGAAGTGGAGAAGGATAACACTTATAGTGGTTAGATCAGTGTTCGAAGATGTGAGAAAAGCCCAAACCTCAGGAGACAATTTAAGATCTAAACTAGGGTTTTCTGGAATTTGAGATCTCAGAGCAGTCCTGGAAGTGGCTTTCCAGAAGCTACAGGAAGATTTCTACTTTTCTGTGGAAGTGTCTTGGGAGATACCAACAAGGAGACAGCACGCTCAGAAGGGTACAGTTGGGTGTGGCTTCGGTGTCCTCCACAGGCCCAGCAGTACCCGTCAGTCTCTAGCGTGGCCATGGATGGAAGGGGACAGACAGACACTGGCTGTCCACCACTTAGAAGGCCCTGATAGTTTGTGGACAGGGTTGAAGGTGAATGGCTCAGGTTGCATAGCAGGACTATCTGGAGGACGGACACACAAAGAGGTGAAGGATCGTGAGTGGGAGGAGTCAGCTACTGCCAACTAGATTATGTGACAATCGTCAGATCATTTGCTTTGCTTAAACTGCAGGCATAAGAAGACAAATGAAAGAATAATACCATTTATCATCAAATTACTACCAGTTATATCAACTCAGTTTGAATCTTGAATAAAGAACAGTTTTACAATAATGTATGTATCTTTGTATGTGAACAGCAAGGCACATTCCCTTTCTCTTGTAGTCAGGAAAGCTCTGTCATATACTGGATGGTTTCTTCTTGTTTTAATTGAACAGTTTTGTGACATTGAGGGGTTAAAATGAATTCCTGGGTTAGAGTGTGTTAGAGTAGTTGAGGAATTATATGTAGAAAAATGAGCTTCCCTATAGTCTCAAACATTCAGAAATTTAAAAGCCATGCTTTTCTATTTCTTGTGATTTTGTTAGCCAGTAGCATAGGAAATTACAGGCAGTTCTGTTAGATTTTGTTGTCTTTCTGGCTTTTTGCCTACTGCCTTGTTAAGAGGAAAAGAGAAGAGGGAGTACAAAGCAACCTATGGCTGAGGATCAGAAAATAGACTAGCTCTGGGTTACAGTTTGAAAAGAAGAGAAAGAAGGTAGGGAAGAAGGCAGAAAATGACTAATTGATGTCATATTAAAGAAACTGGGTTTATGTTATTGGGGGATAAAGTTCAGTGATTTGTTCTTTGAGTGCGCAAAACACTTTTGTAACAGTGAAGTTAGTAAAAGCGGAGCAGCAGACGCTGCCATGTGCGAGTGAGTCTGCTGCCAACGGAAGTTGCTTAAGCAGCAGTCTCATGAATTGCCAAGTCCTTCTTCCCTTGTCCTTGTAGCCTCACACTATGATTTTATCATGAAGTCAGAATTGGCCAGGCCTTTCACACAGAATGGGAGCTTGTTACTTTCAAGTTAGCAATGGACTGGACTGTTGTCTCTAAGTACAAATACAAGCTCTTTTATTTTGGGGGGTTTTATTTTTAATCTTCAGAAAGAATCAAGAGATAACAGATAAGTGAGTGATTATTATGGTTCTAGAAACTGTAAAAGTTCCTGTTACCTGTTTTGTTGTTCTGTGGCTTATGATCCCTCGGGAATGAGTCTACAAGAATTCCCATGGAGTGTTCTACTTCTGAGTGTATCCAACTGAAAGAAAATCATTATCGAAAGCAGCTGTATTGGGATGTCTACTGCAGCACTCTCTCTAACAGCTCAGATGTACATTTGGCTTAAGTGCCATCAACAGATGAATTAATGAAGTAAATGTGGCATATATGCTCAATGGATATTAGTCAACAATAAAGAACAATAAAATTTTGTCATTTGCAGCAAAATGGATAGAATTGGAGGACATTATGTGTTCTTCACTTAAGTGCATTAAGCTTGATGACAGATAGACCAGCACCCCATATTCTTTCTCATGTATGGGAGCCAAAATAAAGTCAACCTGAAAGAATAGTGACTGTTGAAGATTGAGAGTAGTATTATGGGGATCAGAGATTGATTGGGGAGCCTAGGTTTGATCACTGCATAGTGCATAATATTTGAAATATCACATTAGATTCCATAAATACATGATAAAGAACAATTTTATCAAGAAATCTCATTGAACTTATGCTTTGATTCTTGAAGGTAAAAATGACCATATTTTTGTTCTCTGTGCTCTGAGGGTTAGGGCCATGTGCTCTTCTTAGTTCCATCTTGGCTTAACTAGACTGTCAGGATACTTACATATCAGTGGCCTCATTTTCTAGATTTCAGTTTTTATGTGCCTTACTCTATTTTTACTTATGGCCAAGGAAATAAGTCAACAGTTTGTTATATGATATGAGCAGTATTTTTAGATAATATACTAAATTTTTAAGTATTATTAGTGATCAGTGAATTACAAATTCCATCATAGGGAGACATGGCTCAGTATGACAGTAGAGATTACAATAAACAATTTGTGAACCTTTCAGTAGTCATTCGTTTTTTCCTGCCTGCCATAGCTCTCTGGAAAGCAATTTTCAAAATCGTATATACTGAGAAATTAAAAATATGCTTTTTACCTCTTATTGAAAATATATTATTTTCTCACATAATACATCCTGATTAGTTTCCCTTCTCTCAGTGCCTCCCAGTTCCTTCCCACCTCCATTCTCATCAGGATATGCGTCCTTTCTGTCTCTCCTTTGAAAAGAACAGGCTTCTAGGAGATAATAATTAAAATGTGACAAAATAAAATATACTAAGATAAGATAAAAACTATCTCATCAAAAGTTGGACAAGACAAACCACCAGAAAGAAAAGGGCTCAAGAGAAGGCACAATATCTGACCTTTACACATTCTGGAATCCTACCCTAAAGTGGAAGCCATAATATATATGCCACAAACCTGGTGCAGATAGATCTGTGCAAGCCCTGTGTGTGCTGCTTCGGTCTCTGAATTCATATTAGGTTTGCGCATGCAAGTTCAGAGAGGCTTGTTTTCTTGGTGTGCTCCATCCCCTTTGGCTCTTACACTGTTTCTGCCTCCTCTTCCTCAGGGTTTCCTATACTCTGAGGGGAGAATTTGATGAAAGAAATCCTATTTATAGATGAGTGTTCTAAGGTCACTCCATCTGTGTGTGTGTGTCTTTATGTCTTTGCCTTCCTGATTCTCTGTCTCTCCTTGTCTCTCTGTCGGTCTCTCTCCTCTCTCTCTCATCTCTGTCTCTCTGGTGGTTTGAATAGGTATGGCCTCATAGATTCATGTGTTTGACTGGTCAATCATAGGGAGTGACAGCATTATTGGAGGAGGTGTGGCCTTGTTAGAAGAAGTGTATCACTGTGGAGGTGGGGCTTTGTGGTCTTAAATGCTCAAGCCAAGCCCAGTGTGAAGCACATCCAGTTCCCTTCTGCTGGCTGAGGGTCAAGGTAGAACCCTTAGCTCCTTGTCCAGCACTGCCTGTCTCTCTGTCTCTATCTGCCTACCTGTCTGTCTCTCTCTGTATAGTGTCTGGTTGTGGGTCTCTGTATTTGTTCCCATCTGTTGCTGCAGAAGGAAGCTTCTCTGATAATAGCTGAACAAGGCAGTGATTTATGAGGATAATTGGTGTTGTTTTATTGCTATTTTTTTTAAGACCAGTAGTATATGGTTCTATCCTAGGCTGGGCTAGCTAGTCTCAGGTTCTTGATCACCCAGTCAGTGTTAGGTATGAGTTCTATTTTTGTGGAGTGGGCCTTAAGGCAAATCAGTAGTTGAATGGTTATTTCCATAAACTTTGTGCCACCACTGCCCTAGCATATCTTGTAGGCTGGACACCATTGTAGATCAGAGGGGTTGTGGATGGCTTGGTGTTTCTGATTCTCTTTTGGTTGCATGCAGAGTACCTTCCTGTACCAAAGATGTTAGAACACAGGGATGAAGGCTTTATGTAGGCACACAGCTCAAGTCCTCTATATTCAATGAGTTATGTAGGTGTTGTCTTAAGCAATGGGACCTTGCTGTCAGCTTTTGAGAGCAATATATAGTCTTGTAAACAACCTGGGTTGTTTGGGGTTTCCTGTGGGGCTCTTTTGGCCAACAACTCGATTAGATATAACCTAATCCTGATACTAGAAGCTTCCTTTGGTGGCAGGAGGTAGCCAGTCGGTACTCTGTCTCCTCCATTATTTGGCAATGTCATTTAGAATGCCTTTGTATATTTAAATATTTTAAGAAGTTTCTCCTGTATTAGATTTCCATACTACTATTGAAATGTCATTTAATTTTAGTTGTCTTTCCCTGTATTTCCTCGTTGTACCCCCTTCCTCCACCCTCCCTATATGGTATACTTCTTCCAGCCCCCAGTCTATCCGTAACTACCTGTTCTACTTCCCTTCCCTGATAAGATCTGCACCTATTAGTCTCTTACACTATACTTAATCCTCCATGGTTCTTGCTGATCATTCACCTAAGAGCAATATCTGCATGTGGTGATTTGGATAGGAGTGTTCCCCGTAAGCTCACATACTTGAATGCTTGGTCATTAGGGAACGGCACTACTTGAGAGGAATTATCCATACCGTGGATTGGTATGGCCTTGGAGGAAGTGTGTCACTGGGTGTGGGCCTTGGTGTTTCAGAAGTGCAAGCCAGGCCTGATGGCATGGCACACTGTCTTCTTGCTGCCTGCCGATCCAGACATAGATCTCTCAGCTCCTTCTCCAGCACCATGTCTCCTGTAGGCCACCATGCTTCCTGCCATGCTGGTAATGCACTAAACCTCTGAAACTGTAGGCAAGCCTCCAGTTAACTGCTTTCCTTTATGAGTTGCCATGGTTTTTTGGTACTGTTGCTCTCCTTGTGGAGCTCCTGTCCCCTCCAGGTCTTTCTATCTCCCTCTTCTTTCTTAAGAATACCTGCGTTCTGCCCAAAGTTTGGCTATGAGTCTCAGCCTCTGTTTTTATACCTTGATCAGTAGTGTCTTTTAGAGGCCCGCTGTGGTAGGCTCCTGTCCTGTTCCCTGTCTTCTCCTGCTTCCAATGTCTATTGCATTTGTTCTTCTGAATGAGGATTGAACATCTTCTCTAATGTCTTCCTTGTTGTTTAGCTTCTTTAGGTATACAGATTTTAGGATTTTATCCTCTATTATATGGCTAATATCCAGTGAGTATATACCATGTGTGTCTTTCTGCTTCTGGGTTACCTCTCTCAAGATAATCTTTTCTAATTTCCACGATTTGCCTGCAAATTTCATGATTTTCTTGGCTTTGGAATGGGAATAGGCATGTGATGGGTCCACATGCGGTTGCAGGGAAGCAGGGTATTCTACCAGGATCTGCTTAGTTCTCTGGGAATGGGGACAGAGATGGAGCGGAGGCTGCAGCAGGTGTCCTGCCACAGAGCTGGGGATTGTGGATTGCGCTTGGAGGAGCAGAGGGAGCTATGAAAATCTGCACTCAGCCTACTGGCTTCTTGGTCAGGGTGCCCTGTGGGTTCCCAGGGAGTGCCAAGTGGGTGTGGAGTACAGAAATTAGAGGGGGTGTGGCTAGAGGGGATCTGTGTGGTCTGGTGGAGATGGGGCAGGAAAGGGATGCTGTAGCAGGCACTCTTCTACAGAGCTGGAGTAGAAACTGGCAGATAGGACTGGGAGGGTCTGTGGAAGAGGTGAAGATACGCAGTCAGCCCACCTGCTTCCCTGGCAGGAGTTGGAGGAAAACTTTTCTTACCTTCAATTTCTAAATTGAAATCTCTTAGCCAAAGAAAATGATTGGATGCTTCTTAATTTCTCTGTTATATTAGATAATAATATTAGAGTAGTTAATTAAAACCTATATGAAATTATTAACTATGGGCTAACACCACTGTTCATGAAGAATCTTCATGTAATTCGAGGGAATAGTTTTATAAGAAGACTTAACGTAGACGTAGAGTAATAGGAAGTACATGTATATTTCACTGGAGAAGATATCATGAGCATAGACTCCAGTTAGTTGTAAATTTCCTGTGGAAAAAAGTAAGGATAATTTGGCTGGGAATTGGGAGGTGTATTGTAAGGACAGGAGAGAATGTTATTTTGTTGTTATATGTTAGATACTTGTTAAATCTTAGGGATATAGGTGTGAGTAAAAGAATAAAAAAATGGCAGTTCAGGATAAGGACATGTAAGACAATTTTCTGAATATGTGGACAAATTTAGTGACTGCATTTCAAAAACAAACAAACAAACAACAAAAAAAAAACAACTGCTTGAGGGCTGGGGAGATGGTTCCATCAATAAAGTGCTTGAGGACATGATTTCATTCCCAGATCCCATGTGAGGAACAGCTGGCCATGTGATGGTGTACACTTGTAAGCTCATTTTGGGCAGAGGTGGGGACAGTCTTAAACAAAAAAGACAAGGAACTTGAGGAATGAGCTCATGGTTATCCTCTGGTCTCCACACATGCATCCCTGCATACACACACACTCTCACACACAGAAAGAACATGGAATTTTGAGTTTGTGTGAGGCCAACAACAAAAAGAGAAATGCTGGAAGGAGACTTCTGTGAGGCGAGAGGGTCAGCTTTGCTTCCAAGTTGATTGAGGATGACAAACAAGGTTTATTCTGTAAAATTGAATTTGATTCTTAAGATACCTTTAGCTATTGATTCCAGTCTTCTTTGGTTTTGAAAATCAATTAATTTATTTATTTCCCCCATTTTTTGAGGGATCTGGCTTGGAGCCAAGTTTGATCTTAAACTCTTAGTGAACATCCTGTGTCTATCTCCCAAATGCTGGAATTAGAGTTATGAGCCACAGCACAGGATTTGTAATATTTCTTTTAAACAGAATAAAAATATAATGTCCTGATCATCTTATGAGACACAGAAAGAAACATTTGGCTCCCTTCAAAACACTCATATGATAAAAATCTCTCAACAGAGTAGATACAGAGGGGAATCTCTTGAAATTGATAAAGGTATAGACGAAAACAAAATAGTAAATATTATGCTTTTAAGAATTTTATTTATTGTTAAATCAGAAGCAAAGAAAAAGTTGAAGGTTGAAATATGTTACATATTTCTAAGTGCCTAAGCTTACAGTCTCAAAAAGCTTTTATATTTAGCCGTACATTTTTGATTCTAGTCTTTAACCAATGTGAAATCTTAGAAGAAAAATACAAAGAACTTTTGGGTAGAGTGTAAACTGTTTTAAGTGGTGATATTTAACATTTATATTTCTTTTTATTTTTAAGTAATTTTCTGGAAGTGACTCTTGTGTTTGATTTTATTCACCTTGCTTGATCCACTTATTTTACACTGTACTAGTTGGGTAGGGACTATACCCTAAGAGCACTGGTAGATCACATTCTAAACTGTAGGGGCATTTCTTTCTTTGGCAGATGGGAGATTCTTTGGTCAGAGAAACCTACGAAGGTGAATGCTTCCCAGGCTCGTCAGTTTAAACCTTGTATTAAGCAGATAAATTTTCCCACAAACCTTATACGACTGGAAGTAAATAGTTCTCTTCTGGATTATTACACCGAATTAGATGCAGTTGTGCTACATGGTACAAAGGACAAGCCACTGCTCTCTCTGAAGACTTCGCTTGTTGACATGAATGATCTAGAAGATGATGACTATGAAGAAAAGGACAGCTGTGGAATGGATGGTCTTAACAAAAAGTTTAGCAGTGCTGCTCTTGGGGATGGGCCAAATAATGGGTATTTTGATAAACTACCATATGAGGTAAGTCAAAAATATTTGCAATATTGGATATAACACTATAGAATTTTAATGCTGGAACTAATGTTTCCTTTACTGGGTACCAAAGGAACAGCACCATTGGTGAAGCATACAAAATCTGGTGTGTTAGGGACTTGGGGTTTGGAAAAGCTCAAGAAACATTTTAAATAATTTTGATTTTTATTCTGGATTGACTTCAGAGGTTCTGCATAAACTGTTAAACTGTGTTGTTCTATCAGTACTTAGTAAGTACCCAGTAATACACCGATAATAAACTGTACTTCACGGTTCCTAACTGCTAGTATAGTAGTATGTGGTGACTTTATACCTGATACCTGTTAGATTAAAGATTCCTGGGTGATGCTTACCCCACTTAATAGCCACAGCTTCCCTGAGTGTCATCTTCTTTATCAACTCTAGTCTATAGTCTAACTACAAGTTTTGGTCTAGGCTGGCCCTGTGCAACTTTTGTTAGAAATACCTTTTAATATATGGTTTGAAATCTTGTTTTCAGTGTTTCTGCTTCTCTGGGAGTCTTTCTGTGGTTATTTATCATCCCTAGCTCCAGACAGCAAATGCCAGGAGTATTCTGTAGCTATGTGATGTTAAAATCTCTTCCCACCTGTTTATAATGGCCTGGGGTCAGGTAGAGCAGGCACATATGCCTCTCTTTGAAAACCACTGTGTGATGCTAAAAAACAGTGTGATCAGTTCTTTTAATGAAAATTTTAGGTCCAGATAACCCTGCCAGATATCATTCTTATATATTAATGGGTATCTTACTTTTCAATATGGGTAGCTAAACTTGTATGGAATGATTAGGTAGCCTCTTAAGACAATAAGAATAATAAATACATATGTTAAACATTTTTTAAATTTTATTTACCTTTATTTTATGTGCATTGGTGTTTTACCTGCATGTATGTCTATGTGAGAGTCTCAGATCTTGGATTTACAGACATTGAAAGCTGCTGTTTGGGTACTGAGATGTGAACGTGGGTCCTCCGGAAGAGCAGACAGCGCCCTTAACCGCTGAGCCGTCTCTCCAGCCTCTCTAACTTTTTACAGTTAAGATTCTGTAGCACATCTGTAAAGTAGCTAAAGTTGTTAGCTATAGAAGAATTCAAGGGTCCAAAGTGTTGGTTGGGGTGTGGTCAGAGATACTTTAGAATTAGTAAATAATTTGCTAAAAATCTAGAGCAGATACATGATTATAATTTCATGCTTTATGTTTGTTTGTGTAACATTTTGAGTGGGAGAGAAGAATATGGAATACTAGCTAACATTCCAGAAATTGCCCATAATAGTCAGGTAGTTTTATATATGTGCTTTAGTCCACAACTGAGAGCACATAAGTGAGAATGTGTGTAGGTTTGCTGTAGGTGTGATTTGCCCCATCATAGGAAGCAGTGGGAGCTACGGTAGAGTGGGAAGGTCTCTGTGGTCAGGATTGTGAATGTTTAGCTTGTTTATGTGGTGAGAGTTTCAAATACATGCAAAGTCGATGCAGCACACTCTGGTGAAGCCAAGATGTAGACCCACTGTTCCTGGAAGAACATGGGTTAGGTGTCATGAAAAAGGGTTTCATGGAAAGAACCAGTGCTGTAAAACAGTCTCAGAGAGCCGAGGGAGGTTTGAGGGCCAGTAGACCAGCCATGGATGGAGTCCTTTTGAACACACCACATCCTCTGTTCACTGAGCTCTTGTAAAGGTGCTGAAGTGCCCTGTAAACACAGCCTGGTGGACACTCGATGCTGTCTGAGTAATGACGAAGACTTGTGTGTGCTTGTCTGAAACCTGTCATCTTGTAGGCAAACTGTAACAGAACTCTTTCAGATAGTAAGGTCATCGTTTTTGTGACTTTTCATTCTTTTTGTATTTTGATTTTTTTAAAGGTTATGTTAAGTATTTGAATGTCATTATATTAATATTATTTGTCTTCATATAATATATACCTTTTAAGATGGAGACTATGGTTTGGATTATGCCAGAATTTGCTAGGGGTTATTTAAATAATAACTCACCTGGAAGAAATGAGTTATTCATCTTCTGAGTCACAACATCTTTTCACACTAACTGTTTAAAAGTTTTATGGAGCTCTATCATGGTGGTGCATACCCTAATCCCAGCACTCAGGAGACAGAGACAAGTGGATCTCTGTGAGTTTTAGGCCAGCCAGTGCTGCGTAGTAAACCCTGTCTTAAAAAAAAGAAAGAAAGTAAAAGAATTCTGTGAGAATAAATTTGAATATCATTGCTAAAAATGCCTTATTAATTCTGAAAATTTTAAGATACTTTGGGTGCCAAGGTCAGATAATTCAGTGTCTTTTAAATATTTAACAGTCCATTCCAATTAAACTTTTATATAATAAAGAAAAACTTAACTTTCTATGAACCAGTATATTACTATATAAGACTAAACAACAATAAAGAGACCATTTTTCTTAATATTTATTTATTTCTACATAAATAATATAATGTCAAATAGGATTAGCTTAAAGTAATACAAAGATCTTCAAGGATTTATTCCTGGTATTAAACATGTTTTTATGATAGAGAGTCAGGACGATAATACCATAGTACTAAGTCAAAAGGAAAAAAAAAGTCTCTGGCTCTACTCTAGTAGGTGAGAAAACTAGCTGGCAAAGTGGAAGCTGGAGAGAGGTCTCTACTTTTACCCAGTTTTTAAAAAGAACTTTGTTGCTTGCTAGTCCAGCTAATACCTCATATAGTCATGAAACACTGGAAACAGGGCCTAGATGGGAGCCTCCAGCTCTATGGACTCCTGCAACACTAGAAACACGTAGCTGAGTCAAGAGGTCTCCAGAGTGAGGTCCAGGCCATCTAGGTCCACAGAATGAGACTGTGCTTTAAAAAACATGTTTTTAAAATTTTTTAAATTACATATGTGCCTCACCTTCATGGCTCATATTGGGTAAGCTGAATTAAATTGAAAATAAAACCAACAACAAAATGTTACTTAATACCTTTCTGAAATCCTAGTTAATTCTGTAGACATGAGAAAGACATAAAATATAATTTTTGAAAAGCAGGCTATAAAACCATTTGCAGATAAAATGATTATATAGTAGACTATTCAGGAGATCTGGGAATGAAAGTAAGCTGACGGAGTGCATGGTTATAAACCATCTCACAGCTTTAGAAATTCCTGGGACCTAAGACATTGTTCAGTGTTAAGTCATACCATGCCCTGGGTAGAAAGACACAGTAAGTAAAATGTGTCATGCATTTGTATCCACAGACACAGGGACTCCACAAACACAGTGTCCACTTTTCTTAAAGTTGCAATGTGTCATAATTGAAATACAAACTGATTATTTTTAATTTGAAAGCTTAACCTAAGAAATAAGAAAATTCTAGAAAAGTGGCAGTGATTCTTAGTTGCACTCTAATATATCTACTTAAAGTGTAGGCGAAAACTTGGGCCACATTCAAGTTTACTGAAAGGAGAGAAATGTTGGAGAGATAAATGTAGCTGAGCTGAGTCCTTGAGTAGACCAAGAGGAAAGAAGAAAACATTGACAGCACCTTTGGGATTAATTTTTGTAATTAACAAAGTAGCAAAAATTAAAAAAACAAGAATGTGAAAAAGGAGATTGTGGGCGATGAAGAAGAGGGTTGGAGGAATAAAGACAGCTCAGTATGTTCCACGTCTTTGCACTTTTCAGGATGATAAAGTTTGAATTACCAGTATTGTCAATACACCATAAATATATAAACTGATGTGAATGTTCAGAAGGGCAACTTTTAAATGCATGCAACTTACTCTAAAGACATATTGCCAGTTTGCCAAGAAAAACATGCATATATAATACATATACAAGGATATTGCAGTATTATTTGCAGTAAGAAAGAGAACAGCATGAAATAAATCAATAAACAACTATTGTTATTGTGTCACATGTCTGAAATGGACTGAGGTGAGTCTGTACAGATGAAAGATCTACAGAATATATTATTAGATAAGAAAAGCAAGGGGCTGAACAGTGAGTATAGTCTCATCCCTTTAGTGTATACCCAAGAATAGAAGTTCATTTATCTGGAAGAGATGGAAAAAAAAAAAGAAGTGTTAGCAATGCTTATCTCTGGTGTGTGGGATTTGGGGTGGGTGTGTTGGGGGTTACCTCATTTTCCACCTTTCTTCTGTGTTTGCTTTGATAATTTTTACCTGCAGATTTTTGTTTGTATAATGATGTACATGTTGACAGGGTTATCTGGATAATGGAAATTTGTTGATGTATTTGCTTATGACAGGAACTCTTAACTGTACTTTTCACTTGAGGAGAGAGACTGAGCACTTACTGAATATGTCCTGTGCACTTAAAGCCAGCGAGCAGGTTGATACTTGGGGGATAGGAAATTGCTAATAAGCACTAACAGGAAAAGGGAGCATTTAAGCTCACATGAGATAGTGGGATTTGTACTTAGAGACAGGTGAGCAACTGTACCTACGTCAGGGAGGGTGATGAGGATTCTTGCTAACAGTGATACAGTGTTTTGTTTATTTGGTAAAGCAACATAAGACAGGCTCAGGAGAAAGTCTAGAAAATGGATTAAGTTTTGGTCAAACAGGGAACCTTTTCAGCTTTTATACTAATAATTTCTTTCCATTTCCCTGTTTTTCTAATAAGTACACTCACTGGCAAACAAACATCTTCAAGTCATTTTACAGCCTAGTTCAAATGCTAAAAAAGAAATAACAAGACTACCCCAAGCCTCATTAGATACAATATGTTAATCAGCAACTGCTCATATTTTACAAATAGTGTTTAGACCTATCTTAAAGATTATATCATAAAGATTATTTGCATGTTAGACTATTTGGCTCAAAACAGTGAAATCCTGATCTAAAAAGATTATTTAAAAGGTATAATTACTTATAAAGCAGAAAATGAGGTAAATACTTTATGTTAAAAAACTTAACTCCTCTCATCTAAATAAGATTTTTATCATTAAGCAAATACACAGTTTCTCATTTTGAATCTTTGTTCAGTGTAGGCCACTTAAGACATTGTTCTTTGAAAACTAATTAGGAAGCTCCAATTGGAAAACAAATCTTGGGCTATCAAAGGGATAATTGTAATTAAAGTTATCTTTTTGTTTTCCCGTTGTTAATGATATGTGTTGCCCATGGTTGCTGCTCGCTGCCTTTCTTTGGGATCTCTCCTCTCCCCTCTACTGGAATTCCGTATGAGCTCACTGTGTGTACTCTTCCCGCTTCGTGGGGAACCCCTGTGTTCTTTTCAACACAAAGCTTCCTTGCCACTTCAGTTTGAACCCTTTCCACAGTCGCATTGCCTTCACTGTAAATCCAGGTGAGGCTTTGTGTAACCCCATCCTCACCATTGGATTCTCCCCAGCTACTGTCCCTCACCCGGTACTTGCTTGGTAGGAGTATACTTGTACTCTTCCAATGAACTATGTGCTTCGCTTTGTCAGTATTATTAAGACATATCCTATTTCCTGATTTCTCTCCAGTCCAAGTTTCTTTTCTTTTTTTCATCACTAGTGTCTGGAATGTAAAAAATGTCTCTGAAAATTTTTGTTATTCAATAATTACCAGTGTGTATATCTTTTTTTTTTCTGAGTTTACATTTTTTAGTTTATTTCTTTTTAAAATATTTTAATTAATTTTTTTATTAATTAAAATTTATTCATTTTGTATACCAGCTGTAGCCCCCTCCCTTATCCCTTCCAAACCTTCCCTTTCTCCCTCTTTTCCTCCCATGCCCCTCCCCCAGGCAACTGATAGGGAAGGACCTTTCCCCCTTCCATCTGATTCTAGTCTATCAGATCTCATCAGGACTGGCTTCATTGTCTTCCTCTGTGGCCTAGTAAAGCTGCTTCCCCTTCAGGGGAAGGTCATCAAAAAGCCAGCCACTGAGTTCATGTCAGAGACAGTCCTTGTTCCCATTAGTAGGAAACCCACTTGGACACTGAGCTGCTATGGGCTACTGTGCAGGGGTTCTAGGTTATCTCCATGCATGGTCCTTGGTGGGAGTATCAGTCTCAGAAAAGACCCTGTACCCAGATTTTTTTTTTTTGGTTCTGTTGCTCTCCTTGTGGAACTCCTGTCCCCTCCAGTTCTTTCTATCTCCCTCTTCTTTCATAACATTCCCTGCACTCTGCCCAAAGTTTGGTAATGAGTCTCAGCATCTGCTTTAATACCCGCTGGGTAGAGTCTTTCAGACACCCTCTGTGGTAGGCTCTTGTCCTGTTCCCAGTTTTCTCTCTTTCACTGTCCATCCCGTTTGTCTTTCTGAATAAGGATTGATCATCTTACCCAGGGTCCTCCTCCTTGCTTAGCTTCTTTAGGTGTACAGATTTTAGTATGTTTACCCTGTATTATATTTCTAATATCCACTTATAAGTGAGTATATAACATGTGTGTCTTTCTGCTTCTGGAATACCTCAGGATGATCTTTTCTAGTTCCCACCATGCAGATTTCATGATTTCCTTGTTTTTAATTGCTGAGTAGTATTCCATTGTGTAAATGTACCACAATTTCTGTTTCTGTTCCTCAGTTGAGGGACATCTGGGTTGTTTCCAGATTCTGGCTATTACCAGTAAAGCTGCTATGAACATGGTTGAGCAAATGTCCTTGTTGTATACTTGAACATCTTTAGTTTATATGCCTAGGAGTGGTATAGCTGGATCTTGAGGAAGCTCTATTCCTAATTTTCTGAGAAAGTGCCAGATTGATTTCCAAAATGGTTGTACAAGTTTACATTCCCGCCAGCAATGGAGAAGGGCTCCCATTTCTCTACATCCTCTCCAGCATGTGTTGTCACTTGGGTTTTTGATCTTAGCCATTCTGATGGGTGTAAAGTGAAATCCCAGGGTTGTTTTGATTTGTATTTCCCTGGTGACTAATGATGTTGAGCATTTCTTTAAGTGTTTCTCTGCCATTTGATAGTCCTCTATTGAGAATTCTCTGTTTAGCTCTGTACCCCATTTTCAAATTGGATTACTTGATTTGTTGCTGTTTAACTTCTTGAGTTCTTTATATATCCTGGATGTCAGCCCTCTGTCAGACCTAGGGTTAGTGAAGATCCTTTCCCAGTCTGTAGGCTGTCATTTTGTTTTGATGACAGAGTCCTGTGCTTTACAGAAGCTTTTCAGTTTCGTGAGGTTCCATTTATTGATTGTTGCTCTTAGAGCCTGTGCATTTGAAGAAGTGGGGAAGAGCCTTGAACTCATCGGCACAGGAGACGACTTTCTGAACAGAACAGTGTGTATATCTTTGTGGTGTGTAAAATGTCAGCATGATTTGAAGATTCTCAATGTAGTAATTTTTAAATGTAGTACTGTATGGCATATGTGTACCTGTTCTTATCTGGATAATTTGGTGAATGTTGAGTTATCTACTCTGTGAAGATAATTGTTTGAAACTGTGGCGCTGCTCTCTGTTACACCACATTCTATGTTTTAAAAAGTTCTACTGTCCTTCACTCTTGATGATACTGGTTTTCTGTTTTATATAGCTCATTCAACTGATTCTGAATCATCTTTCACTACCAGACCTGTGTAGATTAGCACAGACTTGCAGACTCCTACACCAGCATTGCTGTGACCCTCTACAGTATATCCACCTCAATCTGCAGCCATACTGGGCGAAGCTAGATGACACTTCATTGGAGTACCTACAGGCTCGTTGTGCTCTTGTCCAGTGGCTTAATCTGTCTTGGACTGGCAACAGGGGTTTTATCTCTGTGTCAGGATTCAGCAGGTAGGTACAAAACCTTGATGGAGCTTTTTATCAAGAGACTAGATTGTATTTTTATATTTTATAAGAATAAGAAATAGAGTTTGTGTTTAGCATATTGGTATTTTTGAAAATGAGTGAGTGTTAACCGTGCTCTTCCGCTAAACTTCATCATGGTGTAAGGGCCAATTGTATCCTTTACTTCTTATTTAGATCCCAAGTAACTTTCAACCCAACTGCTTTTTTCCTGTCCCATATTTTCAGCACAGATGATTAACACATTTTAAAAACTATTTTCAAATCAAAATCTACCTCTCTAATGTGATTTGTCAGAAATGGAAAACAATTTATTACAGAACATTTTTAATTAAATCTTAATTACATGTGCAATACATCACCCAAATTTAGAAGCTCATTTAAGCTAATTATGTTGAAAATGAAATTGCATGCTAAATAGAGGACGGCGCTTGCAGACCTGCCCAGGTGTTTCTGCTCCTTTCTATTTAAGCATTTAGTTTCCTTACTATTAAATGTCACCTGTTAAACATTGGAAAGCTTGCAGAAGTGCATATTCATTTTGTAATGCCATGGTAATTTTCTTAGCATACAAACAGGTGCTTTTCTCTTAACTTTGATGATTGTTCTTGTATGTGTAATATGACCCCATCATTTTCATAAAGTCAAACATGGAGTAGAATCTGTTATTTAAAATTAATAATTGCCCCTTTATCCTGTTAGTGGGACTGAATCTCAGACCTCACACATGCAGAGCAACCCCTCTTGCACTACTGTATAACTCCAGCTCTTTCTGGTACTGTTATTTACACTGTGTTTTGAGACAAGATCTTGCTAAGTTACCCGGGTGGCCTTGAACTTGCTTTGTAGCCCAAGTAGATGTCTGTCTTGGAATCTTCCTGCTTCAGGTCTTAAGCAGCTGGGTTTGCAGGGCTGCACCGCAAGGGCCCGCCAGAGAGCTTCTGTATGGATAGGAGGCGAGGGGAAGTTAGAATAATAGGTGTAGGCTTTGTGGTTTGAATTGGGCAGGGTGAGATGAAGTTAAATTTCTCTGTCTTCGGCAAGAGGAATGCTGCCTTCTGTGACTCAGTCTAAGTGAGAAAAGGCGAAGACACCAATGGGCAGGAGAAAGACAAAGACTTTGCTGAGATCTCCACTGCCTTTTCAAAGTACTTTGCAGACCAGGTTTCTGTATTGTGGACCTTGAATTTCCATGGGGTGGGGTCTTAGTCCAGTGCTACTTCCCTCTGCTTTAAACGCATTCTATTTGCAAATATTCCTCACAACTAATAAGATCAAGAAGAACTGAACTATGGTTGTTTTGGAGCATGCATTGTTGATCATAAACTAACACAGTATGAGACAGAGCAAGTGCTGTCAGAAAACATTGGCCTATTTTAGAATGGCCCAGCTTTTGCCATAGTGATTTGCAATAAATAAATAAATTTTCTATTTTTCAGATTAGGAGTTTAGTGCTGGCAAGATGGCTTAGTGGATAAGGGCTCTTGCTGCCTACACCAACATCTTGCTTTGGATCCCTGGGATCTGCAAGATAGAAGGAGAAAATGGAATCCTCAAGTTGTGCTCTGATCTTCATAGGCACCAAGCTGTGCATGCACCCATACGTATTGACACTAATGATAAATAAGTGTGCTAAGACAATTTCAGTAGAGCCTTACAGTCTTCAGTCTGTGTGTCAAGGCGTGGGAGCAGGTATTGCCGACCACGAGAAAAGACATTTATGACATCCATTAGAGCAGAAGCTGTGACGATAAGCACGTGAGATGAGAGGACGGCAGCTAGTGCCTGTAGACAGCAAGGGACAGAGTGGTGGTGAGGTACGACTTTGGAGGAGTGATGTGTGCCGTCCCGACAACAGCGAGTGCGCTGTCAAAGTCATATTAAACAAGCCTTTGAACACCCTGTAGCTTGAAAAAGAAAGAGAAGCGTCCGTTGTGAGCAGAAGTACCCGCGCTGTGTGTTTAGACTGGCTGTGGGTGGGGCTTGGTTTGCAGTCAGAGCTCCAGTCTGCTTCAGCTTTTCAGTTTGCCTAGACCTGTTGCCGTGGGGCTGGCCGCATGATCACAGAAGTTTAAGTTACCCATAGTCCACTGCACTGTTCCAGCCAGTCAAGCCGCGTATGGTGATAGCGTGCCTTTCAGTGCAGCCACTGTTGACATTTGGAAATGTGTTTAAATACAGAGTGGCGTGCTGGAGCTTTGTCTGCTGATTGCTTATGGCTCTTCGACTTGACTGAAGTGACAGTCATTATGGTTTGCAGGGAGACTTCTCAGAATAAACAATAAATATGCATGGCTTGATTATTAACGAATCACCTATGAATAAATGGTGGGCTATTTTTACTCATTACTCTGAAGATTTATTTATATAATATTTCAAAGGATAAAAGCACATTTTATAGTAGAGACCACTGGTGAGCTGTTCTGGATGAGTATTTGGGAAGAAGCTTGCTGTTAGAACTGGGTAGACTTTACAGAACTTTTTAGGAACTTTTATCATCAGGAGAACAGAGAAATTGGTTAATTGGAATAAAGAAAGCTTTTGATCAGTTATGAAAACCTGCTTCTGTCCCCAGCTTTCCAAGAGCTACCCAAGCATAGCATCACTTTTTAAAATCAATTCTGTCTAGTTCACCTTTGCTTGTACGTCCCTGGCTCTTGTGTATTCACCTTGCTGCCTGTTTTATCTTTAAAGCTTAGTCATAATATTCTGCTTAAAGGCCTAGGGTCCATTTTAGCAGTGCCATTTTTCTTTCAATAAGGATCTCTGCTACCCCTCCCTCTATGTAAGATTTTACCCCTGACCTCTAAATGTAGTCTAAGTGACTCATATTCATTTTGGCAGAAAACATTTTTGGATGCTTTTTAGATTCAAGAACTTTATCAGTTATTGTCTTGGCTGATTTCTTCTTGCTAAGATAAAATACCCCATTGGGGATAGGGGCTTATTTTGTTTTGCGGTTCCAGAGGGGAACAGTCCATCACAGTGTGGAAGGTGTGGCAGTAGGTGGAGAAGGCATGGTAGCAGGAGGAGAAGGCTGGCTGTGCATCCACACTGAAGATGCAGAGAGAACAGAAATCAAGGATATAAAGCTGCACTCCCTCCCCCCCAACAACAGCCAGTGGCCAACTACCTCCAGTGAAGCTCCATGTCTTAAAGGCTCTACAACCTTCCAAAACTAGTCTTTTTCATAGAGTAAACCCAATTCAGGATTCTTTATTTGAATGTAGGTTCATAAAACCCTTAAAGAGAGAAACCTTGGAATATCAAATCCTACCCCCGCAGAATTTAGGGAGCCCCATGGAAGAGGAATGTAAGAGCCAGAGGGGATTGAGGATGCCAAGACAAAAAGGCTCTCTAAATCAAGACGAGCAAAGCTCAGATGAGCTCACAGAGACTGACGCAGCATGCACAGGGCCTGCATGGGTCTGCAGCAAGTCCTCTGTGCATATATTACAGCTTTCTGTTTAGTATTTTTATGGCTTGCTGAGTGTGTGAATGAGTGGTTCTCTGATTGTTGTGTCTTCTCTTGGGTTCATTTCCCTTTGTTGGTTTGCCTTGTCCAACTTTGATGTGATGGTTTTGTTTTATCTTATTTTGTTGCATTTTGTTATATTTTATTACCTCTTAGGAGCCTGTTCTTTTCTAAGAAGAGATAGAAAGGGAGTGGGTCCAGATGGGAGGGTAGGTAGGCAAGAACTTGGAGGAGCAGAGAGGGAAAACTGTAATTAGGTTATATTGTAGGACAAAAGAATCAATTTTTAATAGTGGGACAATTTTGAAAAGGAATCTAAAAGCATAAAGCTAAGACTCTGAATATCAAGCGACAGCAGATGAGACTCCACAGTGGAGAACAAACGGCTGGAGGAGAGAAGCTGTTTTCCTGCCGTGACCCAGGCCATGATCGATACTAATAACTAACTGACCAAGGTAGAAAGAGCCAAGTAACTGTGTTAAAATAAAGCTTTCATAAGCTAGGGTCAGATGGAAGGGGAGGAGGTCCTCCCCTATCAGTAGACAAGGTAAAGGGCATAGGGGGAAAAGAGGGAGGGTGGGCGGGACTAGGAGGAGATGAGGGAGAGGGCTGCAGGGGGATACAAAGTGAATAAATTGTAATAAATAAATATATAAATAAAGTTAAATAACTTTCCATGTGATACATTAAGAAATGATTCATGTGTGGTCAGTTGAGTTTGTTGCTGCCTTTGTGACTTCAGTATATTAAAGTTGGGAAGAGAGAATGTGAGCGTAGTGATTAGATAACCTGCTCAGGGTAGAAGTCCGCACATGTGAATGTTGGAGGGAGAGAGAGAAAGTAAAGGCAGTGAGAGCGTGGCCATTGTCTTTATTGTGCTTTGCAGTTCTGTCATCCAAGTCGGCTGTTAGGGATAAGGCTTGGCTGATGAGTTTGACACTCCTCTATAAATTCTTTGGGGAAAAGAAGTTTTCTTAATGAGAGCAAAGAAGTAAAAGAAATGTCAAGTCATTCTTACTCCAATATGAAAAGGAAATGTAGATGAAAGTGCTTTGCCCAGTAGCAAAGACCATAGGAGATAAGAGTAAAGCTTCTAGTTCTAAGAGTTCACACACTTCTGTTAACTTTTCTAATCTGAAAAAAAAAAACAAAAAAAACTTTTCTAATCTGCAAATCATTTTAAAATTATTAAATCAAAAATAGGATTTTTGATTCTCTGAAACCCGGCATTCATTCTTCAATTGCTAACTCATAAACAAGTGCCTTATCATAAGTACTTGTGTAGTCAAAGTGAAGAAACCTATGCTAACTCGTCCATTTTGGGGGAGTTGGAGCCCATGAACAGAAAAGTGCCTTTAGTTACTGAAAGTTATTTAAGAATGGCTATGCAAAGGTCTAGGCTGGGTAGGGCTTCTGACCTGCAAGGGGGAAGTGGACCCAATCCTCATTCCTCACCCGACGCTTTCTCCAGCTGGCAGAGGGGAGACTTGTTTTCTCTACGAAGCACACCTGAGGGCAGGCTCCATGTCCAGCAGCAGATGCCCCACTCAAAATGAGTTCAGGGGGGTTTTGTAGGTGCTTTGTCTAGGCTTTTTTAAATTTTGTGCCTTTATGCGATTTCTGTGTGAGTGAATGTCTGAGCCTCTGTGGCTGTGTGTGTTTCTTGTGCTCTTTGACTTTTTTCTCTGATTGATTGTGGGGTTTTGTGTTGCCTATTTGTTTTCTTATGAGAGAAAAAGAGTGTGGATTTGGGGGAGTGGAGAGGGGAGGTTCTGGAAGGAGTTGGGGGAGGGGAAACTCTAATCAGAACATATGAAAAATCTATTTTCAATAAAAAGATGAAAGATAAATTTATGAAGCATTATTTTGTAATTGGAAGATTAACTCAGCTACTTTTTAAATGCCATATGTATGTCTTCCTTGTCTTGGTGTTGTGACAGAATACCCTGATAGACAGCTTGCAGAAGAAAGCGATTCCTTTGGTTCTCAGTTCCCGGGTGCAGGGTGTAATGGCAGCAGGGGCTCTAAGCAAGCAATCACATTGTATGTACAGTCAGGAAGCACAGAAAGGAGTGTTGATTTGCAATGAACTTTCTCCTTTGTATTCAGACCAGGTCCACAGCCCATGGACCTGTTCAGGTTGGGTTAAGGTTAAGGTCAGTTAAGGTTGTCTTAACTCAATTAACCTAATCTAAATAATTCTCCACGGACCTGCGAAAGTCTAATGGAATATAACTTTTCCCTCACTGAATTCCCATTAGCTAATTTACTCTAGAGAGTCTCTCATAGACACACCCAGAGGCTTGTCTTGTAGGTGATTCTACAACTGTAAAGTTGGCAGTATTAGCCATCATTCTTTAGGTAATGTTAAAGACTATATGTGCCTAGGATCTGTTTCAGCTGCTGAAGAATATGAAGAAGCTTCTAGGATTCAGTATAAAATGTGAGGAAACAAGTAAATGGTGTTTAGAGAAACGGGGAAACGTTATGCTAGAGCCCTGCATCTGGCCACCATTCAGCATTGCCACCTCTGAAGTGGTTCTGAAACCTGGCTTTTGCCATGTTTGACACTACGTTGTGGGTTCAACAGGATGTCCTCTCTTGCTGAAGAATTGGAGAGTGTTATGATGGTGCCCTGTTCTTGCCCCTGATCCTCTCAGTTAAATTGTAGAAACCAGTGCAGTCTGGTAGAACACAGGCATGACATCACTCCCCTGTTCAAAGCTTCTGGTAATAGGAACTCCTTCTCTCCCGAAATGAAAGCCAGAGTCTTTGTAGTGACACAGGAACGTGCTGCATGTCCTCTGATGTACGTAATGCCCCTCACCCGTGAGTCCTGCATTAGTTTCTGCTCTAGCCAGTGCTCCTGCACCTCTCTGAGACTGGGTGCTGCTTCTTTGGATGCCTGCTTTGGTTACCTGCTCTTGCTTCGAGCCCTCCTCACCCACTTGGTGAGACTTCTTTGATTGTGCTCTGTTGCCCTTCTTGGCTTTTATTTTCCTTTTGACATTTTCGCTCATTTATATAGTGTTTATTTTGCTTATTTCTTTGTCTCTAGTCTCATCTTACTAAAAGGTAAGTCAGCTGTATGAAAGTGGCAATGATGTTTTATCTGTGATGACCACTAGGGTCCCCTGCCATGTCAGAGTGGAAGTTCAATAAACATTTACCAAGTGAATGAATACTGGGTGAAGACTGCAGTTTAGATAAATAATTAGCAGAGGAAATAGAACTGTTGGAGATCCAGGTCAGGGAGTCATAGGAGGAGCATCAGAGTGTTAAGGAATGAGCTGTAAAATAACACAACTAATCAGGTAGGCTGTTTTAGAGTTTAAAAAGAAAGAGTGAATAGGAAAAGCTGAAAACGATTACAGATTATCTGCAAGTGATGGGTATTTCACGTGTAAGTGTGTGGGCTAGTAGGACTTTTTTAGTATTTAAAGTAAATCGGGAGCAGCCAGATTTTGTTGTTTAACAGTGAGGAGCAGACTGGCGTGATGGCTTAGTTGGATAGAAGCTCTTGCTGCACTCGCCTGATAACTTGAGGTGTATCCCTAGAACAAGCAAAAAAGATAGACAGAGATGACACCGCAAAGTAGCCTTCTGACTACACACACAACAGTTCCAAAAATTGAAACTTTGCTAGCCAAGGTTTAACTTAGATTTTTACTGTTTTTAGGGTGCTTTGATCTTTCCAAAATGTTTTCATGTACTATTTAGTGTTCAGAATCGTGAAGCAATATGTTAAGTACTGTTCAAGTCTGTCTTTGGTAGCAGAGAAAATCCTGAGACACAGGTGTTGTGGTTTGAATAAAAATGCCCTCCATAGGCTCATACATTTGAATCCTTGGTTATTAGGGAGTGGCACTAACCTAATGACAGAGATTAGGAGGTGTGGCCTTGTTGGAGGAAGTGTGTCACTGGGAAGTGGGCTTTGGGGTTTCAGAAGCCAGAGCCAAGCCCAGTGACTTGCTGTCTTCCCGTTACCTACTGATTCAGATGTAGAAGGTTTAGCTATCTTTTTCAGCATCATGTCTGCTTGCGTGCCACCATGCTTCTCGCCATGACAAAAAGGGACTTGACTAAACCTCTGAAGCTGTAAGCCAGCCCCAACTAAATATTTTCCTTTATGAGTTTCTGTGGTCATGGTATCTCTTCACAGCAGTAGTGCATGACTATAATCCCAGCACTTGGGGAAGCAGAGGCAGGTGGATCTCTGAGTTTGAGGCCTGCCTGGTCTACAGAGTGAGTTCCAGGATAACCCTGTCTCAAAAAGAAATCCAAGAGGGGGGTGGGGGAGAGGGAGAGAGAGAGAAAGAGAGAGAGAGGGAGAGAGAGAGAGAGAAGAACAGGTCAAAAGAAAAGAAAAACAATCCATGTTGTGGTCTAGCCCCATGTCCTTTTAAATTTTGTGTTATCTTACTTAGTTTAATTTTATTTTCAATATGCATTTGGTGGGTTCTTAGATGACCTAGGAAAAAAGTTATGATGGAAGTTAAGAGTGCTAATGATGTGTGGCACCGAAGGATAAGTACAGGGATATCTGGTGCATCCTATGAGGGTAGAGTTTACTCGTGGAGAAAGTGTCATAAAATTACATACTTTCATATCATGCTGACTCTCAGATTATATTCTATGACAGCTATGAACAAACAGTTGAACCCTAATTATTATGAACCAGATAAATAATGTGATTTCTATTCTGCTGAAGCATTTTCTATTTTTTCTTTTCTTATTTCTACTTATTTATGGAAAACTGCAATTGGATATTTTTTTTAACAGTTGAAGATTAATTTTTATTTCTAAAAACACAATCATTTTACACAATAAGGGATTAAGAGGGACAGACATTATATAAAGGGTATAACCTTAGCAAACTAGCAAGTCAATAACAACATCAAATGAAATAACAAACTTCAAACTAAAGAAAATTAAAAAAAAAAAACAATACCAAACAAAATTCAACCCCAAAACCAAACAACAAATTAAGCTAAGTAGCATTCTCTTGCTAGAGATTTAGCAGCACAGACATATAGCCTTTGGCTGGTCTTGGAAACATGGTAGAAAGGTAGTCACTGATTACAATATCCCTTTCAAGATGAGTGTTGCCTTACTTCTTTGAGGGGTTTGTAAGTCAAGTACTCTCAAGGCAAAGGATGTGACAAGTTACAGGCTTTGGCTCAAAGCCTTTCAAATTCTCCTGCCTGATTTCCATTAAAATATTTAGATCAAGCACTAACTTACATGCTCAGGCTTCTCCTGGATGACCAGCATCACTTAATGTGCCTGAGAACTTCTCTGAACCCTCCCAGGTTCATATTCCACAAGAGGGGTATCCCCATATCTGTGTGGAAACCCATTTGGGTGTCCTTTATACTGAGCTTTATATGATCAGAATCTATATGGATGGAAGTCAACATTTTTTTGTGCTGGATAAAGGTCACCACACTGCCTCCAGACAATTTTGGAATGGCTTCTTGTTTATGCATGCTTTTTAGCTGATTTCACATTATCCAGCAACAGATGACATAGCTCTTGAATATCACTTTATCTGAAGTTTCCCAGCCAAATGAGGATTAGCCCCTATTGGCCATGGTCTTGCCATGCAATTGGATATTTTATATTCATTCTGTCATCAAGCAGTCCAGTTACTAAATGGCAAAAGCCCCAGAGAATATAACACAACAGAACAGTTATAACATAACATCATGTCACGTCACAACACAGCACAACCAACCTAGATATGTTCTGAAGTAAGAAGCCAGTCTGACTTGTTTCAGGGTCATTTAATTAAACCTCTCATTTTGTATGCTGTATTCAAAATATATTGCCGCTTTCTGAATGGGCATTGTTTAGAGAGTGGTATATTCTGGGAGTCCAGGGTTTTGTGGTTTTGATTTTACAACTCAGATAAGGATTACACATAAGCAGAGCTATCTCCTCTGCCTTCTTAATTTCCTCTTAATGTTAGCTGATTTTGTACCATGTGAATCCATGTGAATTCATTTTTCTTCTCAGCTTGTTTTATAGTTAGTCATGAACCCTTCAGCATGCAGTAAGAACTTAAGTGGATCAAGTTATGTATTTTCTTTAGTCCAAATTTATTCTCCTTGGTGTGTCTGTTAAAAGGTGATATAATTTCAAAGATTTTGCAAACATACCATTTTATTTTATACAATTTCTATGGAATATTGTTTCCACAGGTTTCTAAAAGTGTGTGGATCTGAATTAGTACGCCTTGAGTTATCTTGCAGCCACTTTCTTAATGAAACTTGCTTGGAGGTTATTTCTGAAATGTGCCCAAATCTACAAGACTTAAATCTCTCATCTTGTGATAAGCTGCCACCTCAGGCTTTTGGCCATATTGCCAAGTTATGCGGCCTTAAACGTCTCATTCTCTATCGGACAAAAGTAGAGGTAAGAATAACTCATTTGTTATGATATCTGAATACTCTGAAATCATTAGAGCCGTGCTAGTCACTTCAGAGTTAAAATGTATCACGGTGAAGCGGCAGACGTTTATGTGTTACTAACATGCTGTTCATGGTCCATGGGAAAGAAATGAGTAGGGGTGGAGGTGTGAGCCAGGTGCTGGCAGAGGATGGTTTAGAGAAAGGGGCAGGCAGGTGGCAGGCAGAGAACTTTTGCTTGGAGTGGGAAGAAGCAAAGTACCAGTATTAGAAGTAGGCATAGAGGTGAAATTAATAGTACCATAGTCCCCAGGTCTCATGTTAGTAAAACAGAATCTGCCATATATGTGCTTACTTTCTTCACATACATTTGTAGGACATCTCTCCAGGTCAGTATGTGTCAGTACGTGACTCTTCATTAACTGTATACTGTGTGTTATAATCTACTCACCATTCTCTAAATGATTACGATTTTATTTTTCTATGTCCAGTTTTATAAAATGTCTGACTAATAATAGTCTTCTGTAGATAGTTTTCACTTGCATGCTACCATCGGCTTGGGAAGGGGATACTGTATTAAAGAACAAATGTAAAGAATAAACAGCAACTTCTGCTTACTTGTTCTTCCTCTCCCTGGCATGGAAGCTTCTGATTCTTTCAGCATTCTTACTTAATCTCAGCTTAGGGCTTTGTCCGTCTCCTTATCTGCACTGTTTTCCCAGCCCATTACATTTCTTGATAATTAACAGTTCTAGCTCATTTTAATGTTTTAAAGAGGGCTTCTTGAATACTGATGAAAATGAAGCTGCTTTTCTGATTTGCATCTCTTATATTACCTGTTTTAGCATCCCTACAATGCTTTAATATGATCATTATTTTCCTTTTTGTATTCATTTTCTTTATATTAGGATATGTAATTTTATATAAAGTGGTGGATAATACCCTTCTTTTTCATTGCATTGTTTCCAAGTTCTAGAATAGAATTTGGTCAGGATTTGACATAAGTAAATATTTACTAAATCAATGAATAAAAGAACTCAGTTACGTTTCTTAAAGTGGTATGCCAGTGACTTTCCCACTATAATGTACCTTTATGTGTCTTGAATGTTACTTGGTCCAAGGTATTCAGCATTTTAATATTTCAGTTTTTCTCTTTAAGATGAAAATACGGATCTCAATGGGTCATTATGAGGACTAAATTATATGTAATCTATTTAGGCAGTTCCTAGAGCAATATAAGCAACAAATAAAGGTTGTAGTGACATTATCATAACGGTTCTGTAGTCTAATGTTCCACTGGGAAGAGAAAGGCTTTCCTTACTATTGTATTAAAATACTTTTTGGTGAACTATATACTTATTCTACCTGATTGTTCCTCTTTCATTGGGAGTTTTACTTAGAAGTTATTGCGTTCTACTTGGCACTCTGATAAAGCTCCCGTCTGCTTATGTACATCTTCTCGTATATCTACAGGCATGTTAAGTGTCTCATCACTCAGATCCCAAGTAATTCGGACTCCATTTATATGTTGCATGTTACACTTTCAGGTGCTATTTTATTTACATCTTTTGGATTTTCTTACCTTACAGCTACATAATCTGGAAATTAATACATTTTTTTCTAGTATTTGAACTATTACTTATAAGGTACATTTGTAATCTGTAAATGATGTAGAATCAGAGTTTTAACAGATTTGTCAGTGTTTGTTTCTAATGCAGTGGAAAGTCTCTAATATTTCTTTTTGTAAGTCATACACCAAATATTTGACCACCTATTATGTTCCAGGTGCTTGGAACTTGGGAACTAAACAGACATCTCATACAGCTTATTGTTTTTATATGTTTTAGCATTAGTTTATAATAAGTGGCTTGTTTAATTCATAATATTATATAAAATATATATTAAAACTTTGGGCCTCAGTTAACACAGCTCTTATATTGCTAGGTAATTCCTTTGTGGTTTGTTGTTGAAGTTTGGGAGCTTAGACTTGAACCCAGAATGCAAAACACACCCTCTCCCACAGAGCTGTACTCCCTACCACCTACGTGTTTTAAAGTTGAACATACCTAGATTGGTTTTCTAGTATTTTGGAAGCATATTGCATGGGTGTGGATGCTGATGATTACCTCCTAATTGTGTGCCTTTAAGTTATTTTCTCCCTTTACTTCCCTTTTATAAATTAGAGACATACACCATCTTGAAAGGCTGTAAGGGTTAAGTTATTTAGTGCATGTAAGTAGCTAACTGCAGAGCTCGATTCACAGTAAATACCACAGGAAGTCTTATGCTTGTAGTTGTTTGTCTCGTCTGTTATCTTAGTGAGGTTGGTTGTGACCGTTTCCTTCTTAGCCAGGCTTGGGTTGTAGCAGGGTTACTAAAGTATTTATGAAACTTTCTTCCATTTGAAGTAACTTGAACACATGTGACTTGAGACCATCTAAGCTTGTGTAGCTTTTTAATAGTGATCAGAATAGAACCGTGGTTTGGCTTTGATTTCAAATTAACCTCATTACCCTGAAGACGTATATGAGGAAAAAAAAAGAATAAATTGAGCTTTCTGGGAGAGGTTGTTTTATTTTAAAAGGGCCATAAATTACATTTACTTAATTGCTTAAGGTAACATTCTCACTCTGATGCCAGGCTGTCCCTGGACACCTGCACTTTAGCAGGCTTTTTGTCCCCATCTTCTGAGTAACTAGGATTACAGATACACACCGCTAAGCTACCTCAGCCGCCACTCTACAAAGTAAAAAACCAAAAAACAGAAAACAAAAATCAGTATCGTAGAATATTGACTCTGTTAGAGAGTATTGATGCTAGAGGTCAAATTATGATATAAAGTTACATTTTATGTTCTATATAATTCATACTAACAAGTATAGTATGTTTGTGTAATTTTGTAAAACTTAAATCTGTGTGTATAACACAGACTTAGAGGGATTTGGGGATGTGGCTTAGCTCTAAAGTTTTTGATAATTTTGTGATATCCTCTGTTTGCTTTGATAATCCGTATTGATATTTAACTCTCTTTCCGTTCCAGTGAGAGTAGGCAGTGTGTCCAATTTATAGATGTTGAAATTGAAGTTTCAGAAGATACGGCCCTGAACAATATTTACATTCAGGTTTGAACCCAGGTCCTAGCCATGGTGATGTAGTTAAATTTGTGCAAGTACGTAGCATCTTAGAGCAGTTACTGTAAAAGCTGGGCTGCGTCTGCTGAATACAGTGAAGTCTCTTTCCCGCTTCCTCCTGTTTTGATCTGTGCGTTGGTCCTGCAGATGAGTCCTGTGCTTTACCTCGAGCAGTCTCGGTGACCGGCAACAGTTTGAGCCTGTTTACCGTTTTTTTTTTTTTTTTTTTTTTTAATATCTAGAGTGGGAAATGAGAATGGAATGGCAGATATCTCAGTAAGGATGCCATCCTGTTGCTTAGCAGCAGGCAAGAAAACCAAGAGTGTTTTTTAAAAGTTGGACTTATAAATGGAACACCTGCATCCAGTTTTGATTGCCTCACTTCAAGAATGATAGAGCATAAATTGAAAGAATCTGAAGAATTGAAAAAACTGATTATAGGTTTTGTGGGGGACTAGTCTGTGTCAGTAATCCACAAGTATAGTTCAGCAGCTGTTTACCGGCATAGTAGGCTGTGTCAACAGTTTCGAGGGCACCTTTGCCTACATCTTGATGAGCTAGCATGCAGTGAAAGTAGTTGATCTTCACTTCTGTTGGAGAACAGCATGCCTATTTTCTTTTTCATGTGCCACTTTAATCTGCAAAATAAAACCTCATTTTGAAGCCTATTGGTGAAAGTGCCCTGATATTTTTTCACTAGAGATATATGGATTGTCTTTCAAAAGCAGTATGATTTGATTTGGTGCCATAAGTTTGCTTTCTGACATATAGATATGATGGTCTCCTTATTCCTTTTTTCTTTTTACCTGATTTAAAATATATTGTGTCCTGGCAGGTACAGTATAACTAATAAACAGCCACAGACTATGCATCCAAGTAAGGGAATGGCCTCTCACTTAGTAGAACCAATGCTGATGGCTAAATTCAAGAGTTGAAATTAGTGGAAAGAAATTTTTGGGTGCCTCTGTTGACAAATGCAGGCTGACATTAGCTGTCATCTAAAATGTTGTCTATTTCAGATAGGCTCATTTAGCTAGTCAGTATGAGGCAGAGGGATATTAGTAATTACTGTGTTTAAAACGATCAAGCTTAACTTGTTAACTGTAACATTCTTGTAACAGTCTAAATGAGGAAACAGACCCTGAAGTTCTATTATTTGAGCATTTGACCCCATTGGTAGCATGCTCTGGGGGAGGTGTAGCTGGAATAGCCTTGTGGAGGAAGCAAGTCACTAGGGTGGGGTTTGAGAATTCAAATCTTAGTCCCACTTCCGATTTGCTCTCTGTTGCTGTCATAAAACACCAGGACCAAAAGCAACCTAGGTAGGAAAGGGTTTATTTGGCATGCATATCCCATTTACAGTCCGTCTGTGAGAGAGGTCAAGGCAGGCACTGAACCCGGGACCTGGAAGCAGGAACTGTCACAGAACCCATGGAGGACAGTTTTTACTGGCTTGTTACCTCCACTCACTCAGGTTGCTTTCTTACACAGCCCACATACTGGGCTGGGTCCTTCCGCATCATTCTTCAGTCAAGAAAGTATCCCTGAGACTTGCCCACCGGCCAGTCTGTTAGGAGCAATTCCTTGATTGCGGTTACCTGTTCCCAAGTGACTGGTTTGTGTGATGAGTAAGACCCTTGGTCAACTTGATAATGACTATGGGAAGAGAGCTGACAACCATTCTTGTCGTCCTCATAACCGTGTGGCGGTTTTGAAGGGAGCACTGGAGTTGTTAGTAGCGTTAGTTTTGTGTTACTTACGTGAGCAGGTGGTTGTGGTCAGGATCACAGGGCCTGCTTAGTCACTGCAGGGAAAAAGGAGCTTATCCAGACTCCTTGGCCACAGTCGGGACAGGGAGCAGAAGCCGGGCAGGAGAACCTTTCAGGTGTGGCTGGGAAGGGCGCTAGTTGAGGTGGCTGAGAGCCCACTGTGGTGGTTACTTGTCACCGTGCCCGAGTCGAGGTTCGTCCGGAGCTGGGACTCTGGACAGGGCTTGGTGTTAATTGAGATGGGAAGATCCTGGCTGAGTGCTGGAGTTAAATATGTGGAGAAAAAGAACTGAGCCGCAGCAGCAGCTTCCTGGATGATTCTCTGCTTCCTGGATGTGCTTTTTTTTTTTCTTTTTATGACTAGGTGTTTCTGGTTCCTGCTGCCTTGACTTACCTGCTGCCTTAGGGTTCCCGTTGCTGTGATAAAACACAATGGCCAAAAGCAACTTGGGGAAAAGAAGTTTATTTCAGCTTATACTTCCAGTCTGTTGCCTAACAGTCCATCACCAAGGGAAGTGAGACTTGAATTCAAGCAGTGCAGGGACCTGAAAGCAAGAATACAGCAGAAACCAAGGCAGAACTCTGCTTCCTGGCTTGTTCCTCATGGCTGCTAAGCCTGCTTTCTTATACAGCTCAGGACCCACATGGTCTGGGCCCTTCCACATCAATCATTAATGAAGAAAACGCCTCACAAACTTGTCCACAGGCCAGTCTAGCAGGCGCATTTTCTCGACTGCAAGTCCCTCTTCCCAGATGACTCCAGCTTGTGTCACAGTAAGAAACCTGAACCAGAACACCTACCGTGATAGACTACAACCTTGTCCTTTGAGTCTGAACAAACCCGTTCTCCCTTCTGTTGCTTTTACCACAGTATCAGGAAAAGAAGTTAACGTGCCCGTTCTCTCACTGGTATTTCTTAAGGACAAACAAGTGAAGAGACTTGTGTGGCGAGGGTGGAAGGACACTGAGACGCATGTGAATTAAAGTTCTTAAGACATCAGCATGAGTAGGTTGGTGTCGTTTTTATTGGTGCATATTGGTTGTATAAAACACTGGACTGTGACATTTTCATACATGTATGTTATGGTCTTTGATTAAAAAAAAACAAAACATTGCTCCATTATCTACTCTTGTCTTTTCCCCCTCTGCTGGTCCTCTCTCATAGTTCATCTTCTGTTTTAATGTGTATTGTTCAAAATCTAAATTATGAATATGAGAGAACAGATCTTTCTGAGTGTATCTCATTATAATCATGATTTCTGGTCTCATCTATTTACCTGCAAGTTACTTAATTTCACTTTTTTATGGGTAAATAATACTACATTGTACATATACACCACATTTCCTTTTTCCATTCCCCTTTTTATGGTTACCCTGGCTGCTTTCATAAGCTAGTTTTTGTGGCATATTGTCTGTCACTCAGAACTCATTAATTGTCTATCTCTTCATCTAAGTTTTGGGTCTTGTCAAATTCTCCCCAACCCTGGTTGGCATGTCAGTGGTGTCAAAGTAGGTTTTACTTAGGTGGCCGTATTGTTGAAATTCCATGGGTGAAGCTTTTCTGTCATATACTGAAGATGGTATGTCACAGCAGACATCATGATTCTCTGGCTCTACAAGCTTTCTGTCCCCTCTTCCATGATGCTCACTGAGCCTTAGGTGTAGGAGTTGTGTTGTGGCTATATCAGTTGGGGTTGGGCAACCCAGGGTCAGTAGTTCTCTGTGTTTTGACCAGTTGTTGATTTTTGTAATAGTCTCCATTACTGCAAAAGAAGCTTCCTTGATGAAGGATGAAAGACACTCTTATTTGTGGTTATAAGTATAAGTATTTAAAATGCAGCTAGAAATTACACTGACTTAAGAAAATGGCACTAGTATGTTCTTCTCGAGAGAAGACCCTACCAGCCACAGGTAGTTGGCTAGGTTCACAATACTGTTCTGTGACTGTTTTTCTTTAATTTAATTTAATTTATTTCTTGTATGATTTATTCGCTGTATGTGCCGATCATAGCAACCTCCCTATCTCCTCCCAGTCCTCTTCACCCTCCCACCCCCATCTCCTTCCCTTAGACCACAGAAATGGAGGTCCTCCTCCCCTTCCATCTGACCCCAGCCTATCAGGTCTCATCAGGACTGCCTACATCTTCTTCCTCTGTGGCCTGGCAAGGCTGCCGCACCAGGGGCAAGTGATCAAAGAGCAGGCAACCAAGTCCATATCAGAGAGAGCCCCTGTTCCCCTTACTAGCCAACCCACATGGAGACTGAGCTGCCTATTGGCTACATCTGAGCAAGGGATCTAGGTCCTCTCCATGACATCTTAACAAAGAGGAAAGAAATGCTTTCAGAGTAGTTTTCAGAGTATCTTAGCTGGGTGTCATTTAGATCAGTGGTTCTGAACTTGTGGGTTTTCACAACTTTTCAGGATTGATGCGACCCTCTCACAGGGGTCTCATGCCAACATATCAGATATTTACATACTGTTCATAGCAGTAGCAAAATTACAGTTATGAAGTAGCAAGGAAGTAATTCTGTGGTTGGGGTCACCACAACCTGAGGAATTAAAGGGCTGCAGCATTAGGAACCTTGAGAACCACTGCTTTAGATGGATAAAGTCATATAACATGTTTCGGGTTCCTCTTTTAAGCTTCTGTGATACCCTGACCCCTTGTCCTTTGATAGAAAAGTGACTTACATTTTTAATAAGGCTATTGACAAATCCAACCATTGTGTAAAAAGCACGTCTTTTTTTTTTTAACTGCAACTCTTTTCACTCATGTGAGTTGTAAAAGAAATTGATTCATTTACTTATCTATGAGGAAAGATGACTTCAGTTTTTATGGTGGACAAGATCTGCTGTGGTGGATAAGCTCTGATTGGAGAGAGTTAAGCAAGTCAGATGTGTAAGTGTGTAGTCGTGGAGTTTGTTTATTATGTACAGGTTATCGGATCGTGCCAACCATCTGAACTTTGTACTGAAATTGGTACTTTAAATCTAAAATTATGAGTGTCTGATTTGGAGTAGCTGTGTGTGTTTGTAGTTAGGTTTAGAGAACATTTGTTTTCCCCATCAAAGGCTTGGTAGCTTTATTTAAATCATTTATGAGCTTTAACCCTTTTAGACAGAAGTCTAACTTTTCCACTACAATATTTATTGATCTTAAAATTTACTTTGTAAAATACAAAATGTTCAGGTTATGATTATGTTACATATTTGAAGTCTATAAAGAGAATTTGTAGTAGATAGCTTTATAAGAAATCTGTCAAATAAATTTAAATATTTATCCCTTCTTCAAACTTACTGAGTTTGGTATTCAAAGATAAAAAAGTTCAGAGAACTTCACATGTATGTGTGTATTTTAAACTGAGTGACTGTGATCATAGGATTCCTTCAAAGAGATCTGCATGTAAGTTTATGAATTTTTATTTGGTGAATATACTTCTATAAAATCAAAATTTGTTACTTGGATATTTTGCCCTAAGTGCTTGTAATATATTAAGATCAGAGAGATGACACTTGTCTGTGGTCACAGAGTTTCATTAGTGCTTATTTTAGGCAGTCTCTATCTGTAACATGTGAATTGGTTAAGCACACCTTTATCAATATGCTTTCTAGGAATCAGTAGAGAATACTGATTTTAATCTCATCTTCCAATATTGAGTGTATAATTTGGGGTTTCATTTTTTTAATATAGATAAGTAACAATTTTTAACACCAAGTTAAAAAGGGGATGCCAACTAGTTATAACAGTTATAAGCCTGTATTACCATACAAAAAGAAACAAAATGGACTCAGGTCATCAATTGTGAGATGTGATGGTATTCTAAGCCATCATTTCTGAATGTTGTGGAAGTAGAAATGTCATCATTTTAAGTGTTTGTGCTTAGCACTTTAGAAGTCTAGAATATGAGAAGTGATGAAGCTTATAGGTGGCATTTCTTTAAAAACTTGTCAGTGAAGGTTTGAACTCATGCCTTCTTTTACCTGTTAATAAATTTCCTTGTAACAGAAAGGCATGAGTAATAATTTTCTGTAACCACATGAGAGTTCATATACCGAAATTTTCCATATATTGTCTGTTCTTTGAGCCATCAACATGCTCCTGGAAGTTGTCTGATTGTAAGTAGCTATGACACCATCTAACTATTGGGAGCCTCACTGAGAACACTGTTAGCAAAACTGCCCAAGAGACAAAGAGTAGGGCAGCCGTGAACTCGGCCTTCACACTGTTGTGGTAACTGGAAGATGGTGTTTTGGCTTGATTCCTCAGTTTCCCAGTGAGCTACTTTGGTTCTTTGAGCAAGTATGCTGTGCTTTATGTTTGTGTTTGTTTGTTTGTCTGATTGCTTTTTGCTTTTCTCTCTGTTTACACACAACCTTTTACACTACATTTTAAAATTTGTTTTTTTATTACAATTTATTCATTTTTTTTTAATCCCAGCTGTAGCTCCCTCCCTCATCCTCTCCCAATCCCACCCTCCTTCATCCCTTCCAATGCCCCTCCCCAAGTCCACTGATAGGGGAGGTCCTCCTCCCCTTCCATCTGACCCTAGCCTAGCAGGTCTAATCAGGACTGGCTGCATTGTCTAAGGAAAAGAGTTTTAATTTCTATCATCAAACGAAAGTTAAAGCACAACACACCAGAACTTCAAAAAACAGCTTAGGTAGTTCTAAAAGATTTTTTTTTTCTGTTCTGAACATATATTCTACTAAATTACATCACTATCACTGAGTATAGTTTGATCATTTGCAGAAAAAAAATGGTTCCAATCACTTCTTAACATATTCCTTCTCACAAAAATTTGACTACGGCTTGGAAATTATAAACGTATTTAAAAGTAAACATGGTGCCTTTCATTCTTAAATCTACTATTTAAATTCTTTTAAGCTATATATGCATCTGTTAAGTAAGTTTTGCAGAAGCAACTAGTAGAATTTGTGCAGCTAGAGTCCGCAAGGGTATTTAGAGCCTTAAGAGGAATTTTATAAAGCTTTTCACACTTGACTGTTGAATGTCCTCTTTTATGAGTACCCTTCATGTAGTTTGATCTAACTGTTGCTGTGTTGTAGATGTATAAAAATGTTGCAAGGGCTTACTATTGTAGAATTTTTTCTAGGGAGTAAATATTTTAGATTAGTGGTTCTCAACCTTCATATTTCTTTGTGTAGTGGTGACCTCCAACCATAAAATTATTTTTGTTGCTGCTTTATGACTAATTTTTCTACTGCTATGAACCATAATGTAAATATCTGTACTTTTTGGTGGTCTTAGGTGGCCCCTGTGAAATGATCATTTGAGCGCACCCCACAGCGGCTTGGGATCCACAAGTCGAGAACCACAGTTTTAGCCCCTGTAGGTCATGTGTTCTGCACCACAGGCAGTTGACTGCTTTGCTGAAGTGAAATAACGATTCCTGATGACTTTGTTTACAAAATCAGGGAGCAAGGTGCAGTTTGCCTGAGAGTTGTCGCTTGACAACTCTTAGCCTAAACTGTTGAGACTCCCAAAATCTGAATATCTTCTATATCAAGAGTTAGTTTCTTCTCTTTGCTTTGATATCAGCAGCAGTTCTTTATTCTAGATACGAGCGCATAGCCAAAGACTATGATTGTTCTGAGAAAATGTATTTACGAAATGCGGATGTCTGCAAACTGGCGCCATCAATGCCAGTTAACTTCGGCTGGCTTTTCGCCCCTTAGCCCTGCTGGGGAGAGCCTTGGAAGTGGGTCATTCGAATTTGCTCACTTCTCTGCTATCTTCCAGCCTTTGGTTTATCTTGCTTTAGCTCCTTGTTAAGTCCCTCTCAGCATCTCTTTCTTTATCATCATTCTTAACCTCCTACATCGCAGTCTTCCTTTGATCTCACATCTCTTTTAGCAAAGATGAATGTGGTCCTTAAACATGAAGCTTCTTTTGTTCTATGAAGGTTCCTTTTTAAGGTGAGAACAAAACCCATAGTTTTCTTTATTATTCATAACTTTTGTAATTTTCAATTTAATGTGAAGACTGGTTAAATTTTTATAAAATATTTGCCAAAATAAGCATATTCAGGCCTAATCTTCTATATTTTAAAGTTAGTTCAGGCACTCAGCCCCAAATGGGATGTCTCCATCAAATCCCCTTGTTCAGAGCTCAGGGACCTGTAGGAAGAGAAGGTGAAAGAGTGTAAAGAGCAGAGGGAATGGAAGGCACATTTGTCTCTCCACCACAGCGACACTGGGTACGCCAGCCCACCCAGGGCCTCCTGTTGGGCACACTTGTCTCTCCACCACAGCGACACTGGGTATGCCAGCCCACCCAGGGCCTCCTGTTGGGCACACTTGTCTCTCCACCACAGCGACACTGGGTACGCCAGCCCACCCAGGGCCTCCTGTTGAGGAGTAGTTGGCCAACATAAAGTGAGCACCACAAATTTTTTTATATAGATTTTATTTTGTTTTTTGTTTGTTTGTTTGTTTTGTGAGTGGTTAATTTGGGGGTTGAGAAAGAACTTAAAGCTGTGTGGTAGGGACAGGGTGGGGCCTGGAAGGACTTGGGGGAGGCAAAGATGTGCTCAGAATATATTTAAACTTAAAAAGGATCTTGTACAATAAAAATAGAATCACAAGGGGGAAGTTTATTCAGACAAAGAAGGCATCAAGATGTTTTCTGGGTCAGACTCTTGGTTCATAGTGAGCTGGGCAGGGTGAAGAGATGCCTGGCTAAGAGCACTTGCCACTCTTGCAGGGGGCATGGCATTTGACGGTACACAACCCTCTCTGCAGCCAATTTCAGGAGCTCCAACGCCTCCGGGAGCATCAGGCACACTTGTAGTGTAAATAAGTATATGCGAGTAAACACTGATACACAGAAAATACATAGACATAAAAAGAATTGTTTTTTAAATGATTTGGGAAAATGTGCTGATAGGTTTGTTCCCTAAAGTTACCATGTCACCCAGCACAAAGGGTGGAGAGGCTGTAAGAGGCAGGGGTCATGGAAGACAGCTGGGAAACGTCTTCAGGTCACACGGAAACTTCACACTCATGAACTCACAGTACGGGTCCTGCACAGAACCTGTACAAGAGCAAGAAGACAGCTAATCAGTACAAATGGGGAAGTGGCTCCACCCAGCACCTGATGGAAACAAATGCTGAGACCCACAACCAAACATTGAGTAAAGCACAGGGAGTCCTGTAGAAGAGTGGGCATAAAGATAGAAGGATCCGGAAGGGACAGGAGCTCCACAAAAAGACCAACAGAGCCAACTACCCCTGCAGGGCTCAGGGGGTCCTGTGGAAACTGAAGCTCCAGCTAAGAACCATGCATGGCCTGGATCTAGTCCCCTTACACAGATGTACCCAGTGGGCAGCTCAGTCCTCATATGGGTGCCCTAGTAAGGGGAATATGTGCTGACCCTGACATGGACTCTGTTGCCTGCTTTTCTTATCACTGCCCCTAACAGGGCTACCTGGCCAGACCACAGGGGAAGAGTATGAGCTCAGTCCTGATGTGAATTGATATGCTGGGGTTGGGGTGGGGTCTCTCCTTCTCTGAGGAGTAGGGGAGGGAGGATAGGGGAAACAGGGAAGAAGGGTAGGATCAGGAGGACAGGAGGGAGGGAGCTTCGACCAGGATGTAAAATGAATAAATAAAAATTAAAAAAAAAGAAAAGAAAGAAATCCTGGTCCTGCAAAGGAGCTGTTCAAGAGACACTAAGAAATGAAAAGGGGATGGGAGTGGTGTCGAAGAAGTAAATGAAAACAAGCCAGAGCTGAAAGTGACACTGCACAATCCCAGCACTCAAGAGGCAGAGACAGGCCATCCAGGCCTCATCGCAAGTTCCAGGAGAGCCAGGGCTACACGGCAAAAGCCTGTCTCCAACAAAACCTAGAAATAACAGACTATAAACCACAAGGAAAACATGTGCTTGTAAAAAGGAACTGGGTTGAAGTCTAGGAGATAAATGATACTTTTTGGAATTTTAAGGTCAATAAATGAGATAAATTCCAAATTGGATACAAAGAATAAATTGCTGAATTAACAGTTTGAGGAGTTTGTTCATTTATAGACACTGAACATTAGGCACTGCTATAAATTATTTGTTTTTAATCCTCAAAGGGTATCCTGTTTATTTAATAAATGTTATACTCTATCAATCACTGTATTATTTACCTCATTATATATCAGTTATTCCAAAACAAGCTACATTTATCATCTCACACAGTTTTTTGACTGAGAAATATAGAGTGTTCCTGGTGTTAGTTTTGGTTCTAAAGAAACCCAAAGAAGCCTCAAGGGAGATTGCAGCCAGGCTGCCAACTGGGGTTCTGTGCCTCTCAAAGCTGACTGAGTCTGGAAAATCACCTTTCAGGCTTCCTCCCTGGGAACTGGCAGAACTCTTCTTCAGACCTTGCCTGTCTCCTTCACTTGGTGAAGTGTCTTTTGTTCTGTTCAAGTCCTAAGCTGATAGATGGCATGTTAGGGAAGGTGGTCTGCTTTGTTCAGTCCACTGATTTAAATGTTACTTGTGTCCAAAACCGCCTCCTACAAATACCGAGTGTAATATTTGATCACCTATCTGTTGAGCCCTATCCAGTTAGCAGTCATGTCCACCGCACACAGTTTGCAACAGTGAGTCCCTCTGAAGAGAGGAAGTCAGCTCTGTGCCTGGGAGGTAGGGGTCTATGGTAATAAGTGAACATATTTTTCAAACCACTGAAAATACTGGTATTTGGGAGAGTCTAGTGTTCTTTGCACAGAAGCTTCAGAAGAAAGAAAGTAGCAGTGTCAGAGAAGAAATACTGGGAGTGAAAATTAGTATAGATAGTATGCGCTTGTTAAAAAGACACAGCACATTAATGAAGACAAATGTGACATCATTGTACCTTGTTAGTTAGGTAATATGGTGAGTACTTCAGAGACCCTTACAGTTAAAGGGTCTCCACATGGCCTGTCTAGTGTTCACATTCTAAAAATGACAAAGGACTGTCTTACAAGTATTATGTTATGTTAGAAACAAGGTATAAAACCAAGATAAACTTTTGCTTGGCTTTTAAAAATATTCAACAGGGTAATAGACTGAAGTCTAGCATTTTCTAATGCCTTTTATAATTAGTATTTTATTTTTGCTTTAAGTGATTCTACTGTGTAGGAGCTATTTCATTACCATATTCCTCATGAGAATTATCTGGGGTTTAGCCAAACCTTGATTCCTCCCTCACTGATCCTTTTAACTTTCTGCATACACATAAGATTTAATAATTTTTTTCTCCCCTTCCCTGCTCTCTTTGACTTTCTTTCTGGGGGTCCCCTTCCACTATCCCCCTCTTTCTCTTCTATACTCTCCCACTGTCTCTATCTCTCTGTCTTTCTCTGTCTCTCTCTCTCCTTCCTCACAGCTTAAATTTGTCACAAAACAATTTAAGTGTTTAAAAATAAAGTTTGCTGTGCACATTTGAATAGTTTTCTTCTAATAAAAGAGAAGTTTAAAAGTCTTTTTCCTTTCTTTCTTTTTAACAGTTTTTCTTGGTAAACATGTTATAAGATGAATTGGCACCTTAAATACATTTTTAGGGGTTGGCAATATGGCTTAGTAGCTAAGGGCACTCAGTGTACAGGTATGAGGACTCAAACTCAAACTTCTGTGCCCAAGTGAAAAACAAAGCATGACTGCATGTACCTGGAACCCCAACACTGCAGCAGAGAGAGAAGGCAGGCAGGTCCCAGGAGCATGACTGCATGTACCTGGAACCCCAGCACTGCAGCAGAGAGAGAAGGCAGGCAGGTCCCAGGAGCTCCTGGACAGCCAGTCTAGCTGAAATGGTGAGCTTCCATTCAGAGACGGACCCTGTCTCAAAGGGATGAGGTAGAGAACAGAGATAGAGGGAGAAAATAGACCTTCTCTGGCCTCAGCATGTCCCTTTATGGGCATGTGCGCGCACACACAAGATTGAAATTATATTTTAGTTATCTGACTGTACAGCATTCTGGCACACCTTTGGATGTTCAGTGGTCAGACATTTTCATTGCAGAGGGTAGATGGGATTAAATGGCAGGAACATGACTAGAAAGTGCATGCTGGATATGTTTCCGTCAGCGTCTGCTACTGACAGGTGCTCAATGGTTGTTGCTATCTTTGTCAGCAAAGAGAATCCTTTGACATTAAAGTCACCAGCTCAGTCCTGATTTGGGGTGACTCTATTGGCAGTTCCATCACCCTGCAGCTGATCAGTGAATGTCAGAGCTGCTGCTGCTGCTCTTCAGAAGTGTCACCAGCCCCGGTGGGGTTCCCCCTCCCTCGCTCTCACCCTCTCTCCCATTGCTCTTACGCAGACTACAAATGCTTACCTGAGAAATAAACTGATAGGCCATGGGGAATATAGATGTCTTTAGACTATGTAAAACCGTACTAAGTGATGGCTTACGTGGAGACTGCTAATGATTACCTTGAAACCAAGCCAGTCAATGGCGGAAGCGCCTGGGGACTCATTAAGTGGCATTTGTGGACTCTGTAACCTAGGTTTTCAGCTGTATCTCAGGAAAAGCAGTGACAGCCTTTAATGTCTAATTGACCCCTTCTCTTTGTTTCACGTTCATTCACTTTCTGCCACTGCCTCTGATGTGGTCCCTGATGGCAGCAAACAGCACTGCTGAGCATTTTGAACTTCTGTGCAGAGCTTCAGCACCTCAGCTTGGGCAGCTGTGTGATGGTAAGTAAGCACTTGAAAATTCTTCATCCTCAATGGCTTGTTCTCTTCTTGTTCCCATGGGTGGGCTTTACCTGACCCACCCCACCACATACATATCCACATACTTTTTGTCCCACAGTCAAACTTTTTCTTTTTTTCCCTAAATTGGAAGGTATGTCTTTGAAGGACCTTTATCGCAAAAGCAGTGGAGTTCAGTGTTGTGGAAGGAGCACTGTTTCGGGCTGTTTACAGGTCTGGGTGCTTTACAAAACACCCATATGACAGCAGACAGCATATCTAGATGTCAGTGCTTTACTGAGACTTTCACAAAAGTTCAATTTCAGACGTGACATTAATTCCTAGGAACATAATAGAAGATCGTTGTTACCATGAGGATTTTTACTGCTTTAGTGTGCACAATAGAAGACTGATGTCCTGTAGTAGGACTCAGTTGTATTTTGCTTGTTCTCTTATAAATTTTACTAGTCTGTGAAATGCCTAATTCTTAGATTAGAAAATTTCTCAAGGCCTTTAAAGTTTAAACCATAGCTTTATATGTCTGTAGAAGGGTGATTAAGATAAGTTAAATTTGTTTCACCTAAAGTAGTTGTGTGGTTTGTAAATCTGAGACATAAGGGACAGTTGAACTGTGGCGATCTGTATGTGCACAGACACGTGGAGAAGTGCGTCTTCTGCGTACATCTCCTGTTATGTCCTTCAATGCCCACAACCAAGCAGATACCAGAGACTTCGAGGCTTGTTCAGCTTTGCAGCCCTCCATAAGAAGACAGAGAGATCTGGACTCCGAGGCTTGGTCCTAATTGGACAGCTTTGTAGGTTTAGTAATTGCTTCAGAGATGTCCAAAACTTTGACAGTGTGACCTAGACAGACCTTCTGTGGGATATATGTAAGGTAATTTCACATCTCCTGCTCTGTAATCCTAGTTCTTAGGCACTATGAAGTGCAAGTGTGGACCCAAGTAATCCTGGTTTCCTGGGGCAATCTCGGGAACCCACTGGCTTTTCCTGCTTCCTCACCTTTGTCAGCCACTTGATTGTCTTATTTGGATCTCTCTAGTAGCTCCTCTAAAGGAGCCCAGTGGCCCTTGATGGCAGTTTCTATGACAACAGACCAGCCGCTTGGCTCTTTACATATTGTTAGCCTGCCTCACTAAGGTTGGTAAGGCTCTATTTAATTTTACTCAGAATACTCTATTCTGTTTGCTATTTCCACCCCTCTCTTAAATTGAAACACGATTCTCTGGAAAAGCAGGCCTCTGGCCACAACTTGAATTGAAGGCTGTGTGTGTGTGTGTGTGTGTGTGTGTGTGTGCACGCATGCGCGCACACACCCATTTATATGCATGTAAATACATAAATATTTATGGTTAAAAATTACATGTATTTTAATTCAGTGTTTCCCAAAATTGATCTGTGAAAAATTAGCCCTGAAGAATATTCAATTATAAAAGAGTTTACATGTGAGAGTAGAGCTGGGATTCCTAATCAAAATTAGAAAGTAAACTGGTGTGTTCTCCTTCAGGGCTGTTACTGTACTATTAGTCCCTACAAAGAAACAGTTTGCTGGTGCTTAACCCTTGCCTCCCGACCTTTGTGCATGCTGAACTCACTTTCCCATGCTATGTCTATTAAACTGTAGCACAGGGTGGGCAGTGGAGCTGTCCGTAGCAGGCTGTTTATAAATGAAGTTTGT